>NW_028270179.1:18099593-18729593 GCF_037043375.1 Chiloscyllium plagiosum | reverse complement strand
CGATGGATGTCGAGACTAGAGGATCTCACATGGACAGGGTGGTTGACAACACGAGAAGGGAGCTCAATAGACATTGAGCCTTGGAGGAAAAGGATCGAAAGAGTCGCAGGTTTTGGAGTGGGTTCTGCAGATGGGATGGCAGAGGACAACACATCGGGAGGATTGTAGGGTCTCCACATTTTGAGAACGTTTAAGAACTGGAGGAAGTTACACAGATGAGGAGAGATGTTGGAGCTGTTGGAGTTTACAGAGATGGGAGGGTTGGAGCTGTTTACCGATCGAGGGATATTTTGAGGAACAATAACACGAAACTCTGAGGGAGGGTTGCAGAGAACACAAAGGGAGAGGGTGTGAGGTGCGGGGAGGGCTGTGAGGAGTGGAGGTGCAAAGAGAAATGTTGGGTGCTGTTGTGGCCTAGAAGAATATACCGAATATAGGAGACTTGCAGGGCTCGAGGGAGGTGAGGGAGAGGTTGGGCTGCAGATGGGGATTGGAGTATGCCTGACAGATGGGGAATGATACAGCGACTGGAGCAGTTACAAAGAGATTTTTATACGTACCAATGGTGGTTAGAAATGTAAGGAGGGCTATGGAGACTGGAGGATATAGTAGAGATAGAGTGGGCGGATGAACTCCAGAGGATCATACAGATATGGAGGGCTGAAGGAGCAGGTGAAGGTAACAGAGACAGAGAAGGATTCAACTTTGGAAGAGGGGTCAGTGTGTGGGAAACGTTCACAGGGGCACGTACGGCGGTAGAGATTGGATGGGAATGCAAAGGTTGGGACACTGTAGGACATGAATTTACAGATATATGTAAGGTTCCAGCAGCTAGAGGAAGTTACAAAGATACAGAGGGTTATCGGCTGGAGGACGAAATAGATTGGAAGAGTTGTAGGGACTGGAGTAGGTTTGAGAGATATGGAGAATTCTGTGGTCTGAAAAAGTTCCAGTTGTAGGAGGTTGTTAGGTTACAGAGATTGGAAAGGTAGCAGGGAATCAAGTACATACAGAGATAGGGAGTGTTACACAGAGGGGCATGGGGCAGGCCATTCAACTCCACGAGCCTGTTTCCACAATGATTATCATCACAGCTGACCTTTTAACTCAATGCCATGTTGCTGTGTTTGTCCCAAACAGAGTCTGTCATCACTGGGGGAGTTTAAGAGAGAGCGAGCTATGGAGTGACTGGGGGAGGCTACAGAAGTAGGAGGAGTTGGAGTGATTGGGGAAGTTCCAGAGATATGGAGGGTTGCAGTGACTGGAGGAATTTATGTAGATCGGAAGGATTGAAGTGACTGGGGGAGGTTACAGAAAAAGAAAAAAAATGGAGGGACTGGAGAAGGTCATCGAGATCGGGAAAGTTGTGGATTCTGATCGATATTAATGAGGTGGAGAACATCATTCAGCCTGGCGACGATTGTGAAGACATGCAAAGATGTGGAGGCTGATGGGGATGACTGAAAAAGGAGGTACAGAGAAGCAGTGTTTGGAGAAGTTTACTGTGACTTGGATAATACACAAAGTTAAATGAATCAGAAACTTCCCAAGTACGTATGGTAGTCAGGGAAAAGATAGAATCGGAAAGTTGATTATTGCAGCGAGGGTTATACATGGAAAATGATACTCAGTCCCTCGGAGATCTGGAAATGTCCAGTCTCCATCCCTAGACTGTGCAGTCCTGCCTCTGTGGAGTGGAGAATTCTGTTGTCTCGAGATCAGGAATGGCTGCAAGAGCCAGGGGCATTGACAGAGGCAACAATTAAACTCACACAGTGAGGAACACCACATGGAGATATACTGAATGACATCACCAGAATGTAGGAAGGCATCAGGTTTGAACAGTGGTCAGGTAGAAAATGTTTTGACTCATGGTGCACTGGTATCAGTACTCAGGGATGAGTGAGGTATGAGTGGGACAGATAACGGCCCAGTTTCATTCTCACGAGACTGTTTATCGGGCACTTAATGCCGGTGTCAGGGCTACCCATCTGATTGCTTATTATCCTTTAAGGAAGGAAATGTGTTTTCGGCAGCGCTCAGGCCTGCATATGACTCCAGAACCAGAGCAATGGGGTTGAATTTCAACTGCCGTCTGAAATGGACGAGCAAGCCACTCAGCGCAAGGCCAGCTGTGGGTGGGCATGAAATTCTGGCCAGCCAGAAACGTCTGCATCTCACCAGTGAATAAGAAAAAGTCCCATTGCACTGGGCACCAAGGAAGCATGGTAGGACCTCTGTCCTGACCAATCATGGCGGTAGGTTGAAGGACAGGGCTTTAAACTGACAGAGAGGATGCAGTGATATTGTTCAGGTGAAAGGACCTTCCCAAATCCAAAGAGAAAATGTGAAGCATCGGAACAACACGGTGATGTGGCTGAAGATAAACAGGAAGGAATGAACAGGACGGTACAGAGTTTCACTAAAAATATACACTAGCGAATAGGTTTGTGGCAGGAAATTATTGGGAAACCTAAATTGCAAAGTTCTTTTACGGAACGGACAAATTACCTACAATATTATACATGGACATATGACAAAGAGATAAATGCGATTCAACACTAGACAGATGTGGTTACGCAGCAAAGAACAGGTAGAACATAAATATGTAACAGTAAACAACCTTGCAGGGCCTCTGGCAGAATGGGAAAGCGGGATGTGTAAATCTGACAGTAATGGACAACAAAGGCATAATAGAAAAAAAAAGCATTTGGGCTTCGATTATGCAGTTGAGTCAGCTGGAATCCAGATTCTGAGTACCATGTGTCCCAAATACAAGCAGAAGAGGTTTTCTGCAGCTTAGCAGCATTTCATTGCTCAACACTGCATGAAACAGAAATTTATTCGAATTCATAACAAAGACATTATGATAACTTTGGGAGACTTTAATTTTACATAATTGGAAACGTCATATTCAAAGAGGCTTTCGGAGAATGTTTTTGTCAGTGTTTCTTTGAATAACATGTTGTGCAAATGGCTCTGGACGTAACTATTTCAAATCGACCGTTTGGTAATATAGCTGAGTGAATGAGTAATGTCACATGGAGAGATCCTCTGGGAAATTGTCATATACAGGAATGAATAGTGATTTAAAACCTCATATAATGAACATAAATCACACACGACAATCAGAAACAAAGCCAATTCAAGGGGGTTTGGGAGGAGAACTGAACAAGATAAACAAGTGAAACAGACTGAAAGGTATGATTATAAATGAACAGTGGAAATCATTTTAAGTAACTATGTAAAATATTGAACAAAAGGACAAAACCTCAGCAAGACATTCCTACCTGCACGTCACGCAGGGATGAAGGATCGAATTTGATTAAGGGATGTTGAAAAAGACAGAAAAACTAACAATTCTGAAAAACCAATGCTTTGGAGATATGGGAATATTTGTTAATTGGATCGCAACGAATCTCCGAACAGGAAGAGTGCAACAGGAAGAGGAAACAGTGTCAGGTTTAAATGAGATGTTAGGAACAGGGAGACTTGAAGACGCTAGAGGTGGTGAGATTGATACCAAGAGGAACAAGGGACTAAAATCTTTTACACAGCCAGTTTGAATTGCTGTAGTTGGAGGCATTTGCAGAGGTGGTGGTGGGGGGGGGGGGTGTGGGGGGGGGGGGGGGAGGCGGGGGGGGGGGGTGGGAGGGTGGTGGACATATATAGTTTAATTTATTCATTCATGGACTGAGTGAGTCACCGATTGGACCACAATACATTTCCCACTGCTAATTGCCTGGAGGCGGCTCAGAGTCAGCCATGTTGCTGTTGGTCTGCAGTCACATGTAAGCGAGACCAGTTAAGAATGTCAGATATCCTCCCCTAATGGAAACACATGAACCAGTTGAGTTTTTCGACATGATCAACAATGCTTTTATGTTGGCTATACGAATGTCCTGGACAGCGATGACATGACGTCCAAATTCCTATTCTCAATTCTCTGATCCATGAAGGAAAGCAGTCCAAATTCTCTCATCACCAACCTATCCACATGTGACGCAAATTTCAAAGAACTGTTAACCTGCATCCCGAGCTCTCTCTGTTTGACAACATTACCCAGGGCTCTAAAATTAACTGTACAAGTACTGCCCCGGTTTGCCTCATCAAAATACAGCATCGTGAATTTCCCCACCCGCTATTCCTCAACCTATGGGTACATCAGGACTGGTGACCCCATTCTACGCTTCGATAACCCTTTTCACTGTCCATTTTCCGACCACATTCAGTGTCATTCACAAAATCCCTAACTATTCGATTTTATGCCATATGTCTATCCAATGACAATTTAAACAGGCTTAAAGTTGGCGAGTCTACTACTACTGCAGGTATGCTGTTCCATGCCTGTACTATTCTGAGTAAAGAAACTACCTCTGACATCTGTGCTGTATCTATCACTCCGCAAATTAAAGCTTGTGCTCGCCATCACCATCCGAGGAAAAAGCTTCTCACTGTCAAACCTGTCTAATCCTCTGATTACCTTGCATGTCTCTATTAACTCTACCCAGTTGATCGATATTCTGCTGAACCTTTTAACATTCTTCCCTATTATTCACAATTCCCCTAACTATTCCTAATCACTATATACCTTTCGAAACGTGGTCTGTAAGATTACAAATCAGGCTGCTGACATATACATCTTTATTATTGACGTAAATGTCAAACGGAATTCGCAGAATTGATACTTCTGAAGCACCACTGGCCACAGAGCTCCAATCAGAAATACATCCCTTCACATCCATCTGCATGCTATTAACAGGAAAATATTGCATCCAATTTGCCAATCCTCGTGGATTGCATGGATTGTGATTTGATTTTCTAGGCCAAACTAATATTAGCAAATGCTTTAGTAAAGTCCATGTCTGCAACATACATAACCTTACCCTCAATATTTATCTTTGCCACTTCGTTTGGTTTCCGTTGTGTGAGAATCTTGAACAAGGAGGCAGGAAATTACAGTTGGGATTACCAGATCTGCCATGATTTCGTTGAATGGCGGAACATACTCGATGGGCCAAATGGTCTAATTCCACTTTTCCATCTCATTGGCTAAACAAAATCACTTTTTAACTCAAACAATGACATAATACTGTGATTTTGTCTGCTCACAAAGCAGCTTTGCAATCAGACAATTTGATATTTCTCATTACACAACATTTCATCATGAATACGCCACTCCCTTGATTGTTCCTTGACACGTTATAACAGAAAACTATGTCTTCCACAAACAAGTTTCTATCCATGAAATCCCGATATTCAATATTTATCCTGTCGGGATTGAGACTACTGTCACACACAGTAACTGTACTCCCTTTGTTGCAAGCAATTCAGTTTCCTGTCTGTAACCATATTTACATTACTATCACGCTCTGGTGTGCAGAAACAAATTCCTGCTCATGGTTGCTGCCCCTTGTGGCATCTCAATTCGACCCAAAAATGACTCGAAACCCTGACAACCTTTGAATGTTCACCTCCCAGCCAATGTCATTCTGACCCATAATTCCATAATGACATTTCAAACATGTCTGATCACTTCAGTTTTGGTGTCATTCCAACTGACTTCTTGTAAATGCACAGAGTGTCTTAGTGAGAGTTGGGGATAAAGGAATAAGCAGTGGTTACAGAGTTAGAGAGTTGTTCACGGTCTCGAGGATGTTGCAAGGTTAAGGATACGAAAGAATGGTAGTGGGAGAAAGGGTTTGAGACACTGGAGGAAGTTCCACAGAGCGAGCATCCTGGACTACACTCCAGACATTGGGATGAGTGGATCGTTACAGGGACGATATTGATCAAGGTGTCGAAAAATTCGGAGGCAGTTTGAATGTGGTATATTATAACAGGAGTTGTGGTGTCTGGAGAATATCACAGTGATAGCGAGAGTGGTATGGACTCGAGAATGTTACAGGGATAGGGAGTGTGGCAGTGACTGGGGAATGTTACAAGTATAGGGAGGGTGGTAAGGACTGGAGATCATTATAAGGATAGGGATGGTGGTATGGACTAAAGACAGCGTGGATTGTACGGACTAGGAAATATGGTATGCACTGGAGAAAGTTCAGGAGAGAGAAATGATTTATGTACTGGAAGATATTTCAAAGAAAGTGAGTATTATGCATGCTGGAAGATGTGAGAGGGATGGGAAGGCTTGTTGAAAGTGGAGGAGGATACAGTCATGAGGGGGTTGTGGCAGACTATTCACTTACGAACGAAGGATGGGCTACAGGGAGCTGTTCCAGACAAATGGAAGATATAGTGGCCTGAAAGCAGTTACACTTATAGCGAGGTAAGCAGCAATTGAAGGACTTTACAGAGATAGGGAGTGTTGTTGGGATTTAAAAGGATACGCAGCTCGAGAATGCTGTCGTGACTGGAGGAGATTACACTGATAGGGACGGTTTAAAAACTGAACAGTGTTAAAAACGTAGGGAGAGTTGCATTGGTGAGAGCAGGTTTCAGCATTTGGGAGTATATGGATCTGTGGGAGGTTATACAAATGGCGATGGCTCTCGGGTTTGGGGGTGGCAACATGGTAAGAGGGATTGTACTTACACAGGCTTTACACAGATAGGGCAAGTACGAGTGAAAGGAAAAATTGGGTCAGGTATGGAGGATTCTGGGGGTTGCAGGACATTACAGAAAAAGAAGAGTTATACCAATCCTGATGACGTACACAAGCAGTGAAGATTGGGGATATTGAAGCTGCTCACCATAGTAGGGAGGGGCACAGCGATTGGAGATGTTATAGAATTGGGGAGGTTTCAAAACTCTGCAGGCAGTTACAGAGATAGCGAAGAGTTGTAAGGTCTGCTGGACGTTCCACAGATCGGGAGAGTTGTAGAGACTTGATGATGTTGTACATGCACGTTGGGTTGTTGGGAAGGAAGGTGGGAGCAGAGATGGAGAAAGGGATCACAGAGACGTGGAGTGTTGTCGAAACTAGTAGAAATTCCAGTGAGTTGGGTTGTTTTTGGAACTATTGGATCTGCCAGAGGTCGGAGACTTGAAGGGACAGAGTAGACAGGGAGAAATGTAACGAATACAGAATGCAGAGGTGGTGTGGGTTGTAGGATATGCAATGAATTGGGACGACTGTAGAAGCTGGAACGGTCCCTACAGAAAAGGATGGTTATCGGAATATGATGAATTTTCAGGGGTAAGGATGTTTTGGGCATTCCCAGTAATTAGCGGTTTGGAGTACTGCTCACTCAGGGGAAGGTTTCAGAATTAGGGAAGGATGGAGCAAAAATAAGTGTTTGCAGAAAATAGAGTAATATCAACATGTCACTTCGGTGTTATACTGCTGATGGTCATCAGGTGGACCGTTGTTCTCTGTAAAATGTACAGATTCTCAGGAGAATGGACAGGGTGGATGCGAAACGATGCTTCCTTCCCCTTATGGATGAGAGATAAATAAGGAGACTTTGTAAGATTAACATGGAGAATGAGGGAGTTATCTTGGTTTCACTGGCCCAAACATACTTTAGGTTTGCTTCCACACAGCTCAAAGCAATGCATTGTGATAACAAAAAACAAGGTCGGTAGGGACTGCAGCAGAGACTAGACGAAAGCCACGTTGTAAGGGCTGGAGGTAGTTAGAGTGAAGGGAGATGTTCAACAGGTGGATGGGTTTGCAGTGAGTGTGGAATGTCAGGTCTGGAGAACATGATACGCTCACTCTTAAGAGGGAGATAAATATATGGCACAAGGCGAAACACCGCAGGAAGATCTCAAGCTCCGTACCAGTTATTTACTCAGGGAGCTGCTCTCACTCAGTCTGGTACTAAGCCCCACCTACAAGCAGCATGTGGTTTCCCAGCACCAGATGCTCAGGGCCCCCTCTACCAAGCAAAGAATATCTGCACTCCTTGGTTATACAGTCCTCGGCGCGCTAATCTGTAGAAAACAACAGAATTCACGAAATTACACAGTATGGGTCAGTGTCAATAATAACCATTTCATTCTCTCAAAATGGAACTCCTGATTTCCTGCATCTCACGAAATTGACAGTTTAAAATATTAAAAATGAAGAACATTCCAAACAAAGGCTTGGACGAGGTGAGCTCTGGTCAGTCTTGTCGACATGGACGTAACCAGATGCGCGGAGAATGCTTTCTATCACAGCAACGCCAGGTGTCAGATACACAGACAGAATGGTTAAATAGATCCACATCTGAAATTATATTTCAAAGTCTGGGAATCTGAATCTGTGCTCGCCCATTCTGGTAAACACGTCCACAATTCGGTCATGAAGATCGGCCCAATGAGCCGATCAAACAAGATCTGTGGGTCAAATTGTAATATCCTTCAGGATCCACAAACGATTATCGATCCTATCCTGCAGGTTCTGTGAAACCTGCTACCTCTAACCGCCTGTAAGATCCACGCCTCTTCCTACATTTGTACTTCCCTCCACATTCTGAAGCTGTTCATACCTCTGGATTTGGCCCGGACTTGACAGCTTTTCTTTCCACCGCAATGCTCCCCACATTTGCGTGGGTTTCATCCCTCAATTCAAAGATGTGCCGGTCAGCTGAATCAGCATGCTAAATTGCCCACAGTGTTAGGTGCGTTAGTCAGGGTAAATATAGGATAGGGGAATGGGTTTTTTGGGTTTCTCTTCGGATGAGTGGTATGGACGTGTTGGGACAAAGGGCCTGGTTTCGCACTGTTCAGAATCTAATCTACAGCCCAGGAACAAGCCCTTCGACCCCCCCAAGCCTGAGCCGATTAAAATGTAATGTCGAAACATGTTGGTTAATTCCTAAGCATCTGTATCCTCCCACTCCCCTCCTACCCATGCATTTATCCAGACTCATCTTAAATGAATCGACCGTGCCTGCCTCTACCACCTTTGCTGGCAACGCGATCCAAAAGCCCACCACCCAATGTATGAAGTAACTGCCGCGGCATCTCCCTTAAACTTTCCACCTCTCACCTTGAAAGCGTGACCTCTCGTTATTGAATCCTTCATCCTGTGAAAAATCTTGTCTCTATCCACCTTGTCTCTACCTTTCATGATTTTGTAAACCTCAAACAGGTCCCGCCTCAATGTCGTTTTTTCTAATGAAAATGAATCGAATCTCCTAAACCTTCTCTGCGCCCTGTACAAAGCGTCCACATCCTTTTGGTAATGTGCCAAACAGATCTGTACACAGCATTCTAAATGCGGCCGAACCAATACCTTGTACAATTTTAACATGACTTGTCAGCTCTTATACTCAATACCCCGTCCAATGAAGGCAAGCATACTATACGCCTTCTTGACCACTCTATCCACCTGTGCAGAAACCTTCACGGTACAATGGACCTGCTCTCCAAGATCTCACTGCCGATCAACTTTTCCCAAGACTCTTCCGATAATTTTATAATACGCTCTCGAATTAGTCTTGCCTAAAAGCATCACCTCACATTTGTCTGGATTGAAAACCATCCGTCACCTTTCCGCCCAACTCTCCATCTATCTTTATCATCCAGTATTCTCTGACAGTCCCTTATGTTTTCTGCTACTCCACCAATCTTCGCGTCTTCTGCAAACTTGCTGATCATACCAACAGTGCCCTCTTCCAGACCATTTAGGTATATTACAAACAAAGGTGTCCCCTGTGGCCCCAATACTGACCCCTGTGGCACACAACTGGTCACCTTTCTCCATTTCGAGAAACTCTCTTCAACTACTACTGTCTGTCTCATGTTGCTCAACCAGTAATTTATCCAACTAGCTAGAAAACCCTGCACACCATATGACTTCACTTTCTCCATTAGTCTACCATGGGGAACCTTATCAAATGCCTTCCTAATGTCCATGTATATGATATCAACAGCCCTTCCTTCATCTATCAACTTCGTCACTTCCTCGAAGAAATCTATTAAGTTGGTAAGGCACGATCTCCCCCGCACAATACCATGTTGCCTATCACTGATAAGCCCACTTTTTTATAAATATAAATAGATCCTATCCCTCAGTCCCTTCTCCTGCAACTTTCCATACCTCCGACGTCAGACTTGCGGCTTTGCATTTCCTCGGAATATCCCTACTACCCTTCTTGTGCAAGGGGACAACTTGAGCAACCCTTCAGTCCTTCGGCACCTCACCTGTATTTAAAGATGCCACAAAGATATCTGTCGGGGCCCCAGATATTTCCTCACTTGGCTCCCTCAGAAACCTGGGAAAGATCCCACCCGGTCCTGCGGATTTATCCACCTCAACAACTTCTAGCCTACCCACCACATCTTCCCTACTTACGTCAACGTGATCCAAACTAATCAAACTTCTATCTCTAATCTCAACATTTATCATGTTCCTCTCCTCAGTGAACACTGATGCAAAGTAATCATTCAGAATCTCAGCCATTCTCTCAGGTTCATCCTTTCTCTAGTCACCTGCTTGCTTCTTATATAAGAATAAAATGCTTTGGGATTCCCCTTAACTCTGCTCGCAAAAGCTATTTCATGACGTACCTTTCACATTTCCTTCCTCGTTTAAGACTTGTCCTCCTCTTCCGATATTCTTCCAGGGCCCGTTCTGTTCTTAGCTCCCTAGACCATATGCATGCTTCCATTTTCCTCTTGGCTCATCGTACGATTTCTCCTGTCAGCCACAGTTTATGAAACTTGCCCTTCCTATCCTTTGCCTTCAACAGGACATGCTCATCCTGCATTTTAACCTATCTTTAATAGGCTCCCACATCTCAAATGTGGACTTCCCTTCAAATAGCTGTGTCCAACCCACATTTCCGAGCTCCTCGCTAATTTTGATATAATTGGCCTTGGCCCCGTTTAGTACTCTTCCCTAAGGACCCTTAGGGCCACTCTCTTCTTTACCTTTTATTCGAAATCATGCAGAATTGTGGTCACTGTTCCCAAAGAAATCCCGCACCGCAACTTCTACAACCTGTCCCGGCTCGTTCCCCAGGACCAGGTCCAACATGGTCCCTTCCCTCGTCGGACTGTTGACATTCTGTTCTAGAAACTCTCCTGAACGCTTCTTACTAGGTCGATCCCATCCAGATATCTTATGTTAAGTGTATCCCAGTCAATGTTGGGAAATTAAAATCTCCCATCACTACGACAGCATTGCCTCTGTATCTTTCCATAATCTCTTTAACTGTTTGTTCTTCCACCTCACGCTCACTTATCGGAGGCCTATAATGCAGCCCTAGTGTGACTGCACCTTTTGTATTTCTCCGGTCCATCCATAATGCCTTAATACCGAAGACCTCCATCGTGTACTCCCTTAGCACAGCCATGATATCGTCCTTGACGAGCAATGCAACTCCACTCCACCCCCGCCCCTTTTACTTCTCTCCCTGTCCTGTCTGAAGCGTCTGTATCCTGGAACATTTAATTGCCAATCATCATGCTGTTCCTTCAACCAAGACTCTGTGATTGCAATATTATACTACCAGGCATCAATCCAAGCCCTAAGTTCATTTGCCTTGCACACTGTACTCCTTGCATTAAGTAGCTGCATTTCATGGCACCAGATTTTTTTTGCACTCATCTACTCTCTGCATATTCTTCCTTTATTAATGTTATCTTCATAAATTTTACAGTCTCCAGTCTTCACCTCACTGCCTACATGTTTTCTCTTCTGGTTCCCAGCCCCCTGCCACATGAGTTTAAAACCTCACCAAGAGGAGTAGCAAAAACTCCCCCAAGGACATTGGTTCCAGTCTGGTTCAGATGTAGACCGTCCATTTTGTAATAGCCCCACCTTCCCCAGGACAGGTCCCAATGTCCAACAAATCTGAACCCTTCCCTCCTGCACCATCTCTCAAGCGACGTGTTCATCCTGCGTATATTGTTATTTCTGCGCAAGCTAGCACGTGACACTGGTATTAATCCCAAGATCACTACCTTTGAGGTCCTGCTCTTTAACCACTCTCCGTGCTTCCTGAATTCTTCTTTCAGGGCCTCATCTCGTTTTCTACTCGTATTGTTGGTGCCTATATGCACCAAGACAACGAGCTGTTCATCCTCCCCTTTTAGAAAGCTCTGCAGCCGATCGGTGACATCCTGACCCGAGCACAAGGGAAGCATCGTACCATCTGGAAGTCCAGTTTTCGGCCACAGAACCGCCAATCTACTCCCCGCAGAATAGAATTAACTGTGATCACGGTCCTACGAGACTTTTTCCCGCTCTTCTGAGCAATAATGCCCACCACCGTGCCATGATCCTGGCAACTGCTGCCCCCTCCTGATGTGCCATCTCCCCCAACAGTATCCAGAACAGTAAACCTGTTTTGGAGGGAGATGACCACAGGGGACACCTGCACTGAACTGCTTTCCTACTCATTTTCTGTCTATTGGTCACCCATTCTCTGTCTCCCTCAGCAACTCTAACCTGCAGTGTGACCAGTTCACTAAACGTGCTATCCACGACCTCCTCAGCATCACGGATGCTCCACAGTGAGTCCATCCGCAGCTCCAGAGCGTTATGCGGTCAAAGAAGAGCTGCAGCTGGACACATTTCCAGCAGTTAAAAGAATGAGGAATGTCAGACACGTTCCTAAGCTCCCACGTCAAGCGAAAGGTAGATGCCACTGGTCTGAGGTCCCCTACCACGGTAAGCTTAGCTTTACAAGAAGTAAAACTAAACAATGCACTTAAATATATGAAAAGAAAAATAAAGAAAAAAAATAAAAGCCTTACCTTACAGAGTCTTTTACTTTCAGCTAGAGGACCGGGACGGGAGAGAGACAATACACGTGTAGTACCTCGTGTTTAGCCACTGCCCAAATATAAATTAAGCCCATTGCTTCCCGGCAGCCCTCGCTTCAGTCAACCTTCTCTCCACGCCGCTCTGTCAAAATGGAGGCCCGACTCCCATGGTAAGTCCCTTTTTAAGTGGGAAAGCTTACCCTTCCCGGCAGCACTCGCTCACTCCACCTTCTTTCCTCGCCGCTCTGTCAAAATGGAGACACGACTCACGAGATATTCCCTTTTTAAGTGGGAAAACTTACCTTCCCAGCAGCCCTTGCTTCACTCCACCTTCTCTCCTCGCTGATTTGTCAAAATCTAATCTAATCTAATCAAAAATCTCCAAAGAATACTACTCTCATATTCTTACAAGTATCTGCAAATTCGCGACGCATCTGCTCCTTAGTACTTGTTTGCTACTTGGTGGTCTATAATACAATCCTAACAGAGTGTCTACCTTCGTTTTGTTTCTAAATTCTAAACACATGGCCTCATTAAATGATCCCTTAAGTGTATCATCTCTTAGCACGGATGTTATTTACTCCCTTATTAAAAAGACATCATCCCCTCCTCACTTGATGGTATTTCTGTCACGCCTGCAGCTTCTGCATCTTGCAAAACGGATCTACCAGCCCTACCCTTCTCTCAGACATCTTTCGGTTATGGCTATAGTATCCCCATCCCAGAGTCAATCCATGCTATGAGCTTGAATGCCTTATCAATCAGGCCGCGTGTGGTGAAATAAATGCACCAGACGTCTTTTTCCTCCCTTTGCAGTGCCGCTGGATCTCCTGAACAGTAAACCTCCTCTCAATGGCTGATGTATTTTCCCCTCACAGGTCGATCGACCCTCTCTTCTTCAGAGTCCCAACCCTCTGCCAAACTAGTTTAATGCTTGCTATTTGAAAATAGCAAATGTTGCTCCAGAGAAACTCGTGCCTCTCTGGTTCAAGTAGAACCCGACCCCAACTTGAGGATAATCCTGGGGATCGCCCAGTGAAACCATTTAGTGGAACGGAGAAATGAGAATGTATGATCTCTTTCACATGACTGTCCGACAGGCCCCCAACAGTCAGCGGGAATTTCAGCAGCAAACATGTCAGGAGATCTCCGATATCTGTAAAAATGAGAGCGTTGTAACTTTCCAACTGGGAATGCGATAGTATTCAGAGCTTGGATGGGAGGAATTTGTCAACTATGGTCAAGAAAGCCGCCTCAGTCAATATGTAAATAGGCGAACTGGAGAAACGGCCAAAACTTGGCCTCCCCTTCTGAAACAATTAGGGAAAAGGGACTGAGGTGTTAGTGGAGAAAGTGAGGTCTGCAGATGCTGGAGATCAAAGTTGAAACTTTATTGCTGGAACAGCACAGCAGGTCAGGCAGCATCCAGGGAACAGGAGATTCGACGTTTCGGGCACAGGCCCTTCTTCAGGTGTTAGTGCGCAAGCATTTTGTCAAAGAGAACACAATTCTATTAGATTAAAAATAGTTATGGAAATGAACAGGCCTGGTCCACAAATTAAAGAGTAAAATTGGCCTTGCCGCAATCCAGATATTATTAGTCAAGTCCTTTCAAACGTTAATTATTGGAGGCTATTTACAGTTAAAAGGACGTGTGGCAAGTGGGAAACTTTCAAAAGAGAGAAACAACGAGAGTTCAGGGCAAGCATATTCCTGTTAATATGAAAGATAATGCTGACGCCGGGAGGAAATACTGGGAGACTGTGCATATTGAGGCTCTGGTCAAGAAAAAGGGACAGATAACATATATAGTGAGCCGGATTAAGTGAATCACTTTAATAACATTTCAGGTGTGGTAGTGCACTTAACACGGAACTCAGGAGGGCTAACGGGGGACCTGAGAAAGTGTTGGCGGATTGGATTCATGAAAATCCAAAGAGAAACTACATGTATATAATAACTAAAAATGAACTTTCGAGCGCATGTAGTCCCTTAAAGATCAATGGGGCCATCAATGCGTGGAACCAAATGAAATGGGTGAGAACCTAATCGACAATTTCACGTCATTGTGGAGAAAACCTGGGGAAGTCAGGGAAATAAAGAAAGATGTCTTCAAAAGAGTCTACATTACAGAACAGGACGTACTTGAGTTTTTGAAACTTATAAAGATAGCCAAATCCCTGGGAATTAATCAAGTACATCCCGGATCATTATGGGAAGCTCAGGAAGAAATATCGGATCCCCTTAGAGATATTCCTACTGACCGCCACAGGTAAGCCGAGAGGTTGGCTAATGTTATGCCAGCAAGTTATTTGAAAACAAAGCCTGCAAGTGAAATCCAGAGACCCAAACACCAATTATCTTGATGTCAGTTCTGCGTGCTTTGTTGGAAGCGATTCTGAGGGACAGGAATCACGTATATTTGAAGAGGCAAGCATTGTTAAGCGATAGTCGGCACGACTTTGTGCTTGGATTGAGAGTGTGTTGTTGGAAAAGCACAGCAGGTCAGGCAGCATCCTAGGAGCAGGGAAATTGTCATTTCGGCCCAGAGCCCTTCATCAGGAATGAGGCTGGGAGCCGCGGGGTGTAGAGATATAAGGGAGGCGGCGGCGCTGGGGAGAAAGTAGTTGAGAGTGCAATCGGTCGATGGAGGCGGGTGTAAAGTAATAGAACGGAGAGGAGGGTGGAGGATAGAGGTGGGAAAGAAAATTGACAAATGGGACAAGTCATAAGGGTGATGTTGAGCTGCATGGTTGGAACTGGGGTAAAGGAAATGAGGAAAATGTTTAAGTCCACATTGATGCCCTCGAGCTGGACAGTTCCGAGCCAGAAGATCAGGCATTCTTCCTCCAGGCGTCGGGTGGTGAGGGAGTGACGATGGAGGAGGCCCAGGACCTGCATTCCCTCGGAAGCATTGGAGGGGCAGTTGAAACGTTCAGACGGGGGCGGTGGGGTTCTTTGGTGCAGGTGTATTGGAGATGTTCTGTAAAGCACTCTGCGAGAAGGCGTCCAGTCTGCACAATGAAAAGGAGACTGCAACAAATACAATCAATGACATATCTGGAAATGCAGGTGAAACATTTATGGATGTGGAAGGTTCTTTTCTGGCCTTGGACGGATGCTGAGGGGAGGTGTCGGGTCAGTTTTTGCAATTCCTGCGGTGGCAGGGGAAAGTACCGGGAGTTGAGGGTGGCTTGTTAGGGGGTAGGGAGAGAACTGTCTTTGCGGAAAGTGGATAAGGTTGTGGAGGGAAATGTATCCCTGTGGTGGGGTCCATTTGGAGGTGTCGGTGGATACAGGTGCTATCTCATAAACATGATTGAGTTTGTTGATGAGCTCAACAAGAAGATAGATGATGGCAGAGCAGAAGACGCTCTCTATAGTTAATTCAGCAAGGGCTTGGACAGGGTTTTCCAGGCGACACTGGTTAGTAAGGTTACAATTGCATACAAACTTGGCTTGAAAGTTGGAGAGAGGTGGTGGTGTTAGATGGTTGTTCATCAGACCAGCGGTGGATCCACTTCTGTTAATCTGTTACATGAAGGATTTTGTTCAGAATATCTGAGTCATTGTTAGTTTACGGATGCCAAAATTAGTGTTACAGTGGGTAGTGAATACAGGGGATCTTATCTTCTGTCCATAGGTCAAGGAATTAAAGATGGAGTTTAATTCAGGTGTAGGCTTTTATAAAGATAGAACAGGGAGGACTAACGCAGAGAATGGTAGACGCTGGGCAGTTCTGTCGAATAGAGAGAGCCCAAAGGGTGCAGTTGCATTGCTCCTTGGAGGGGGCATCACATGTGGAAAAGGTGGTGAAAGCTGTATTTGGCACATTTGCCCTCATTGGTCAGAGGAATTTGGGCATGAGTTGATACCAGATATTGCTGGACCTCTCTTTGGAGTACTGCCTAGTATTCTGATCATCCTGCTGTATGAAGCATTCTCGGAAAATGCAAATGCAGCAACGATTGACAAAGTTGTTACTGACACTGGAGGATTTGATGTACAAGGACAGGCTGCATAAGCTGAAAGCAAAACGGGAAATGAGGCAATTGTGGCAGATAAGGTTAAGGAGAATGCAAACAGATTCTCTCCGGATACAAGTACAAAAAAGCGTATAGAGACGCAATTGGGCCCTCAAACTTCAATGAGGCCATCTATGTGTGGAATCACAAGAGTTGGGCGAGACCAGAAATGAATAATTCATGTCAGACTGTACTGTGGACAAAGACATTTAAGCAAAGGGAATGAAGCAGTGATGGTTTGTAAAGAGATTCCCATGCCTGAAGAGCTGTTGCTGGAGGTCTTAAAACATGAAGGTAGAGAAAGCTAGAGGTCCTGATCAACTGTATCCAGAACATTGTGGCAAAATAGTGGCGGGAAACGGAGCAGAGATATTTGTATCATTGTTCTTCGTATTCTATTGGGCGGACGTGACTGAGGGATGGCATTATAAAGGTTAATAAATCCATGAGGGATATAAATAAGGGGAACAACTATGGTATCTACCACAGGGTAGAGGAATCCATAACTAGAGGACTTAAACATGGAGTGAGAGAGGAATACTTAAAAGGGATCGGAGGAGAACATTGTCCACAGAGAGGATGGTGCAAGTATTAAATGAGCGGCATAACGGTCGATAAGTTTATGATAGGTTTGTAAACCGACAGAGAGGATGCAGAGATAGGGTTCACATGAAAGGAGCATTCCAAATTCAAAGAGAAAATCTGAAACATCGGGAAAGCATGGGAATGTAGCTGAATATGAGCACACCGGAACAGGATGGAGCGGAATTTAATTAAAATTGCGTATCAGCGCATAGGTTTGTGACAGGAAATTGTGGGAAAGAGTAAATTATGTGATTTCTCTGGAATGGACAAAATCTCCAAAATAAGGTAGACTGATTTGTGCCACCTGAGATACATGGTTACAGGGTGAATAAAAGGTGGAACATAAATATTCAATGGCACACAACGTTTTGGGGTCTTTGCCAGAATGGGAAAAGCAGTCAGGATAACACTGATAGGAATGTATAATAAAGATATGAGCGAGAAAGCATTAGGTCCCAGTTAATGAATTAATGTCAGTATGGATGTGCGTTCTGGCTCCTACCCGCCAAGGACTCACGCGGGAGAATGGTTTTAGGGCATCTAACAGCATCTCATTGCTGATCACTGCATTTAACTGGAATTCATTGGAATGTTTAACCATGGCATTGCAATAAGTTTGGGAATCCTCAATATTCGTATAATCTTGGACCATCGCATTAGCAAGAGTAACATAGCAAAATGAGTTTTGGGAATGTTTCTGGCAGTGTCTCTTTGAATAACACATTGTGAAACTGGCTAGGGACGTAACTATCTCAGATCGACCAATGTGTCATGAAACTGAGTGAATGAGTAATGTCACATGGTGAGATCCCTGGGAAATTTTGATTACATGCAGTTTAAAGAAAAATAAAGTTTTAAAGAAAATCACAGAAAGCTACAACGAGAAACAAAATTGCCTTTTACATGCGTTTGAGGGGAAAACTGACTAAGGGAAAAATGTATGTCTGCAAACGAGCAGTGGTAAAAATTTGAAGGAACAATATAAATCACTCAACAAAATGATATTCCATTGAAACAGACAAAACCTCAGCATGAAATTCCCATTCGTCCCTCACTGACGCCAAAAATGATTATAGTATATTATGAGGCTTGGAAGATCACCAAACATTACATTAAAATCTGAAGTGAGAGAGTGTTTTAGGAATAAATGTTAAAGGTATTGCATACCAGCAGGAGGAGGGTCGTGGGAAGAGTAATCATAGTCGGGGTATAATGACATACAGAGGAAAAGGTAGAAGTGAAGGTGCTGACGCTGGTTTGAGTGTGACAGAGAGTCGCCAGATCTGACGGTATTACAAAGCCAAAAGAAAATGCTGCAACTGGAGGTGTTTGCAGTGGTAGGGAGGGAAATATGTATTTTTATTTAAGCGTGTCACTGATTTTACCTGCCTTTTTTGTCCGACAGCTAATCTCCCAGAGGGCAGCTCATTCTTGCCATATTGCTTTGGTCTGAGGTCACTGTGAGCCAGACCAGGTTAGAATGTCAGGTGTCCATTTCTAAAGGACGTAAGTGAACCAGATGAGTTCTTCCTACTGATCAACAATGCTTACTTCCCAGGCCCCAACAGTCTTGTTTAACCACAACATAATATCCCAACTCCTACTCTCAATGCTCTGATCAATGAAGAAACGGAACCCAAATGCCTGCTTCACTACTCTGTCCACCTGCAACGCCACTTCTAAAGAACTGTGCACCAGAAACCCGAGGTAACGTATTAACAACACGACCCTAATGCCAAAACAAAACTGTCCTAGTTCCGTCCTGGTTTGCTTCACTAAAATGGATCATTTCAAATTTATCAAATTGAACTCTATCTGTTATTCTTCGTCCCCCTACTCCAAAAATGCTATTAATCCTTATGGATCACAGATAACCTTCTTCACTACCTCCTATATTACCAATTTTAGTGTCTCTCAAACTTACTTCCCAGGAAACCAAAATTCTCATCCAAATCATTTATCCAAAAGACAAATAACAATGGACCCACTACACCGCTGGCACATGCCTCCAGTCAGCAAATCAAAACGTCTCGCACCACCCTCTGTCTCAACCAATCAAACCAATTTTATATCCGTTTGACTAGCTCCTCCTAGATGCCATCTCCTTTAACGTTGATCTGAACTGATTGCCCAGTCCACCATACGGAACGTGAAACACGGAACACAGTACAATACAACCTTTGATCCTACTCTAAGGTCAATCAAACCTGCATAGCTTTCATTTTACTATAATCTATGTGCCTATACAAGTGCCTATTAAATGTCCCTAACGTATCTGACTCTCCTCCCACCATTGACAGTGCAATTCAAATGCACACCACTCTGTGTAAAGAACAGAAACCTGAAATCTTCCCGAGGCCTTCCAATAGTTACCCTGTTGTGATAGCTATTTCTGCCGTGGTATAAAATCGCTGACTATTCCCTCTATCTATACCTCTCATCATCTTGTTCACCTCTATCAAGTGGCTCCACAACCTTCCTCGCTCCATTCAGAAAGATCTTGGCTCCCTTCATCTTTCTTCATAACAAATACCCCGCAGTCCAGGCAGCGTCATTGTAAAGCACGTCTGTACCCACTAAAAAGCTTCCACATCCTTCCTGTAATGAAGGGACGAGAACTGAAAGCAATTTTGCAAGTCTGGTCTTACCAGGTCTCGAGCGATCTCCATCAAAACCACACCATTCTTAAACTCAGCCCCCCAGCTAATGAAAGCCAACACACCATAAGCCTTCTCAACAACCCAATCCACTTGTGTGGCAATTTTGAGGGATCAATGTACATTAACCCCAAGATCCTTCTGTTACGACACACTAACAAGAATTCTGCCTTGAGCCCTGTAATCTGCTTTCAAATTTGACCTTCCAAAATTAATCACTTCAAACTTTCCAACTGTAACTGTGTTTGCCACGTCTCAGCCCATTTCTGCATCCTATCAATGCCCCGTTGCAACCTACAATAGCCCTACAAACTATCCACCACTTGATCCACCTTTATGTCATCAGCAAAATGACTAACCCACTCTTCCACATCTACATCCAAGTCATTTATAAAAAATCGCACAGCGCAGAGGTCCCAGAGCCGGTCCCTGCACAACACCACAGGTCATCCTGCTCCAGGCTGAATGCTTTCTGTCCATTGCCACTCTCTCTTCTATCGGCCAGCTCATTATGTATCCAGGCATCCAAATTTCCCTGTACCCCATGCCTCCGTAATTTCTGAACAGGCAATCAGCGTGTTTTGTAACATCCTGATAGAATTCAATATACATACCCTGGAGAGATGTCTTGGCAGGAGGAGCTTACAGGGATAGACATGATTGTCGGATTTACAGAGACGAAGGAAGGTAGTATCGACTGGAGACGTTTCGGGCTTAAAGTGTTAGGGATTTCTGAAGTTGACAGAGATAGTGAGTGTTCTAGGGGTGGTTACAAACAGAAGAATGATCCAAAGTATATCTCAGGGATCACTCATTCAGCACGGGGCAGGAGTGATGTGTTGAATCCCCTACGCAGTCTCAGTAAAGACTAATGCCCGAAACGTCGATTCTCC
Source organism: Chiloscyllium plagiosum (assembly GCF_037043375.1). Classification (NCBI taxonomy): domain Eukaryota; kingdom Metazoa; phylum Chordata; class Chondrichthyes; order Orectolobiformes; family Hemiscylliidae; genus Chiloscyllium; species Chiloscyllium plagiosum. Next base: position 18,708,770 of record NW_028270179.1, on the reverse strand, counting down.
TGTTCCCTAGATGCTGCCTGACCTGCTGCGCTTTTCCAACAACACATTTCCATCTCTGATCTCCAGCATCTGCAGACATCACTTTCTCCTCAGTAAAGACCAGTCAACAGAGGTGAATGCATGTCCCTCACAAGCTGGTGGCAATGAAGCCGACAGCGTTGCGTTTCCCTGCCCAGTACTGTATCTATGCCCTGTTTTGTGGGTCTGAATATAGCAGTCCGCTCACCTCCACATGCTGTCTCCTGTGAGTGATCTTACCGACTGCAGGATTTACTAATGGGTCCAGATCTCACTCCGAGATACCCAACCTCCTATGTGTTTCAGAGGGACGGTGTGTCTGCAACCCTTCGCACCGTTGAACAATCAGTACTAAAGAAAATGGCATTGTCAGAGTGCCAGGGAGAAAAGACTGTCACATGGTCGGTGTTAACGAAGTGGACTCTGTCAGAGGGTCAGACTTCACCTGTCAGAGACTTAATGTTGACGAAGGAAGCACGATTGCATGGTCAGCTCTGAGAATGTGGGCATTGTTAGAAGGTCATTGTTGAGGAAGTAGGCTCTGCCACAGGGTTTGTGTTGAGGGAGTGTTGCATTGCTGGAGTGTCAGCGCTGAGGGTGTTCCATTGTCGGAAAGGCAGTGTTACAACAGTGCCACTCTGGAAAAAGGTCAGTTCCGAGAGAGTAACACACTGTCAGACGGTCCGTGCTGAGGGAGCTCTGCACTGTGGAGCGTCAGTGCTGACAGATCTTCGCATTATCGGAGGTTCAGTGCTGAAGAAGTGCAGTCATGTCAGATGATTAACGCTGAGGGAGCTCCACAGTCGGAGGATCATTGCTGAAAGAGTGGGCCCTGTCACAGGATCAGGGCTGAATGAGTGGCACACTGTTGGAAAGCAAGTACTGAGGGAGTGCCGGACATTCGGAGGTTCAGTGTTGAAGGAGTGAGCACGATCTTGGGAGGTGGGGGGGGGGGCAGTGTTAATGGAGTACAAGACTGTTGGAGAGGCTGTGTTCCCATGGGCGTGAATCTGTGGAAGTGTTTACCACAAGGAGGAGTCGAGTCTGGGTCAGTCAGTATATTGAAGGCTGAGATGCAGAGACAGATGTTTAATCAGGAAGTGAATCGTGGGTTAACGGGTAGAAGAAAAAAACTGGAAGTAAGAATGATCAGATGAACGACGACACGTTGAATGGCTGAGCAATCTTGATCGGTTGAATGGTCTACTTCTGATTCTGTGTTCCTTCTCCGCAAGGAACACATGCATTTCCCAAATCTTTGTATCGACATCTGCCTGGGGTCTTAACAAATTTGATTCTTTTTCTATAACTGCAAAATTGAGAAGAGGTTGTTTGCAAGTAATCAGTCTTTTTAAATATTTGCATGTGTATCTCTATCAATGCTGCTAACTTTACAGGTAAATGTTTGATTTCTTTATCTCATTCAATTGTCTAATCTCGAACTTCGCCTTCTGGATACATTTTCACAAATGCCTGTTTGGATTCAAATGAAGGTAGAAGCAACAACAGCAGAAAAACAGTTTGTGTTCGATTTGAAACAAGGATTATTGTACCAATATTGACCGATGTTACAAATAAAATGATATTACAAAGATATTGCAAGCGATATTACAATCGTTTCTAAATTAAAATTTCTGTTTTAAATGTACCGTTTATATTATCAATGAAGCATCTCAAAGGAGGTCAACATTCAAATTTATGACGATTTGATTAAATTTTTAATGGACTGAAGCAAAAGAAATGTCATAATTTTGAAAGCTACAAAATGTAATTCTGATGATATGAATGCTTTCAAGCACTTGGATTTGTATAATGCTCCTAAAATCGTGCAACATCTTAAAACGTGTTAACATGATTGACGTGTGTGATGTTGCTGCTCCTTTTACAAGTTGATGTTGCCTTCGTTTTTATTTCAGGAGGTCTAAAAGAAGTTTCCGAAATGACTGCAGGAATGTACTTGAATAAGCTTTCACGGTTAAAAAGAAAGTATACAAACAGGAGGGAGTCGCCAGTCCTGCCAGCTCAGCTTTACTCTGTTTTGGTTTGGTTTGATTTAAACAAGCATTCAGTTGAGCAGCAGCTGGATTCAAAGAAGTAGATCCATGCTGATCCTTCCTCTCCCTGACGTCTCTCCTGTCAGACCCTGTGTTTTATTTTTCTCTTTTGCCAAGGGGTGTTCATGCATATTGTTGTAAGTAGTTGGAAATACATCATTAAGTTTGGATAATCTGTTGGGTTTTTGAATAGGTTTAGTTATTCTGTATTCTGTTCTCTTTTGTTTGTATTTCATTCTATAATCTTGCAAATACATTCCGTTTTGTTTAAAACAGACTGGTTGCACCAATTGCATCATCCCTGGAATATCCACAAATAACCTGCTTAACAGAAACAAGATAGTTACAGTCAGGATTAATATTTTTGAAATTTTTTTTGGGCGGGGGTGCATGACCTCGTTCAAAACACGTGCCTTCGTTGCATTCTAATCACCTCCACTAACGTCGGCGATGCGTCAGGTAAAGTCCACAAAGCAAGGTTAGACAACAGATATTACCAAATATTAGATAATTATTTTGACGAATTGATAAACACTTAAGTACTGGAGAGAACTGACTTTTTTCAGAACATGATCATTGGGAGAATTCTCGTCCATTTACAGATTTAAAAAGAAGTACATCTGACCATCTCTCGACAAATACAGACCCATATGTTGAGTATGACTTGCACAATATTTCAGGATTATTCACCACTCTTTCAGCCAGCTTCAACGGGATGCCACCACCAGAAACATGTTTCCTTCTCTCTTGTCAACCGTCTGCAGGGAACCGTTCCCTCTGATATATCCTGGTCCGCTCCCTATCCACCGTCAACCTCACACCCGACAGCATTATGGCACATTCCCATGTAACCACAGATGGTGTATTACCTGCGGATTACTTCGCCTCTCCTCAGTACCTGTGGGCTTCAAAAGTCTTTCCAGATGAAGCACAGATTTACCTGCAATTCGCTCAGTATAATTGTTTAGTCTGGTACACTTGTTCCTCAATGTAGTGTGCTCTATATTTCCGAATCTAAGCAAAGACTGAGTGACTGCTTTGTGAAACCCAAACATTTCTTCCACAGAGCTAAATTCCATAGTTTTCCTTTGTCTGCCACTTCAAGAATCTGACGCACTTCCCGAGACAACATATCCATTACAGGCTTGCTGCCGTGCTTCAGTGAAGTTCAGCGCAAGCTTGAAGAATAGGACTTGATTTCCTGCTTCAGAAATATACAGCATTCTGGGCTCAAAATCGATTTCAGCAATTTTAGGCAAAAGGCTTTCCCCAAGTTTTCGTCCGCTTGAACAGACCTGCCCTTACTAACACACAGTCTACCATTATGCACAATCCCTTGTTCGACACCAGTAGAAGCCGTAGGATTTATAAAGGTAATTGCTGTTCCCTTTTTTGTCGAGCCAACAGGTTTGCTTTCTCTCTGGGCTCTATATCTCTACCTATCATTTACTCCTAATTTCCTCTCGCTTCTCTGCATTCTACATTAAAAAAAAACATTTTCAGAGCTGCCATAAGTTCTTTCGAAGGGTCACTGGACTCAAAACGTTAAATGATTTCTCTCCGCAGATACTGCCAGACAGGCTGATTCCTTCCAGCAACTTCTGTTGTTGGTTCTGCTTTCCAGCTTCAGCAGTTCTTTCTCGTTTGTGTTTCGTATGTTGTATCTTAATATTGCATTTTCTTTTGTTTGATTTTTCCGAATCGTCCAAATTCTGTACAGTTTTGAATCATTATTGTCATGTGAGTGTTGCTAACCAAGACACCATTAATTGACTGTCAAGAAAAAAAAAAGAATGGTTTCAAGCACCACTTTGAAGTCTTTACTCTCAGTCAGTTTGGATAAATGTATCAGTTTCTGTTGCAGCTTTTGTGTAAGTGAAATGTTTATTCGGCAATCCCAGAGACCCTGAATTGAGAAGTGTATTACTTGGAAATGAAGTGACTTGTGTTACCGAGTTGATAATGTGATGAGATTCCTTCTTTCCAAAGATTTAGTGAGCCACCTGCAGTTTTATATAAAAGTTTAATAACTTAGTACAATTACAGTCTTGTTAAAAGACATGTGTACTAAAAAAGACAGATTAATTATTTGATGCCAGGCCAATGTATTTGCTGAGGTCTTCCTGTAACTCGGCATCGTACTTCTTCTTTCACGTTCACTGCTGTTGGAGAGAGATTGCAGGGAACCCCTGCAGTGTGTTTGTATGGCATTCAGCCAACCGATTGCACATTGACACTCTGAAGTGCGTCCCATTCAGACCCGTAGTTAATACATCGAGGCGGCATATCGTTGAACATTATAGGCAATTTAGCATGGCCAAATCACCGAAGCTGCACATTTGATAGAAACCCAGAGCATCAAGAGGGACCCTTCGTAGGCACAGGGAAAATATTCAAACTCCACACAGACTTTAACGCTAGGCTGGAATAAAACCCAGGTTCCAGCTGTGGTTAGGCAGCAGTGCTAATCACTGAGCCAAATTTCCACCCCATAGCATCTGGATTAATTAGTTTTAGCCTTTGTATTTCACCCTGTACAGTTACTGATAGCCTGTCTTCGTATGTCTGGCTGTTTTGTGCTGATATTCTGTTTTCTACCTCACGTATGGACAATTGTTCGTTACTTTATGCCTTTCAAATTGCTCTCAATCCTGAGAAATATTTTCTGCCTTCCTTCCAAGTGACTTGCTTCGGCATAATGCAATCTTAAAATTAATTTGGTAGACATCGTCGATTCACATTTTCAACTGAGATCTTCAAGGCATGTGTGTCTGATGTAGACTGCGTTGAACTGATTTAACTGTCACCCATTTCCCGTTCACGGTTAAGTCGGTTGTCACATTTTCGTAATTCAGCGTCATCAATTTTCACGGTCATACCTAGATGCCATACCCTCATCAGATTTATGCACCAAGACTTATAAATAATCTTTTCACACTCATACATGCTGCAGAACACTAATACATTAACGTCAATATATCCTATATTTTAACTACATCGAAGTTAATTAATTTACTTTGTTATTACGTATTGTTAAATCAAACATAGAAAAAAACCGAAATAGGATATGAAATTCATGTAACAATTTCAGATATAATTCAAACAAAATCAAGGAATTACTTTTATTTCCACAATTGTGAACGATTTTACTTCTTTTCTCCACAACGACCACAATTTAATATGGATTAAATTCAATGTTAGGCTGACAAATGAATATTCTGGATCAATGGTGCTGGAAGAGCACAGCAGTTCAGGCAGCATCCGAGAAGCAGCAGCAAAATCGACGTTTCGGGCAAAAGCCCTTCATCAGGTCTGGATCAATGGTGCTGGAAGAGCACAGCAGTTCAGGCAGCATCCGAGGAGCAGCAGCAAAACCGACGTTTCGGGCAAAAGCCCTTCATCAGGAATCCTGAACTGCTGTGCTCTTCCAGCACCATTGATCCAGAATCTGGTTTCCAGCATCTGCAGTCATTGTTTTTACCTCTCTGACAAATGAATATGTCGATGTTACAAGCTTCATTTGTGGAGAACAAGAAATGAAAAATACCATGTCGCCATGCCAGGCAAAGGAAACAGAAAGTAAACTAACATTTTTTGATACGTTTATACAGGATTTTCGGCCTAACCAACAGGTTCGCATTCATGGGGTCTTCTTGAGTCTGCTATGTTCATTTTGAGCCATTGCAGAGAGCAGATGAATGAGGTTGTTGGAAGATGAATCGGATGATACACTATGCGAATGTAAGACAGATAGAAGTAAAAAGAAGAAAATGGCAGGAAATTGTCCGAGGTCCATGAACAAATTCATTGCATATTCAATGTAGATATTCAATCTGCGTTTCCAAAAATGTTTCGTAAACATTACAAAACGTAGTCTTCAGCAAAAATTATCCAGATTTGATATCATCTGTGAAAATATAAATTGTAGTCTTCCTTTTTAACAGTATTAGCTAAGTTACATGCTTGGCTTTTCTTGTTTTAAAGTGTGGTCAATTGGCTTTCTATTACCATTTCTCAAGGTTGCAAAAGTGGATATATTATACATTCTTCAGTTGGTAGATCCTGTCTAACGAAAGTCAGTTTTCAATTTATAGTAAATGTCAGTTGGTGTCACTTTGCTTGGGGTTTTGCAGTAAATGTTGCATTCATTCTGTTTATTGCCGCGAATGCATTTGCATTGTTCTTTTCCATGAGATGGTGAAAACGTAATTTGAAAAGAGGCATCCGTACATATTTTCCAGCGAGTTATGTGATTCCTTTTACCACTGCCGTGATAACCAATTGCATTATTAGATCACTGTTTTATGTTAAGAGATATTCGTGAAAAATGCCATTGTGTTTATTTTTGACTTTCAAACAGATATTGATGGTGTCTGCAGAAAGTTCAATCAAGTTTATTTTGGTGGATCAGTTGACTTTTCTGATTAGATTTATAATCCAATATTTGACTCTTTCCCGATGCATAATCGGGACATAGTCTGTGTCTTCAGCACATCACTCGCATCCTCCTGGGGACTTAATGTGAATTTGTTTATAGTCATAAAATCAGACAAAATTTACAACAGGCACTTTGGTTCAATTGGCAGGTGCCGAACAAATCTGTTGAGATGAACTAGCTCCATTCGCCTGTGTTTGTCCATATCACTCTCAGCATTTCCTATTCATGTATATGCTCAATTTCTGAAAATGCTGTAGTTCTGATCGCTGCTCCTGCTTCCTCCACAGACTCATTCCACATATTCACCACTTTGAAAATTTGTTCTGCAAGTAACTTTAAATGAAAACTGGAAGTCCGAGTCCAGGTTTCACTTAAAGTAAATTAAAGGTTGAGTCGAAAGTTAGGATGGCAAATACAATGCTGCCATTCATCTCGAGAGGACCGGAATGTAAAAACAACGATGAACGTCTGGGACTTCATAATATTATGGTCATACCGCATTTAGAGTATTTGAGCAAGTCTCGGCCACATATGCCAGGCAACATGTATTCACCCTGGAACAGGTTCAAAGAAGGTACACAAGAATAATCCTATCAATGAAAAGTTTAACATATGATGATCGCTTCATGGTGCTGGGACTATACGTACGGGGTATTGACAGATGACTGGGGGATTCGATTGAAATTTCCAGAGCACTGACTGGCCTGGACAAAGCGGAAAGATGTTTCCATTGGTAGGAGAGCCGAGGATCGAGGGAAGAGCCTCAGATTGAAGGGAAGACACATTAGGCATAGATGAAGGGAATCGTTTTATGGACCAAAACAAATACATCCAAACCTATGTTGCGAAGTCAGTCGAGAGTGTGGCATCTTGCTTATTTTAACGCTAGGTAAAAGACGCTTTGTTACAGATGAAATTCGATTGGGCAAACTGTTGGTTATTAAGCCAAACACTTTTTTCCATACGCTGCAAGTGAAATGCAGAAAAAATAACAATAAGAGAAGAAAAAGCAGATTTTACTGAAACTCTATCGAAATCGCTAATGAAATAATATATTAACGACGACTAATTAACTGTTGCAATACAATAACATTACATAAACACAAACTTGGCAAAGGCAGATTTAGCAAGGTCAATTTTCTGACATGCCATTTTAGTAGCTGAAAGAACATCCCATCTTTACTTCTAACAGAGACAGGAATAACAGCTCCCAGCAAAGATATTAGAAAAGGCTATTGGAGGCAATAACTTGAAAAAAAAACAGGCCCCTGGGCAGGTTGTACCCATCAGTTCAGGCCGCTTCTCCTGTTCCAAATTCAAAAAGAAATCAAGGCCTCATAAGCTGTTTACTTTACAGACTTTGGAACAGAACATTCAGCATCTTTCTTCATTTACAGAACTTAAAGCCGTAGTATCATCACATTTGCCATGTCCTTCTTTCAAGTTTACGAGAGTCCAATACCAGAGGAAATAAGCCTTTGGCGAGACAGGACAGGAGATAAGGAGATAAGGCAAAACGTCTCTACCACAGAGAGAGGTGAATCTGTGGGAATTATGACCACATAAGGCTATGGAGGACAGATCATTGAGAATATTTAAAACAAAAATAAACATGTTCTTGATTGCCAAGGTGATCAAAGGTTGTGTGGAAAAGCAGTACGACGGGGTTGATAACAAAATCTTTCGTTCAGGATGAAATGGAAGAGCAGGTTCGAATGGCCGATTGGCCTAATTTCTGCTGCTGCTTTGTGGTCTTAAGATCTTACAGTACATGTTGGTTTACAGGGGTGGGGGAGAGGGGCTGGTCAGTGTGGGATGTTCTTTGATGGTTAATGCGGCGAAAATTGGCCGAATGGCTTTTTCTCACACTGTCGGGACTCTCTGGATTACAAATCTGTCCTGTCTAACCAAAAGCTTATTTCCTCTAGTATTGGGCTCTCATAAACCCCATGTCTTCCGTTGCTCCTTATTTTGCTGCTTCATGTCGTGGCTGCCAGACACATTAAGGTTGCCACAGGAGACCGCAGGAGACGCCGATAAAACAACAATAAAATTAATAAATGCGACCCAGAAATGAAGAGCATGAGGAACTCCATTACTTTGGTCTTTGCCTTTTCAGGCACTTCTGTCTTGTTTTATCTGACATATATTGCACATTTTCGACTTGTGCGGATTTCAGGTGACAGCTATTCGGTCGGTTCAAATCCCAATGAACCAAAATTTATTCTGCAGTAAATCGGATACATGCTGCAACTCTTACATTCATGCACGAATACGGATATTTATGCAATGACACAGGCAAAGTTGACAGGTGAGTTCAAAGATGCTTTCAAATACTTCACCAAGCATATTACGACGTGTCACATACAGTGAGACCGGCTGAATAACTTGAAGTGACTTCAACACTTCACTAAAATCACACACAATCTTATGAATCTGCAGCTCATAAATTCTGGCACGTGTATAGGCAATGATCGACAAACTAACCCACAGCACCTCTTTATATATTTGTGGTAGCCACCTATGACAGAGATTGTTTCTCAAGTTATCGCCTCTTCTGCCAGGCGCAAAAGCTCACAATCAGAAGATTTCCGTTTGAAATGGATTTGATTCATCCGTGTGTAAAATCTGGAGGGGAGGATATCCATGGTCTCTGTTAAAATCTTTAAGATTACTTTGTTTTGCAATTTTATAAAAATGTACACAAGCACACCAAGATTGCCTCTTATCCTAAACGTCAGAAAAAAAATGTAGTTACAGTTAAAATTATGTTGTGACATCCTGGAAGCATTTAAAATCTGAAGTATGGGAGAAAAGATACGTATTGCATTGATCAGCGCTGACACCTGAAATTAGTCATGCCGTACAATTTGTCACAAAAACGAAAATGAGTAAACTGTGAATTTTTTTTAAACTAATCAATCAATTTCATGTACATGACTATCAATATATCAGTTTTGCGTTGGCAACATTTGGCCAGCAGAAGGAGATTTCTTTCTAGTTATCATAACAGGAAAGATTTACTTCTTCGAATGCACTGAAAATTTTCTCTCCCCGTATTAAAAGCTAAGTCCCTGGAGATCTTAAAATAAAACACAGAACTGTTTGCATTGCGTGATATCCTTCGTGAAGTAAGCTGTAGCATTTGCACTTCAGGGACTGCAACAGATTGCAGCAGTTTATTTGTCCAATTTTGTCCCCAGAGGTTTTGATTAGAGGAGACGGTTGGAGTTTCGGTCGGAGCAAAAATAAATCAGACGTTTGTACATACTGGAGGTCAAGCAACGCAGCCCCAGTAAATCATACAGAAAATCATCAGGGTAGTGTCATGAGACCAAAAATATGGGCTGAGGAATCATCAGCTGAATGGTTAACATATTCGTTTAATACCTAGTTTAATCTGTGAGAAACGTTAATGTAAACTGTTCCCAAATTCTTTAATTTTCTAATATTCTATGAAGGAATACTTCACTTTGTTATACATGTTTCTCTTCGTACTTTGTACCTTAACCCTTTTGTGCCGAGGTAACTTGTATCTGAGATGGAATTATGTGTGCCAACATTATAATACGTTCACTTTACACCTTAACCTCAATTCATATCCTCACGGCGCAAATAAATTCTGAAAAGCGAGTTCACCAGTAACTAGAACAGCAGTCATTTTGCAGCAGTAAATATGACATTGCCATGCAAAATTGAAATAGTGGCCAAGTTAGAAAGGTGACACGGCGCTTAAAATAAGTGTAGCACAAACATAGCAAAGCTCTATCGCTCTGAAAGTTGTTTCATTTTAAGAAAACAGAGTGCAGTCCTTCCAGCGCACAGTCAAAGGGTATCAAGACAACCAGATTATCCATGATGTTATTACATTTTGGAACTGGTGTGTCAGCCGGACAACTGCCATTGGTTTTAACTCATGTAGTTGCGCTCTCGTACAGAGTTTAACAATATCAAAACATAATTTTTCCAAATGTTTACGAGCGTGTTATTGGGAAAAAAAGATTTTATTCCACATTGCCACCTGTGTACAAGCAACGAAGTGAACAGTTTCTGAGACGGATGGAGTTTTGGGTGTGAGGTGACAATTAGATCAGCAATGATTTAATCGACCGGAATTGGAAGTTGAATTTACTTCATGTTCAACTCCTTGAACTCCACATTTTGTAAAATATTTATCTTACTTTACCCTAAAAAAAAATGAATTCAAAATCCATATCTTTTCCCGAGGCCTCTGAACCATTTCTGAACAAGGTATTTGTTCCCTCATCCTTCCCTTTTTTTTTGTTCTGCATTCCACTCGCTGTGGCGAGCCAGCTCGGAGACTGTATTCTGAAATGAGCCGATTGTAATCTTTTGATTGCACTTTTTGAAACATTCCCACAAAATTGTGATATCGCCATCTCTCCAGGGAGCCGGTGTCCAGCAGAGCACAGTAGTGGCAATGCCTACGTGGAATTCTAAGTGGAGTGTTGGGATAAAATGAAAATAGAATTGAAGTGGTGAATGAAGGTGTCCACCTCCCGCAATGAGCCACTCTTCCTAAAGGGATTTATGAATCCTTCCTCTTCAATGATTCCCTCTCCAGGCTTCCATGAATATTTGCTTTTTTCTGTTGACGAATGGAATTCCAATATAAGTATTCACCATCTACTCTATCAAAAGTTCGGATGAATTTTAAAATCAGGGTATGGGTAACTGGGAGTTTTGGTGTTCATGTTAACAACTTCTTCTACTCTAAAACAACAACCACAGAATACTCAATGAACGTCAAATTCAAATAAAATATAGCGCAAATCACTTCCCACCTTACACAATTTTAAACAAAAACACTCCCAGAGCATATCTGCACAAATTAAAATCAGAGTATAATTTATTCTTCATTGTTCTGATTGAACCTCTAGGGTCAGTGCAACTCGGTGTTTAGTACTAAGAAAACCTTCGGCGTATTCGCCTAAAAACGAGATTCCCTGAATGCAGATACAGGACTTGGTTACATTCAAAGTAAAAGAAAACCTCGACACGGTTCCACTGTTCCATCAAACAGCCCCATTCCTTTTTCAGAAGTAAAACAGAATAAATAATGAAATGCAGAATGATATAATACATAGAACATTGAACATTACAACGCAGTACAGGCCCTTCAGCCCTCGATGTTGCGCCGACCTGTCATACCAATCTGAAGCCTATCTAACCTGCACTATTCCATGTACGTCCATATGCTTGTCCAATGACGACTTAAATGTACTTAAAGTTAGCGAATCTCTTACCGTTGCAGGCAAAGTGTTCCATACCCTTACTACTCTGTGAGTAAAGAAACTACTGCTAACAACTGTCCTATATCTATCACCCCTCAATTTAAAGGTATGCCCCATCGTCCTTGCTGTCACTATACTTGGAAAAAGGCTCTCCCTGTCCACGCTATCTAACCGTCTGGTCATCTAATATGTCTCTATTAAGTAACTTCTCAACCTTCTTCTCTCCAACGAAAAAGCATCACGTCCCTCAGCCTTTCATTGTTAGACCTTCCCTCCATACCAGGCAACATCCTAGTAAACCTCCTCTGCACCCTTTCCAAAGCTTCCACATTCTTCTTGTAATGCGGTGACCAGAACTGTCCACAATACTTCAAGTGCAGCCGCACCAAAGTTTTGCACAGCGGAAGCACAACCTCATGGTTCCAGAAGACGATCCATCCATCAATAAAAGCTAAATCACAGTATGCCTTCTCAACAATCCTGTCAAACTGGGTGGCAACTTTCAAGGATCTTTGTACCTGGACGACGAGATCTCTCTGCTCATCTACACTACGAAGAAACTTATCATTAGCCCAGTACTTTGCATTCCGGTTACTCCGACCAAAATGAATCACCTCACATTTGTCCGCATTAAACTCTAATTTCCATCTCTCAGCCAGCTCTGCAGCTTATCTATGTCCCTCGGTAACCTACCACCATTCCACCTACGCCTATTTACCTATCTTTCCCCAAAACCCATCCCACTTCCTCTATTTATTTCTCAGCCTGCTTTACCCTCCCAGGCCTGATGAAGGATCTTGCCAGGACGTCGACTCTCCTGCATCTCTTGTGCTGCTTAACCTGCTGCATATATTTCACCACCACATTTTATCAGGTCTGACTTTCCAGCATCTGCAACCCACACTATCTCCTTCACTATGTTGAAGTGCTTGAGAGTATTCACATACTTTTTCCTAATCTCAATATTCTTCATGTCCCCCTCTTTGGAGAACACTGATGCAAAGTACTCATTAAGGATCTCACCGATGCTTGTAGTTCTGCACATAATCCCATTACTTTATTCATGAGTGAGCTTAGTCTTACCCCAGCTAGCCTCTTGCTCCTAAACATGACATGTATATGAATTGCCTTAGGAATCCCCTTATCTTTGTTGGCCACGGATATTTCATTGATTCATTTTGCTTTCGAAAATCCCGGTTTTACTTCCTTCATAAGTTCCATATATTCTTCAAAACCTGGTCTGTTTTTATTGATTGCCCACACATTGGGTACGCTCCTTCATCTGATGAATTTGAAAACCTGTCATCAAAGGTTCCAGAGTCATGCCATTCTTGTCCGTCGTTTTCACAGGAACATGCCAGTCCAACACTGGAAGCCGTTGGTGTGTAAGGGAGTCCAGGTAGTCAGATGTTGATTTACACTCAAACAGTCTTTTCTCAACCCACAATATTTGATTCTTGCCTAATTCGATTATAGTTAACCATGCCCCTAATTTAACAACTTCAGCCGATGTCGAGTGTTGTCCTTATTCACAAGAATTTAAAATCTTAGGGAATTATGGTCACATTAGCAAACGCTTCACTGAACACCATATACACCATGTCAACCGTTTTACCATCATCTAACTGCTTGATAAACGTCTCGAAAAACTCAATAAGCTCTGTGAGGCACAGCCTACCCTCCCAAACCCGTGTTGAATATCCGTAATTAAGTTACTCCTTTCTAGATGATTATAAATTCTATCTCTTATAATGCCTTCCATCTCCATAACCACAACTGAATTATGATCCATAATTGCCAAGGATGCCTCTCTTCCACTTCATGAAGAAAGGAACCACATTTACTGTCCTCCAGCCGTCTGGCACTATGCATTAGACGATGACGCCATAAACATAAGAGCAGAAGGATCTGTAATCTCCTCCCGGCTCACAGAGAATCCGAGCATAAATGCTATTCGGCCCAGGGACTTATCTATTTTCACACGTTCCAGAATTGCTCAGATGCCCTCCTCATGAACTTCAAACCCGTCTAGCCTAACAGACTGTATCTCAACATTGTACTCAACAAAATTGCCTTTTTCCAGTGTAAATACTAAAGAGAAGTGTTCATCTAGCGCCTTCCTTATATCCTCGGACTCCACTTACAAATTCTCACAACTGTCCTTGACTTGGCCTGATCGTGCCCCAGTCATTTTTTTAAAAATTCCAGACACACCTATAGAAAGCTTTATAGTTTTCCTTGATCTACCTTACAAAGACTTCCCATGTCCTCTCATGGCTCTTCTATGCTCCCTGTTTAGGACCTTCCTCCCTAACGTGGAACACACAAGCGACCAAGCAGAACCTTCCCGCCTCATCTTTACATAATCCTCCTTCCTCCTCTTGACAAGAGATCCAATTTCCTTTGTAAACCACGGTTCCCTCACTCGACCACTTCCTCCGTACCTCATACGTATATACATATCTAGGACACGTAGTCGCTATTTCTTGAACAAGCTCCACATTTCAATAGTGCGCAACCCCTGCATTTTCCTTCTCCATCCTATGCATCCTAAATCTTGCCTAATCGCATCATAGTTGTCTTATATCTACTTATAACTCTTGCCCTGTGATATATAACTATCCCTTTCCATCACTAAAATAAGTGCAACCAAATTCTGGTCACTATTACCAAAGTGTGCACCACCCACTAAATCTAAGACTTGTCCTAATTTATTGCATAGAACTAAATCCAATATTGCATCGCTGCTTGGTGGTCTATCAACATACGGTATCAACAAACTCTCCAATACATTGGACGAATACTGATCCATCTAAACTACTCGACCAACAACATTTCCAGTTACTAGTTGGAAAGTTAAATTCCCCCATACAAGCTGCGCTGTTACTTTCGCTCCTAACCAGAATTTTCGTTGCAGTTATTTCCTTTTCATCTTCGGAACTTTTCAAATGCCTCTAGACACCTTCTAACGGTTACCTCTCTTCCCTAATTCGGACGACAGCCCATTCTACCTCAATAGACGAGTCCTCATCAAACATCCTTTCTGCCACTGTAATTCTGTCCTTCACTAACAATGCCACACCTCCCCCTCTTTTACCATCTTCCCTGTTCTTACTGAAACATCTGAATATCGGAACCTGCAAAATCCTTTCCTGTTGCTGCTCTATCCATGTCTCTGTACTGGCCACAGCATCGAAGTCCAAAGTAGCAACCCATGCTGCATGTTCACCCACCTTATTCTGCATGTTGCTGCGTTGACCACAGACACATTTGAAACTTACTTCCTGCCTGCCGGTGCACTTTTGCGACCTTGATACCTTACTTATTACCTTACTACTCTCAACCTTCTGCACACTGGTGCTATAATTCAAGTTTTCATTCCCCTCCCGAAGTGCATGAGCAAAATTCCAACCACTGCAGGCTATTGGTACCCCTCTGGTTCACGTGTAGACAATCCCGTTTGTCGGGGTACCACCTAGCACAGAATGAACCACAATTATCCACGTATCCACGTATTTGGATAGAAAACTGGCTAACCGGTCGAAGGCAGAGAGTGGTGGTAGATGGTAAATACTCAGCCTGGAGCCCAGTTACAAGTGGAGTTCCGCAAGGATCAGTTCTGGGTCCTCTGCTGTTTGTAATTTTTATTAATGACTTAGATGAGGGAGTCGAAGGGTGGGTCAGTAAATTTGCAGATGATACGAAGATAGGTGGAGTTGTGGACAGTGAGGAGGGCTGTTGTCGGCTGCAGAGGGACTTAGATATGATGCAGAGCTAGGCTGAGGAGTGGCAGATGGAGTTCAACCCTGCCAAGTGTGAGGTTGTCCATTTTGGAAGAACAAATAAGAATGTGGAATACAGGGTTAATGGTAGGGTTCTTAGTCAGGTGGAGGAACAGAGGGATCTTGGGGTCTATGTACATAGATCTTTGAAGGTTGCCACTCAGGTGGATAGAGTTTGTAAGAAGGCCTATGGAGTATTATCGTTCATTAGCAGAGGGATTGAATTCAAGAGTCGTGAAGTGATGTTGCAGCTGTACAGGACTTTGGTTAGGCCACAGTTGGAGTACTGTGTGCAGTTCTGGTCGCCTCACTATAGGAAAGATGTGGAAGCTTTGGAGAGGGTGCAGAGAAGATTTACCAGGATGTTGCCTGGAATGGAGAGGAAGTCGTACGAGGATAGGTTGAGAGTTCTCGGCCTTTTCTCGTTGGAACGGCGAAGGATGAGGGGTGACTTGATAGAGGCTTATAAGATGATCAGAGGAATAGATAGAGTAGACAGTCAGAAACTTTTTCCCCAGGTACAACAGAGTGTTACAAGGGGACATAAATTTAATGTGAAGGGTGGAAGGTATAGGGGAGATGTCAGGGGTGGGTTCTTTACCCAGAGAGTGGTGGGGGCATGGAATGCGCTGCCCGTGGGAGTGGTGGAGTCGGAATCATTGGCGACCTTTAAGCGGCATTTGGATAGGTACATGGATGGGTACTTAATCTAGGTTAGAAGTTCGGCACAACATCGTGGGCCGAAGGGCCTGTTCTGTGCTGTATTGTTCTATGTTCTATGTTCTATGTTCTATCTGAATCCCTCCCTTCTGCATCATCTCTGTTGCCACGTGTTCAACTGGTCTTTTTGCCCTATTCTTCGTCTTGCTAGCACGTGGCAAGGGGAACAAACAACAAATCGCACCCCAACCTGACATCCCCATCCGTTATCCTACCTATGTCTTTGGTGCCTATATGAACCCCGACGTAAGACTGCTCTCTCTACCCCTTAAGGATTCTGAAAATACAATCCGAAACATCACTGACCCTGGAAACTGGAAGGCAACACATCAATTGCGAATCTCTCTCATTCCGACAGAATCTCCTATCTGTCCCGTTAAATATGGCGTCCGCAATGACTAATGCTCTCTTACTCTCCGACCTTCCTATCTCAGCAACAGGTACAGGGTCTGTGCTGGAGACCTCTATCCCAATGCTTCCTCCTGTTGTTTCGTGACCTCCCAACGCTACTCGGATCAGTGTACTTGTTATTTAGTGGAACGGCCCCATTAAACCATTGCACTGTCTGCCTGTTCCCTTTCCATCGCCTGGCTATATCCCATCTACCTTTTCCGCTTTGGCGAATTCACTCTTAATCAGTTTATCACCAAGCCTGCCTACCGAAGTCGATCGAAAAGTTCCAATAAATGCTGCAAATGTTTCTTCCATGTGTGACTAAAATCACCAGGTCGTCGATACTATACAATTGAATAATTCAGAAATTATTTTATTGGTGAATCTTTTAAATGTGGTGTGCGAACTTTTTTCATTTCAAGTGAGATGATTTTAAATTTATGTAGTCCATTCGGTGTTACGAATGATGAAGCAAAATTTCCTTTTTCCAGTGAACGTACATGGCAGTTCCCTCCGAGTAAATCCAACTTGGAATTATACGTTGCTTGCCCCACATCCACAAGGCACTTTTGGGGATCTGATAAGAATCAGACCTTCACCACAAAATTGACTTTGTGATAGTCTACACCTAACCTGCTGGTACCATCTTGTTTTGACAATATTACTGTCAAATACAAGTGGGTGTGCTCCAGTCATGGCAACTCACTTCGAATATGTTGCCTTGGAGCATTCGTTCAATCCGTTTTTGGACCCTTGACAACTTCAGAAGTTGAAGTCTATAAGGACACCGTTTAATTGGAACAGGATTACGTTTAACTGCATCATACATAATTACATTAGCAATTCCCAGCTTAATCCCATGCAAACTCAATAATTCTTTTAGGTCATGTCGTTTTTCCCTTTGAGGGTAACTCAATCATTAATTGCAATTTTTGACATTATCACCATTTTCCAATGTAATTTGAGGAATGTCCAATTTTGAATGTTTGGAACTTGATTCTTCACTGTATGCTGTGACCAGGAAGACATTTGCTGTTTCTTGACTTTCCCTGTCAGAATACATTTTCAGCATATTCACATGACACACTCTGTGAGATTGCTTCCTGTCTGGCATCATTATGAAATAAATCATCTCACTCAATCTCCTTTCGATCAGATAAGATCCACTACACTTATCTTTCGAAGGTTCATCCATTACTGGTGTAACACTAAGAGTTTATCTCCGTTAGAAAAGTGACGAGTTTTTGATTTCTTATCTGCTTCCTGCTTCATCGTATAATGTGACATTTTTAAATGCAGCCTTGCCTTCTATTTAAACATTCTCCAACATTTGACACATGATCCAAATATGTGTTGTCTGAATTTTGTACCTTCAGTTTCTTCGTAATCAATTTTGATGTACTCTGACTTCATGACCAAAAACTAATTCAAATGGTCTGAACTTGGTCGATTCAGTTGGTGCATCTCTAATGGCAAAATGTTAAAACCGAATTCCATCATCTAAACCGTCTGGATTTTCTTAACTGTAAAGCTTCAACATTGTCGTTCATGTCTGATGCCAGATTTCTAGTGATCCCCACGATTCATGATAATCCGCAGTGGATTTGAATTGTTGAACTCCTCAGATTTCCGGAATTGCCTTTAATAATTTTGAAAAAACTTTTAATCCTTAATCTGATTGTATTTGTACGGTTAGTGAATATCCAGGGAATAATTTGAGCTACGCCTCTACAATGCTTTTAGCTGAATTATTGTGGAATGGAATGGCCTCTGGGAATTTTGTGGACACATCCATTATTGTTAACAAATAGTGATTCCCATTTTTCCTTTAGATAGGCGTCCTACGCAATCAATTAAATTATTCCTCAAATGCAGGAATAGGTATTAAAGGTTTTGGTTTTATTGCTACCTGTGGTTGTCCAATTACCTGATGTTTAAAACGTGCTGCATATTTCACTCCCTCGTTATGCAGTGCAGGCCAGTAACAATGTTTTTGTATTTTAGTTCGAGCTTTTCTTCACCCTAAATGACCACCTACTGTTAATTCATGTGCCAATCGCAACACCTATTTCTGTAACCCACTCGCAATACAACGTGATGAACTTCTGCCCACTTTGCAAGTGCGTGAATATGGGATGTTGCCATTTTCTCAACAAGACCTCATTTTTAAGATCCGAGCACTCAGGGATGCACTCAGATTCCACTTCGATATATGCTTTTTGCTAGAATTGCATCAGATTTTCATCATTCTGCTGCAAAACAGTTACATTTTCCTGAGCTGAAAATGTTCACGTTCTCCTCCAGCTGTTTCTGTTTTGTCTGAACCAGTAAATAAAATCCTGATAATTCTACTTTAACTGCCTTTTCTCTATGCACTGATTTCTCCTTCCAATTTAACTGGTGATATTATGAGCTTGTTACCATATAGTGAGGGATGGAAAACGGTATATGTTTTCTATATTACAGAAGTTGCCTGATATTCCACTTTTTTTCAACCATAGTTGGCTGCTGTCCTACCTCTGACCGAGCAAAATCGTTAGCAAGGAGATATTGCATTCCTCGTTCTGAGAGTTCCTTCAGTACCACTTCTCCACTTTTCACTGGTCACTCCAACCTCACTCTACATAATTAACCAATTATTGTCTCACCATGAATTCCCCGTACGAGCACGTTTTCTGGTAATTGACCTTCTGAGTTACATTTCTCCTCATAGAGTCACAGAGATGTACAGCATGGAAACAGACCCTTCGGTCCAACATGTCTATGCCGACCAGATATCCCAACACAATCTAGTCCCACCTGCCAGCACCCGGCCCATTTCCTCCAAACCCTTCCTATTCATATACCCATCCAAATGCTTCTTAAATGTTGCAATTGTACCAGCCTCCACCACATCATCTGACAGCTCAATCCCTACACGTACCATCATCTGTGTGAAAAAGCTGCCCCTTAGTTCTCTTTAATATCATTCCACTCTCACTCTAAACTTATTCCCTATAGTTCTGGACTCCCCGACCCCATCTTCAACATTATCCCGTATCTGTTAATGCTGTAATTACTTCATCTGCTGCTCCTGCCTATGCGTAAACCTAAAATTTGCGAGCAAATCGTTTAAGAAGGTCGGGCACTTCCTCAATAGCAAACTTCCCACCAGACAGTAAAATCTGGTGCAGCTTTTCAAAAAGAACTGTGCCTTCCTTTACCACTTTAATAAAATTCACTAACGATCCTGTTTTCTGATATCTGCCTTCCCTGAGCTTTTTCTCACCACCATTTCAAAGTGACTTTATGTGGCTTAATTTATTGAAAGCACCAGATGTTTTTAACTTTTGTCTACCCTTCATGGCTCTGATTTTTACCACCTGGTAAGATAACGTTGTTATTTTCATCGAGATCTACTTTCCCGCTTCCGAGTATCCACTTCACAGATTTCTATCCCTCAAGGATTGAAATTGATGTTGGAAGCCAAAAATTGATGTATGAACCAACCCATTTCAGCTGATAATTTGGCTTTTGTAAATCTCTGTTCTTCGAATCGGTGCTCTCTATCTCAGGAAGTGAAGTTTTGAAATCCCTGAAATTAATCGTCTCTCTAAGAGCGTCATATGATTGGCATATTTTAATGCCCTTATCTACTTATCAAAATTCCTTTGTATGATACTTTCAAATTCACAGTAGGTTTGAACAGACGCCCTGGTTAGATTCCTCAAACGTTGTCTGTCGGTCTCAGCCACATGCTGACATGCACTGCAGATGGCTTTCTTTATGTCCGCACAGTCCCCGGAAACTTCCACTGATAGTGGTCCAAATACCTCACCAGATCTACAGAGCAGCTTTGTTTGGATTAACAAATCTCATGTGACCTCTGGCCATTTCATTTCTTTCTCCATCTTTTCAAATGTAATGAGAGTAGCTTCGACATCTCTGCTCTCAAATTTATGCAATGTTTGGATGTATGTAAACAGATCGCTGCAAGGCATTTCGGTTTGGACAACATCTCTATCTTCCTCACTAAACCTTCCTTCTACATTCATCTCCATTGATTTCAGTCAACTCTGCTGTGTGAGTGCTAATTTCTGAGTTTGAAGCTCTCTCTCGCTTTCTCCTCTCTCATTTTCCCCTTCGTCTCTCTTTCCCCCCACTCCCCCACGCCCCATTTCTATGCTCTCTCTCTCCCTCCAGTGGTTCTCCTGGGGCGTTCCACTACCTTATTTTTGCAAAAGCGATTTTTCCTTTTCTTTATATTATGCCAGGGCAAGTCATATTCTCCTCTTTCCTCTTCTTCTAACCGTCATTAAAACTATGTTGTTTCCTTTTTATGTTCAAGCTGCATCATCGGCAATTAAGTTCTCGTCATTTCCAAAGATTCTTTAGCATTTCCAGCAAATTTTAGTGTCGAATAATTGCTGTCATTACGCCGCCATTTTTCACATCTGAAGGCAACTCTGACTCTCGTTTGACTGCAATTTCCAGCAGGTTTGCCTTGGTCATCTTTTGTAAGCCCCAAAGTCACTTCTTCTAATCCAGAAAACTCGAAATGACTCAACGACCTAGTACTGCACCAAGTGCTGTTTAAAACAACTGAATTCAACACCTGTAATTAAAGGCATTAAAATATTGCACTCACCGCCTTTAAGTCCAACGACACTAATCCGAAATTGGAATTATCAAATTAATTGCGACAAGAGGCCCCAATGTGTTATGGATCAGGCGACGCCACATCAAAATATTTTAAGAAGGAAACTGATATCCTAACTTCTTATTATTTTAAAGGCAGAAATGCAGTGGATTCTCAGGTGACGTGCAGCTGGTCAAACAACTCGGCTTTAAGCAAAACAGAATTTATTTAAACATTACAGTCGACACACAATCAACTGAAAGCGCAAGTTAAAATAACTTAAGTATTGGAAACACAACTGATCCCGCAGAGCAATTCCAGTTCCAATAACATTCCATGAACGCACTCCTTGACAATGTGTAAATTCAAACGCAGGTTCTCACAGGCAGGAGACATTTTAGAGAGAACTGCCAGCTAGGAAATATCTGCTGAATCCTGGAATATTTTTTCTACTGCAACAGCATCTGATTCAGCTAAAGCAGGATCTTCTCAGTGTCACAACTAAACCAGAGTAGCAAAACTAAAACCTGAACTGGGAGAACTGGGCACTCACCTGCCATTGGGAAAGTAGACATTTCAGCACCTCTGCTGTTACGACGTATCATGAAAAGAAAAGGACAAAATCATTTTTTTTTTCAAAGTGACAGCATTGTCATTTGAGATGATTGGATTTTCAAATTCCTAAAAATGAACACGTGCACACCAAGAATGCTGCTTATTTAAAACATGGCAGATGAAAAGAACATAGTCACAGTTAACATTCTATTTTGACGTTTGGGTTTCTTCATATCTCTGGGAGAACGGGTCCAGATTTCATTTCATATGCATCCGTCAAGCATTGTGTGTTGTGGTCGACATTACATTTCGATTGATTCGTTCGTATATATTCCAAACCTGAAAAGAAAGCAACAAAAACATATTTCCAGTTTTTGATGCATTTTACTGTTTTTGCCCTGAATAAGTATTAATCCACCGTGACACCTAAAATTAGTTAGGCCTTACAATTTGACACAACAAACAAAAGGAGTGAAAATGTGTATTTTAAAACTAATCCACTAATTTCATGTACGTGACCATTCACATTTCAGAGCACTACATTGGTAGTTTTAGATCAGCAGAAGCAGAAAGCTTCACAGTGTTCATTACGTGAAGTGAGGATTTGCCTCGAATGCACTGAAAACGTTTTAATCATCATGTTAATGTTTAAAGGAGTCTCTACAGGTTTTAGGGTAAACAAAAGTTATTTTCGTACTCCCCAACATTCCAATCAGTTAAGCGATGGCATTTGCACATAATGGACAGCAATAAACTGCCGCATTCCATTTTTCCATTTTTTGTTGGTAGAGGTTTCGAGTTCTGGAAGTTGGTGGGATGTTCGAAGCAGCAAAATGAATCAGATAGCTAGTTGCTGGACTTAAAATAATTGTTATCAGTCCATTGTTATCAATATCGCAAATCCTTGGCATAATCTGATGAGAACAAACATGTTTCGCTGTTATCAGTGATCGTCTCTCCATTAAATTAGGATCGTTGCTACTAATGTCTTAACATGACAGAAGCAGAACAACTTTGAGATGAAAAATGTTGATAATCTCGTGTTATCGCGATGGAGTAGAATGCTGCAGCTCGCATCCTCCGAATTTTCGGTTCCTTTTCTTTTCTCTTTTTCATCTCTTTTATCTGATGTTGCTCCTTCGCAGATCCCAATCTGGCCTATCTGCAACTCATGGCAGATCCCACCCTGTTCTCTCGGCGGTTCACAGCCTGGTCTCTCGGTGGTTCATGGTTGTTCCCGGCCTGGTCTCATGGCAGCAAGATGAGCTTTCTCTTTTCAGTTTATGGCGGCGTCTCAGCTTCGAAAGCGAGTGGATCCTGCCCAGGCATGTGGTCGTGGCAACGGGGGTGATCGGAGTGGCGGCATTTTTAGCAGCAGTGACGGAATCCATGGTGGAGGCGTCGACAACAGACAGCAGACCGAGACAAGCGAAGGACTCATCAAAGTCTGCTGAAGCTTTAACGTATTCCTTTGTTAGCCTACTCTAAATGATGAAAACGAATTGATATGAATTATTATCGATTTCTCTATTTTTCTGATATTCTATCAACTAATAATTAACTTTTCAACGCGTCTTTTCTCTACGTCCTTTGTGTCAAAGCAGTTTGTTTTTACAATCCTAGGTGCCTTGTCACCTGAGATGACACAATGTATGGCAACTGTATAGAATTATTATGAACGTGTCGGTGTGGACTGCAGCTTTAAGACAGAGGAAAAGGTCGTAAGGACTGACTCAAAGCAGAGGCTGTGCTAAAAAAGTAAAACTGTCAGACATTTTTGAAATGAATACCTGGAATTGCGTTGACATGGAGCAAAAACAAATTGAAATTCGGCCAATCATTTTAAATTATGCCCCAGTTAAGAAAATCCAATCGAATTTGAATTTAATTGTTTGGTAACATCAAACCAATGAAATGAACCGATGCTTTGAGGTGTAATGCCGAATGTTCTTAACAGTTAGGAAGAATGGCACACAGCACCAACAAAACAGACTGACAGCCGAATAGTCCTCTGAAAGATATCTGTCCATAATAAAAGTTGTGCAACAGGCGACCGAAGAAAAGGCGACAGCAGGAAATGCGGATGAGAATCTACAGAGGAAATTCTACCAAGAAGAATGGATAAGTGGCTGGATTTTGAAACTTTAGAGTTAATTTTCATAAATCATAATCAGCTTATTTTTAGCGGACCAGTACCATCGAATGGCACTTAAAGAAAGAGCTAAAAGTAAGAGTTTGGAAGCAGGTTGTGGTTTTACTGTTCGCTGTTGGACTGAAAGAATACAAGTGTTAATTTTTACTTTCAAAAGTGAAATCTGGCATAGTTCTTTGCCTCTCGAAATTTAAAAGATTGTGCTGTAAGATGAGTTTCTCTGTGTGTCTGGTTTAAATTAGCAGAGGAGCTTTCCCCTTGTCGTAACATAATAAATGTGACTTGGCCATGCAAGATGAAGATAGTGGTTTATGGTATGACTGTGATATGGCACTTTAAATTAGTGTATCATAAAGACAAACAAGGATCTTGCACTCCAATTTTTTAAGAGAGTGATTTCAGCCTTTCATTTATAGTGGCAAAGGAAATATGGGCAAGCAGGAAGTGGAGTTGACACCACAGACAGATCATCCGTGACCTTATCAAATTTTTGAACTGTTATGTGAGCCGGAGAACCTACATTAGATTTAAGTCAAGCAGTCATGCATTAATGAGAATACCAAAAGGTAATTTTGCAGAATGATCCCCAGCTAGGTATTCGAAATTTCAAAACCTTCATTCCACATTGAACGTTTATGACATTGGATGGAAGTGTAGGGTTGAGGTGACAAATCGATAAACGGCGATTTTAACGAAGAAAAGTCCATGCTAGAGTTACATAGTGATCACCCCGTCAACGACATATGGTTATTAAACACGTTATTTCACTTCCCTCTCAACCGTGGTCTATTAATTTTCACGTTATTAATAGATTCAATGTCTCAAGCTTTTCTCCATTTCTGTACAAGTTTTTTCACTCATCTTTCGACTTTTCTTTGTTTACTTTCCCACAGCACACGAGCTGTGACGAGCCAGCTCGGAGTAAGTCGTCTGAAATCAGGAGATTCTATTCTTCTGCCTATGTATTCTTAAAATTATCCCCGCCCTACTGAGAAGAACTAAAACACCCCAGCTCCCCCAAACACAAGTATCCTCAAGGCATTCATAAAAATCGCGTCTTCCCTCTCGCAGGACACCACCTCCTGACTTATATCTTTTTTTAAATAGCTGCTGGGATTAGAATATAATTATTCACCATGTACTCTGTTGGAAGTTCGAATGATTATTAAAATCTGGATATGAGTATCGGAGAATGTGGGTATTTTTGCCAAGTGTTTGCACTCTGAATAGCAACTGCAGCAAGATACTCGTATCATGTCGAACACAAATAAGATACAGAGCAGAGCACTTTCCAAATTGTTCAATCATAAATTCCCAGAATATATCGGCACAAATTACATTCCGATTAATGCTTTCTCTTCTTTGTTCCCATCGGACCTTCTAGATATGTTCTGATGGGATGTTCAAAATTCAAAGTTTATGATAGATTTAATTAAAAATGGACAAGGACTAAAGCATTGGGAAAACTAAGGCAACACACAAGCAAAATGACTGTGCTATTAAACATGCCACAGAATCCAGACTGGCTGCAGCGACCAACAGAAAGTTTGCAATCAGCAAGACAGTTGAAGACCTAAAATATAAATCTGAATTTGGGGTTGAAATGAATCAGCTCGATCACAAACATCGAGGTGTATCCCAATCAAAGGGGCGCCTCACAGCGTTATTTGGAAGAGGCTATGTGCACCGACCACCTGCAGTAATGGATATCGAAGGATTATCCTGCCATCAACATGGATATCAATGCCTCGTTTGGTCCAATAGATCAGCCTGTATCTTCGCCCACCGTGTTCTGTTACATTCACGCGCAGATATATGTTCGGACTGCACGTAAGTATGCAAAAGCTTGACTGAATGCTTACCAGTTTGGGAAGTTCGATGTTTTGTTTCGGCTGATGTGAAATAACTATCATCACCCCCCTCACTGAACAACTGCAGGCCTCACAGTTGGTTAAGTTCAGCATAATCAAAGATGGAACTAACCACAGATGATCCACATAATGTAATCGCAGAGCAGACAAATGCGCCAAAAGACGGGCTAATGTTGGAGTTTCCTGGTGAGCACCCATAGGTAAGCAGCCAATGCTGTAAGTCTAAGTCAGTAAAACATAGAGGACATTAGGCAAGCACAACGCCGTGATGATTCCTTAAAAGCAAATTATGGGAAGAGTTTACCCAGATGCCCCTGCCAGATGGAAGCATTCCCGATACGTAAGTGACAGGTTATTTCTAAAATCATGATTGCATGTCGCCTCGACTGAAGACAGGAACCAAATTATACATAAATATCATTATAGGCACGTGCACCAGGGAAGAAAGGCTACTACAAAACGATTAAAATCAGTGTGTTGTTGCCCCGAGTTGCATAGGGATGCAGCACATAATAAAGGGAACTGTTTTGTCTCCACCTTAAACAATACAGACAATTACACGCTAAGGGGAGAACTAAGAAGTGGAAGGGCACCGGACAATACTTGAAATTCACTTCACAGGTCCCCTGCCAATGTTTGGCAATGGTCATATCTGCATTCTGATCATCATAGGTACTGTGACAAAATGGGTCGATGCTTTCCTTGTTATTTAAATACAACCAAAGCAACAGGATATATCATAACAGAGATGGTATTTACAGGATGGGGTCTACCTCACAGTAACACGTCAGATCTATGAATCCCTTTCAAAGGCTGAGTCATGCAAATTTTGATAACTATGCTTGGTATCAAGCAGAAATTCCACATTGTATACTAAACAATTCAGTGGGATCGTGGAAAGCATGAAGCACAACCAAAAAGGGATGATTAGGAAGACGGTGCAGCAGAATAAGAAAAGCTGGGATACAATACTTCCGTTTGACCTCATGATGGTGTGCATCACCATCGTCTGATCTCCAGAATAAACCTCGCACATTGTCATGACAGGCCGACACCTGAAGGGAGACGAATACCTGTATGGTCTCGACCTCACAGAACCAGAATTCACTGTCCGGGTTCACAGATAAGCAGTGCAGGCTCACACTTAGAACATCAAGACCACTCAGCTAAATGCGCCTGTCAAGTGAAGGACGAGAAGGAACGTGAGCAAGGCGTACTTCGATAGCAATGTTTACCTTTTTTTGTATTTGATCAATCTCTAGAAAGTGCCGTTTTCTCATATGCTATCTACATCAGTTTCGTTGCTCCAGTATATGTTGGGTTTAGCTTGAATCGGCGTGGTCCTGCAGTCACTGCCTTTCATGTTGTGATCCATCACATCAGGGAAAAAAGGAGGTCCTTGGCCTCGTAGGGCTCTCAAAAACATGATGGATTTCAAGAAAAATGGACAAATAGGAAAGACGTCTGGGTATCTAAGGTGAGCCTTAACAAAGATATCAGTGCTATTACGCATGCTGCATCATCCAGTCAGGCTGCAACTACCAACAGCCAGTTAGCTGTGTTCCCGGCAGTTGAAAACCTATCACATACACCCGAATGTGTTTGGAATGTCATCGTCAGGGCGAACGGAAACGTCGAGATGTGTAACAGATACAGAAGCACATTACACTCTGAAATGGAGAGGCCTACATGCTCCCAGCACCTGCAGTCATTGACATCTAAGGACCGCCCTGCCATTAACATGTCAATGCCTTTTTCGGCCCGATTACTCAGCGTGATCTGGCCTGATTGACCCATTGGCGAATGGTGGAAATTCATTCAGATGGGCACGAATACCCTTAAGTATAAGAATTGAGACCAATCCACGCTCTAGGTGGTCAATCAAGAATAAACACACAGAAGAAATTGGAGAACACCAAATGAAAAGGCGAAATGGAGCAAGGCCAAGTTCTAATGTGGTGGTAAGTGATTATCAAATACTTACAGTGTGGAAACAGGCCATTCTGCCTGACAGATCCACACTGACCCTCTGAAGCTTATCCCACCCAGACCCACTTCCATACCCATGCGTGTACATTTCCCGTGACTAATGCACTTCAGTTAAACACCGCAGGTCACTATGGGCACTTTAGCAAGGCAAATTCACTTAAACAGCAGATCTTTGGCCTGTTGGACGAAACTGGGAGCACCCGGAAAAGACCCATGCAGAAATGGGACAATGTACCAACGCCAGGCAGATCGTCGGCCGAGACTGTTATCAAATCTCGTTCCATGGCACTGGATAGTTCGCTCCATTTTCAGTTCCATTGCATTATGTTCAGGTGTACTATTACGGATGCAATCAACAAACCTGTCCACCAGGCTGCCCGGACAGCGCCGTTTCGAAAGTCAATCTGAGATTAAATCCCCCTGATATTTGCCATGCACTTTGTACAGGCATTATTTATTTATTTATGTATTGCCATGCCAATGTGATGTTATTATTTGGTGTCGTTTTGGCTATGCAGACAAGTGAAATTTTATGTCTTTGAATTTTTAATTTCCACCCAAATGGATTCCAATTTATTATGACGTCCTTCTTGAATATCAGAGCTATACCACTTCCCTGACCTTCCTGTGTGTCCTTCCGAATACTCTGAACGCCTGGAGATGCAACTCCCCATCGTGACCATCCTGTAACCATGTCTCCGTAATGGCAACTAAATTATTTTCATCCGCGATGAGTTGTGCTGTTAACTCATTAATCTTATTACGAAATCAGATAAAGTGCCTAATGGTATTATTCATACCCTCATGATTTCCAACATATCTCATTTCCTGAGTTATCCATCCCTTTTTACTTCTTTCATAGTCTCAATTGTACTTGAACCCTCGTGCATCTATGCAAATCGGCTGCTTATCTTTTTTTTACTGTCATACTTCCTGTCGTTTTCCCTTTCTCTCGCCCCTCCCCGTAGTCCCTATTTAAAAGTACGTGTGAGCACTCTATTTATACTTGCGTGTGAATGCAGGTTCCAGATCGGTTCAGATGTAGACTGTCCCATCAGTACAGATCTCCCCTGGTTCCAAAACTGATGCCAATGCCTATGAAATGGAATTCTTGACATTTGACACCAGGACATGATATGCCGATGGTCAGTTTTTTTGTAATATCGAACATGTTTTATCTATTTGACTGTATTTGTGTCATCAGCTTAGAATTCTCCTTTTTTTGCATAAACATAACTCGGATTAATTCCCACTTGGAGTACTGTGGTCAGAAGTAATCAACACACCTTGGGAAGCATATATTGAACTTGGGCAAAGTACGATGTGCTCTTCTGTGTATGTCAACAACACCCAAGGAACTGTTTAAATCATTAATTCCATTAGTTGGTGCATACCCTTGTCAACCAGAACATTGCAAAGGCACACCTGAATCATTATTTTTAACGCTAGCAGCATCCAAAGCCTTGGGAAGGAATGTAGCATAACTTAACGACACTATTTCCTGGACTTCAGGACTGATGTTATTCAGAAGATTACAGAAAGTATGTCCTGCTT
Source organism: Chiloscyllium plagiosum (assembly GCF_037043375.1). NCBI lineage: Eukaryota > Metazoa > Chordata > Chondrichthyes > Orectolobiformes > Hemiscylliidae > Chiloscyllium > Chiloscyllium plagiosum. The sequence continues at coordinate 18,679,371 of NW_028270179.1, read as the reverse complement.
TGTGGAGAACTTCGAAAGCTGTGGTGTCATCTGATCGAAATCATTAATCAAATAGAATATTTAAAGAGATGGCATATCCACACATTGGGGACTCTAGAACTGAGGGCATGATCTGTGATTTATGAGGAGACTGTTCAGGCGAAATATTCGGAAGAGCTGCTACACGCAAGAGGTGCAATATGTTTGGAACACTCTGGCACAAATGGCAGAGGTTGCTGCATCAATTACACATTTCAAATCTGTGCGAATGATTTTTGTATCACGCTAAGTTTTAAGGGGTATGAGCTATAGAGATTTGCCTATAAACTATTAATTTTGGCCAAAATGCTGCGGAAATGTTTTATGTATAAGAATTTAGAGTCATAGATTTGTACAGCATGAAAACAGACCCTTCCGTCTAACCCGTCCATGCAGACCAGCTATCCTTAGCCAATCTTGTTCCACCTCTCAGCAATCGGTCCATATCCCTCCAAGCCCCTCCTTTTGATAAAAACATCCAAATGCCTCTTAAATGTTCCAATTCTGCCAGCCTCCACCATTTCATCTGGCAGATCATTCCATAGAAGTACTACATTCTGTGTGAAAACGTCGCCCCTTAGGTCTCTTCTATATCTTGCCCCTCTCACCCGAAACCTACACTCTCTCTGGACTACCCAACGCCGTGGGAAAGTAATTTGCTTATTTATCCTATCCATGCCCCTAACAGTTTTGTGAACCTGAAGAAGTCACCCGTCAGCCTCCAATGCTCCAGGGAAAACACCCCCAGCCTATTCAGCTTCGCCCATTAGCTCAAATCCTCCAAAATCCTGGTAAATCTTCTCTGAACCCTTCCAAGTTTCACAATATCATTCCGATAGTAAGGAGACCAAAATTGCAATATTCCGACATTTGGCTAACCAACGTCCTATAAAGCCCCAACATGACATCCTAACTCCTGTATTCAATACTCTTACCATGAAAGGAAAGCATACCAAACGACTTCTTCACAATCCTATCTACCTCCGACTCCACTTTCAAGGAGCTACGAACCTGCATTCCAAATCTCTTTGCACAGCAACACTCCCTAGGGCCTTACCATTAAGTGTATAAGCCCTGCTAAGATTTGCTATCCCAAAATGCAGCATTTATCTGAATTAAACTCCATCTGCCACTTCTCTGCCCATTGGCCATCTGGTCATGAACTTGTTGTAATCTGAGTTAACTATCTTTGCTGTCCACTACACCTCCAATTTTGGTATCATCTGCAAACTTACTAACTGTATCTCTTATGATCGCATCCAAATCATTTGTGTAATTGACAAAAAAAGTAGATGGCCCAGCATCGATCCTTGTGGCACTTCGCTGGTCACAGGCCTCCACTCCCGATAAACTACCCTCCACCACCACCATCTATCTTCCTCCTTCAACCAGTTCTGTATCCAAATGGCTAGTTCTCGCTGTAGTCCGTCAGATCTAACCTTGTTAATTAGTCTCCCATGATGAACCTTGTCGAACGCCTCATTAAAATCCATATAGATCACGTCTACCACTCTGCCCTCATTATTCTTCTTTGTGACTTCTACAAAAAAAGCTCAATCAAGTTTGTGAGACATGATGTCCCACACACAAAGCCATGTTGACTCTCCCTAAGCAGTCCTTACCTTGCCAAATACATGCACATCCTGTCCCTTAGGATTCCCTCCAACAACTTGCCCACTCCCGGCGTCAGGTTCACTTGTCTATGTTTCTCTGGCTTGTCCTTACCACCCTCTTAAACAGTGGCAACAGATTAGCAAACCTCCAGGCTTCCGGCACCTGACTTGTGACTATCGCTTATACAAATATCTCAGCAATGGCCCAGCAATCACTTATCTAACATGCCACAGAATGCTCGTGTACACCTGATCAGGTCCTGGGGAACTATCCACCTTTATGCGTTTCAAGACATCCAGCACTTCTTCCTCTGTAATCTCGACATTTTGCACAGTGTCACCATCTATTTCCCTACAGTCTATATCTTCCATAACCTTTTCCACAGTAAACACTGATGCAAAATATTCGTTTAGTATCTCTCCTATTTTCTGCGGTTCCACACAGAATCCGCCTTGCTGATCTTTGAAAGGCCGTATTTTCTCCCCAGTTACCCTTTTGTCCTTAACATATTTGTAAAAACACTTTCGATTCTCCTTATTTCTATTTGCCAAAGCTATCTCATGTCTCCTTTTGGCCTGATATCCCTCTTCAGTATACTCCTAATGCCTTTATACTCTTCTAACGATTCACTCGTTCTAAACTGTTTTTACCTAACATATGCTTCCTTCTTTTTTCTGAACCCAACCCTCAATTTCTCCAGTCATACACCATCCCCCATCCCTACCAGCCTTTCCTTTCACCCGAAGAGAAATATACCTTCTCTGGATTCTCGTTATCTAATTATTGATGGCTTCCCATTTTCCAGCCGTCCCTTTATCTGCGAATATCTGCCCCAAATCAGCTTGTCATCTCTGATGACAAGAACTTCAATTAACTTGACGATCCGAAATCTCTATGTTTAATTTCGAGACAGGAGGAGACCATCAGTGTACAGACTGAAGGGAACAAAAGTTTGGAAAAGTTCTAAGAGGTCAATCATGCACCATTGCGGACTGGCAGGAGCGTTAACGAGATGGGGAGGCTGCTGAAGGACGAGGGAAAACGAAGAGAGTGGACAATGAAGTGACTAATCGAGCACAAGGACATACAAATTGAGGTTACGACCGTTCATAGGATGTTTACATGCGCAAACTACATTCTAACTTTGCAAAGGTTCGATAGAAGGGCGAGTTGATCGGAAAGGTAGTGGCTGCAGACAATATTATTAATCTTTATGTCCAATGATTCTCTAAAAATCAACATACTTTATCCATATCTACTTTTAATCGTTGTGTCCATCAACATTTAATAACCAAATTACTGTCCAAGCTTTCCCAACAAGACAGCCGACTGCAATGTTAAAATGGAACACAATATGGAAAAATAGGATGAGATGCAATTTGATTGAAGGAACGGGGCACAGACGATTTTCTAAATTAGGAAGAACTTCGGGGTTTTGACGCGCTGATAGACTTGTGAGTCCTGGTTCAGGATTTTCTTCAAGTTGGTTTGCAATTTCACTTGGATGGAAGGAAGACAAATGAAATGTCAACATTCATTCTGAGCGTCCGAGAATCAAAATACGTGTATATACTGCTCATGCTGTGTAAGGCTCCAGTCCGACCAGATTTCGAATATCGTGTGTCAATTCATCTAAATCATCGTTGGGAGTCAGGGCAAAGCATGTGAACCAGGAGCAGGCGTTAATTTTGCCTTTTGATTAAATGAGTGATCAGACTGAAGGGATATATCAACAAATGTTTGAATTGTCCTCTGAACCTATTCTGTGTCACGACGTAGATTCCAGTGTTTGTGCAGCAACTCAGGAGCTGTAGAATAAATCCTAATTCTTGGACATACACAGGCACATAAGTAAAATAGCCCAGATTATCCATTCGTTCAAGCATTGCATTCACGGCAAACACCGCCCACAGCAAGAAGAAGTTGCCTGAAATCATAAACAGAAGAACAATTGATTTTCTTCGGTTCACCATCTCCGTGTCTCTGGGACACTCCCCATTGTTGTGAGCCCGGAGTCTCCTGCGGGCTCTGCTGCTCACTACAATATGTCTGATGGTGAAAATGTTGAGCTGCAGAATCAGAACGAATGGGAGACAGGGTGAGAGAATGGAGTGAACAATTTCAATTATGGCCCATAACTCTAAGTTGTCATCACTCAAGTCTATACCACAAAACATAGGATGATTAGATAAACCATAATTACTGTTATACATAAAATACCAGCTGATGTTATTTAAACAGCTCAGTGCAGTCACTGTTCCGAGAACCACTGCCGCTTTTTTCTCATTGCAATATTTCGTTTTGAACTTGTGACAACGAATGGCTACCAAGCGGTCGAAGGTGAAGGTGACTGTGAACCAGACAGAGCAATCGGATGCTGCATAAAGCAGTACAGCATGAATGTTGCACGCATGTATATTCCCCAGGAAAGTGAAGACTTCTGGATAAACACTTGGAATATGTCTCAATATCAGGTCAAGGATGACCACTAGTAAATCTGCGATTGCCATGGCCATCAGATAGAGAGTCACACATCTGGAGAGTCCACACTTCCCACAGAACAGGATCACAATCGTCACTGTATTAACTGTGGAAAAGGAAACTACGATATAACACTTAACGATTGATGAAGGAAGTAACTGCAATATTCAATGTTCATTTCATCCATAAGTGGTGCACAAACATGACTGTGTTTCACATTCAAAAGGCATAATCCTCAAAGAGTACCTTCGCATTCTGCACTCCGATGTAGCTAATTATTGTACACATAGTTGCAGGAGAAAGTGACGGAACGTGTGGTGTTGGAAAAGTACAGCCGGTCAGGAAGCATCCGAGGAACTGGAGAGTCGACATTTCGAGCATAACCTCTTCATCAGCAACGAGGGAATAGCCCAATGAGTTGAGAGATCAATGGAAATGGGTGGACTGGGAGAAGGTAGCGGGGAATGCGATAGTTAGATGGAGATGAGGTATTATGGTGATATGTCAGAAAGGAGGTTGAAGGGAATTGGTAGGAAGGAATATGGACAGTTTGGACAGTTCAGAGGTTGATATCGAGTCAGAATGTTGGCTCTGGAATAAGTTGGAAAGAGGGTTGATGGCGATTAATGAAACAAGTGAAATATACTTTGATCCCGTATGGTTGCAGGGAACAAAGGTGGATGATGCGGGAGTATTCGTCCATGTGTTGTGTGGCTAAATGTTTGGTGTGGAGGAGGCCCAGGGTGTGCATGCCGTCGGCGGATTGGGAGTGGGATTCAAAGTGTTTGGCCGCAAGGCAATAGGGTTTTTAGTGCATGTGTCTCAGGGATGATCTCTGAAACGTTCTGCAAGGAAGCGTTCTGACTGCTTCAGTTGGGGGAGATCACATCGACAGCAACGGATACAGTATATGATGTGTGCGGAAGTCAAGTTAAACCTCTGTGAAAGGATCCTTCGGGGCCTTGGACTGTGGTGAGTATGGAAGTGTCGGCGGAGGTTTTGTACTTCCTCTGGTGGCAGGGGAAGATGCTGGGAGAAGATGGTCGATTGGTGGGGGTCTTGGACCAAACGAAGGAGTCCCGGAGTGAATGGCCCCTGTGGAGCGCAGGTCCGGGTGATGCGGGAAATATATTTCTGGTGATGTGGTCTGTTGAAGGTAGTCGAAATGGTCGAGGATGACGCGTTGTATTTGCTGGTTGTTGGGGCAGAAGGTGAAGACCGGGGGGCTCGGTGCTTGCTGTGATTGGATGGGTGTGGTACAAGGATAGATGCTCAAAAGAGGAAGAGATGTACTGGACGGAGACTTCGACAAATGGTGGGGGAAATTGCTTTGTGTTGAGTCTGTCAATGGAAACTAAGACGAAGAGGTACAGGAAAGAGAGGGATGTGGGCGAGATGATCCAGTTGAATTTGTGGTCAGCGAATAACATGTTAATAAAATTCATGAACATTTCAAACTCCTGGTGGGAGCACGATGAGGCGTTGATACGGAGGAAATGGCTGGGAATGTTGCCGGTGCAGCTGCGGAAAACACACTGTTGTCCGTACTTGAGGAGGAGGCAGGCACAGCTGAGAAAGATGCTGGTGCATCTGGCTACCAATCAAGCCAGCAGACAAAGCGGGCACAATGATAAATTGGCGCACCAATCTCCACGTTGCTGAAAACAGACAGCAACTCACGGACACCTCTTTCCGACTGCCCACTCAGTCACGAGCTCACCTGCCAACATCAGCCTTAAAACTCATAGTCCGGGGATAACGAACTGCCCAGTTCTATCTCTGACCCAAAATTCACAAACCTGACTGCTCTGGTTGACCTAATGTCTCACTCAGCTCCTTCCCCAAAGAACATACCCCAGCATACCTTGGCATCATTCTTTCCAGCTTGATCTAGGATCGCCCCATGTATGTTCGGGATGCCACCGCCTCCGTTTCTCTGGCTCGCAAACTTCATTTTCAGACATTCTTCTCTCAAGACGAAGGCCTCCAAGCCCTCCATTTCATCATCAAACGATGACCCAAATCGCATACTTCCACTGAAACGTTCGTCTGATTGGTTGAACTGGACCTCACCCTCAAACAAAACTCCTTTCAATTCTCCCACTTCCTCGAGGGAAAAGGGGTAACCATGGGCATACGCATCGGCCCCGGCAGTTCATGCCACGTTCTCTGGTACATAGGACAGTCCAACTTCCGCAGCTAAACTGACACCAATCCCCTCCATTTACTACGCTTCATCAATGACTCGATCGGCGCCAGCTTATGCTCCTGCGTGCAGCAGGAACAGTTCATCCACTTCACCAGTACCTTGTATCCTGACCTCAAATTTAAGTGGACCGTCTCGGGCACCCTTCTCCCCTTCCTGGACCTCTCCATCTTCATTTCCGTTGCAGACAAAACAGACATTGACGTCAAGCTCACTGCCTCCCACAGCTACCTGGACGACATCTCGTCCCATCTTGGCATTTGTAAAAACGCTATCTATTCCTTCCAATTTATCTACCGCATCTTGTCCCAGGAAGACTAATTCCACCAAAGAAATTCCCGGATGGGAAATTCTTCAATGACTGCAAATTCCCTCCCGCGGGTCGACGATGTTCTCCAGTGCATCTTTTCCATTTCGCTCACCTCTGCCTTTGAACCCTACCTCTTCAATCGGATCAAGGACAGAACTCCCCGCTCCTTAACTTTCATCGCACCAATCTCCACATTCAACATAACATCTTCAGCCATGTCCGCCACCTGGGATGCATTTCATTTTCCACCACTACCTGCATTCCACAGAGATGAAAACCACAGAGACTCCATTGTGAGGGCCACAGCATCCACCACCGTATCGTCCACACCTGGCACCTTCCCTTGACACCACAGGAAGAGGAAAGCATGCGCCTACACCTTCAAACTCACCGCTGGCCATGGTCCTCACTGATCCTTTCGCATTTTCAGAGAGATTTAGCTTTGCTTCCACACACATCATCTGTTGTGTCCGTTGGTTTTGGTGTGGCATACTCGACATTGGGGCGACAGGACGGTTACTTGCGGAACGTTTCTGAGAACATCTCAAGGAAACATGGACGAAATAATTCCATCTCCCAGTTGCAGCACACTTTATCCCCTCCTCCCAACCGTCAAAAACATGCAAGTCCTGGACCTCCTCCACCGGCAGACTATACGCAGCTGATGCCTGGAGGAAGAATGCCTAAACGTCCGCCCATGCCACCCTCCAACCACTCGTTGCAGATTTCACTAGTTTCTTCACTTTCCATCCATCCCACTCGCCACCCTATTCCAGAGCCAACCTTCCAACTCATCTCCGCCCTATTGAACTGTCCTAACTCTCAATTTTTCTTCCTACCAATTAGCTCCAACCTCCTTTCCGAACAATCTCCATCATTGCGCACCTCCATCTAAGAATGGCATTCTCAGTTTCCTTCCCCAGCATCACCCATTTATCTCTCAGGCTCCTTGGGCCACCCCCTCATTCGTGATGAACGGCTGATGCTCAAAACTTCACCTCTCCCCGACTTCGCATGCTGCCAGAACACCTGTGTTTTCCAGCACCACATATTACGACACGGGGTACATTCTGACAGTGTCTGTGTGTGAGATTCTCTGAATTAATGAGTGTTTTCCATTGATTGTGTGTGTGTGTGTGTGTGTGTGTGTGTGTGTGTGTGTGTGTGTGTGTGTGTGTGTGATAGAGAGTTCGAAAAAAGAGAGAGAGAATTATTCTGTGCATTTGGGAAAGAATCTGAAAGGTTTTATGTGAGTGATAGTGGGCGTCTGCAGTTTTGCAAGAGCAAGAGTCTGTGAGAGAGAGTGTGTGTGTGTCTGTTTGACTGATATGCTGTCATCTTATATTAAATACATTGAATCTTCTGACGCAGAATTCTGATCCAAGTATTCACGGTCTATCAAACAAATATAGCCATCAACTGCAGAGAATTTCAGGTGATCCTTCCACATTTGCTCGTAGATAATTAGATCCATAGCCATAAGAAGCAGAGAATCAATCGAATTCTTCTCCGGTAATGACTATGTAGACAGTGTAATGTAGTCTGGTCTAACATAGGTTTACACTTCACCATATATACCAAGGTGAGTAAGGAGGAATCACCAATCCATCTACGAGCAAACGTGGATCAGGAAACAGTTCAGGATAATAAGTAAAGAGTACAACACGGTTTAGAAATTTGATAAGGACACTTTGCACTTACGGGGGACACTGACAGCAGCAAGTATTGGGTAGTATATCCTCTCAAAATCCTGAATTCTAGTTTTGATGTAGAAGTCCCCATTAATCCATGAAAATGCGTCGGAGGATACTTCAAGAATGTATGGATAGAAATCATTGAAATCCATGACGCATTTTCTGCCAGTGGGTGGAGGGTTATTCTGTGCAGTTTAGCCAGGAATCCTTTTATGCAGCAAAAAGACAAGTCCCTGAGAGACTTCACTCATTAATTGTGGAGTCGGCATTAATTCATCGTCAACACCTGGGTTCCGTTAATAGGATTGCTTATACCATGTACAGTAACTGAGCAGATGACTTCAGTTATCCCTAGGAATCCAGATGTCTATTTTTGTTAAACTGAAATGAGCTTGTCAATCTAAACTCAGAAAATTACAGAGTGTATGAGTCACTCTTTTTAGCTGGCTGAACCGAGGGCAATAGTCTTGGCTGTTGGAATATAGTGTAATTTAAAATAAATATTTATTTTCTTTTACGCTGTGTATTGAAATGGGAAAAATGATTATTTTTAAACATTAAGGATGATTCAAAGGATTCCTGCACGTTTGGTAAGTACGTAACCTCACGCTCATTGCTGACTTCATGCGTGAGATGTGCACCCAACTCCAGTGCCTCGAGAACCAAGTTAGGGAACAGCAGGTGGAGCTGGATGAACGTCGGGTCATTTAGAACGTGGAGGCAGTTATTGTGAGGAGTTACAGGGAGTTAGTGACTCCACAGTAAGGCAGTGAAGATTAGGCAGTGCAGGGATCTTCCGTGGTGATTCTCCGCAACAAGTATACCATTTTAGAAACTGTTGGGGGAAAGACTAACCAGGGAAGTAATGGGGAAGAGGTCGCTGGTGCAGTGTCTATCTCTGCTGCTCAGTGGGGAAGGGGAAGAGGAGCAGAGCTTTGTCATTGGTGAGTCAATAGTAAGGAAAAGAGATAGGAGGTTGTGTGGGAATGAGAGGAACACACGATTGGTTTGTTGCCTCCCAGGTGTCAACGTTCGTGATGTTGCAAGGCTTAGAAAGTGTGAACGCTGGGAATTCGTTTCTATTAGATCTCCCCTCATCCTTCTCAACTCTGATGAATACGATCTCAAGATCCTCAGCCGTTCATCATATGTGAGGCCTAACATTCCAGGGATCATCCGTGTGAAACCCCACTGGAAATTCTCCAGTTCAAGTACGCCCTTCTTGACGTGTGGCGCCCAAAACTCGACATAGTATTCTAAATGCTTCCTAACCAGAGCTTTATAACGTCTCCGTAGCACATCTCTCCTGTTACATTCCAACTCTCTTGAGAAAAATAACAAATGTACATAGATCCGAGAAAGTCGATTCACACGTTGATGCAGTTGTTTAGAAGGCATATAGATTGTTAGCTTTTATTAGTAGAGGGATTGAGTTTCAGAACCAGGTCGTGTTGCAGGGTACAAAACCCTTTTGCAGCCGCACTTGGATTATTATGTATAGTTCTGGTCACTGCATTATTGGAAAGATGTAGAAGCTTGGGAACGGTTTCAGAAGAGATTTACGAGGATGCTGCCTGGTATGGAGGGAAGGTCTTACGAGGAAAATCTGAGGGACGGAAAGCTGTTTTTGTTGATGAGAAGAATTGAGGGGGACTTGGTACATACTTCCACGATGATCAGAGGGTTTGATGGGGTGGACAGTGAGTGTTTTCTGTTTCTCAGACGGTGTTGGCCAGCACGAGGGGGCATTGCTTTAAAACGAAGGTTGACAGATATAGAACAGATGTCCGAGTTAGTTTCTTTGCTCCGATAGTAGTAGGGGCGTGGAATGCACTGCGTGCAACAGTAGTGGACTCGCCAAGTTTAAGGGCATTTAAATTGTCATTGCGTTTTAATATGGACGAAACTGGAATGGTGGAGTTTGATTGGGCTTCATAACATTGACAGCCGGAAGGCCTGTACTGTTTCAAGTCCAAAGTTCTACGGCACTAAAATAAAAAGATATATGTTGGAAGGTAAGGAAGATTGTCAGAAATGGAAGCAGGACGTTGATATCTTGGGAAGTGGGCCGAAAAATGAAAAGTGATATTTAAGTGTGTGGTCGTGCATTTTGTAAAGTCAAATCAAGGACTGTGTCTCATGGTGAATGGTCGGGCCTTAAAGAGCGGATTGCCACAGAGGACATTGGATTTCAGGTGCACAGTTCTCTGAAAGTGGAGTCACAAGTAGCCAGGGCAGTGCAGGGGGCTTTTGGAATACTCGCCTTGATCAGTCAGGCCATTGATTATTGAAGTTGGGAAGTTATGTTGTACAGAACATTGGTGAAGACGCACTAGGAGTATTGTCTTCGGATTTGGTTTCCTTGCTGCAGGAAGGATGGTATTAATCTGGAAAGACTGCATCAAAATTTTACAAGGATGCTGCCAGGTCTCAATGGTCTGTGTTATAGGGAAAGGTTGAAAGAGATGGGCTTTTCTCATTCGCGTTTTGGAGACTGAGTGGGTATCTAATAGGTCAAGTGAGGCATGAATAGCGTGAATGCAAACAGTCCTTTTCTCAGGGTTTGAGAATCAAGGAAACGAAGACTCAAATTTGATGTTCGAAGGGAAATAATAAAATGGAAACGGAGGTAAACCATTCTTACACATAGAATTGGTTGCATATGGACTGAGCTGCCAGTGGACGTGGTTCAGGCTGGTACATTAACAACATTTAAAAGTTATTTGGACAAATACATGGATGGAAAAGGATTATGAGTATTTGGGCCAGGTTTAAAGGAAATGGGATTAGCATGGATGGACATTTTGTTCGGCATGGATCAGTTTGGATCAAAGGGCATATCTCCATGCTTTCGTACTCCATGACTCGATTACAGAAAACCCATTGAATGGAGGTGCACAATAAAACAAAATCATCGATACACACAGGAATGCACCAATACACAGAGACACAATCACTGACATAGAGGCACACAGAAACACAGACAAAGACACATGCATAGAATCATAAATGCACACCGAAAGATAAATACAGAGACTGAAACACACACACACACACACAAAACACACCACACGCCCCAGACACGCACGTGAAATGGAAGGCTTACAGAAACAGCCACAAACGCAAACTTACACAACACATGCACATAGGGACGGATAGGCATACATATCAACATTTACAATAACAAATAACACCAAAGGAATCACAAACACACACACACACACACACACACACACACACACACACACACAGTCACAACCAGGTTGTGCACAAATGCTTTGCAGATTCGAGATAAAGTGGAAACATGTAGCTTCATTGACTTTTCTTGGTATCAAAAGTAGGAGGTGATGCTGACGCACTGCTGACACTGTCCATCAGCTCAACTCCCCCACCCTCACCCATTCCTACAGAGGTTTTCATCAATCCAATTACCTTTCAGGTTATCCTTTCATGCCTTCACCACTTATGCCCATTCGTAATCTTCCGAGTTGGCCTCCTTCTCACTCCTTCAGTAATTGTCGCCGTTTGAACTTCAATGGTGTTACCATAACTGAATTACTCCCTGCCAACCTTCAACGTCCTAAAAGTTAACAATACGAGCTAATCTAAACGTTGACCCTTGATGTTCAATCGACTCATAATTATTGTACACCTTGCACACCCCCTCCCCCCGCCCCCGAGTCGTCAACTATTTACATTCAGCTGCTTCAAAATGATCCAGAAACTAAATTGGAGCAGCTATCACAATATACTGGCTAAAGAGAGATTCAGAGTCTAGGAATTCTGCTGCACCTTTCTCAGCTCCTTAACCTCCAGCTCCTCATCTCCACCTCCACTCCCCAAAAAACTGGTTCATCATCGACAAGGCACAAGTGAATAGTGTCAAACCCACATGTCTGGATTTTTGCAGCTGCAATTACACTAAGAATATCGACTGGATCCATGACAATAAAGCCCACTTGATTCGCAATAGATCTACGCACATTCACTCTCTCGAACACCAAGGCTTAGTCGCAGTGTGTACCATCTACAAGACGCACTGTAAAAATTTACCAAAAGTCCTTAGTTAGTACCTTCGAAACCCCTTCCATCGAGAAGCACAAGGGCAGCAGATGGATTTTAGCACTAACCCCTGCACTTCCCCCTCCAAGCCACTCAACATATTGTCTTGAAATATATCACCATTTATTCAGTGCCGCTCAAACAAAATTGTGGAAGTTCTTCCCTGATGGAATTACTGGTCTACCCTGAGCACATTGACTGCATTATTTCAAGAAAGCCACTCAATACCACTTTCTCACGGGGCCAACGAGGGAGAGCAATAACTGCTGTCTGACAACGCCTTCCAAATCGCATGAATGAATCGGATGAAGTGCGCGTGAAATATATCGATTGTTCATTCGCTGTCACTCGGACAAAATGCCGTAGCTGCCTCCCTGCCATTTTATTACTGGTCTGTCTGCGGTACACGGACTGAGGCAGTCTGAGAAGGAGTTCAGCCCCACTCTCCTCAAGGGGTACAACTGGGGATTGGCAAAAAATGACGGAACGGTCAATATTGCAGACCAATATCCTGCGAATGAAAATTAATGAAGGGTGAGTAAATCCAATGGTGCTGTGGCTTCAGACGGACCTGTAGGTTGGATGTCCTTCTGCCCTCCCCGACTCTGTCTTGCTCGAGAAATGACTGTGAAACTGCTAACTTTATACAAGCATTCAGACATGACTGTAAGAAGCAAGGAGCTGGAAATGTGTTGCTGGAAAAGCGCAGCAGGTCAGGCAGCATCCAGCGAACAGGAGAATCGACGTTTCGGGCATAAGCCCTTCTTCAGGAATGAGGAAAGTGTGTCCAGCAGGCTAAAATAAAAGGGTATCTTAGCCTGCTGGACACACTTTCCTCATTCCTGAAGAAGGGCTTATGCCCGAAACGTCGATTCTCCTGTTCCCTGGATGCTGCCTGACCTGCTGCACTCTTCCAGCAACACATTTTCAGCTCAGATCTCCAGCATCTGCAGACCTCACTTTCTCCTGTAAGATGCAAGGACCCTGACGATGGAAGAGGAATGCACAATCAACAAACAGATCACATAAGGTTCTCTCTCTCGATCTGTGATGTTTATTTTCTGTTCACATTTAATTCTTATCTCTCTCCCCCCATCTATCTCTCAGTCTCAATTACTATCCCGACAGCAGCTATTTTTATTCCATCGCCATCATCATTCAGTACATGTTTTAGTCTTTCTCTGATGTTTTTATTCTCACAATCATTACTCAATATCAACTTTTCCAATTATTTTTCCGTGTAGGTCTCCCTTTCTCTTATTCTGTTCTTTTTTAATCTCTCAAACCTCTTCACCTTCTTTCTCTGTACCTCTTTACTCTCTTTGTCAAGCACAATTCTCTCTCTGTTGTGCATTATACTGCAATGCCTATCTCTTTTTTCTCTCAGCTCTTCATTAATCTCCTTTCTCTATTTACTAATCTTGTTATCTTCATTCTGCATTCCTCATTACTCTCTCTCTCTAACACCTTTACCGTCTGTCTCGTTGTCCTTCATTCCTGTCTCCATCTCCATTTTTCCGGAAATACTTTTATTTATTGCATTTCTTGTCGCTTCCCATCTCTCCTCTTCATTTCTCATTCTCCATTACCCTACTATCTTACTCCCTCATTACTCACTCTACCTTTATTTCGCACTCTCACTCTGTCTTTTACCCCTTCTTATGGATGTCTTACCTTTTTCTGTAGTTCTTTCTGCGATGCAGTGTGAATGTCCAAGTCCAGCAGGATCGAAATCAGCAGCAAGCCTGGCTGGAAATCATGAATGCTGTGTTCACTTTGTCAAGAAACCTTCACATCAGTTACTGATGGATGCATCTACCTGTGGCTATTTACTTACCTTTCAGCCTATCAGTGTTCGCCTCCTCAAAATGCCACGTTGCAAGGAGCAAGGGCACAGCTTTCATTCGGACCTACAAACTTCCGCGATATCCCAGTGAGATCGATGAAAAACAAGAGTTACATTCAGCGACCCGGAGACTCTGTAGTGAATAATCACTGAAATTCTCGGCAAGGAGCAGTACCATCCGGACTTCTCTGCGAGTTCTCGACTTGTTAAGTTGACAGTTCACAAACAGAGAACAGGCGAATGCGCAACACTGTGCAATGGTTAGGCTCAGTACGTTGAACTCAAGTACCCTGAAAAGAAGTGTTAATAGCCTACCTACAACACTCCTCTCACCCCAGTCTAGCCACTCTGCAATCTTGGGATTTAGACTTGTTCTTTTCAATTTAATACGAGCAGGATATGATTTCACCAGAGAGAGGGCTCAGTAGTGAACATTTTCCAGCGTGACCAGGTTCTGCAATGCAGAGTGCTGGAGAAGCTCGGTTTGTTTTATGAGAAGCAGAGAAGGTAGAGTGAGGACAAGAGCGAGATACATGAGTGGCATGGACAAGACGAGAAAACAGCTGGGTTCCTTATCCGAACGCTGAATAGCAAGAAATCACCATTTTAAAGTGAAAGGCAGGGGTTCAGAGGAGAGTTCAAAAAATATTTTCACCCACCGGCTGGTGGTGAGTCTGCAATGCCCTGCCTGAGTTGTTAAGTGAGAAGGGAAGATTCACGACCGGAAAGTGTACTTGGATAAGCCACTTGAAACGTCTGAAAATTAATGGCTCTAGGTCAAGTGGGAAAGGGAGTCTGCTGGAGGTCGTATTTTGTTTTGGAAGAACAATGTGCCAAAGGGTCTCTGCTGCAATATTATAGATTGCTCTTTAACCCTCTCAAAATGCTACCTTTGCTAACAGCAACGATTGCCATTGGAGCTCTTCTAGTTTCTTCATGGCACAGGGGAAATTCCGGGCAACGGCAGCAGGACTCGTCTCCTGGCACGGGTTTGTGTGTGTCCATTATTCATTGATACGTACTCTTTTAAGTGAAACACCCCGCATATCATTGGCCCACGAACGCCCCAGCACCACAGAACAAGCAGTTGGGCTGGAACTCCGTCAACCATCGCAATCTTTACCTAAGCCTGTGCCCTCTGATCCTGGTCTCTCCTGCGAAATAGAACATCTCCCCTCATGCACTCGATCGAGGCCTTTCAGTATTCTGTATGTTTCAATTTGCTCACCCTTCATCCTTCGAGATGTTCGCGACTCACGTCGAGCTCGCGGATCAGCACATCCTTCCTGAGATATAGGCCCAAACTTGCTCACAATGATCAAAATGTGGTCTGGTCAGACCAGAGCCTTATAAAGCCTCAGAACTGTATCCCTTTATTTTTATTCTCGCTCCTACGTGTCTTGTTGACTATCATGCAAGTGTGAACCCCCTCATTACTGATATACAAACGAGACGCAGCAGAATGTTTTTCTTTACTCCATAGCAAACATAAAATAATGCACTCAGTCAGCGATGCCCACATACGGTGAAAGATTTTATTTATAAATTTCTGAAAGTTTCACCTGAGTTGCCAACAGATTGCTTCATGCTTTCATGATGTCAAATATTTACATCCTTCATAGAACAGATTAACTGCCAGTTGTCATTCTGTCAGCTTCAAACGAAGTTATGAATCTATTCTGGAATGAATCACAGCACCATGTGTTTCATAGTGAAAAACAGAAACTATGAGCAGGGATAGATCATTCAAGAATTCGAACTGCTATAACATTGAATGTGACCTTTGGTGATCATCCAACACTATCCCCTGTTACTATTTTCTCACCAAACCCTTTGATCCATTTCATTCCAGGAGCCGTATATAATTACTTCGAAAAAGCAATATTCAATATTTTCGCCTTGACTGCTTTAAGTGGCAGATAATTCCACAGTCTACGCTGTTCCCCTACCTCCGTACTAAATGGCCTGCCCTGAATGCCTCAGACTGAGACCCCCTTGGTTTTGAACTCCTCTGGTCATCGCGAACATGCTGTCCTGTGTTTAACATATATCCTCTTGCTAGAATGCAACAGATTCAGGCATTCAGCCCCTCGAGCCTCTTTCCGAACTTTAAGAACAGAGATAAGTAAAAGCAATCTTCAGCAAGAGAGTGGCCAATCGATGGAATTCATTGCAACAGAAGGTTCTGTAGACGAAGTAATTACATTCATTTTGGACTAAGAGGGATAGGCTCCTCATTATGAAGGGAACCTAAGATTACCATGAGATGGCGAAGGATTTATTTTTTGAGAAATGTACCAGCCAGGATTGAATGGCCTGAATTTGTGCTCCTATGTCGTATGGTCTCATGGGCTTTATCATCAGTTCGTCCTTAAAATTGGATAACTGCAAGCAACCTTATCCAAAAAAGATTTGGAGACAAGTGTAACACAACCAAATTTAGCTTAACGTCTACCATTGGTAACATGTTGGAATCTATTATAAAGAGGTATCAGTAAATCATTTAGAAATTCAGAGTATCATGATACACACTGAGCACGTATTAATGGTAGATTAAGCGGTATTGTCACATGTACTGATATAAAATGAAAAAGATTTGCTATCTCGGCAAGTCTTACCATAAAAGAACATTATCGTAAAAGAACAGAGTGCAGACTACATTGTTACAGCTTCAGACACGCAGCAGATAGAAAAGAAACAATAGAATTTTGCAGGTTTGTTTCAAAGGCTGTGATCAGAGTGGGAAACGTTGTTCTTGAATCTGTTGATATGTGAATTAAAACATTTACATCTTCTGCCTGTCAGAAGAGGATGAAAAATATTATAATCATGGCGAGGTGTGGGATCATTGATTCTGTCGGCTGCTTTCCCCAGGAAGCGGGAAGCATAGATCGAGTCAATGGATTGTCGACTAATCTGTTGATAAACTGGGCATGTTCATGACTCTATGGTATTTCCTGCGGTATTGGGCACAGCAGTTACCGTACCAAGTTGAGATAGACACAGACAGGATACATTGTATAGTGCACTGAGAAATAAAAACTAAGCTTTTTGTTGTACATAAGGAATGTACTTAGCTCTCTGAGAACGTAGCGACATTCTTGTGCATTCTTCACCGTAACATCGATGGGGAAGCTCTGGACAGGTTGTTGGTGATCGTTACGTCTGGTAACGCTCCTGACCATCTTCATCATAGCACCACTGATGCAGACAGATGTATGTATTTCACTCAGCCATGAGTTATTTCCTGACACTGCTACTGGAATTCAAAAGCCACAGGTGGAACGTCAATCCGGAATGGCTGGCTTGCCGGAGGGTGGGGTGGGGGTGGTTGTTGGGTTGTGCGTGCATGTGCAGAGGTCGGTGGGTGGGTGGGAGCTGAACATTTCTTATCATGGTATTTGATCTCACCCCACCGTGGTATACTTTCGATGGTGATGCAACATTGCCTGCTCACTGTGGACTGTCACTTTAACAAGTCAAGAACTCCGAACTTGAGAGATTATTAACTACAGAGATCTCCAAGCCCGCTGAACATGGCTCCTTTGTTTATTGATCTCACTGTGGCTCTGCAGAACTTGTTGGGCGACAATATAAGCTCTGCCGTTGCTCCTCGCAACACGTGATTTTGGGGAGGTCAACATTGATAGTGGGAGGTTTAATATTAACTAAGTTGCCACATATGGATTCATCCAATAGGAATTGATATGAACGACCCTTCACAGATTGAGCAAAGCCTTTACAATTTCCGGAAAGGCCTGCCACTGAGTTAGATCCTGCTCAGTTTGGAGATTGACACTGTGGCACGAAGTACAGACAAGATAAAAGTTAAGACATGCAGAAGGAGGTTCAATGGACAGAGAGAGAGCATGAAATAAAGGTGGATGGAGTGATAAGGAAGCAAGAGAGAAGCATAATGGAGATTGCAAGATTAACAGGAGAGGTGGAGGAGAAAAAATACTGTAAATACAGGTATTACAGAGACATTGAGGCGCAAACCGTAATGAGGGATACACAGACAGAAGATTAATGTGTTAGAGACAATAATGTGAGGTATGCAGAAGGAAAGTAAACAGGTTAGAAAGCGGGATCAGTTCCTGTGGATTGGAGGGTGGTTAATATTGTACCACTTTTTAAGAAAAGTGGGAGAGAGAAAGCAGGACATTATAGACCAGTTAGTCTGACCTCAGTGCTGGAGTGTATTATAAGGATGAAATTACGAAACATCTGGACAGTAATAACAGGATTGGTCAGAGTCAGCATGGATTTATGAAGGGGAATTCATGCTTGATTAATCTTTTGCAATTTTTTGAGGAAGTAACTCTGAAGATGGACGAGGGAGATCCAGTAGATGTAGTGTTCCTGGACTTTCAGAAAGCTTTTGATAAAGTCCCACATAGGAGGTTAGTGAGCAACATTAGGGCGCATGGTGTTGGGGGCAAAGTGATAACTTGGATTGAAAGTTGGTTGGCTGACAGGAAACAAAGGGCAGTGATAAACGGCTCCATTTCGGTATGGCAGGCAGTGACCGGTGGGGTACCGCAGGGAGCAGTGCTGGGACTGCAGCTTTTTACAATATATATTAATGGTATAGAAGATGGTATTAGTAATAACGTTAGCAAATTTGCTGATGATACTAAGCTGGGTGGCAGGGTGAAATGTGAGGAGAATGTTAGGAGATTACAGGATGACCTGGACAGGTTAGGTGAGTGGTCAGATGCATGGCAGATGCATTTTGATGTGGATAAATGTATGGTTATCCACTTTCGTGGCAAGCACAGGTAGGCAAATGGAATCAATTTAGGTAAAGTGGCAGTACAAAGAGAGTTGGGTGTGCTTGTACACCAGTCAATGAATGTAAGCATGCAGGTACAGCAGGTAGTGAAGAAGGCGAATAGCAAGCTGGCCTTCATAACAAGAGGGATTGAGTTTAGAAGCAAAGAGGTTCTGCTGCAGCTGTACAGGGCCCTGGTGAGACCACAGCTGAAGTATTGTGTGCAGTTCTGGTCTCCAAATTTGGGGAAAGACATTCTGGCTATTGAGGGAGTACAGCGTAGGTTCAAGAGGTCAATTTGGTGGGACTAACTTACGCTGAGAGACTGGAGCGAGTGGGCTTGTATACCATTGAGTTTAGAAGACTGAGAGGGTATCTGAATGAGACATATAAGATTATTAAAGGATTGTACACTCTGGAGGCAGGAAACATGTTTCCGCTGATGGGTGAGTGCCGAACCAGAGGACATAGCTTAAAAATACGGGGTAGACCATTTAGGACAGAGATGAGTATAAATGTCTTCACCCAGAAAGTGGTGACTATGTGGAATGGTCTGCCTCATAGGACATTGGAGGTCCAGTCTCTGGATTCATTTCAGAAAGAGTTGGATAGAGCTCTCATGGATAGTGGAATCAAGGGTTATGGAGATAAGGCAGGAACAGGATACTGATTATGGATGATCAGCCATGATCATATTGAATGGTGGTGCAGGCTCGAAGGGCAGAATAGCCTACTCCTGCACCTATTGTCTATTGAAATACAGGTATAGAGAATAACGAGTGGCAGAGAGAAAGTAGATAAATGTGTTAGAGTGGAATGCAGAGCAGAGAATGGAGAGAGAATTCTGCGTGAGAGAATGATTAATGAGGGACAGTGAAAGAAGATGAATGTGTTCAAGAGGAAAAACAGGAACAAAGACTAATGAAAGAGAGATACATGGAAAAAGAATTGGAGTAAGAGAGATTGGGCAATGAGAGTGAAAGAGTGTTTGAAGAGACAATTAATCGTATATTGTTTGACATAGGTGAGGGAGTAAACATAACAGCGTTCAAGATAGAAACAGCGACAGAGACATTAATGAGGGAAGAGAGAGAAATTAATAAAGTGTGAAAAGAAAATCAACAGCACAGATAGATAGAGAGAACCTCAGTGTGATCTATTTTGTTACTGATATCCTCGGATGTAGTTCAGCAAATGTCAGCTCGAGGATTGTACATTACTCTATCGTCGTAATGATCCTGGTTTCTTACATTCATGTCGAAGCGTTATTGTGAAGTAACATTTTCACAGTGAGGTCTGAAATTGGATCAAGACAGAGTGATAGAAAATCCTTCGGCGATAGGGATGCAATAAGATGGCGTCGGGATCTCAGATGTTGGGGGAGAGAAGAAGGACATGTCACAGATCAGTACCCTCTGAAAGCACATCATCATTGTCTTCACTCACCCTTCATTACATTTCATTCACAAGAAGTGGTGCACATTGGCCGGTCCGCCATTTGTTGTCCATCCCTATTTCCACCCCTTGAGAAGAGAATGTGGCTGAACTCCTTCTTGAACTGCAGTGGTCAGTGTGCTCCACGCAGACTAACAATAAGCCGTCTGTGAAGCAATTAGACAATTTTGACCCAGTGACTTTAAAGGAACTCTTGAAATATTTCACTGACCTTTCATTCCTATTCATTCACTTAAAATGAGAGCCACCTGTTCGGCCAACATTTTTGCTCTCCATAGTTCCCCTTGAGAAGGAGGTCTTGGACTGCGCTCTTGAAACAAAGCAGTCTGTGTGCTCTGTGTAGACCCATGATTCCATATAGGAGGGACTTCCAGAATTTTAACCTGTGACAGTGAAGGAATGTGATACACTTCCAAGTCACAACGGTGAGTGGCTTGGAGAGGCTGTGATCCCATGCGTCTGCATTTGTTGTCCAGCTGGATGGAAATGGTCACGGGGCACAAAGGTGCTCAATCAGGAGTTCTGGTGAATTTCTGATGTGCACCTTGTGGAAGGTACACACTGCCACCGAGATTTGGTGGTCGAGCGAATATTATGTGTGTGGATGTTCTCTCAGTCAACTGAACTTTTTTTCCCTGAATCGAGTCTCTTGAGTGTAATTGCAGAACAAAAATCCAGGCAAGTGGGTTTCACGCAACTCAGTTGTGCCTTCTCAATGGTAGATAGATTTTGCGAGTTGCGAGGGTTGGAGGTGAGTGGAGGGGAGAGTAAGGAGCTAAATTAGCCGCTGCAGGATTTCTCACTTCTGAGTTGCACTTTAGCCACTGTATTGATATGGCTGGTCCAGGTTAGTTTCTGGCTCAATTTTCAGACCAAGGATGATGGTAGTTGAAAGCTGTGGGTGGCAGGGTGGGGAATGGGTGGTTGTCAGTGTGTAATACAATGTAGATACCATTGAACGTCAAGTGGGAATGGTTTGATTTTCTCTTAATGGTAAGCTTCAGGACATTAAATGTTGGCAGGGAGCAAATCAGTGAGTATAACACAATTGAAGTCTAAGTGGCAACAAGTACTGAAGGACTGAGAATGGGGCCAACTCGGAAGGCTATGAGGGGGATAAGCAGGGAAGGCACGAACAGATAACCTAAAAGATAATTGGGTTTGTGAAAGTGTCTGTCAAACAGGCTGAGGGTGGGGTTGTTGGGCTGATGGGCTGCGTCAGCAATCCGTTTTCCCTTTGTAGTTTTTAACCAATGATGCTAACGTGTTTGTCGATTCTGACCATTTAACAAAGTTGTGTTGGCCTTGTTTATTTTGAAGAGGGATCGTGAAGACAGAGTTTCTGATATGTCTGTAGAGGGCTACTTTCAATAGTAGGAGGGAATTTGCAAGTTCTCCCTGTTCATGATATTTTCTAGTTTGTTCATTTTTAGCAGGTTGTTAGAAATACCCTGGTAACAGAGAAACAGCTACAACAAAAAGATGTTCCATGCTTCAACAGATGTTTATCACCAGCTTTCTCTCTGAAAGCTCTCCTGTACGTATAAACCTGAGTTTGAATTTGCCTTTTGCTAAGTGGTGCGTTTTGGGATGTTGCAGAAATTGGAACAGCTCCCTCGCTAACTTACAATAGAGGCGTTTGGGTTTTCAACTACGTGAAGTTAATCAAAATTCTGTTTTCATTCTGTTCCTGTTTCTTACGTAGTGTTCAAACAAATTTTGTTTTCTATCAAAACGTACTGTTTGATCAGCTACACCACTCGTGGAATTTCCACTGTCCATCCGCCAAAGAAAGAATGTTCGGTTCTGGTGCGTCACCTTAAAATATTTTTGGGGGGTCTGGCCTTCTCCAAAACAGATGTCCATCTGATTGGAACTGCCCCATACTTCCTCTCATCCAGGACAAACCTGGGACACACAGGCTGCATCCAGTGTCTGACATGCTTCTCTAAAGTTCAATCTCGGTCTCAGAGAGATGTTAGCAAATATGACAGTCTCCAAACATCCAAGAGAGACTAATCCCAATTCAGACATTCCTGAGAAGGTTTAGGTGCCGTTACCACTGACATATGTCAATCCCCCCGGCCAATGCCACTGCCCTCGGTTTCAGAATACAAACAAAACTGCATTGGTGATCACCTGCGTCTAGATTCACACACTTTTCATTAAACAGATCTGGCGATACTGCTGGGGAATGGGCATTCTATCTATTTTGGCTGAATAGGTTCGGGAAGAACAGGGGTAATGAAGGGAAATATGTGCCGTTTTGGAAGGACTCTCCCTCAGTTGTCCACACTGAACTTGGGACCTCAAATTTAATATGCAGACATGACACAGAACTTCCAGACCACACACTGAACACACAGAACCCACACAGAAATTAAAGACCTCATATTGAAATCAGATACACCACATTCTTGTGCGTGTGTTGGTGATTCTCCACATGTGTTGGTCTCTATGTTAATATGTGTGCCGCTGTTTACGTATGTGTTTGTGCTGTGTAAGTTTGCATATGTAGCTATTTCTGGGAAATTGTTGTTGAACGTGCGTCTGTGTGTGTGTTTTTGTGGAGCGGGGTGTGTTTATGTGTGCGTGGATTAGCCGCTTTCTCCATCTACTTATTCACGGCTTTGATTCCACGTATGTGTCTTCATCTGTGTTGCTATGTGCTTCAAGATGTGTGTGTCTATCTTGTGTGTGTTTGCGCATTCATGCGTGTAACAATGATTGTGTTCTATTGCGCACCTCTGTTCAATGGAGTCTCTGCAATAGAGTCATAGATGCAGAGAGTTTTACAGAACGGAGACAGGGCTTTTGATCGAAACTGGTCCTTGCCAATGAAAACATCCAACCACGCGGAGCACAGTTCCTTGCAACTGGTCCATACACAACAATTTCCTACCCAGGTGTTTGTCCAAATGACGTATACTTGTTGTTAACTTCCCCACCTCAACCACTTCCACGGCAGCTCACTTCATATGCGTACAATCCTCTGTCTAAAAAACTCCTCAGTTTCCCTTTTTACGGTTTCCTCTCGAACATTAAACTTTTCCCTGCATTCCTCGATTCGCAAAGCCTGAGAAAAATACTGAGTGCATTCCCGCTATCGAAGCTTCTCGTGGTCTTCAAGATAACTCCTCCGTGTCCTTCACTGTCATGAAAAAAAACCTAACTTGACCAAACTGTCCCGAAAGCTGAGGCGATTGAGCTCGACCAACATTTTTTCTGAATGTATTCTGAATTCTTTCCAGCTTCATGCCATCCTTCCTACAGCAAAGCGGCCAAAACTGAACACAATACTCGAACTGCAGCCTCGCCAACATCCTGTAAAACTGCAACATACCTTCCCAACTTCAATACTCAATACCTTGACTGATGAAGGCCAGTGTTCTGAAAGCCTTCTCCACTGCCCTGTCCACCTCTAACTTCACTTCGAATCAACTTGTGCCTGAACTCCAAGTTCCCTCTGTTGCAATACACTCCTTAAGGTCCGACCATTCACCATGAAACTCTGAACGTTGCTTAATTCGAAATACAACACCTCACCCTTATCTGTATTAACCTCTGTTTGCCATTTCTCGGCCAACTTCCCGCGCTGATGAAGGTCCTGCTGCAAGTTGTGATAAACTTCCTCACGGTCCACGATTCATCCATTTTTTATTGTCATGAGCGAACTCACTACATTTTCCATGTACATTTTCATCCGAATCAATGATAGAGATTAAAAAAGAGATAATGTGCAATATAAATTATCTTAACTTCTGAAAAAAGTCTTCACGCAAAGGTACCTGCATATAGTTCCAGGTAAATACTCGGTGTCACGAATGATGCCCAAAATTAAGTTACTTCCTCGTTACAGAAGGAGCAGAAACATTTCTCCTCATGGGCACGTTCGACTCTGAGGGTTGTCATTCCAATCACAATTCTTCTTAAATCTGGTGTGTGTTTGTGTGTGTGTGTGCCTGTGTGTGTTTCTTTGTGCCTGTTTGAAAGTCTGTGTGTCTGTGTATGTTTGTATGTCTATGTGTTTGTTTTTGCATGTTTGAGAGTGTGCGCGCGTGTGTGAGTTTGTGTGTGTGTGTGTTTGAGTGTGTGTGTGTGTGTGTGTGCCGTTGGAGCCGTCACTTTGTATTATGCAGTGAACTACTGTCCTCCTTCTCTGCCCCTCTGACTGAATCCCGAATGGTTTTCGATGAAATCTACTGCTGACTGTGCATGGTTTCCGGAGGCCACAAAGGAAGGCATTTAGTCACTTTGAACACCCAGAGATATTCAGACCTGCGCATGCTCCCAAACGCACGCAGATAAACGAATATGGTGTCATGCAGATCGGGGTGAATTGAAGTTCCAGAGAATTTCAGCAATTCAACAACCTTCTCAATCTTGTATTAATAGATTTGACAAATTGCAATCAAGAATCAAGCGAAATCAGTGCACACAAGGAACAGTTCGCTGTCATCCTCGTACTCTCAATCCGAATGTACAGAAGGAAAACACAGCTGTTCAGTCCCATAGGTGTAGATAAATATCTGAATGGACTGGGCCAACCCTTCATTAGCAAATGGAGGATTCAATATCTGATCGAAACGCCAAAATGTCAAAGCTTCAATGTCTGCTCCTCGTTCTCACAGTGGTTAGTAACCCGGTCTGTATCATGGGCGTTTAGGATTCAATTCACTGGGCAGGCAAGTCGAATGAGTTCATTGAAATAATGAAAACATGACACTGGAATTAGATTTTCAAATTGAAAATCATTCCGGTTATTGGAATTTGTCATGTCCATCAAGATTTTACATCGGAAACAGACATGGTGAGTTTTCGTTTGAATCAGGGATTGCAGTCGGAAACAATCCCCTGAGAAGAAACTCCCAGCTCTGCAAATTCCAGTGACAAGCTTCATAAGTGTTTTCACACGGAAATGGGACTGAATTGACATTTCTGCAAATCCAATGAACTGGTAGCTTTAATCCAGGATCATTTGCTGGAACAAGATGATTTTGAATCGAGTGACACCAGACATTTTCGAGTTATGTTTCGAAATCTGGCAGAATTCATGCATAAACTGATAGATATTGAGTATCTTGTAAACAGTGACGAGGACAAGACACAGTAACCCAGATTGTAACCTCTGCCTTTATTTTCTTTAGTTTTGTTAACTTTTGCATGGTAACTGTGCATTATCCTGTCATTTACAAATACTAGTTTTGTTTCTTCCCTTCTCCCATTTGTATTGAAGTATTGAAGATGGAATTCAAGTCCCTTCCAGTAAAATTAAACGTATGGACATAATTCATCAAGCATGCAAAAAATAAGAGTGACCTGAGTGCTGAGTGAATCTCAAACTTGCATACATGACAGGAGAATTTGAACTACATAATACACACGAACAGAGAGTATGATTCAGAGACAGAATGAATCTCGCGATCGATACATGTCCAGCAACAGAATCCCACAGTTATATACAATCATGAATCTGACAGTGAGAGATGGGGAGAAACTCTTGGTCAAACACAGAACCAGATGCTACTTAATGCAGAAGGAAGTCCATATTCACTGGCACTATCCGTGATCGACACAAACACGCAGAAACCGCTGGAATTATCAAACACAGGGCACATTGCACAAATGCCAACAATTGACCATTTAATTAATCTCTGAACCACAACATTCCAATTGTAAAAACGGTCTGACTTCGAAGAGAACGAATTATTAAACAATATTAAATATTGTGTTTTATCGAGTTCGTATCCATCCCTGCCATTCCCAAATTGGCCTGTACAATGTCATTAAGTAATATGCGCATGCACTTCTCCAATATGCAATCTTCATTGTTCAGGACTGTGAATACTTTTATTGGCCGTAATTCACATTTCTGACAGAGTTGGACAAGTTTACATTTCTTTCAGTATTACAGACAGTGGGCATTTTGAAAGTTATTTATGTCCATAAATCTTGCATTGTTTGCCGAAACTGCTAGCGTAAAGCACCGGAAAATGCTATTGGCTGCCAATCTTTTCAGATCGAATGGATCGGAAGGAGAGACACTTAGAAGCAATGAGGAATTTGCAACAGCAACGGTATGTGATGGATGGCAGTTATAGGATGGAGTGAAGTCTCAGTTGCAGGCACATAGATGGGGTAACTCCAGGAAAGTTAAGTGAGATAGGCAGTTAGTGCAGGAGTCTTTTGTGGATATACCCATTTCCAGCAGGTATGCTGCTTTGGCAAATGTAGGGGGTGATGGATTCTCAGGGGAACGTCGCAGGAACAACCAAGTTTCTGATAATGAAACAGGTTCGAATGCAGCGAGGGTTACGTGTGGTTCCACGAGATCAACCGTGTTAGGAGATTCTCTCTTCCCGAGTTACGGACAGATGTTTCTGTGGCCAGCAGCGAAAAAGTAGAATGCTGCGTTGCTTCCCTGGTGCCATGATGAAGAATGTCTCAGAGATGGTGCAGAATGTTCTCACGGGGGAGAGGGGCCAGTAAGAGTTCATTGTCCACATTGGAACCAACGACATATGAAGTTTAAAGGTTGAGATTCTGGAGGCAGATTACAGGGAGTTAGGCAGAAATTTAAAAAGGAGGTCCTCGCGACATGTAATATCTGGATTACTCCGGGTGCTACGAGCTGTTTAGCGCAGGAATAGGAGGATGGAGCAGATGAGTGCATGGCTGAGGGGCTGGTGTATGGAAGAATTATTCCCATTTTTGGATCATTGGAATCTCCTTTGGGGTAGAAGTGACTTGTACAAGAAGGACGGATTGCACCTAAATTGGAAGGGGACTAATGCACTTGCAGGGAGATTTGCTGGAGCTGCTCGTGAGGATTTAGTTGGGAGGTGAGGGCGTGAGAACCAGGGAGATAGTGACGAAAGAGATCAATCTGAGACTGGTACAATTGGGAACAGAAGCGAGTCAAACAGACATGGCAGGCAGGGACAATAAAGGACGAATAAAGGACATTTATATCAATGCAAGGGTCCGAAAAGGGAAGGCAGATGAACTCACGACATGGTTGGGAACATGGGACTGGGATATCACAGCAATTACAGAAACATGGCTCAGGGATGGGCATGACTTGCTGCTTAATGTTCCAGAATACAAGATGGATAGAAAGGGAGGCAAGAGAGGCAGGAGTGGCATTTCCGATAAGGGATAGCATTACAGCTGTGCTGAGGGAGGATATTCCCGGAAAAACATCCAGGGAAGTTATTTGGGTGGAACTAGCCTAAAACTAAGCTAATACCATTTGTTTACTTTTGTGTCATATCCCTCTAACACATTCTTATTTATGCATCTATTTAAATGACTTCTTAATGTTGTCGCTGTAGCTGCATAAATCAATTTTTCTGTCAGCATATTCCACATACAAACCATAGTCTGTACGAAAAGATTTCCCTTCCAGTCACTTGGAAATCTTTCCCGTCTCGCCATAAAATTATGCCTTCTTGCTTTGAGCTTCCCTTTTCTTGGCAAAAAGACTTTGTTATTCACCAGCTTCCTGGGCTCCAGTTAAAATTATTCCAGCCTATCCAGCCTCTCTGTATAACTCAACCACAGTCACACCACCATCTGCCCGCCTCCCCATATCCCAGAAAAGTTTGGTCAGAATACCTTGCAAATCTTTTCTGCACACTCTGTCATTTCATAATAGCCTTGAACCAGTCGGTCTGACTTTTGGAATAAAGGAATCACATTTTCACAAAATGAAGTTAAAATGAATGCCTTTGGCAGAATGGCGTAAACGTGACCGAAACATATTTCTCCAGAAGCATTGTTAAACGAGCATGGTTTTATACATTCTTCTGGATAAATCAATGACAACTCATGGATTGTTTGTCAGATTTGTGATTTTCAAAGCTGCCAAAAAACGATGATGATGTATTTATTGGGTGTACATGTCCTGTACAAGTGTATTTTAAAAACAGCAAAATAATGAGGATTCAAAACCATTGCGCGATCGTTGACATTATTCTGTTGTTTAGGAATTATGTGTGGTGATCAAATTGAGAAAAATAAGGTATAATGAGGTTTGTACACAGAATAATGTAAAGTTCTGAATGTGCTGCATTCTAAGTTTCATTTGGCAGTAATCGTTAAATGGCAAAAATAAGTCAGAGAATATAGAAAATTGATTAGTTTACTCGAGAACGGTGAGGACTGCTTTGATAAAGTGGAGAATACATGATGGGCCACTGTTAGCAGGGACTGAGGGACGCAGGAGAAAGTGAGGACTGCAGATGCTGGGTATCAGAGCTTAGAAATGTGTTGCTGGAAAAGCGCAGCAGGTCAGGCAGCATCAAAGGAGAAGGAGAATCGACGTTTCGGGCATAAGCCCTTCTTCAGGAATGATATACTCACTGAGACCCTTGTAGAGGGAGGAGGAGAACTTCTTGTAAGGGACGCAGTGATGGATTGCCATGTGGATGGAGGCATGTGATGTGCAATTGATTGAATCTCATACGACGTCCACATTCAATTTATTTCCTATTAAATTCCATAATGATGAATGAAGAAATTACAACCATCTCTGCTCATTTTTGCATATTCTAATGACCCTCGATTTTTTCATGATGCCTCCCTGTCTGAACTTTTTGAAGACGAACGTCTCTGCGCAAACTCATGAATCCAGCGTCTGCAATAATTTGCTGCTGTATCATTCCAAGCAGTGATTGTGACGCCTCTCCAGCAGATGGAACCGTGCTGGCCTTTGCTGCCACAATCACAACTGGCTGAAAAAAAATTGCCTCTGTCTCTGACGCAGATCACAGTGAACTTTGGGAAATTTCCAGCCTTTCACCGAGCTTCTTACTTTATTTTAAGTGTTTGTCTTCGACCGGCTGAGACTTTCCGTTGGTTTCTCGCATGGAAATTACGCGTTCTTCAATTCGGCAACTCAGAGATATATTTTGCAATAAAAATAGTACTCATGTCACTCTAACATGGCAGCCGCTATAGGCGAGTTGCATTTGGATTGACAAGTTGGGAACTAGTGGCAGAAGAGATGGCACTATCGGGACCCAGAACCTTAAGGGGAATCAGAGCAA
This sequence comes from Chiloscyllium plagiosum, assembly GCF_037043375.1. Classification (NCBI taxonomy): domain Eukaryota; kingdom Metazoa; phylum Chordata; class Chondrichthyes; order Orectolobiformes; family Hemiscylliidae; genus Chiloscyllium; species Chiloscyllium plagiosum. Next base: position 18,649,861 of record NW_028270179.1, on the reverse strand, counting down.
TGCCCTGTGACCAAGAGCACAAATAGTGTCTGTCGACAAACTCAGAGCAGTCAAATAGAAACTCTTTGCTCCGTAATTCGACCTTTCTTTATCAGAATCGGAATGCTTTACTGTCACTTTATTGTTTCCTTTTTTACCTCGTTCTGGCCCTTTAAACCTTGATTTCCTGGTTGGTCTCGAATTGATGAGCTCCTCTACATGACTCAGACTTGTCCTTTCAGTCTGTCTCGTCAGACAGTAAATCACACACCTCTCTACAGGCATATCTTTACACCATAAGACTTAGAATGAGAAGAAGGCCATTTGGCCCAATGACTCTGCTCAGTTAATAAATGAAATCCTAACTTATCTAACAATCTTTAGAATCACTGTCTTACGTTATTCCTATGTTTTTTCAAACCTGCACTGATTAAAAATTCATATCTCAGTCTTGTATACACATAATCGTCAAGCGTTGACAGGCATTACAGTGAAGTATTCCAGAGTCACACCCTCTGACAGGCGAAAATCCTGAAAATGTCTGAGTTAAATGTTTGTGCTTGATTGCACTTCTTCTGTTGCTGACAGTTCACATTTCCTCTTGGATGACCAGTTTAGATTCGCTGCATGCTACTCCATGTGATGAAAATATCGAGTGTATGTTTGTGATAGATGGGATTCCAACTCCACCAGGACTGTGGTCTGGACACTCCTGGCGATTCTGTTATGGGCGATGCATCTGTGACAAGTGTATTGGTACAGAAGCATTTCAACCAAGATACATCACCGTTGTCGGTTCAGTCATCCATGACTGCAGTCTAGCTTTTGGGCCTTTCCTGTCTCGACCTGCTTAGTCAAAGGTTGTCCAGTGGAGAACTTCATGCTGATGGACATTGAAGAGTATGACGTGTGCCGTATTCACCCTCAGTGGATCTCTTCATGATCAATGAGACCTAATTTATTAAAGTGTGTACTGGGGAGAGCAGGAGATGTCAATGAGCACAATGTTTTCTTTAATCTATCTGACCTGCTGTCATTTAGATTTATGTGTTTCTGAAGCTAGTTTTGACGATTTCCAGAGTTCCTCCTTTCCCACCTCTCTCACACTGCCACGAACAATCGTGACCCTGTCCTGCCAATGGGGTAGGAAATAATTAACGAAAGTGATGGTGGTCCCTGAGATATTTCCAATCAGGTCTTTTCTTGATCAGTCAAATTGGCAAAATACAGTTGCAATCGGGAAGGGAATAATGGCTGACAAGCTGAAAGAATGTCTTTTTTAAGGACATGCATTGTATCTTCAAAAACTAACCTACACCCCTCCCCCCCGCATTGCGCACATATGGATGTAATTTCTACTGCGTGGGGAAGTACACATGCAGGACTTCTATTTCCCCAAAACCAGGAGTGAAGGCCATGACACCAGACGACGGCAGCCTCCTCTGAAGTTGCCGATCAAGCTTTAAGCAGTCTCGGATGTCTGGAGGAAAGCATAGCATGGTGTTTTCCACTCCTTCACGGTCAGGGGTAACCTGATGACAATCTCACCATTCCCATTGAGAAAAACGAACAAGAGGCAGCGAGATGATCTCAAAATCGAAATTGGCCTCACTGAACATCCGGCTCGAATCTGCCACTAAGATCGCCTCAGCCCAGATTCCACACAATCAGTTTGAGTGAAGTTCAGAAACAGCAAGGACAAACAAATGTTGGGGAGAATTGCCCATCGATTTCAAAACTGCAGTACAAGCTTTGTGCATGTATAAACAGGCAGTTTGGCTTGTGGGGATTGAAATTGTTCATAGAACTTAACAAGTCTCATTGGATCTGCGGGAAGAAAGCAGTTAATATCTCAATTCTGACGAGTTTTCATCAAAAGAGTTTGGTTTCAGTTCTTCAGCACACGCTGGTCTTAGTTGTATTTTAAATGTGCAAGTGGTAATGAAAGTCTTAGGGAAAATGTTAATTAACAGCTGCCTAAGATGACACTCATCCCCCACTCCGTTACGATGCAGCTGGCAAATGTCTTTAGAAGGGCACATCGAATAAAGGAGATGTGGCAATCGCTGATACCAATGTTGCATGCAATCATTTTAACGAGGAATGTGTGTACATCCTGTACTATATTCGGAGGTAGGGAGTGTGTATAATGCATTGGACTCTCTCCCCAATGACCTCCCCAGGCTGAAGTGATAAGGAGCTCCGAATAAAGATCGATGTCTAAACACATTACACGGGAGGCCTCTTGAAAACCTCTCCAAAATGGTAGAAAATAACAGCAACATGCGGAATTGGGAATGCTGCCTTTAATGACAGAGAACGTGTGGAAGTGGGGACACTGCATGAACAAGGAGACATTATGTGGAAGTGGCAACTCCAGTCAAAATAACAGGGGAATTTGGAAGCCGGAATATTGTCTGAAAAGAGAGGGACAGGTGGAAGTGCAAATTTTACTGATCATACCAGTGAACACTTGGAAGTGGGAATCGTGTCCAATAAAACAGGGAACATTTTGAAGCTGGAATATCTCAAAAATAACAAAGAAATGTGTAAGTAGGAATGTTGTTCAAAATAATTGGAATATGTCGAAGTGGTGATATTGTTTAAACCAACAGCACAATGTGGCTATTGGAATGTCATCTCAAATGAAATGATCGTGAGGATGTGGGAATTGTTTTGAAAATAACAGGAGGGTTTTTGAGGTGGGAATGCTGTCTGAAGTTTATTTAATTATTCATTGATATATTTATTGTCACTCGTATCTCGTTCCTAAACGTCGTGAAAAGTATTTTATACTGCGGCCACTCTCTAGTGCCATCTCAAAGCAAAAGAAACATATGTCAAAACATAGAATATAATGTTAGAAAATTAGTAAATAGCATCAGAGAATTCATAGAATCTCTGCCATGTAGAAACAGGCCAGTAGGCCCAAAACGACCACATAGTTCTTCTGAAGAGTATACCATCCAGAATCATTCTCCTATTACACTATATTTCCCCTGACTAATGCATTTCTCTACACATCCCTGAATAATATGGACAATTTAGCATGGTCAATTCACCTAACCTGCATATCTTTCGATTACAAAAACTCTCCAACTTTACTGCTCTTTCATGGGCAATGCACCTGGGGCCAGGCACGAGGATTGCCCTGGCACTGCAACTGGAACAAATATCACTCCTCTTCAGCGCCATCTTTCCGTTGTCACTATGAGTCCTCGCTGGACCTCACCAACACAGACACCACTGGTGCTGACGGGTGCAGAATCTGGCAAACTGCAGTCACTATGAGCATTTCGAAACCAGCGGCTGGATCAGACAGATTCAACATGGATTTATGAAGGGGAAATTATGCTTCACAAATCTGTTGATTTTGGGGAGAAATCAGGATGAGGCTGTTGATTTGGGCAATGAGCCATAGTCATGATGAATTATGCAGCAGGTTCAAAAGGCTGAATACCTTCCTCATGCATTTCTCGTAGGTGCTTCTCCAAGACGGTTTCGGACATCCGTCAGTCATGTAGACCTGGCTGAGGCCGCCAGGTGTCGTACAAGGCCTGAACACGCCCAGACCACACCCTCAACGAATCTGCGTTCAGACTGTTTCGACAATGCAGAAGCCACGGTCACCAGTCTGCGCTGCTGGGCCCCTTTATCGCCACAGAGCTCTTCACTGAAAGTCAAAAGGAAATAGAAGATGATAAAAATATTACGGGAGAAGAGAAAAGTAAAGAAACGAAAATAAAAGCGGATTGAGCAGACGACCTGGTGCTCAGCAGCCCAAATCCAACTCCATTTTAGCGGAAACCAGGGACAATGACAGGAAATATGTGGAAGTAGGAATACTCTATAACATTGCACTACCATATGTACTGATATTTGAACACTCAGCAGTCTGCACTTGCATGCCATCGACAGCAATATAATGTCTACTACGTAGGAAAACTGATACCTTGACTCTCAGAATTGTGCAGACGCTGCACTATGTACGTGATGCAATGTCTACAGTACTGCAATGTACACAGCGTGAGAAGTTGTGTCAACTGTTTTTCATCAAATTCTTATGGTCAAGCAAAATAAATCCTTGACACTAATTTATAAATCACCCAGTACCAATTCGTTTATCTAATTCTAACAGTAAATAAACTAACTGAACTATTAACAACCTGAATAAACCACTTCTAATTACAAAATAATGCCTAATAAAAGATTCCTAAAGAAACCTGACAAGATTTGTTTGGCGTGTTGTTCCAATAGATACAGGTCCCACCTCTTTAAGAAATCCTAGAATTTAGTCTATCAAATTATAACCAAGTTACATGTCTTCCGCGGTGGTTTTTTGCCTTCTCTGTTGATTCTCCATCAGCATTATTCTCTAGTTGTGTCGCTGTTCTCGTTGGTATTTCGATGGTGTTTCACCTCAGTCATAGAGAACTGTGAGGGATAGACAATTTCTGTTGGGGGCTGACGACCGTTAGTTCTGGAAGATGGCAGCCAGCTCTGAGTCCTTTGTCCAACTGCCCCCTTCTTTTTATACAATTGGTGAGATATCTATAATTTTTAACATCGGATTGGTCGTGTGTTGTCAGAACCATCAGGCTTAAATTTATCGGATTCAGGAAACTAAGTGCCTGGTTCAAATTGATTGCCGAAATTCAAAAGCCTGTCGTCTTGGTAAAAAAAAAACTGCTGATTGTCCTGCTTCCTGTACGGCCTTTTGATACACATTTCAATTCGGGTGCTTTCTGTGTACGTGCAAACTTTAAGGCTACTGCTCAAAGACATCCATTCTAGATCTCGAACAACAGAAAATGCACATAATCTACTAAAGCGGACATGCAATGCTTTCATGCCAGCATTGTGCAAACAGGAAATTCTAACTTCCTGACTCACAATCTCCAAGTTACCTTTTCAGTTTCACAGCATTTGGACCGCATTTAATTGCAGCAGAGTACAGTCCGAACATTGAACACACAAGTTTACAAAGAGATGCTGGATCATTTCTAGTCTTTACAGTTTGACAATGCAAACTTTGTTAAACTCTCAGACTGAATGGAGCCTTGTGGCCAGGGAAGTCCGTGTCAGTGGCGAATATTTAACAGAGAGATGAACTGTTCAAAATGGTCAGAGACTGCTTCCCGTCACATCACTGAAATATAAGTATTTCTGTCAATTTTGCCAGCCACCAGGCGTTTGGGCTGCTTTTCTGCTCCTGTTCTGAGTTTAGTCTGCAGCTGATTCTCACACATTGATTCTCCACAATAAACGTCGAGTTACGGAGGGGTCATGTGGTGCAATGGAAGTGTTCTCTCTTTGTTTCAGGAGATCCAGATTCATCTTTGAAATTTCTTCATCATAACTCGGAAGCACGAAACCAACTTTAAAATAAGTGTTTCCATCAAAATTAAGATTGACTGCTCTTTCATAATTATAGATTCACAGAGTCCTGCAGCCCGGAGATAGGCCCTTTCAGCCAAAATGATCAATGCTGACTAAAAGGTCACCCATACTAACCCCATTTCCCTGCACTTGGCCCATATCCTTCGAAACCTTTCCGATCTAATGTATTTGTCCAAATGCATTTTGAATGTTGCTATTGTACTCGCCTGAACCAATTCTGCTAGCTGGTGATTCAATATAAAATCACATTTGTTTTTAAGTGACTAGTCCATCGTCACGTTCGCTCAGTGTTTAGCGCTTCTGCTACACAGCACCACTGACCCGGGTTCGATACCATCCTCACTGGAATGTCTATGCAGAGTTTGCACGTTTTCCCCTTTTCTGCGTGCTTGCTCTCCTGGTGATCTGGTTTCCTTTCAGAGCCACAAATATGTGCAGGTCAGGTGAATTGGCCATGTAAAATTGCCATTAGTGGTCAGGGATGTGTAGGCCAGGTAATTTAAGCAGGGTAGATGTAGATTCATAGGTGTGGGGCCATGGGTTTGGGTGAGATGTTGTTTAGAGGACCAATGTGGACCTGTTGGCAAAGTGATTTGTTTCCCCACAGTGGGATTTTTATTCTATCAGTGCAATGAAAGGTATGTCGGTTTGCCTGATCTTAGGGTACGATAAAAGGCTGGCACAACACCGAGATCCAAATGCCTTTACTGTTTTGTACTGTTCTGTGTTCTTTATTAAGGCTTGAAATCTCACAGAATCTGGAAGTTTATTGGGAGATATAATCGAAGGTTCGGATTACTAATAGGGAAAGATAAGATATATAAGAACAAACAATGTGCACAAGTTGACGTTGAATTCAAATATGTGCTGGTACAAAATCACGGAATTCGCGCCCTCGGGTCATTGTGGGTAAACTGCAATGTATGGATTACTGCGAATCAAGAAGGCAGTTCACCACCACATCCTCACAGAGACCACTCGGGTTGGGCATTCTGTGTTTTCCCCCAACCAGAGATGTCCACATCACTGTCTGAGAACGAGGGTCAGGCAATGCAGGAAAGATTACAGAATGCACTTCTACACTAAAACAGTTCTGGAGGTTTGGAACTCACACCCTCAAATGCTTAGCGATGCTAATTCAATTGTTACATTTAAATGTGAGATTGATCATTTTCATTGAGGCAGAGGAGCAAGGGATATGGTCCCAAGCCTTGCATATGGAGTTGTCTTACAAATTAGACACGATCTTCCTGAGTAGCTGAACAGACGCAATGTGCCAAATCGCCTATTCCTATACCTACATAATTGTGAAAAATTGACTTCAATCCTCGACATTTCACTCATTAATCGGGCCGTTAACTCTGCTCGCTTTATGATGTAAGCGTTAAGGAGATATTTCCAATTTTTCATTACAATTACTGCCCGTCTGAGTTAGTGATCTACACCTTATTAGAACGTAATGTGCAGCCAGTCGCCATTGTATCAATAATTCATACCACCAGTGTAAGCTGTGAACCCATAAAGAAAGGATGATCGTTTCTTCTCTCATAACCACAACGATGATGTTGGCGACACTGTTATTCCTACTTGGAACCCTGGTTTATATGGAAGCCACCACAATTGGTAAGTTTTAATGTTTGTCTTAGTTGTAGAGGTTTTTTTAATCTCCGCTTTGGCAAACATGGGAAGCATGGCTTGGAACAGTAACTGATGAGTTCTTCCGATGTATGCTGCCATCTGTGATGTCTCATGTGTGTCTATTCCGTCAGCACATACTGTTTTTGTCATCTTGGAAGAGAAAGAAATTTTACTAAGACTGAACAAGTCAGTCATCAAAGCACTGGTGGAATACTATAAGTAACGGTGGGCATCTTATCTGAGGAAAGACCATAAGATCGGAAGACCACAGAAATTGGGCCATTTCGCCCAGCGAGTGTGCTCTGCCATTCAAACACGGCTGGTAGAGTTTTCAACCCCATTTTCACGCTTTCTTCCGGTAATTTTTGATCACCTTCGCAACCAAGAAACTAACTATATCAATCTTATATGTACTAAATGACCTGGCTCCATGAACTTCTGTGGCAATGCATCCCATAGATTCAACACTCCTTATCTCGAAATGTTTATGTTTATCTCCATAGGAAGAGTTCTTCCCTCCACTCAAAGGCTGACTCCTCAATTCCTCGTTTTTTTCTGCCAATGGAAAATCCTTCCAAATTCCACTTTGTCCAGGACTTTCAGTCTTCTGAAAATTTCAATCAGGTATAAGTGATTGTTCTGAACTCCATCGAGTTCAGTCCCAGAGTACGCAAATCCTCCTTAAATGTTAAGTCTTTCATTCCTCGAATGACTCTTGTGAACACCTTCCAGACCGCTGCAGAGCCAATACATCATTACTGAGGTATGAGGTCCAAACCTGTCCACAATACTCCAACTGTGGAATGACCAGATTTACAGTGCCTCAGATGTACATCCGTGCGTCTTTGTTCTCGTCTTCGAGATGCTTGACAACATTCTATTTGGGTTTCTGATTACCGACTCAACTTGCACGTTTACCTGCAGAGGATCATAGACCAGGACTCTAAGTCCCTTTGAACGTCAGATTTCTGAATTTTCTCCCCATTTATAAAATAGTCCATACTTCTACCAGCTCTCCTAATCTCTAAACCTGTTTGAAGCCCCCATGTCTTCTCAATTTTACCAGCCCCTCTATTTATCATTGTCTCATTTGCAAACTTCACCAGAATGATCTTAGTTGTTTCATATTGATCCCTAATATATGAAGTGAAAAGCTGTGGTCCCAACACTGAGCTTTGTGGAAAGCCACTGGCCACGGGTTTCTTTTCTGTTTTTATCCCACTCTCTGCGTTCTGCCAGACAGTCAATCTTCTATACATGCTAGTACTGGCGTTTGACAACATCCGGCAGTTCCCTACTATGTTGTTCCCTTCGGCATCTTATCAAGAACCTTCTGGAAGTGGAGATAGACAACATCGATTGGCTCTCCTTGGTCGAACCTTCTCTATGCCCCCTCAAAACATTTAAAAATCCCCTTGATAAAACAATACTGAGTTTGCCCTGTTTTATGATGCATTTCCAAATATTCAGAATTCCCGTCCTTCACAATAGATTCTAAAATCTGACCATTGACTGAAGTCAGGCTTTTCATTCTGTAATTTTCTGTCTTGCTCCCTATTCCCTTATGAAGCAGGGGTTTAACATTAGTAAGCTTCCAGTATTCTAGGAATCTCCCGGAATTTAGTGACACCACGAAGATCACTATTGAAGGCTCCACTATCTCTTCACATATCTGCTTCAGAACCGTGGGACGTAGCCCATCTATATCAGGTATTTTGCACATTTCCAGATGTTCCTTTTTTTGCAGCACCTTCTCCTTGTTGCTGACTACCGTCCTAATTTCTGCTGTCCACCCCCACCCCCAACAATGTTAGTCGTCCTTTCCACAGCAAAGACTGATGCAAATTACTCATTCAGCTCCTCAACCACTTCTTTGTTTCCAGTCGGAGCAGAATTTGAGGCAATCCAGAGAAGATCACGGAACTGACATCAGCTATGGAGAGATTGAGTAGGACAGGATAATATTGGTGGGAGTTGAGAAGAATGAGATCTCAGCTTGCTGAAACATGAAAGACTCTTAGAAAAAATATTCAGTGGAGAACAGGAGATGTTGTTTACCATTGTGCAAGAATTGTGGACCAGAGTGCATCAGCTCTGGATAAAGTGTAGCCCATTTAAGTCGGCATCGAAGAAGGTCATCTTCTTTTGAAGGGCATTGAAACGGTGAAATTCTTCAGCATAGAGTGCATTTTCATTCAGTCCGTTTATGGGTGAGGTTGACAGATTTCCAGTCAGGATGGGAATCGAGCAATTATCCGGGAGTTGTAGGAAAGGGAAGTGGAGATGATCAGCTCATTCATGACACCAGATGCACACACCGTTTTACATTCGAACATACTTACACAGTCCTTTTTGCAGATACACACGCTTTATCAGACACACATTTGCAGATACAGAGATATACACACACTCCCCCTCTCTCCCACCCACACATACATGCACAGACAGTCTCTCTCTCTCACGACCTCGCTCCCTCACTTGCATACAGAAACACACAAAAATCGATGGGATGACTTCTTTCTTAAATACAACCTTTAATTATCTCGGGAATACAACTTGAAAGAAGTTCTGGGATTTACATATTAAGGAATCTGAACCTGCAGCCCCATTCTAAAAGACAAAAGACTGAACAGCAATCTCTGTTTGTTTAATATATTGCATATGTGTATGACATCTTGATATTTTGCTCTAAATGCTTCTGTGTCCTATAATCCTACTCGATGAGATATGCAACAAAGGAGCAGCGCTCCCCGGTTGCACTTTCGAATAAACCTGTTGTACTATAAATTGATTTCTTGCTATTTTATCTAAAAAAATGTCCACCCCAGTCAAATATCAGCACTGACATATCATCAAATCGAAGAGCAAGTTTGATTGACTAAACGGCCGCCTTCTGCACATCCAATTTCTTGTCCAGTGTCTGCAAATGGATGCAGGTTGAAAACCGTCGTGGAATCTGAGTTTCTCCAAATGGGAATTCTGTTCTCGACGCTTTATTAGTGAGCTGGCATTATAGATCATGACTCAAGACATCTGTTCTCTGAGGTCGTGTACCTACTCACAGATACCAATCTCATTTAATCCCGGTCTTGAAGCATCCTTCCTTATCGAGACCTGTTGAGTTCTCTAGCATATAATCATCATAGAATTGTACAGTTCAAATAGGACATTCTTACAATCGTGTATGTCCTGATGCTGGAAAGTGCTGTCCATCTAGTCCCATTCGCCAGTATTATTTTGATACCCCATCTAAATTCATTCCATTGAACTCCACATCCAGCTCACTTTTGAAACCTACTGTGGAATCAGCCTCTGCCACTCTCCAAGGCAACGCATACCAAATCCCAGCACCTCTCTGGGTAAATAAGTTACAGAGTTATTGACTTTGGGATCGTTCCATTCTTACGCTTGCCAAAATTGTCGATGCATTTTCACTCCCTGAAGGCAAGCTGCTTGAGTACATCACAATTCCTCACCCCAATGCCTCACAGTGAGAACGCACTTCTCAGTTGTCAATAGACTGTAACAATATGAGGCTGCATGTGGAGAACTGCACACAGTTCTGGCCTACACGAACAATTATTGGAACACAGTTCAAGGAATATGCACCCTTACAACTCCAGGAATGTCTGGTTAGCACAGCAAGGGTGAAATCTGCATTGTTCTGGCATTTTGTATCTGAATCAGGTGGCAGGTGGATGTCCTATCGCATCTGACTGTGAACATCAACGAATCTTTGTTTTTTCTTTTTATTCTCTCTCCTAGCGCCAATATTTTCATGTATTTTGGAAGGGAGTTACTGCAGCAGCGTACCATGTGAGAAGGGTATTTCAACGAGGGTTAAAGGACATTGCCCCATCTTACAAGTGTGTTGCGTACGTTTGTGAAATCGAAGAAGGAAAGGGAAACATGCAACACTGGAAAACATGTGTTTCTGATTGGAGAGTTCTGTCATCCCATCAATTCAGGCTTCATGTTATTGTTTCAACTGAACGATCACTGGCCTACTGCATTTTAAACTATGTGAATAAAACTGGATGATAATGCAAACATTGATTTCCCATGTCTCACTTCAGTTTCATGTCAATGTCTTAACACAATGTCAGGAAGGAAGGAAGTTGTCAGAAAATGGGTATTATGCATTGATGATCTTTACACTGTTGTAGCTTAGCTGACATGTGCGTGTTTGGTGTGGCCACAACTGGAGGACCGTTTGCAGTTCAGGTCCCCACACCATAGGAAGGATGTAAACGCTTTGGAGAGGCAGGGAAAGAGGTTTACAAAGATGTTACTTGGATCAGAGACGATTGGTTACCAACAGCCTTTTGACAAAATTTGGATTGTTCGTGTTCGCGTTTTGGAGCTGAGAGGTGATTTGAAGGAAGTATATAAAACGATGAGGGGCTTGGATAGATTACCTAGCCGTACTCTTTTGCCCAGGTTGGAAATTTATTAGGCAATGGTTTGAGGTGGGGGGGGGCATGTTAAAATGATAAGCATGACACAGTTTTTGTTTATCAGAGAGAGTTGTAAATGTCTGGAAAGGATTGCCAAAGAAGGTGGTGGACTTGGATAGAATAGCAAAATTATCAGGCAATTAGATAGATGGAAGAACAGGCAATGTGTACAGCGTTATGGACGATGTGAAGGCAGATAGGATTAGTTTTGAAGAGTACACTTGTCTTCACAGACATATTGCAGAAGTGTTTGTTCCTGTGCTGTACGCTTCTCTCTTCAATTGAGCATTTTAGGTTCGGTGAGAGGCTGGATATAAACGGATTGTTTTAATTGGATCAGAGACAATATTCGGCAGGCCTGTTTCATGTGAAGAGGTTTATGAGGAGCAAGAAAGAATCAACAGAAAGCAGCTGCTCTCTTCAGTCCAATGGGGGGACACAATTGGGAATTGAAAAGCATAAGATCTAGAACGGCGTTGAAGGTAATCTCCTAGCCTTTCTGAATATCTGATCGAACAGACACCAACAGCAGCCCGCAGACAATGTAATTGGCTTGATATTCTCTTTGGGGAAGGGGAGCGTGATGTTCCATTCAGTGAGCTGTTTTCCCATCTCCAATACATCACTCTCCTAGCTCCAGGACTGGAGGGGAGTTTGGAGGCGCACTGGGAAGTAGCAGGAGAGAAAATGTGCACTGCTTGCTAGAATACTACCGAGAGAACACCAGTCGCGTCAATTCTTCAATCATCACAAAAGTAGATTTACAGTCTCGTGTAGTGGCAGTGCAAGTCGGTGATAATGATAAGGTTGTGGGTGTGAATGAACTTGTGAAGACAGTACAAGTTAGTGTTAGTCACAATACCATATGTCTGGCTGCAGATGTATAGGCACAGAAGAACAGCAGTCATAACAGTGGGGATGCAAATGGAGTAACTGTTGGAAATGAAACAGGTCAGTGAGAACCACGGTAATGTGAGTCTGGAGTCACCTGTAGAAACAGAGCAGATCACTGGGAACCATAGTATTGAGGGTCTGTAGTCAGTTGCAGGGAAAGTCCATGTCAACGGTAACGACAGAGCCGTGACTCTGGTTAATATGAATTTAAATGCTGTGGGAATGGATCCACATGCAGATACAAAGCAGGTCAATGATAACCAGAGTGTTGAGAGGATCGAATCACATGAACAGATAGACCAGCTTAGGGTTGCCAAGAATGCTGTTGTTCAGAACCATGTAGAAACAGAGCAGTTCAGCGGTTGTGGGCCTGGAGTTATACACGGAGACACTACAGATCCGGCAGAATGAGTAGAAAGAGGCTGAAGAGCAGGACCTCAACAATATTAATCTCTGAATAGCTGCCAGCGTCACGTATTGGCGTTGCAAGGAATAGAAAGATAGGGGAGATGAATACATGTAGAATAAACTGATGCAAGGGCATGGCCTTTTTGGATCTTGGATCAGTGGAAGCTCTTCTGCTGCCAGGGTGAACTGTAAAAGAGGCACTTATTGCTCCGAAAGTGGAGACCAACCAATATCCTCGCTGCAACTTTCGCTCGTACGACATGGGAGGGCTTAAACTGGAGTGGCAGGGATGCAATTACAGAAGCAGGACAACAAGTGGATAGATTGACGGGAAGGCAGGTGCTAAGACCATTGATTCAGAAAGAATGGACAAGCAGAGAGGGGTGAATGAGCACAACAGCACTCATGGTCTAACGTGTGTTTACATCAATACAAGGAGTATTACCGGTAAGACAAATGAGCGTAGAGCCTGGATCAGTACGTAAGACTAAGATGATGTGCCCACTGCAGAGACTTGGTTGAGAGAGGAACTGGAAAGGCTCCAGGATTTCGTTGGTTTAGACGAGATAGAGAAGAAGGTAAAAAATATGGACGAGTTGTATTACTAATCAGACAGAATGTTACGTCATCAGTCTGAGAGTAAATGCAGAAGGGCACATCCATTGAGGCAAGAGGGCTCGAGCTGAAAAATGAGATGGGTGCAAACAATCTGCCAGTATTTTAACGTAGGAACTCCAACAACAAATGGGAACAAATATGTGGCCGATTATGGAAAGATTCGATAACAAAAGAATTTTCATAACGGGTGACTTTAACTTCCCCAATGTTCATTGGAACTCCCTTACAGCGAGAGAGGGAAACAGAGTAGACTTCCTTAAATGCATGTAAGTGTATTTCTTGAAACAGTGTGTGGATAGCCCAACTGGCAGATGGGCCACAGTGTAACATGTATTGGCTAATGAGCCTGGTCAAGTGAATGACATTTCAGTGGGAGAGTCTTTTGAAAACAGTCATCACAGCTCGTTCTGTTTTAAGATAGCTATGAACAGGAAGAAGTCAGGAGTTTCGGTTAGGTAAAAAAGAAATGGTGGAAGGCAATTTACATCAGCATGACACAGGAGCTAAGGAGCTTTAATTGGGAGATGGAGTTATCGGACAAGGCAATATTTAAACATGTGGGAATTTGTGAAGACCTGGTGTGGAGAGTTCCAGAACGACATGTTCCAGGAAGGTGGACGGACAAAGGTAGCAAGGTAAGCGACATATGAAAATGAGGGTGGCTGTGAATTTATTTAAAAGAGAAAAAGATGCATGTGTAAGTTTTAGGAAGCTAAAATAGTACGGGCCAGTGAATAATTTTTGGAAAGCAGGTAACTACTCAAGCGGGGAACAAGAGAGCAAGAAGGGGCCATGAAATGTCCTTGACAATTCAAGTTAAAGAGAATCAGAAAGTGTTCTATACATATATTAAGAACAGAAATATAACGCGAGAGAAAGTAGGACCACTCAAGAATACAGGATGGCACTAATGTTTGGAGGCAGAGGATGTTTGAGTTCCTAAGTGAATAATTTGCATCACCATTCTCTCCGTAAAACGTCATGGAGGATAGGGAGATATGTGTGGAGCATGCTTATAGGCTAGAACATTAAAGAACAAGAAAGTGGTAGCATTGGATCCATTGAAGAGTATTAATGCAGATAGCTTCCCAAGGCCTGATGATAGCAACTCCAGTTTATTGAGGGAGGTAAGTGAGGCGATTGCTCATGCATTGAAAAAGAAAGTGGTCCTCTTGAACCACTTAAGAGATCCCGGAGGATTGGTGAGTAGGCTATATTTTCCCCTATTCAAGAAGAGAAGTAGGGATAATCCAGGAAACTATCAGCCAATAAATCTCACATCACTGGTCGGAAACTATTGGAGTGAAATCATACGAATAGGATTTATGCACGTATGGAAAAGCATGATATAATTAGGCGCAGTCAACATAACTTTGTGCATTGCAGGTCATGTCTCACTAACTTAATTGATCTATCTGACGAGGGCTCAAAGGTGATTGACAAGGGTAAATCAGAGGATTTGCTTACATGGATTTTAGTAAGGCTTTTGACAAGAACCCACATGGAAAACTCATTCGGATAATTAAGATGAATGGAATCCACGGGGACTTGGCCGTTTGGATTGACAATTGGGTTGTCCGTAGAAGGCAGAAAGTAATGGTGGAATGTTGCCTTTCCGGCTGGAGGTCCGTGACTAATGATTTTCTCAAAAGATCCGTACAAGGACCGCTATTTTATGTTGTATGTAAATGAATTAGATTAAAATGTACATGAGTCGGTGAGTACATTTGCAGACGATACAAAGATCGGTAGAGTTGTGGATAGTACAGAATTTTGTCAAAGGATACAGGGGATATATATCAGTTGCATATATTGGCAGAGTAATGGCAGACATAGTTTCATCTGGATGAGTATGAGGTGCGGCAATTTGGGAGATCAAACCTTATGGAAAAGCATGCAGTTAATAGCAGCACTCAGAACAGCATTGGTGTATAGAAGGAACTTAGGATTCAAGATCTTTGCTCCCTGAAAGTGGCCATGCAAGTAGATAGGTGGTAAATTAGCCATATGGTGTGCTTGCCTTGATTGGACAGGGAAATGAGTTCAAAGTTCAATATGTCATGTTGCAGCTTTCTTGGACTTTGGTGAGACCACACTTAGAATGCCACGTTCAATTGTGGTTGCCACATTACACGAAGGATTTGGTTGCTTTGGCGAGGGTGCAGATGAGATTTACCAAGATGCTGCTTGGATTACAGCGTTTGATCGATAAGGAGAGGTGAGCAAAGTCTCAGATTGTTTTCTCCTGAAGAGAAGAGACTGAGAAGGGACTAGGTAGATATCTGTAAAAATATGAGATGACGAGATGGGGTTAACACACAGAATCTTTTCCCCAGAATAGAAAAGCTCTATGCTAAGAAGCAGAAGGTGAGGGTGAACGTTCACAGGAGACGAGGTGGGCATGTTTGTAAAACAGAATGTAGTAGGATTCTGAAATGTACTGACAGGGATGGTGGTGGAGGCAGTAGCGGTTAGCGTACTTAGGGGACGTTTAGACAAGGACATGAATATGTAAGGAATTGATAGCTATGAAGCAAGGACAGACATAAGGGATTAGTTCCGCTTAATGTTTGGCACAACATTATTGGCTGATGAGCCCATTAGTGTGCTGTGCAGTTCTGTGTCAGTGGTAACAACAGTGCAGCGGATAGAATCAAATTTACAGAGAGAGCAGATCAGAGCAACACTCAGTCGTGTTGGTCTGGAGTCACATGAAATGACGAGCAGGTCGGGGAAAATACGGTGGTTTTCTTCTGGAGTCAGATGTACAGACAGAGTATGCCATTGGTTCTCACAGTGCTGTGGGTCGAGCGTCACAGAATGATACAGTTAAAAAACAGAACCTTTGCTCCAACTCGACAATGCCGAAAAGACATCCGAAATTTATCGAACCACATTTGGCAGCATTTGACCCATAAATGCTTCCGATTCAAATCCACAACCAGATGCCTTTTAAATTTTATAATTTTTGCAATCTTTTACAAATCCTCCGGCAGTTCATTTCGCGCATGCCCCATCCTCGAGGCGAAAGGAATTTGCCCCTCAAATCTCGTTTAAAACGTTCCCCCTCAGCCTGAAACAAAGACTTTGGTCTCACCTATCGTGGAGAAAAGGCAAACACTTTGCACCCTATCCATGCCCATCATGATATTTTAAACTTTTATAAGGTCACCCATCAGCTCCAGGGAACAGGAAGAATCGGCCTCTTGAGACTGATGCTCAACGGCAAACACGCCAAAAGTGACGATGTACTTATAATTTTTTGTGGTACCCACAGGGCTGTGGGTTTGGAGTGTTATACAGAGACAGATCAGACGAGTAGGAACTGCAGTTCTGTGGACTGGAGTCACGTGTAGAATCACAGTGGGTCAATGATAGCCACAGTGCTATGGGTCTGGAGTCACGTATGGAGACAACTTAAGTTGGTGGTAATCACCGTGTTCAGCTTCTGGAGTCACGTGCAGAAGCAGAGTAGATCATTTCGAAGCAATTGTTTCCCACTGTTTTACTTACTGAGACAGAGTTGGTCAATAGTGCACTCACTGCTATTGCCCTGTAGTCCCAGAGCAGGTCAGTCACAACCACAGTGCTGTCATTCTGAAGTAAACTGTACAGACAGCGCGGGTGGGTACTGACCACATTACTGTGGGTCTGAGTCAAATGCAGGTACAGTGCAGATGAGTGGTAACCAAAGCACTATGTGTTGGGACTTATACGGAGAGAAGGAGCAGGTCACTGGAAATCACATTGTGGTGTGGCTTGACTGACATTTATAGACAGAGCAGTTCAGAAATAACAATTATGCTCTCCTTCTGGTGTCACATGTAGAGCCAGAGTCGAACAGTGGTACCCACAGTGCTGTGAGTTCAGATACACAGAGACAAAGCACACAGTGGTAACGATGATGCCGTGGGTCTGGAGACACGTACTGAGCAGTTCAGTGGTAGTCACCGGGCTGTGGATCTGGAGTCACATTAAGAGATAGGGAAGATCAGTATATTGACAGAGCTGTTGGTCTGAATTCAGATTAGTGATAGAGCAGATTAGTGATAAACAGAGTGTAACGGATCTGGAGTTACATATAGATTGTGCAGTTGACTGATAACCACAGTGCTTTTGGTTTTGAGTCAAATGCAAAGTGAAAACAGGTCAGGGGAAATCATTGTGCCGTTGTTCTGGAAGGAGATGTTGAGACAGAGGAGATCAGTAGTACCCATAGTGACGTGGATCTGCAGTCATCGTTCATAGAAATGTACAACATAGAAACAGAACCTTTCGTCACCCATGACGACCAGATCGCCTAAATCTATCGGATCACATGAGCCAATATCCTTCCAAACCCCTCTTATTTAAAATCTCACTCAGATGACTTTTAAATGTTATAATTGTAGCAGACTCTAACACTTGCTCCACCAATTCATTTCATGGTCGCACCACACTGTGAGTGAAAAACATGCCATACAGGTTTCAACTCCTATAACCTGGGATAAAGACATTGTCTATTCACCATACCCATGCCTCTCATGTTTTTGTAAGCTTCTGTAAGCTTCCCCCGAAGCCTCTGACACTCTAGAAAACAAAGCAACATCAGTGCCGCTATGTGTCTGGAGTCATATGCCATTCGAATCTACATCTCATAAGGTTTTCAGTGAAACGTCTGGAGGAGCTCAGCACTTTTTGTTTGTTCCCTACGTCATAATATTACAAGAAGACGTGTCACTCTTTTTCACACCAGAGATGTTAGACCAATAACACAGATTCTACAAGGGAGAGAATGAATGTAAACTGGATTGATAGGGGGTATTTTGCAGAAAATAATCAAAGCAGCAAAAGCAATGCTGGCTTCAAATCTTGGGACTAGAAAATGAGGGCACAGAAGTTCTGGTTCGATTTCACAAAGCTCTGCTGACGCACGATTTGGACTACTGTGAGCAGATATGTGAACCGGATCTCCAGAAATGTGATATTGACATTAGAGCAAGTAAATTGCATGCGACAAGAATGACGTCTGCACTTCATGGGTTACGTTATCAGGAGGCCTGCATTCTCTTGAATTTAGAAGGTTAAGGGGTGACATAATTGATGTGTTAAATGGGTGATCAGTAAACGGCAGTGTATACAAAAATATTGTGATGTAGGTCCATCGAGTCGATTACGACCCTCTGAAGTACATCCGGACCAGACGACATCTTCAAACTCCCTCTTTACACTTGGATTCCCCATGGTTAATCCAACAATGCAGCCCATCTCCAAAATGTGGGAGGGAACCAGAGAAATCAGAGTAAAGCAATCAGTCATGAGGTGAATGCGAAAACTCCATACAGCCAGTTGTGCATTCGTGAAATCAAGTCTGTGTCCTGGTGGTGTGAGACAGTAATGCTAACTGCTGAGCTATTGTGCTGCGTAATGAACGAATTTGAGGTGACGTCAATATTCTTGCGGCTGACATGATATAATATAATACAATAACAAAATATAATGATATAATATGGATGTCGGTTTGCTCGCTGAGCTGGAAGGATCGTATCCAGATGTTTCGTCACCATACTAGGTAATATCTTCAGTGAACCTCTGAATGATTCTTCATTCGGAGGCTCTCTGAAGATGTTGCCTAGCATGGTGACGAAACGTCTGAAAAGAACCTTCCAGCTCAGCGAATAAACCTATACTCAGAATGTCAACCTGAGCTACAAATGTTCTCAAGACTCGCCCTGATACAATTTAATGATATGATATAGTATAATGTAATATGACATGACATAATGTAAGACAAGGTAATATAGTATGACATAATGTTACCTTCTTTATTTCTCCAGTTTTGACCTCCTCATCTGAGGAAGAATGTTCATGGAGACAGTTCATTAAAGGTGCGCCAAACTGATTCCTGAGTTGGTGGGACTGTTCTATGAAGAACGATGTGATCAGTTTGGATAATCTTCTCTGTGGCTCGGACTTAAGCGGCAGAAAGTGGGAATTCTCAGAAAATCAGGTCATGACCTCATTGGATAGCAGATCGAGTCTCGAGGGGGCTCAATGTCCTGAATCTAATACATTTTAATAAGACTATGTTGGTTGAAAGCAGAAAAGAATGTTCCCGATAACCAAAGGACTTCTGAACCAAATGGGGTCTCAGTCTAAGACAAAAAAGTAAGGCCATTTTCGACCTACGCACGGGAACTTTCCTGGCCAAGTGAGTGGGGAGACTGTGGAATTATCTACTGCTGAAAGCAGTGAAGGTGAAAACATTGAACTTTTTGTTTGAAAATAGTTTGATATGGTTCTTGGAGCTCAATTGATCAAAGTGTACGGGGATAAAGCAGTAACAGGGATTGTGTTTAACGATCAGCCAAGGTCACATTGAATGGTGTAGCAGTCTCGAATGATTTATTCCTGCTCATAGTTTCTATGTTTCTCTGTGAAACGAATAATGCTTTGATTCATTCGTGAAAAGCTGAATAACTTAGTTCCAAGCAGACAGAATGGCAACCGACAATCAATCTGTTCCGTGAAATTGGTAAATATTTGACAAGATGAAATAACATACTGGCAACATAAGGTGAAAGTTTCAGAAACCAATAAAAAGTGATATAGCATGTGGACAGCTTTGACTAGGTACATCATTTAACGTCTGTTAACGGAGGAAGGAACAATATTCCGATTCATCTTGTTAGAATGTCAGCAAGAAGGGATTGACACGTTTAAGATTGTCAGCAAGAGAGGTGGGAGTGAGAAGAAAAAAGCAGTGATGCATTTTTGAGGCTTGAAAAGGCTCCAGTCAAATTAGTCCACATTTTGACTATTGTGAGCAATTTTGGTCCCGTATGTCAAGAACACTTGTCTCAGGAATGAAAGGATTCACATGTGGGGAACGTGTTGGGACTGTAGTTCTACATAGTGTAGTGTGATGCTGGGGGTTGTGGGGGTGGGAGGGGCGATCTCATTGAAACATATAGAATACTGAATGGCCGAAAACGAGTGCA
The DNA here is from genome assembly GCF_037043375.1 of Chiloscyllium plagiosum. Taxonomy (NCBI): domain Eukaryota; kingdom Metazoa; phylum Chordata; class Chondrichthyes; order Orectolobiformes; family Hemiscylliidae; genus Chiloscyllium; species Chiloscyllium plagiosum. The sequence continues at coordinate 18,629,487 of NW_028270179.1, read as the reverse complement.
TTTTGGGAGATGTTTTCATTTGTAGGAGAGACCAGAGTCGGAGTGTACAGGCTTTGAGTGAAGTGAAGACCCTTTACCGCGGAGATAATAAAAGATTTCATTCACCACATCATTGTGAATCTGTGGAATTCATTGCAACAGGAGCCTGCGAAGTTCAGGTCATTGAATATATTTAAGAAAGAGATTGATAGGTTCGCCATTGTTAATGCGATCAAGAATTACTGGGAGAAGGCGAGAGATTTTTTGAGAACCTTACGAACCATGATTGAATGGCAGAGCAGTCTCGATGGTCTTAATTTCTTATGGTCTTATGTTCCTTATGATCCATTTCTTCCAGAAAATTGGAAAAATTACATTATATGAGAGGTACGGACACAAATATAACACAACTCTAGTTAGCTCAAATTCTGTCATTTTTAACATGTTAAATTCTATTACAAAGAAAGTAACAGCAAATACTTTAAACATTGACAATATAATCCAATACACTCAGCACAAATTTAGAGTAGATTTATTGGTAATGGCAAATGTATTGTTATACAGTGAAAAGTGTTGGTTTCCGTGCCATACAGAAAGGTCATACCATCAAAGAAAAGTACAGTAACATAACAGAGTGCAGATTTCAAAGTTACAGCTTCAGACAAGCAGCAGAGGAAAATTGGCATGAGAATTTCAGAGGCCTGCTTAGAGGTCTGTTAGTAAAGTGTAAAACGTTGTTCTTGAATCTGTTGCACGTGAATTAAACATTTAAATATTCTGACCGTCGGAATAGGATGGAACGCAGTATAACCTGGGCAATAGAGTCAAAATATTTGGGTGTTTATATTGCCAAGTTATTACAGAATAATCGACTGAACAGGAAAACAGACTATTGCTCAGATTCTTCAAAGTCGATCTCTGCCGTGGTACTGCAGTCATGTGTGGCCCAGACTGCGTGATGACTGCAGACGTCATTCAATAACGTGAGCAAGATGGACATTATTTGATAAAGACCCACGATGAACAGGTTTGAGCAGCTATTATTTCCAATTTGCTTAAAATTCAAATATGTCGCGAATCAATCGAATGGTGGAGAATACCCAGTGGGCTAATGACCTGATTCTGAACCTACCTTTTCTGCTCTAACTTCCTGCCTGCCTGAGACTTGATCCGATTCTTGTACCCAAAGTGTCTGCCTGCACAGCTGGGAGAGTAACGTTGACACGGTGCCACAACCTTCTGAAGGCAGTACGTATCAATGAGTACTGGACACACACAAAACCGTGTCAGGAGTCGAGTGCTGCTGCCGTTGTCCGGGATTTCCCCTGTGCCGTAAAGAAACTGGAAGAGCTCCAACGGTAATTGTGGAAGCAACGATAGCATCTTGAGAGGGTTAAAGAGCAATACATAATATACAGCAGAGACCCTTTGGCACATTGTCCTTCCAAAACAAAATACGAACTCCAGCAGACCCCCTTTCCCACTTGACCTCGAGCCATTACTGTTCAGACGTTCCAAGTGGCTCATCCAAGTGCACTTTCTGGTAATGAAGCTTCCCTTCCCAATTATCAACCCTGGCAGGGCATTGCAGACTCACCACCAGCCTGTGTTTGAAAACAGTATTTTGAACTCCCCTCTGAACCCCTGCCTTTCACTTTAAAATGGTGGCCTAATGCTATTAAACGTTCGGCTAAGGAGACCAGCTGTCTTCTCATCTTGTCCATGCCACTCATGTATCTCTCTCTTGCCCTCACTCAACCTTCTCTGCGTCTCACAAAACAAACTAAGCTTCTCCAGCACTCTGCATTGCAGAACCTGATCACGCTGGAAAATTTTCTCTACTGATGGGCAGGACATGATTTCTCTGGTAATATCATATCCTGCCCATAACAAGTGAAAAAGAACAAATGGCAAAGAAGATGGCACTTGAATCCGGAGTGGATATATTGGAGGGGGGGGGGGAGTGTTGCAGGTAGGCTTTTAACACTTCTTTTCAAGGTACTTGGGTTCACCGCACTGAGCCGAACCATTGCCCACTGATGCGAATTCGCCTGTTTTCTGTTTGTGAACTGTCATTTAACAAGTCGAGAGCTCGCAGAGAAGTGCGGATGGTGCTGTTCCTTGCCGAAAATTTCAGAGATTATTCACTACAGAGTCTCTGAACCGCTGAATGTAACTCCTGTTTTTCATCGACCTCACTGGGATATTGCGGACGTTTTGTAGGCGTTAATGAAAGCTGTGCTCTTACTCCTCGGAACGTGGCCTTTTGAGGAGGCGAACACTGATAGCAGGAGGCTGAAAGGTAAGTAAATAGCCACAGGTGGATGCATCCATCAGTAACTGATATGAAGGATTCTTGACAAAGTGAAGACAGTATTCATCATTTCCAGCCAGGCCTGCTGCTGATTCCGATCCTGCTGGACTTGGAGATACACACTGCATCGCAAAGTAGAACCAAAGAGGAAAGTTAAGACATCCAGAAGAAGGGGTAAAAGACAGAGTGAGAGTGCGAAATAAAGTAGAGTGAGTAATGAGGGAGGAAGACAGAAGGATAATGGAGATTGAGAAAGGAAGAGGAGAGAAGGGAAGCGACAATAAATGCAATAAATAAATGTATTACAGAGAAAAATGGAGATGGAGACAGGAATGATGGACAAAGAGACAGACAGTTAAGGTGTTAGAGAGAGAGAGTAATGAGGAAGGCAGAATGTAGATAAAAAGGGTTAGAAAGCGAAATAGACAAGGTAGAATAATGAAAAGCTGAGAGAAAACAGAGATAGGCGTTGCAGTATAATGGACAACAGAGAGAGAATTGTGGTTGAGAAAGAGAATAATGAGGTACAGAGAAAGAAGGTGAAAAGGTTTGAGAGATTAAAAAAACAGGCAGAGATGAATTGGAGAGAGGGAAACCTGCATGGAAAAAAAGAATTGTAAAAAAAATGATATTGAGTAATGATTGTGAGTGTTTGAATACAAACGTCAGAAAAAGACGAAAACAGGTATTGAATGGCAACAGCGAGGGAACAAAAATAGCGGCTGCGATAGTAATTGAGACTGAGAGATTGATGGGGAGAGAGAGAGACAGAGATAAGAATAAAATGTGAATAGAAAATCAACTCACAGATAAAGAGAGGGAGAGAACCTTCATGTGATCTGTTTGTTGATTTACGTTCTTCTGCCATCGTCAGGATCCTTGCTTCTTACAGTCATGTCTAAATACTTGCATAAAGTTAGCAGTTTCACTGACAGTTCTCGAGATTGGAGCAAGACAAAGTCGGGGAGGGCAGAAGGACATCCAACGTACAGGTCCGTCTGAAACCACAGCACCATTGTATTCACTCACCCTTCATTACTTTTCTTTCGCGGGATATTGGTCTGCGATATTGGCCGTTCCGCCGTTTGTTGCCAATCCCCAATTGTACCCCTTGAGGAGAGTGGGGCTGAACTCCTTCTCAAACTGCCTCAGTCGGTGTACCACAGACAGACCAGCAATAAAATGGCAGGGAGGCAGGTACGGGATTTTGTCTGAGTGACAGCGAATGAACAATCGATATATTTCACTTACACTTCATCCGATTCATTCATGGGATTTGGAAGGCGTTGTCAGACAGCAGTTATTGCTCTCTGTACTTGGCCCCGTGAGAAAGTCGCAGTGAGCTGCTTTCTTGAAATAATGCAGCCGATGTGCTCAGTGTAGATCAGTGATTCCATCAGGGAAGGACTTCCACAATTTTAATCGAGCGGCCCTGAATAAATGGTGATATACTTCAGGTCAATATGGTGAGTGTCTTGATGGGGAAAGTGCAGGTGTTAGTGCTCAAATCCATCTGCTGCCCTTGTGCTTCTCGATGGAAATGAACGTGGGTTTCGAAGATGCTAACTAAGGAATTTTAGTAAGTTTTTAGAGTGCGTCTTGTAGATTGTACACATTGCTATTGAGCATTGCTGGCCGAGAGAGTGGATATGTGTAGATGTTTTGCGAATCAAGTGGGCTTTATTGTCATGGATTCAGTCAAGATTCTTTAGTTTAATTGCAGCTTCAATAATCCAGACAGGTGGGTTTGGCACTATTCACTTGTGCCTTGTCGATGATGAAACAATTTTGTGGGGAGTGGAGGTGGAGATGAGGAGCAGGACAGTAAGGAGCTGAGAAAGGCGCAGCAGGATTCCTAGACTCTGACTCGCTATTTCGCCAGTATATTGAGCTAGCTGCTCTAATTTAGTTTTTGGTTCAGTTTGAAGGAACTCAATGTAAATAGATGACGCCTGGGGGTCGGGGGAATGGGGCGAGCGAGGTGTACAATAATGATGCCTCGATTGAACATCAAGGCACAATGTTTAGATTCTCTCGTAATGTTAACCTTGAGAACTTTGAAGGTTGGCAGGGAATAAATCAGTTATGGTAACACCAATGAAGTTCAAGCAGCGACAATTACTGAAGGAGTGAGAAGGAGGCCAACTCGGAAGATTATGAGTGGGCATAAGTTGTGAAGGCATGAAAGGATAACCTGAAAGGTAATTGGGTTGATGAAAACCTCTGTATGAATGAGTGAGGGTGGGGGAGTTGAGCAGATGGGCAGTGGCAGCAGTGCGTCAGCATCACCTCCTACTTTTGATTCCAAGTAAAGACAACAAAGCTACATGTTTCCACTTTATTCCGAATCTGCAAAGCATTTGTGCACGACCAGGCTGTGTCCGTGACTGTCTGTGTGTGTGAACGTCCATGTGTGTCTGAATGTGTGTGTGTGTCTGTGTGTTTGGAATTCCTTAGGTGTTATTTGTTATTGTAAATGTTGATAAGTATGCCTATCTGTCCCTGTGTGCTTGTGTTGTGTAAGTTTGCATTTGTGGCTGTTTCCGTGAACTTTCCATTTCACGTGCGTGTCTGGGGCGTGTGGTGTGTTTTTTTGTGTGTGTGTGTTTCAGTCTCTGTGTTTATCTTTCTGTGTGCATTTATGATTGTATGCATGTGTCTTTGTCTGTGTTTCTGTGTGCCTCGATGCCTGTGATTCAGTCTCTGTATCTTAGTGCATTCCTGTGTGTATCGATGATTTTGTTTTGTTGTGCACCTCTATTCAATGGGTTTTCTGTAATCGAGTCATAGAGTCCTAAAGCATGCAGACATGCCCTTTGATCCAAACGGATCCATGCCGAACAAAATGTCAATCCACGCTAACCCCATTTCCTTCAAATCAGGCCCATATACTCCTAATCCTTTTCCATCCATGTATTTGTACAAATGACTTTTAAACATTGTTAATGTATCCAATCACGTCCACTGACAGCTCATTCCATATGCAACCAATTCTATGTGTAAAAACGGTTTACCTCAGTTTCCATTTTATTATTTCCCATCTAACATTAAATTTAAGTCTCCCTTTCCTCGATTCTCAAACCCTGAGAGAAGGACTGTTTGCATTCACGCTATCCATTTATCACATGACCTATTAGACACCCACTCAGTCTCCTAAACGCGAATAAAAAAAGACCTTGCTTGTCCAACCTCTCCCAATAACATAGATTACTGAGACCTGGCAGCATCCTTGTAAAATTTGATGCAGTCTTTCCAGATTAATACCATCCTTCCTGCAGCAAGGTGACCAAAACCGAACACAATACTCCGAGTCCATCTTCACCAATGTCCTGTAAAACAAAACTTCTCAACTTCAATAATCAATGTCCTGGATTAGTGTTGCTGGAAGAGCACAGCAGTTCAGGCAGCATCCGAGGTGCAGTAAAATCGACGTTTCGGGCAAAAGTCCTTCATCAGGAATACTATTCCTGATGAAGGCCTTTTGCCCGAAAAGTAGATTTTACTGCTCCTCGGATGCTGCCTGAACTGCTGTGCTCTTCCAGCAACACTAATCCAGAATCTGGTTTCCAGCATCTGCAGTCATTGTTTTTACCTAGTTCAATAATCAATGCCCTGTATAATGAAGGCGAGTGTTCCAAAAGCCCTCTGCACGGCCCTGGCTACCTGTGACTCCACTTTCAGAAAACTGTGCACCTGAAATCCAAAGTCCCTCTGTGGCAATCCGCTCCTTAAAGCCCGACTATTCACCATGAAACACAGACCATTATTTGACTTTCCAAAATTCAAGATCATACACTTATCTATATTAACTATCATTTGCCATTTCTCGGCTCACTTCCCATGATATCAAAGTTCTACTTCCATTTCTGACAATCTTCTTCACCTTCCACCATTTTGTTTTTTATTTTAGTGCCGTAGAACTTTGAACATGAAACAGTACAGGCCTTCCGTCCGTCAATGTTATGCTGACCTGTGAAACCCACCTGAAGCCCAATCAAACTCCACCATTCCAGTTTCGTCCATATGAAAACGCAATGACAATTTTAATGCCCTTAAATTTGGCGAGTCCATTACTGTTGCAGGCAGTGCATTCCACGCCCCTACTGCTATCGGAGTAAAGAAACTATCTCGGGCATCTGTCCTATATCTGTCAACCTTCAATTTAAAGCAATGCCCCCTCGTGCTAGCCAACACCGTATGAGGAAAATTAAAGCACTCGCTGTGCACCCGATCCAACCCTCTGGTCATCTTATAAGTCTCTACCAAGTCCCCTCAATTCTGCTCACCAACGAAAACAGCCTCAAGTCCCTCAGACTTTTCTCGTGAGACCTTCCCTCCATACGAGGCAGCATCCTTGGAAATCTCATCTGAAACCGTTCCCAAGCTTCTATACCTTTCCAATAATGCAGTGACCAGAACTAACCATAATAATCCAAGTGCGGCTGCAAAGGGATTTTGTACCACTGCAGCACGACCTCATGGTTCTGAAACTCAATCCCCTACTAATAAAAGCTAACAATCCATATACCTTCTAAACAACTGCATCAACGTGTGTGTCGACTTTCACGGATCTATGTACATGGACTCCGAGATGTCGTTGCTCATCCACACTACCATAAGCTGAGAACTCTGCATTGCCGGTGGTCCTTCCAAACTTAAACACCCGACACTTTTCCGCATTAAAATGCATTTGCAACTCTCAGCCCAGCTCGGCAGCGGACCTTAGAGCTTCTTAAACCAACAACATTTTCTCCACTATCCACAAATCTACGGAAGGTAGAGCATTAGCAGTTTTAACAACCCATTCTTCTGGGCCGTAATGCAGGTCGTTTATAAAATGACAAGCTGCAGTGGACATAAAACAGATCCTTGATGTATAGCTTAGTAAGAGAACACCAGGATGAACAATTCCCATGAACCTCCACCCTCTGTCTTCTTTCAGTCAGCCAATTTCAGATCCAGACCGCGAAATCACTCCCAATCAACAGACCTCTGTATTTTGCACAATAGCCTACGGTGGGGCACTTGATTAAATTATTTTTTTTAAATTCATATGCGCCACACTAACCGCTTTCCCCTCATGGACCTATTTTATTGCCTTCTCAAAGAATTCAATCAGGTTTGTGAGGCACGGCCTATCTTTCACAAAGCCGTGTTGACTATCCCTATTCAGCTTATTCCTTTCCAGATGATGATGGATCCTCTCTCTTCTAACCTTTTCCAACACATTAACTAGGGAACAGGAGAATCGACGTTTCGGGCATTAGCCATTCCTGAAGAAGGGCTAATGCCCGAAACGTCGATTCTCCTGTTCCCTAGATGCTGCCTGACCTGCTGCGCTTTTCCAGCAACACATTTCCATCTCTGATCTCCAGCATCTGCAGACCTCACTTTCTCCCCAACACATTAACCACAACCGAAGTCAGGTTCCCTGGTCTCTCATTCCCAGAGTAGTCTCTACTCCCCTTCTTGTACAGGGGAAAAACATTTTCTATCCTCCAATCTGCTGGCACTGTTCCTGTGGAAAATGATGACGTAAAGATTAAAGCCAATCTCCTTCCTGCCTTCCCAATGATTCCTATGATAAATCTCATCCGGCCCAGCGAGCTTATCTATTTTTACATTTGCGAGAATTGCTAACACCTCCGCCTTGTGAACCTTCAATTATCCAGACTCGTAGACTCTGTAGCAGTATTTTCCTCAGTAACATCATCTTTGTCTGGTGTGAATACTGTAAAACAAATATTCATTTAGCGCTTCCCCTATCTCCTTGGAATTCACGCCGAACTTCCCAGTAGTATTCTTGTTTGGCCCGAGACTGACACTCATCATTCTTTTATTCCTCGGATAATGAGAGATAGCTTTAGGTTTATCCTTGATAATATCCGCCAACGACATCTCGTGTCTCCTCCTGGCTCTGCTAAACTATTCCTTTTGTTCTTTCTTTGCTAATTTGGAAATCACAAACCTAACTGAGCATTCACATCACATTGCAACGTAAGTCTTTTTCTTCCTCTGGATAAGACAGTCATGAGCGAACTTATTAATCATGTCGTATACATTCACATCCAAATCATTGATATTGTTAACTAAGAGTAATGGGCCCAGCACCGATCTCTGATGCACCTCACTGTTGTTTTGAGAATTAATCCATTGGCGTATGGGTCCAAGTCTCTCTCTCTCTTGCTCTCTCCCTCTCTCTCTCTGTTTGTCACTGTTGTATTGGAAGCCAAGCAATGATGCCCTCTGCTGAGCCCACATGACATTTTGCACGATAAGAATAATTCAACAAAGAGTGGGACATTCTAAGTTTTCGATAGAGTTTCTGCAATTCGACAAACTTGTCAATCTTGGTGTAGTAAGCCTGAAAAGGTGCAGACAGGAATTAAAGCGAAATCACTTAACACAGAGAACTGCTCCCTGTCAGCCTTCCAGACTCATTCTGAGAGAACTGAAGTGCGTCCGCACCCCCTCAGTCCAACAGGTCATGTCATATTCCTGAAGAGACTTGACCACACCTTAATTTCCAAGTAGGCGATTCGATATGTGACCTAAACGCCAGGATTGAAAAGAATGCTTCTCGTTCTTATAGTGGTTCGTAACCCAATCTGTAAGGTGGTAATCTAAGATTCAATTCCCTGAACAGGCAAGTGAAATGATTTCATTTAAACAATGAAAACATCGACATTGGAATTAAATTTTGATCAGGAAATCTTGCCCACAACGCCCATTGGCGACAGACACTGGAAGTTTCTGTTTGAATCAGACAGAGCAGGCCGAAACAGTAGCCTGAGAGGAAGGGTACGCCGCTTCAAATTCCAGAGGACATCTTCATGAGCTTTTTTCACACTTGCCTGAATCGGAATTTCTATAAATCCAATGATCTGATCACTTGAATTCACGACCATTTGCTAGAGCACCATCGTATTGAACCGAGAGTCACCGCCATTTCGTGTTAATGTTGATCAATCGAGCAGAATTCACGTATAATCTGACAGTTATCGAGTATCTAATAAACAGTGAAAGGGACATGACAGAGTAAACCAATTGTAACGACTGCTCTCACGTTTTTCTTTTAATTTACTTTTAGATAGTAACCGTTCATTATCATGTCACTTACAGACCCAAATTCAGTTCCTTCCCTTCTTTCATTCGTATTAAATTATTGGAGAAAGCATTCCAAGTCCTATCCTGAAATAAAATAAATACGTGTACATAATCCGTCAGGCGTGCAACGAATAACAAGGACCTGAGCGCTGAGTGTATTTCAATCTCGCATACAATACCAGCGACTTTGAAATAAACTCTATCATACGCACTGACAGCCGGTAAGATTCAGAGACAGAATGAATCCCGCAATGAGTGCATGTCCAGAAACAGAATCCCACACTCCTAGGCATTCATGAATCTGACAGTGAGAGGCGGGGAGAAATCCTTAGTCAAGTACAGAAGCAGGCTGTGGATAATGCAGGAGGAATTCTGTATTCGCTTGTACGACCTGAGATTGACACAAATGGGCGCAACCTTCTGAACTTGTCAACGCACAAGACAGTTTACACGAATGCCAAACAAAATCCGTTGAATTAATGTCTGTCTCTCTACTTTTCGATGGTAATAGAGTTCAGACATCGTAGGGAAAACATTATTAAACTATATTACAACTTGTCCTTGACTGTGCAAAGTGTCCCAGAGAGCTTTGGTCCATCCCTGTCTTTCACAAAATTGATTTACGTCATCAACTAACATGTGCATGCGCTTCTCTACTTTGCAATCTGCATTGTTAAGGACTGCGAGAACATTTATTGCCCGGAATTTAAGATTCTGACAGAATTGTTCAAGTTTACATTTGATTTCAGTATTACAGAGACAAGCCAGTTTGACCTTAGTCTGTGTGGATATATCTATTTTATTGCTGAAAGTATCAGAGTGAAGCAGCAGAAATTGCAAGAAACTGTAAATAATTGTTTCTCTTGTTCAACGGTTGGAAATTTAGTCCACCAGGCTCTTTCACAGATGTAACAACATTTCTGACGGGTTTCTTAGAACGTGGCTGATATTACATGAGACTATGTAATTCATAATCAAAACTGAGGGCTAGTCCAGTCAGTTCACAGTGACAAAAAATTGCAGAGAGCGAGAGAATACAATAAAATAAGAAACTTGAACGTTCATAGGAGACGTGATGGGCAGGTTTGTCAAACAGAATATGATAGGATTCTGGAATGCACAGGCAGGGATGGTGGTGGACGTAGTAACGATTCGGGTATTTAGGGGACGTTTAGATAAGCACATGAATATATAAGGAATGGAGAGATACGAAGCAAGGACAGACATAAGGGATTAGTTCCTCTTAGTGTCATGTTTGGCACAACATTATGGGCTGATGGGCCCATTAGTGTGCTGTGAAGTTCTGTGTCCTGTATCAGAGGTAACTACAGTGCAGCGGATAGAATCAAATTTACAGACAGAGCAGATCAGTGGCAACACTCAGTCGTGTTGGTCTGGAGTCACATGTAACGACGAGCAAGTCAGGGGAAAATACGGTGGTATGGTTCTGGAGTCAGATGTAGAGACAGAGTATGGCATTGGTACTCACAGTGCTGTGTGTCTAGCGTCATAGAATGACACAGTTAAAAAATAGAACCTTTGCACCAACTCGGGCCATTCCGGAAATTTATCCAAAATTTATATAACCCCATTTGGCAGTTTTTGCTCCATATCACTCTAATTGCTTCCTATTCAAATCCGCAACCAGATGCTTTTCATATTTTATAATTGTTGCAGTATTTTGCACTTCCTCTAGCAGTTCATTTCATGCATGCGCCATCCTTTAGGCGAAAGGAAGTTGCCACTCAGATTTCGTTTAAATTGTTTCGCTTTCAGCCTGAAACAGAGTCTCTTTCCTTTGGTCTCCCCTACCGTAGAGAAAAGACAAACACTTTGCACCCTATCCATGCCCATCATGATGTTTAAAAATTTATAAGGTCACCCATCAGCTCTCGGGAACAGGAAGAATAGGCCTCTTGAGACTAATCCTCAACGGCAAATCCGCCAAACATGAAGATGTCGTCATAAATGCTTTGTGATACTCACAGAGCTGTGGGTCTGGAGTCACGTATGGAAACAACTTAAGACAATGGTAATCACCGTTTTCAGCGTCTGGAGTCACGTGCAGAAACAGAGATAATTTCTTAGCATGGTTTTGTTTCCTTCTGTTACTTATTGAGACAGAGTTGGTCAATAGTGCACTCAGTGCTATGGCCCTGCAGTCACAGAGCAGGTCAGTCATAACCACAGTGCTGTGAGTCTGAAGTCACCTGTACAGACAGCGCCGGTGGGTACTGACCACCTTGCTGTGGATCTGATTCAAATGCAGGTACACTGCAGATGAGTGGTAACCAACGAGCTATATGTTGGGACTTATACGTAGAGAAGGAACCACAGTGCGGTGTGGCTTGACTCTCATGTCGAGACAGAGCAGTTCATAAATAACAACTATGCTCTCCTTTTGGTGTCACATGTTGAGCCAGAGTCGAACAGTGGTACCCACAGTGCTGTGGGTTCAGAGACACAGATACAAAGCACATAGTGATAACGACGATGCCGTGGGTCTGGATACCAGTACTGAGCAGTTCAGTGGTAATCACCGTGCTGTGGGTCTGGAGTCTCATGATGATACAGGGAAGATCAGAATATTGACAATGCTGTTGGTCTGGAGTCAGATTAGTGATAGAGCAGATTAGTGATATACAGAGTGTTATGGATCTGGAGTCACATATAGACTGTGCAGTTGACTGATAACCACAGTGCTTTTGGTTTGGAGTCAAATGCAGACTGAAAACAGGTCAGAGGAAATCATTGTGCCGTTGTTCTGAAATGAGATGTTGAGACAGAGTAGATCAGTAGTACCCATATTGACGTCGGCCTGCAGTCATAGTTCATAGAAATGTACAACAAAGAAAAAGAACCTTTAGTCACCCATGACGACCAGATATCCTAAATTTATCGAATCACATGTGCCAATATTTGGTTCATATCCCTCCAAACCTTTCTTATTTAAAATCTCACTCAGATGTCTTTTGTTTGTAGTCATTGTAGCAGACCCCAACACTTGCTCCGCCAGTTCCTTTTATGGTTGCACTACACTGTGAGTGAAAAAGGAATTGCCCATTTTATGTCTACCCCCTCACACTGAAAAGCATGCCATACAGTTTTGGATTCCAATAACCTGGGGGAATGTCATGAACTATTCACCATATCCATGCCTTTCATGTTTTTATAAACTTCTGTAAGGTTCCCGCGAAGCCTCTGACGCTCCAGTGAAAAAAAGCAACATCAATGTCGCTGTGTGTCTGGAATCACATCCAAAATGAAAACGTAGTATTGGCAACCACAATGTTGTGGGTGTGTAGTCGTGTATACAGACACGGAACGTCAGCGGTAATTGCAGTACTGGGAGGTAGGCGTCACTTGCGGAGACAGAATAGCGGGTAGTAAACACAATGCTGCCGGACTGGAGTCAATTGCTGACAGATATCCGTCCCTGAAGCGTATTCGGGGAGTCTGAGGAAGTTTTCCACAATGACCTTCAGTAGATTACCATGAAGCAACTATTTCTTCCACAATTTTAATTAATTCAAATTTGCCCTTCGGTCTCGCTGCCATTCGCATCTACATCTCATAAGGTTTTAAGTCGAACGTCTGCAGAAGCTTAGCAAGTTTTCTTTGTTCCCTAAATCAATCTGATGTGTTACTTATTACAAGAAGGCATGTCACTGTTTTTCTCACCAGGGTTTTTAGATCGATAACACAGATTCTACAAGGGAGTGAATTAATGTAAACAGGATTTATAGGGGGCATTTTGCAGAAAATAATCAAGGCAGCAGAAGCAATGCTGGCTTCAACTGGGGGACTGGAGCATGAGGACACAGAATTTCTGCTGCGATTTCACAACACTCTGCTTACACACAATTTGGACTCCTGTGAGCAGATATGCGAACCGGATCTCAGAATGGTGATATTGATATTGGAGCAAGTAAATTGTGGGCCGACAAGAATAATGTATGCCCTTCATGGGTTATTTTATCAGGAGGCCCGCATTCTCTTGAATTTAGAAGGTCAAGGGGTGACCTAATTGTTGTGTTCAATAGGTGATCAGTAAAGAACAGTGTATATAAAAATAATGTAATGTAGGGCCATCGAGTCCATGTCGACCCTCTCAAGGACATTCCGATTAGACGATATCCTCATCCTCAGCCTTTAAACTTGAATTCCCCATGTCTAATCCAACGATGCTGCATATCTTCAAAGTGTGGGAGGGAACCAGAGAAATCAGAGGAAAGCAAACAGTCATGAGGTGAATGCGAAAACTCCACATAGCCAGTTGTGCATTCGTGAAGTCAAGTCTGCCTCCTGGTGCTATGAGACAGTAATGCTAACTACTGAGCTATTGTGCTGATGAATGAACGAATTTGAGGTGAAGTCAAGATTCTTGCAGCTGACATAATATTTTATAATATAATATAATATAATAGCAAAATATAATGATACAATATCGATGTCGGTTTGCACGCTGAGCTGCAAGGTGCATTTTGAGACGTTACATCACCATACGAGGTAATATCTTTCGTGAGCCTCTGAATGATTCTTCATTCGGAGGCTCACTGAAGATGTTACCTAGCATGGTAACGAAACGTCTGAAAAGAACTGTCCAACTCAGCGAGCAAACCTACATCCTGAAAGTCAACCTGAGTTGCCAAACGTTCTCAAGACTCGCCCTGATATAATATAATGATATAAAATCGTATAATGTAATATGACATGACATAATGTAAGACTAGGTAATATAATATAGCATAATGTTATCTTCTTTATTTCACCTGTTTGGACCTCCTCATCTGAGGAAGAATGTTCATGGAGTCAGTTCATGAAAAATGTACCAAACTGATTCCTGAGTTGGTGGGACTGTTCTATGAAGAAAGATGTGATGGTTTTGGTTATGTTCACGGTGACTCGGTCATTTTGGGGCAGATGGTGCGTTTTCTCAGAAAATCAGGTCATGACCTCTTTGGAGACCAGAACGAGGCTTGAGGGTTCTCAGTGTCCTGAACCTAATTAATTCTAATAAGACGATGTTGATTCAAAGCAGACAAGCACTTTATCGATAACTCGAGGACTTCTGCACCATCTGGGGTCTCAGTCTAAGGCCAACAAGGTAGGCCGTTTCGGACTGACGCACAAAAACCTTCCTGACCAAGTGAGTGGGGAGACTGTGGAATTATCTGCCACTGAAAGCAGTCAAGGAGAAAACATTGATTTTTTTTTATTTAAAAGTATTTAGAAATGGTTATTGGAGGTCAACTGATCAAAGTTTACAGGGGTAAAGCAGTAACAGAGATGGTTTTGAACTATCAGCCACGGTCACATTGAATGGTGTAGCAGTGTCGAATGGTTGAATGATTTATTCCTGCTCATAGTTTCTATGTTTCTCCGTGAAACGAATAACGCTGTGATTCATTCGTGAAACGCTTAATAACTTAATTCCAAGCAGACAGAAAGGCAACGGACAATCAATCTGTTCCATAAATCTGGTAAATATTTGACAAGATGAAATAACATACTGGCAACATAAGTTGAACGTTTCAGAAACTGAAAGAAAAGTGTCATAGCATGTGGACGGCTTTGACTGGGTACATCATTTGATGTCTGTTAACGGAGGAAGGAACAATATTCTGTTTCCTCTCGTTGGTATGTCAGCAAGAAGGGATTGACACGTTTAAGATTGTCAGCAAGAGAAGTGGCAGTGAGAAGACAAAAGAAGGGATTCACTTCTGAGGCTTTATAAGGCTCCAGTCAGATTGGACCTCATTTTGACTATTGTGAGCAATTTTCGTCCCCTATGTCAGGAAGAATGTATTGAGGAGGAGTATGACAATAATCTCAGGAATGAAAGGATTACCATGTGGGGAACGTGTTCGGACCGTAGGTCTGTACAGTGTAGAAGGATGGGAAGGGGACGATCTCATTGAAACGTGAAGAATACTGAACGGCCGAGATATCGTGGATGTTGGGAGATGCTTTCATTTGCAGGAGAGAACAGAGCCCGAATGCACAGGCTGAGAGTAAAGTGAAGGCTTTTTACCGTGGAGATAATAAAACATTTCCTTAGCCACAGCATCGTGAATCTATGGAAATTACTGCAACAGAAGCCTGCGAAATTCAGGTCATTGAATATATTTAAGAAAGAGATTGATAGGTTCTTCATGGTTAATGGGATAAAGTCTTACTGGGAGAAGGCGAGAGATTTTTTTGAGAAACTTACCAGCCATGATTGAACGGTAGAGCAGAATCGATTATCTGAATTTCTGCTTATTTGTCTTATGGTCTTATGTTCCTTATCATCCATTTCTTCCAGAAAATTGGAAAAAAAAACTACAGGTATCATTATATGAGAAGATATGGAGACAAATATAACACAATTATAGTCAGCATAACTTCTGTCATTGTTCGCGTGTTAGCTTCTATTAAAAGGAAGTAAGAGCAAATCATTTAAACATTGACAATATCATCCAATACACTCAGCACAAATTTAGATTAGATTTAATTGTTTTGTCTCATGCATGCATTGCTTTTACAGTGAAAAGTGTTGTTTTCTGTGCCATGCAAGATGGCCATACCATCAAAGTACAGTACAGTAACATAACAGAGTGCAGATTTCAATGTTACAGCTTCAGAGAATCAGCAGAGGAAAACTAAGATGAGAATTTCAGAGGTCTGCTCAGAGGTCTGTTAGTGAAGTGTAAAAAGTTGTTCTTGAATCTGTTGGCACGCGAATTAAAACATTTAAATCTTCTGCCAGTCGGAAGAGGATGGGAGGTAGTATAAAATGTTCGATAGAGTCAAAATATTTAAATATGTAGATCCATATGGTATTACAGATTAACTAACTTAGCAAGAAAACAGGTTATTGCTCATATTGGGCATTTGAATGTCGATCCCTGCTGTGGTATTGGAATCATGTGAGGCCCAGACTGCATGATCACTGCACACTTCATTCCCTGACCTGAGCCAGATGGACTCTATTTTAAAAAGACCCACAGTGAACAGGTTCGAGCAGCTATTATTTCCATATTGCTTAAAATTCAAATATGACTTTAATCGATCGAGTGATGGGGAATACCCAGTGGGCTAATGACGTGATTCTGCACCTATTCCTTCGGCTCTAACTTCGTGCCTGCCTGAGATTTGATCTGATTTTGGTACACAAAGTGTCAGCCTAGACAGCAAAATCCTGAATGGAATATTTATCAGTGAATACTGGACACACACAAAATCGTGTCAGGAGTCGAGTGCTGCTGCCGTTGCCCAGGACGTCCCCTGTGCGATGAAGAAACTGGAAGAGCGCCAACGGTGATCGTTGCTCGAAGCAGCGATAGCATTTAGAGGGGGTTAAAGAGGAATATATAACATTATAGCAGAGACCCTTTGGCACATTGCCCTTCCAAAACAAAATACGACTTCCAGCAGACCCGTTTTCCCACTTGACCTAGAGACATGAATTTTCAGACGTGTCAAGTGGCTCATATAAGTACACTTTCCATAAGTGATGCTTCCCTTTTCAATTATCAACCCAGGCAGAGCATTGCAGACTAATCACCAACTTGTGGGTGAAAACATTTTTTGAACTCCCCTCTGTACCCCTGCCTTTCACTTCTAAATGGTGGCCTCTTGATATTAAAGGTTCGGATAAGGAAACTAGATGTTTTCTCGTCTTGTACATGCCACTCATGTATCTCTCTCTTGCCCTCACTGGACCTTCTCTGCTTCTCACAAAACAAACCGAGTTTCTCCTGCTTCTCTGCATTGCAGAACCTGATCACGCTGGAGACATTCCTTTACTGAGCCCACTGTCTAGTGAAATGATATCCGGCCCGTAACAAGTGGAAAAGAACAAATCGAAAGCCCAAGATGGGACTTGAATTCAGAGTGGCTAGCTTGAGGGGAGGGGAGTGTTCTAGGTAGGCTTTTAACACTTCTTGGAGAAAGTGAGGTCTGCAGATGCTGGAGATCAAAGTTGAAACTTTATTGCTGGAACAGCACAGCAGGTCAGGCAGCATCCAGGGAACAGGAGATTCGACGTTTCGGGCACAGGCCCTTCTTCAGGAATGAGCATCCTCTGCTCATTCCTGAAGAAGGGCCTGTGCCCGAAACGTCGAATCTCCTGTTCCCTGGATACTGCCTGACCTGCTGTGCTGTTCCAGCAATAAAGTTTCAACTTTTAACACTTCTTATCAGAGTACTTGAGCCGAACCATTGCTCAGTGAGGCAAATTCACCTGTTCTCTGTTTGTGAACTGTCACTTTAAGAAGTCGAGAGCTCGCAGAGAAGTACGGATGGTGCTGCGCCTTGCCAAGAATTTCAGAGACTATTCATTACAGAGTCTCTGAACCGCTGCATGTAACTCTTGTTATTCATCGAACTCACTGGGATATGGCGGATGTTTGTAGTTGTTAATGAAAGCTGTGCTCTTGCTCCCCGGAACGTGGCATTTTGATGAGGCGAACACTGATAGCAGGAGGCTGAAAGGTAAGTAAATCGCCACAGGTGGATGCATCCATCAGGAACTGATGTGAAGGGTTCTTGACAAAGTGAAGACATCATTCACCATTTCCAGCCAGGTGTGCTGCTGATTTCGATCCTGCTGGGCTTGGAGATTCACACTGCATCGCAAAGTGGAACCAAAGAGAATGTTAAGACATCCAGAAGAAGGGGTAAAAGACAGAGTGAGAGTGCGAAATAAAGGTCGAGTGAGTAACGAGGGACTAAGGGAGAAGCGTTATGGAGTTTGGGAAAGGAAGAGGAGAGATGGGAAGCGACCAGAAATGCAATAAATAAAAGTATTACAGAGAAAATGAGAAGGAGACAGGAATGAAGGACAAAGAGACAGGTTAAGGTGTTAGAGAGAGAGTAATGAGGAAGTCTGAATAAAGATAAAAGGGATTAGAAAGCGCAATAGAGAAGCGAGAATAATGAAGGACTGAGTGAAAAAGGATAGGCGTTGCCGTGTAATGCGGAATAGAGACAGAATTGTGCTTGAGAAAGAGAGCAATGAGGGACAGCGAAAAAAGGTGAAGAGGTTTGAGGGATTTAAAAATCAGGCAGAGGAGAATGCGAGAGAGGGGGGCCAACATGGAAAAAAAATTGAAAAGGAAATTGACATTGATTGTGAGAGTGTTTGAATAAAAACTTCAGAGAAAGACCAAAACCTGTATTGAATGACGACTGCGAGGGAATAAAAATAGCGTCGGTCAAGATCGTAATTGAGACTGATAGATTGATGAGAGGAGAGAGAGAGAGAGAGAGAGAGAGAGAGAGAGAGAGAGAGAGAGAGAGAGAGAGAGAGAGAGAGAGAGAGAGAGAGAAAGATAAGAATAAAATGTGAACAGAAAATAAACATCAGTGATTGAGAGAGAGAAGCTTAGTGTGGTCTGTTTGTTGATTGTACGCTCATCTGCCATCGTCAGGATCCTTGTTTCTTACAATCAGTTTAAATGCTTGTATAAAGGTAACTGTTTCACAGTCAGTTCTCGTAATTGGAGCAAGACAGAGTCGGGGAGGGCAAAAGGACATCCAACGTACAGGTCCGTCTGAAACCACAGTGCCATTGTATTCACTCACCCTTCATTACTTTTCATTTGCAGGATATTGGTCTGCGATATTGACCGTTCCGCCGTTTGTTGCCTATCCCCAGTTGTAACCCTTGAGGAGAGTGGGGCTGAACTCCTTCTCAGACTGCCTCAGTCCGTGTACTGCATACAGACAAGCAATAAAATGGCAGGGAGGCAGGTATGGGATTTTGTTTGATGACAGTGAAGGAACAATCGATATGTTTGACTCACACTTCATCCGATTCATTCATGGGATTTGGAAGACGTTGTCAGACAGCAGCTATTGCTCTCCGTAGGTGGTCCCGTGAGAAAGTCGCAGTGAGCTGCTTTCTTGAAATAATGCAGTCCATGTGCTCAGGGTAGACCAGTAAGTCCATCAGGGAAGGATTTCCACAATTTTGATTGAGAGCACTGAATAAATGGTGATATATTTCCAAGCCAATATGGTGAGTGGCTTGGAGGGGAAAGTACAGGGGTTAGTGCTAAAATCCGTCTGCTGCCCTTGTGCTTCTCGATGTAAAGGAACATGAGTTTCGAAGGTGCTAACTGAGAACTTTTGTTAAATTTTTACAGTGCGTCTTGTGGATG
Source organism: Chiloscyllium plagiosum (assembly GCF_037043375.1). Classification (NCBI taxonomy): domain Eukaryota; kingdom Metazoa; phylum Chordata; class Chondrichthyes; order Orectolobiformes; family Hemiscylliidae; genus Chiloscyllium; species Chiloscyllium plagiosum. The sequence goes on along the minus strand of NW_028270179.1, from coordinate 18,609,939 downwards.
GATCCACACTGCTACTTCGTGTCCGAGAGAGTGGATATGTGTCGATGTTTTGCGAATCAAGTGGGCTTTATTGTCATGGATACCGTCGAGATTCTTGAGTGTAATAGCAGCTGCAAAAATCCAGACAGGCGGGTTTGACACTATTCACTTGTGCCTTGTCGATGATGAACCAACGTTGTGGGGAGTGGAGGTGGAGATGAGGAGCTGGAGAGTAAGGAGCTGAGAAAGGCTTTGCAGGATTCCTAGACTCTGACTCGCTATTTCGCCAGTGTATTGAGCTAGCTGCTCCAATTTAGTTTCTGGCTCAATTTGAAGCAGCTGAATGTAAATAGTTGATGAATGCGAGGCGGAGGAGGGTGCTTGCGAGGTATACAATAATGGTGACACCATTGAACATCAAGGGGCAATGTTTAGATTCTCTCACAATGGCAAACCTCAGGGCTTTGAAAGTTGGCAGGGAATAATAGTTATGGTAACACCACTGAAGTTCAAGCGGTGACAATTACTGAAGGAGTGAGATGGGGGTCAACTCGGAAGATTATGAGTGGGCATAAGTGGTGAAGGCATGAAAGGATAACCTGAGTGGTAATTGTTTTCATGAAAGCCTTTTTTCGAGCGACTGAGGGTGGGGGAGTTGAGCTGATGGATAGTGTCAGCAATGCGTTTTCCCTTTATCATGTTCAGGAATGATGCTGCTTTGCTGAGAATGCTGCCACTTTAACAAGATAACATTGTCCTTGGTTATGTTGAAAAGGGTTGGTAAAGACTGGGGTTCTGATATGCCTGGGGATGGCTACCTTCAATAATAGGAAGAGAGGCCAGTTCTTCCAATTCATGATGTTTTGTTTTTCTTTTGCATTAGTATTGGCAGGTTGTTTGAAAATCACTGGTAACAGGGAGGCAGCTACAAGGAAAAGAGTTTCCGTACTTCAAAAGCTGTTTATTGTCACATTCATCTCGGAAATATCTCCTGCCTAAATGAACCGTAGATTGAATCATCTGTTGGTAAATGGTGTGTTTATGGGAGGATGCGGAAATTGGAATAGCTCCTGCGTTAAGCTGTGTCGGAGCCGTTTGGTTTTCTAAATACGTGAAGTTATTTTAAATTCTCTTTTTGTTTAGTCATGTTTCAACCGTAGTGTTTAAATAAGTTTTGCTGTGGATCAATCCGAGTGGTTTGATCTGCGACAGCACTGCTGGAATCTTCATAAAACATCTGCCTAAAACAAAAGTCACGCCCAGGTCTACCTTCTTCAAATATTCCGAAGGCGTTTGGCCTGTTAGTAAACAGATGTCACTTTTGGAACTGTAGCATACCCTTTTGCCATTCACGACAAACCCGGGCCACAAACTGCAACATCAACAGAGCTCCGTGATGGGGAGATGCGAGCTCCGTGATGGGGAGATGCGAGCTCCGTGATGGGGAGATGCGAGCTCCGTGATGGGGAGATGTTTTCCAACAGGACAGTTTCCCAACGTCCAACAGTGGCCCTACCCAATTTAGGCTTTTGTGCGAAGGTGTCGTTCCAATCTACGCCAATACCCACTCGCTATTCCCCGACCACAAGTTTCCAGGATACATTTAAACTGCATTGTTCACTCGCCTGTGTATAAGTTCACATTCGTTTTGTGGTGGAGCCATGGTGAGACAGATGGGGTTTCGGCCTTCTACTCCTTTGAGACCGACTGATTCGGTAAGGTTAGGCGGCATTGTTGGGGAATATATGGGTTTCAGGAGGTAATTTTCCTGTCTGCAAACATTGAAAACATCGATCTCACCCTGAATGCATGGACCCAAAAGTTAACTCATGGACTACATACGGAACACACAAACCCCACACAGAACATACGAATCTCCTCTTGAAAACACAGATCCAACACTGTTGTTGAACCAACTCTTCTCCAAATTTACAGCCATTAAAAATGTAATTTGTCTTCCTACTTTTGATCCCAAGTAAAGATAATAAAGTCACATTTTTCGACGGTATTCTGAATCTGCAAATCATTTGTGCACGACCTGGCTATATCTGTGTGTGTGTGTGTGTGTGTGTGTGTGTGTGTGTGTGTGTGTGTGTGTGTGTGTGTGTGTGTGTGTGAGTGTGTGTGTGTGTGTGTGTGTGTGTGTGTGTGTGTGTGTGTGTGTGTGTGTGTGTGTGTGTGTGTGTGTGTGTATGACTCCTTAAATATTATGTGTTGTTGTATATGTTGATATGTAGGCCTCTCTGTCCCTATTTGCATGTGGTGTGTACGTTTGTATATGTAGCTGTTGCCATGAACCTTCCATTTGACGTGTGTGTGAGGCATGTGGTGTGTTTTGGTGTGCGAGTTTCAGCCTATGTGTTCATCCTTCGGTGTGCATTTACGGTTTTTTGCATGTGTCTTTGTCTGTGTTTCTGGGTGCGTCTATGTCTGTGATTCTGTGTATGTATTCGTGTATGTATCGATTATTTTGTTTTATTGTGCATCTCTGTGGAATGGGTTTTCTATGCTCGAGTCATAGAGTCCTAAAGTATGCAGACAGGCCCTTTGATCCAAACTGGTCCATGCTGAACAAAATGTCCATCCACGCTAACCCCATTTCCCTTAGACATGGCTAATATGCTCCTAATCCTTTTCCATCCATGTATTTGTCCAAATGACTTTTAACTGCTGTTGATGTGCCTGCCTCAACTACGTCCACTGGCAGCTCATTCTATATGCAAACAATCCCATGTGTAAGAAAGGTTTACCTGACTTCCTTTTTATTCTTTCCCTTCCAACATCAAATTTGAATATTCCTTTCCTCTATTCTCAAACCCTGAGAAAAGGACTGTTTGCATTCACGCCACCCATGCCTCTCATGATCTATTAGACACCCACTGAGTCTCGTAAGCTCGAATGAAAAATAGCCCCAGCTTATCCAACCTCTCCCGATAACACGGACCATTGAGACTTGGCAGCATCCTTGTAAAATTTTGCTGCACTCTTTCCAGATTAATGCCATTCTTCCTATAGAAAGGAGACCAAAACCGAACGCAATACTCGAAGTGCGTCCTCACCAATGTCCCGTATAACGTGACGTCCCAACTTCAATATCAATGCCCTGACTGCAGAAGGCGAATGTTCCAAAAGCCCGCTGCACTGCCCTGGCTACCTGTTACTCCACTTTCAGAGAACCGTGCACTTGAAATCCAATGTCCCCCTTTAGCAATCCGCTCCTTAAGGCCCGACAATTCAGCATGAAACCCAGACCTTGATTTGACTTTCCAAAATGTAAGACCACACTTATCGATACTAAACCTCATTTGCCATTTCTCGACCCACTTCCCAAGATATCAAAGTGCTGCTTTCATTTCTGACAATCTTCCTCAACGTCTACCATACCCTTTTTTTTAGTGTCACAAAACTTTGAACAAAGAACAGTACAGGCCTTTCGGCCGTCAATGTTGTGCCGACCTGTGAAGCTCATCTGAAAACCATCTAACCTCCAATATTCCGTTTTTGTCCATAAGAAAACGCAACGACAATTTAAAAGCCCTTAAATTTGGCGAACCTGATACTGCTGCATGCAGTGCATTCCACACCTCTACTATTATCTGAGAAACTAACTCAGACATTTGTCCTATATCTGTCAACCTTCAATTTAAAGCAATGCTCCCTCGTGCTAGCCAACACTCCCCGAGAAAAAAAAAGGCCCTCGCTGTCCACCTGATTCAACTCTCTGATCATCTTGTAAGTCTCCATCAGGTCCACCTCAATTCTTCGCACCAACGAAAACAGCCTCAAGTGCATGAATCTTTCCTCGTAAGACCTTTGCTCCATACCAGGAAACATCCTTGGACATCTCCTCTGAATTCTTTCGAAAGCTTCTACATATTTCCTATAATGAGGTGCCAAGAACTGTACACAATAATTCAAGTGCGGCTGCAAAATGGTAGTGTACAACTGCAGCATGACCTCATGGTTCCGAATCTCAATTCCTCTGCTCATAAAAGCAGCAAACCATATGCCTGCTTGACAACTGCATGGGCATGTATGTCAACTTTCCCGGATCTATGTACATGATCACCATGATCTCTCTACTCATCTACAGTACAAAGTATCTCACAATAAGCCGAGAACTCTGCATTGCAGTCGCTCCTTCTAACGTTGAACACCTGACACATTTCCACATTAAAATCCATTTGCCAACTCTCAGCCCAGCTCAGCAGCAGACCATATAGTATCTTAAACCACCAACATCCTTTTGCACTCTCCACATCTCTTCCAAAGTTAGTGTCATTACCATATTTATCAACCCATCCTTCCTGGCCGTCATGCAGAACGTTTATAAAACGACAAGCAGCAGCGGGCGTAAAACAGATCCTTGAGGTATACCGCTCATAAGTGAACTCCAGGATGAACAATTCCCATCAACCTCCACTCTCTGTCTTCTTTCAGCTCGCCAATGTATGATCCAGACTGCTAAATCACTCCCAATCACATACCTCTGTATTTGCACAATAGCCTACGGTGGGGCACCTGATTAAACGATGATTGCAATTTATATGCACCACGTTGACCGCTTTTCCCTCATCCACCTATTTTGTTACATTCTCAAAGAATTCAATCAGGTTTGTGAGGCAAAGCCGTGTTGACTATCCCGAATCAGTTTATTCATTTTGGATCCTCTCTCTTATAACCTTTTCCAACAAATTAACCACAATCGAAGTCAGGCTCACTGGTCTCTCATTCCCAGCGTTGTCTCGCCTCCTCTCCTTCAACAGGGGAAGAACATTTTCTAGTCTCCAATAATCTGGCACTATTCCTGTGGAAAATGATGACATAAAGATTGAAGCGAATATCGTTCCTGACTTCCCAATGATTACTACGATAAATCCCATCCGGCCGAGCGGACTTAATTTTTTTTACATTTGCTAGGATTGCTAACATGTCCTCCTTGTGAACCTTAATTTATTCTGTCTCGTAGACTCTGGCTCAGTATTCTCCTCGATAACATTATCTTTGTCTGGTGTGAATACTGACAGAAAATATTCATTTAGCGCTTCCCGTGTCTCCTTGGACTCCACACAGAACTTCCCACCACTGTTCTTGATTGGCCCAAGTCTTTTTCCCGTCATTCTTTTATTCCTCGAAGACTGAGAGAAAGCATTAGGGCTTTCCTTGATTATATCCGCCAACAACTTTTCATGTCTCCTCCTGGTTCTTCTTGCCTCTTTCTTTAGTTCTTTCTTTACTAATTTGTAAATCACAAGTGCCCGAATTTAGCATTCACATCTCATTGAAACATAAGTCTTTTTCTTCCTCTTCACAAGAGAGTGATGAGTGGCCTTATTAGTCATGCCTAATATATTCTCACCCAAATCATTGATATTGACAAGAAAGAGAAATGGGCCCAGAACTGATCCCTGAGGCACATCACTGTTGTTTTGGAGATTAATCCATTGGCGTGCTGGTCCATGTCTCTCACTCTTCCCCCCCCCCCCTCTCTGTTTGTCACTGTTGTGTTGGAAATGATTCAATGGTGCTCTCTGCTGAGCCCCCATGACATTACACGATAATAAGAATGCAGAAAAGATTGGGAATTTCTCCGTTTTCACGATTCCTTCATTCTTCCAAAAATAAAACTTTTGTTGACAGAAAGCAGTTTCTGTCTGTCCTTTGCAATGTAATCCAAGGGAGTATTAACAGAGTAAGACGGACATGGGCAATGCTGACCCTCCTCTACCATTGTATCCCTACCAGGAGTTTTCGCTGAGTTCTCGCTTAAAATCCGTAAGAATTCATCAGAAAAAAATTACAAGTTTACAGAAATGGCAAGAAATTCATCTCAGCTTCTCAAAAAAAGGCGTCACGCAAAAATGCCTGCATACTGTCGCCGGATAAATGCACGGTGTTACGAAGAATGCCCAAAGACAAATTGTTTACTTCTTGCAGAAGGAGTATCAGCACTTCAGCTCATGGGCATGCTGCCGACTGCGGTGTCTCCGACCTTACACCTTACTTCTCGTGTGTGTATGTGTGCCTGTGTGTGTCTGTGTTTGTGTGTGTGTCCAGGTCTGTGTGTGTGTGTGTGCGTGTCTGTGTGTGCAATTGTGTGAATGTTTGTTTTTCTGTGTGCGTCAGTGTTTGTGGTCTGTGTGTGCATAATTGTGTGATGTTTTTGTTTGTGTACATGTGTTCCTGACTATGTTTTCCGAAAAAATCTTCCGCTGGCTGTGAAGTAGTTTCAGAAACCCCCAAAAGGAGGCATATCATCGCTTTAAATATCACACAGGCAGTCAGACCTACCTTTGCCCCCACACGCACGCTGATAAAGTAATATCGTGTGATGTAGATCGGAGTAAATTAAAGCTCAAGAGTGTTTCTGCAATTCGACAGACTTGTCAAGCTTGACTGAGTAAAAAGATAAATTGCAGACAGGAATTGAAGTGAAATCTCTGAACACAGAGTTCCAGTTCCCTGCCAGCCTTCCAGACTCATTCCGAGAGAACTGAAGTGTGCCCGCAGCTCCTCAGTCCCACAGGTCGTCTTATATTCCTGAAGAGACTGGACGACACCTTCATTTCCAAGTAGGCTGTTCGAAATGTGACCTTTATGCCAGAATTGAAAAGAATGCTTCTCGTTCCCAGATTGGTTAGGAACAGGGGTCTGTAATGCGGTCATCTAAGATTCACTTCACTGGACAAGCAAGTTAAATGATTTCTTTTAAACAATGAAAACACGACATTGGAATTAAATTTTGATCTGGAAATCTGTCAGGTTGAGGAGACTGGTCATGGCCGTAACGATTGCCCATTGTCGACAGACACGGGAAGTTTCTGTTTTAATCAGAGATCGCAACCCAAAACAATAGCCTGAGAAGAAGGGCACGCCGCTTCAAATTCCAGAGGACATCTCCGTGAGCGTTTTCACACTTGCTTGAATCGGAATTTCTGTAAATGCAAGAACTGATACACTTGAATCCCCGACCGATTGCTGGAGCAAGATCATATTGAACCGAGAGTCACCGCTATTTCGAGTTAATGTTGAGATATCGGGCAGAATTCACGCTTAATCTGACCGTCATGGAGTATCTTGTAAACAGTGACAGGGACATGACAGAGTAAACCAATTATAACGTCTGCTTCCATTTTCTTTCTTTTTGTTTACTTTTAGTTGGCAACTATTCATTATCCTGTCACTGACAGACCCAAATTCTACTTCTTCAATTCTTTTATTTGTATTAAAGTATTGGAGAAAGCATTCCAAGTTCCATCCCAAAGAAAATTAAATAAATGGACATAATCCATCAGGCGTGCAAAGAATACCAGGGACCTGAATGCTGAGTGAATCTCAACCTCGCGTACAATACCAGAGACTTTGAAATAAACTCTATCATACGCACTGACAGCCGGTAAGATTCAGAGACATAATGAATCCCGCAATCAGGACATGTACAGAAACAGAATCCCACACTCCAAGACATTAATGAATCTGACAGTGAGAGACAGGGAGAATTCTTAGTCAAGGAGAGAAGCAGGCGCTGGATAATGCAGAAGGAACTTTATATTCGCTGGCACTACCTGAGATTGACAGAAATGCGCACAATCTGGTGCACTTAACAACACAAAAGACAGTTTGCAAAAATGCCAACCAAAATCCGATGAATTAATGTCTGAATCTCTAATTTACGATTGTAAGCACGGTCAGACATCGAAGGGAAAACATCATTAAACGATATTACGACTTGTGCTTCATTGAACAAAGTGGCCCCAGACCTTGGGTCCATCCCTGTCTTTGCCAAATGGGCCCGATTTACGTCGTCAATTAATGTGTGCATGCGTGCACTTCACTACTTTGCAATCTTCATTGTTAAGGACTGCGAGGACATTTATTGGCCGGAATTAAGGACTCTGACAGAGTTGTTCAAGTTTACTTTTGATTTCAGTATTATGGAAACAAGCCAGTTTGTGCTTAGTTTGTGTGGATAAATCTATTCTATTGCTGAAAATATCAGATTGATGCAGCAGAAATTTCTAGAAAGAGTAAAGGACTTTTTACCTCGTTAAACGGTTGGAAATTTAGTCCACCAGGTTTTTACAAAGATGTAACTGCATTTCTGACGGATTTTTAGAACATGACTGATATTATATGAGACAATCTGATTCACAATCACAACTGAGGGCTAGCCCAGTCAGTTCACAATTACAAAAACTTTTAGAGGGCTACAGAATACAATAAAATGAGTATACTAGGGAATGGCATAATGTAGAAATATTAGAACGTTTGAACAGATCCTGCAGTATTTGTGGAGAAGGGATGCTCGGGGCAACAGTTCAGGGAGCTGCACCTGACAATGGCGGATTTTGGACTTTCTTCCTCAGGACATCAGCATGGGAACTCCAAGTTCAATGACACCAGAGTTCCAGTATGTCTCTATTTGTAGATTCCTCTCTTGTATGACTCAGAGACACAGTCATCTTGGCACTCCAGCCTTGCAGAGATCCCACACACTTGACAATAGGGCCTAAACTGCAAAAAGTTAAACATCACCCTCCTGTTTATTTTTTCCACCACCATGTGCAATTGCTGACTTCTCCTCCACCTAAACTCACAAGAACTTGGTTCTAAGAGGGGGGATTTCTCCACCAACCTCTCCAGTCAGAACATTTTATCTTTTCCGGGAAAAACGAAGTGAATCACATGCTCCCCCAATGCACACAATTCCCACTGCAAAACAATTCCCAAATATTATTATGCAACCGTTGAATCAGTTTGCGAATGCTCCAACAGACTGAACATACGCTCCTTTACTGACCACGTGTTTTATAAGTTAACTCCTTGGGTAGATTTGCAATGAATCTGTCCCTGGTTAAGTTTCCTTCTTCAGTATTCAAAGCTGCTTCAAGAATATATTTAGGCCCTTATACACGAGGCAAGTTTCCGGCGAAAGATAGCTAATTGCTGTGTCAGCCATTATTTGGAGATGCTGGTGTTGGACGAGGGTGTACAAAATTAAAAGTCACACAACACCGGGTTATTGTCCAACAGGTTTAATTGGAAGCACTAGCTTTAGGAGCGCCACGCCTTCACCAGGTGTTTGTGGAGTACACAATTGTAAGACACAGAATTTATAGCAAAAGTTTACGGTGTGATGTATCAGAAATTATACATTGAAAACTACCTTGATTGTTTCCTAAGTCTCTCATCTGTTAGAATGACTATGATAGTTTCACTTCTTTTTTTAAAAGCCACATTCTCAGAATAACTGAAACAATTGGTGTCAGCGCAGATAAGATGCTGAGATATTGAAGATGCTAGCCTCCTGTGTTCCCTGTCTGTACCAAAACGTTTAAACTGATTTTAATCTAAAAAGTGAGTTAATAGATTCTTGCATGGATTCATGCAGTTTTTGAGCAAAGTACGATGTTACTCTGCAAGTACAAATTCACCCCACATACGTATATATGTATGTGTGCATGTTGGTATTGTGTGTGTGTTTGTTTATGTGTGTATCTGGAGTGGGTGTTTGTGAGTGGCTGTGATAGAGTGCGTATATATGTGTGTGTGAGTGCAAAATAATCTAAGTCTGTGAGAGGGTGCATGTGTGAGTGAATGTTGGAGTGTGTGTGTCTGTAGGAGTGTGTGCGTATCTCGGGTGCGGGATTTGCATGTCTGTGTGAGAGAGTGTATATGTGTGTGTGAGTGTAAAGTGTTTAAGTCTGTGAGTGGATGCATGTGGGAGTGTGTGTGTCTGTACAACTGTATGAGTGTCTGTGTACATGTCTGTGCATAGGAGTGCCTGTGTGCGTGTGTCTGGGGTGTCTGTTTGTAAGTGTCTGTGAGAGAGCGTGAATATGTATGTGTGTGTGAGTGTAAAGTCGTCCAAATCTGTGAGAGGATGAAATGTGTGAGTGTGGGAGTGTGTGTCTGTAGGACTATGTGTAGTGTCTGTGTACGTGACTGTGCATAGGAGTGTCTCTGTGTATATCGTACAATGCACGTCACCTGTAGTGTGATGTGAAACCTTGGTCCCGGTTTATTCCCTCCCTATATGGGTACCGATCTTAGCTAACAGCCTGTGCTCTGCCACGTTTTGCTGCTGCCTGTCCCGAAGTTCGCCTTGGATGATGGGCACCAGAAGGTCCGAGGTTGAATGTCCTGGAACGCTGAAGTGTTCTCCAACTGGGAGGGAACACTCCTGTCTGTTGATTGTTTTTTGGTGCCCATTCATACAGTGCCGTAGCCTTTGCTCGGTTTCACCAATGTTTCATGCCTCAGGGCATCCTTCCCAGCAACGTATGAGGTAGACAACGTTGGCTGAATCGCAAAAGTACCTGCCTCATAAATGGTGGGAGGTGTCCCCACGTGTAATGGTGGTATGTATGCCCACACTCTGACACCTCTTGCAGCGCCTACTCTGACAAAGTTGTATCAAGTTTTCCTGCACGCCGGGCGTTGATCTGTTGGAGGTTTGGCGGCTCTTTGAAGGCGAGCAGTGGAGCTGTGGAAAGGTCTTGGCGAGGTGCTCATTCACGTTGATAATGTGTTGCGCGTCACGAAGAACATGGCGTAGTTTCCCGGCTCCTGGGAAGTACTGGACAGCGAAGAGTACCCTGTCAGTTGCTGCACTGTCTGTCTCCTGAGGAGGTCATTACAGTTCCTTGCTATGGCCCGTCGGAACTGGCGGTCGATGAGTTGAGCATCGTACCCCGTTATTATGAGGGCATCCCTGAGTACTTCCAGATGCCCATACGTTACTCCTCATCTGAACAGATCCGGTGTATGCACAGTGCTTTCCCACAGGGGATGGCTGTTTTAATAAGTTTTGGGTGGAAGCTGGAGAAGTGCAGCATTGTGAATTTTTCTGTGGCTTTGAGCTAGAGTGTGGTGCTGAAGTGTCTAAACTTGATGGAGATGCATGTGTCGAAGAATGAGACAGATAGTAGAGTGTAGTCCATGGTGACTTTGATGGTGGGATGAAGCTTGTGGATATCATTATGTAGTTTTGTCAATGACTCCTCACCATAGGTCCAGAGGAATAAATTGTCGTCAATGGTCCTGTTGTATAATGTTGGTTGGAGGTCCTGCGTAGAGAAGAAGTCTTGTACGTACCTGTGCATGAAGATGTTGGCATACTGGGGTGCAAATCTAGTCCCCATAGATGTTCCATATGCCTGGATGAAGTACTTTTTGTCAAAGGTGAAGAAGTTGTGTTCGAGGATAAAGCGGATGAGATGTAGGATGGTGCTGGGAGATTGTCAGTTGTTGGTAAGTTTGATACTGTGTCATAATGACCATTCAGATAGCTGCTGCAAACACGGTGAGCGGAGTGGTGTAACTCTGAAACAACAACAACAATGCTGTATTTGAATTGCACTGAAATTTGGAAGTTAAGGGCTGCCAAATCATTTGTTGGCAAATGTCATTTTTATTTTCTGAAATGCGGAAATCTCGAGATTATATGTTTAAATCTTTTTGTTCTTATTGTTGTTGAATCACCTCGCCCTTTCTGTCAGAGTTTGACTTCATTCGTTGTCATGAAATATCCTGCAGGTACACAATTATGATTTCTAATTTCTATGTATGCCACATTCTTCCCTGAAACAAACTTTTCTATTGATTTTGTAGAACGATGTCGGCTCTTGATCTTGTCCTTTTATTGCTGGTTTGTGAAAATTTACCTGTCCTTTAGTACTCACCACGACAAAGTTCATAGTGAATCCTTTGAGTTGCAACACAATTAATGTGACAGTACATAAGAATAAAATCACCAGTATTTATGCAACTATCTCAAAAATGTAGTCATATTCATCATTTAAGTTTTCTTTACACTATAAGCAAAGAGAATACACACAAAAACATGACAGCATAAAACTGCACAATATGGTGCAGAGTATAATCAGAAACTTCTGTCTGATTTCCAACTATGAGTCATTTTGATTCTGACCCTTGCTCTGACCAGTCAGTTCCTTACCAACTAGAATAGCACACTAAAATGTGTCGAAGGAAACGTTCAACAACATAATTAAAGCTCATTTTAGGAATGTCGTTGAAGCTTTATCCAACATTCTAAATGCATCCCATCCTAGGTTGCAAAATGGTTTCACCTATAGAACACTCCAGTCTAACATTGTTATTTATCAGATTGAGCTTAAATCAAAAGAAGATGAGAATGTTTCTTAAACTAAGAAAAATACCATATATTGCAAGAGGCACTGCAGCAGCTTTTTGGGTGCAATATTTAGATATCAGCGTCTTGCAACATATCAAACAAAAATGAAGGTGATGGAGACACAGATTGAAAAGTCCATTCGGAGAAAGTGAGGACTGCACATGCTGGAGATCAGAGTCGAGAGATTGGCGCTGGAATAGAACCACAAGTCAGGCATCATCCGAGGAACAGTCTAGTTCAATGTGAACCAGGTTGTAGCAACCTTTAGGCAAAGAGGTCAGTTAAAAAAAAAAAGTAATGTGAATTAATAACTATTGTCTCTGTTCAGCATAACATTCGTGAAAATTGTCAGTACATAAACCATTACCATGGCAACCACATAACGAATGGAGCAGCTGGAGCTTCCCCAATTTCCCTGGGATAGCATCACAATTGCCATTAGAGTTGCTTTGACAGAGAGAGAGCTGGTAGAGGAAACCGATTCTTATTTGGATTCGCGTAGATATTCGTAACTGGCAGTGCATACTGGTATTTATTTGGAAATGTGCACAGCTAAAGCAGAACTAAGCCAGATAAATGCTGTGGCCCTCAGTTTTTCTCTAAAGTCAGAGAACTGAAGATTATTAAGATTCCAATCATATGAAGGTCAGAATATTTATGATTTCTCAGAGTAATCATGGATTCCCTACAATGCAGAAATAAGTCATTCAGCCCAGTGTATCTACACCAAACTTCCAAAGAGTGTGCAACAGAGGTTCTCCATCCTCGCAACCCCACATGGAGTACTCGCTTCCTCACAACTCTCTACAACCTCCGTCTCCTCTCCACACCCACCCTATATCAATAACTGTGCATTGCACATGGCTAAACCACAAGCCTGCACATCTTTGGACGCTGTGACGCAATTTGGCAAAGATAATCCAAATAATCTGCATATCTTTAGAATGCCGAGGAAACTGTAGCGCCAGGAGGAATCCCATGAGAACGCGGGAAGAATGTGAAAATTCCATACAGACCATCACGCAATGATAGATTTGAACCCGTGTCTTTGGTGCTGGGAGGCAAAAGTGTTAACCACGAAGGACGCCATTGTATGTGAGTAGTTAAGTAAAGGTTCTGCAATGTCGGAATTGCTCAGAGTATCGAATCATTCCCTCATACTCAAGATATTTTGATGTGATGTCAGCTTATCCATGGAGCACTACAGCACAGAACAGAAATGCTCATCCAATGCGTCCATGCCGACCAAGTTTGCCAACTGAACTAACCCCTTTTGCCGGCATTATTTCCATCTCCCTCCTCCTCTTTTCTCTTTATGCACTTGTGCCTCTACCTTTTAATTGTAGCTGTGCCTGCTTCTAGCACTTCCTCTGGCAGTATATTCGACATACGAACCGCAGTTTGGACGAAACGTTTGCCCTTCAGATCCCTTCTAATTCTTTCTTCTCTCGCTTTAAAATTATGCTTTCTTGTTTTGAACAGTTCTTTCCTCAGAAAGGACCTTTGTTATTCACTATCACCCTGTGCACTAGTGAACAATATCCCAGCCTATCCAGCCTCTCGATGTAACTCAATCACGGCCACAACACGTCCTCCCCACCCCCCACACTAGCCACGAAAAGTTTGGGCAGCACTCTTGCAAATTTTCTCTGCAACTTCTCCAGTTTCATAATCGCCTTGGGACAGTACCCGTGAGTCTGGAATCAGGGAATAACGTATAAAATTAATTTAATTTAAAGTGAATGGATTTGGTGGTGTGATGCAGATGAAATCATAACATAATTCTCAAGAAGTATGATAAACGAGGTTTTATTGATTTATATGTAAAAGCCAATGACAACTCATGAAACATTAATCAGGTTTGTGAATTTAAAAGCTGCCAAGAAAGAACGATGCTGTACTTAGCATGTGCACATGTCCTGGACAAGCGTAATTCCACATCAGTAAGATAATGTAAATTTGAAAGCATTGAGCAGTCGTTAACATTATCCTGTTGTTTGGGAATTATGTGTGGTATTGAAATAGAGACCATTAAGCTTTAATATTGTTTGTACACGGAACAATTGAAACTTGTGTGAGTGCTGCATTCTTAGTTGCATGCGGCAGTGATCGTGAAACCACAACAGAATAAGTCAGGGAATGCAGAAAATGGAATGACTTACTTGAGATGATGAGAATTGATTTGGTATTCGGTGGAAAATATATGCTGGGCAACGTTCAGCAGGAAGTGAGTTCGACAATGATGGATTTCTACGCGGATAGACTCAAGTGAAGTACAATTGATTGAGGATTCTATATTCAGTTTACTTCGTGTTAATTTCCGTACATATGAATGAAGAAATTACCACTATCCGTGTTCATCTCTGCCGAATGTAATGCACCTCGCTTATTTGAAATGATGCATAAGTATCTGCATTTTTTAGAAACTAACGTCTCCAGTCAAATTAATTATGTGATTGCAATGTCAGCAATTATTTGCAACTGCGTCATTCCAAGCAGTGATTACAAGGCCAGGGCAGCAGATGCAACCTTGCTAGCCTTTGCTCTCATAATCACATTTGGCTGAAAAACGCCTCGGTCTCTGCCACAGGCTGCGGTGATCTCAAGCAAAGATGAGCCAGAGCATATGCCTTAAGTTCACACTCATCATTTCGGCAATTTAAAAGTATATTTTACAACTGAAATGATGCTCGTGTCACTTGAATATGGCCGCTTCTGAGACGGTGGATGCGGGAGGACTGATTAGGTGGGAAATAATGGGAGAAGATGTTACAGTGTTCGGACCAGAACCATGACGAGAGTAAGAACAGTGCCCGGCGACCAACAGGGCAATCAGCCCTTTTGTTCCGACCCTTTGCACCTTGGTTTCCCGGTTGATCTGTCCTCCAGAGTTGATGTCCTGCAATGTAGGACACAGACTCGTGTTTTGAACAATCCAAACACGACGCAGCAGATCACACATCTCCGCACAAGCATATCTTTTGAACTAAAACCATAAGACCCAGAATGAAACTAGGCCACTTATCGCAACAATTCTGCTCGGTCAGTAAATGAAAACCTGTCTTTGCCAATACTCCTGAGTATTGCCTTCTTACCTCATTCCCATACCCCTTGAATCCCATACTGATTTTAAAAAGTATGTCTTAGTCTTGAATACACGTCTTTAAACAGCGTTACCACCCAACATACTGAAATATTCCAGGTCCATACCATCTGATGGAAGAAAATCCCATACACAGAACAAAGAGCATTAAACGCTCCAGCGCATTAAAGGCCCTTCGGCCCTCAATGTTGCGCCTACCTGAGACATTATTCTGATGCCCATCTAACCTGCACTATTTCATTATTTTCCATATATATGTCCAATGCCCATTTGAATGTCCTTAACATAGAAAAATCTACGACTGCTGCAGGCAGGGCCTTCTGCGCCCCTACCACGCTCTGAAAAAAGAAACTACCCCTGAATACTGTCCTAAATCAATCAGCTCTCAATTTAAAGCTACTTCCCCTCGTGTTAGCCTTCACCATCGGAGGAAAAAAGCTCTCTCAATGCCCACCCAATCTGACCCTCTGATTATCTTACACGTTTCGATCAAATCACCTATTAACCTTCATCATTCAAAGGAAAACAACCACAGTTCCCTCAGACCTTCCATGTCAGACCATCCTTCCATAACACGCAGCATCCTTGTAATCTGCTCTGAAACCTTTCCAGATTTTCACGTCCTTCCTGTAATGTGGTGAACAGAAATGTATGCAATGCTGCAATAAGGGCCTTACCAGTGTCTTGTACAGATGAAGCGTGAACTCGTCGAAACGAAACTGAATCCGTCTGCTAATACACACTAACACACCATATGCCTTCTGAACAATCTACCTGGGAGATAGCCTAGCCTTAACCGTGTCAGCTTCCGGTGGAATTCACAGCATAGTAGGATATCATTGTCCTCTCCACTCAGTGAGAGCAAGGAATGGCCTGATGAGAACTTCACCATTCTCCTTCAAAAGAACGAACAAGAAGAAGTGAGAAAATCTCATCATCGAGATTGCCTGAACTGAACATCCTGGTTGATTCTGCCATGACAGTATCAGTTTGAGTGGAGCTCAGAAAAGGAAAAGATCAGCAAATGTATGTGGGTTTGTTGTATCGAGGTGAGAACTGCAGTACAAGTTCCGTGCATGTAATAAGCAGACAACTGGACTTGCAACGATTGAAATTGTTAATGAAACTCAGCAAGTCTCACAACATCTGCGGGGAGAAAAAAGTTAATATGTCAATTCTGGCGAGTTTTCATCAGAGGAATTTTGATTTCAGATCTCCAGCATGCGCATTCTTTGCTTTATATATGGAATTATTTTATGTACTGCAGTGTGAATGAATCTCTTCGCGAAAATGATCAATCAAAGCTGCATAAGTTGACAAACATCACCCACGCAGGTACGGTGCAGCTGGCAAATGTCTTGTTGTGGTACACAACTGTAGAAAGAGAATTGTCAAGCACTGATATCAATGTTACATACAATCATCTTAATGCGATATGTGTAAAAATCCCTTTCTTAGTCGTTAGGGAGTGTGCAAAGTGCATTGCATTGTGATTTCAATGACCTTTCTCAGATTGGGTTGATAAGGAGCTCTGAATAAAGATCGAATTTTAAACACAAGACACAAGAATGCTCTTTAAAATCTCTCTCCAACACAGTCAAAAATAACAGCAACATAAGGAACTGGGAATGCTGTATTAAATGGCAGAGAACGTGTGATAGTGGGGTGCCGCTTAAACTAACAGACAATTTGTGGAAGTGGCAATAGTCGTTTACAAACAGGGACGTATGAAAGCAGGAATGTTTTCTGAAAAGTCAGGGACGCATGGAAATACAAATTGTGTTGAAAGTAACAGTGAATATGTGTAAGTGCGAATCGTGTCCAAAATAACTTGGAACATGTAGCAGTTTGATTATCGCCAAAACAATAGAGAAATGCGGAATAAGGAACTCTTTCCAAAATATTTGGAACATGTGGAAGTGGGAGTACGGTATAAAGCAACAGCACGATCTGGGCAATCGAATAGCATCTGAAATGAAATGATCGTGAGGAAGTGAGAATTGTTTTGAAAATAACAGGAAGATTTAAATGTGGAAATGCTGTCTAAAATTTGTTTAATTATTCATTGTATTATGTATTGTCACGCAGATATCATGACCAAATATCATGAAAAATATTTTATATGGTCGCCACTCTCGAGTGCTATCTTGAAGCAAATTAACATAAATGAAAACTTCGAATAGAAAGGCAGAAAAAATGATGAAAAAAACTGACAGGAGTGGAAGAGCCCTTGCGCTGTTGTAACAGGCGATTGTGACCAACAAGTCTACACCGACACTCTCAGAATTTCCAGACCTATTATCCCATGACCCTACATTTCGCGGATAATTGCAGTTAGTCTGCACAAGCCTGAACACTATGGGCAATTTATTCATAGATAAAACATTACAGCGCAGTACAGGCCCTTCGGCTCTCGATGTTGCGCCGACCTGTCATACCAATCTGAAGCCCATCGAACCTACAATATTCCATGCATGTCCATATGCTTGTCCAATGACGACTTAGAAGTACTTAAAGTCGGCAAATCTACGACCGTTACAGGTGAAGCATTCCATACCCTTACCACTCTCTGAGTAAAGACCATGGTCAATTCACCCGACCTGCACAACTTTGGGCTAAAGAAAGTGTCCAAATTTACTGGTCTATCGTGAGTTCCTTGTGGCCACGCACGAGTGCTTCCCTGCCACCGCAACTGGAACGAACATTACAGCTATTCCACGCAATCTTGCCTCCATTGAAGCCTTTGCGACTATGAGTCCACGCTGGGCTCTACCAATGCAGACCCAACCTGTGCTGACAGGTTCAGGACGGGCACAAACTCCGCCAGGAGAATTTAGAATGCAGTGATTGGATCAAACAGAGTCAACATGGATTTATGAAGGGGACATTATGCATGACAAACCCGTTGTGAATGGGTAAAAGTAGGATGAGGCTATTGAGTTGGACGATCATCCATGGTCGTAATTAATTTGAGTGCAGGCTCAAAGGGCTGAGTATATTCCTCCTGCTGTTATCCTCTATATTTCTGCGACACCATTTCGGGCATCCGTCTGACATGCAGCCTCTTTTGAGGCCGCCAAATTCGCCTCCGCCACCGCCTCCAGGAATCTGCGTTCAGAGTGTCTCTACATTGCAGAAGCCACCATCACCAGTCCGGGCTGCTGAGCCTGCACAATTCCACGCTGCTGGGCTTACTTTCCATCACAGATGCTATCGCTGTGTCAGAGCTCTTCACCCAAAGGCAAGGAAAATGTATGAGAAGATTATAAAAAGACAAAAAGAGGAGAGAAATGTGAAGACACGAGAAGCAAACCCGATGTAGCAGACGACCCTGGGCTCAGAAACCTGACTCCACCTCCATTGTACTGGAAGCCAGGGACAATAACAGGGAAGTAGAAATATTGTATGAAATAGGACGACCATGTCGACTGATATTTGGACACTCAGCAGACTGCTCTTGCACACTATCGACATAAATATAATGGCTACAATGTAGTACAACTGATATTTATATTTTTAGAATTGTGCAGCCTGTATTACTACTGTCATGCAACGTCTACAGTACGGCAACGTACACAGTGTGGGAAGTAGTGACAACTGCGTTTCATCAACTTCTTCTGCTCAATAAAATAAATTCTTGACACTCACTTTAAAAAAGTAACAATTCATTTGTCTGATTCTAACAGTGAACAACTTATCTGAACCATCAACAAACTGAACAAATTCCTTCTGATTACTAAATAATCCCGAATGAAGCAAGATGATTTTGTCATGCTGTTCCAATAAATACAGGTCCCATCTCTTCAAGGATGTTGGAACTTATTCTCCCAAAATTTAGTCTTCCAGAATACTGTTTGCTTTCAGTGTTGACTCTAAGTTCAGGAATATTAGATAGTTCCGTGTGTGTTATGGTTGGTATTTAGATGGGGCTTCCTCTCAGTTATGGAGGATTTGTGAGTCTAGACATTTTCTGTCTGGAGTTGATGACTGTTATATCTAGTAGATGGCAGCTGGCTCTGGGCCCTTCCTTTTATGATGACATAGCAATAAGTTTTAAAATAGGATTGATCCCATGTTGTCAAAACTAGCAGGCATAAATGTACCGGATTTTGGAATCTAAGTGCCTGGTTAAAATTGATTGGCTAAATTCAAAAGCCTGTCGCCTTGGTAAAAACTGTTGATTGTCCTGCTGACTGTACGGCCTTTTTAATACATACGTTGCAATTCGGGTGTTCTCTGTGTCATTACACGCTTTCTGGCTACAGCCCACAGATATCCATTTAAAATCTGCAAGCACAGAAAAGGCACATCATCTTTGAAAGCAAACAAGCAATGTTTTCCTGCCAGCATTATGCAAACACCAAATTCTAACTTCCTGCCTCCCTATCCAGAAGTACTCTATTCAGCTTCACAACAGTCGGACAGTAGAAAATTGAAGCAGTGTGCTGTCTGTATATTGAAAACACAAGCTCACAAAGAGATTCTGGATCTTTTCTAGTCTTTACTGTGAGGCAATACAAAATTTGTTGAACTCTGACAGACTGAATGGAGCCTTAGGGCCAGTGAGGTCCGTGTGAGTCCCGAATATTTAGCGGACAGGCAGACTGTCCAAAATGGTCAGAGATTGTTCCTCGTCACATCGCCAAAATGTAAGTATTTCTGTCAATTATGCCATCCATAGGGCGTTTCGCCTGCTCTTGCTTTTCTGTGTTGACATTAGTCTGCAGCTGATTCCCACACACTTGTTTTCTTGTAATGACGTAACAATAACAGTCAAGTTACTGGGGATTCATGTGGTGCATTGGAAGAGACCTCTCTTTGATTCAGGAGATCCGGATTTGTCTCCCACATTTCCTCCTCATTCCTCGGCAGCACGAAACACACTTTAAAATGGGGGCAGTATTTTCATCAGCATTAAGAACAGTTGCTGTCTGTTGGAGAGACAGATTCATATTTCCTACAGCACAGATACAGGTCCTTTGGTCCAAATCGATGGATGACTACCAAATGTTCATCCAGACTAACTCCATTTCTTTGCACTTGGCCCATATCTTTCTAAACCTTACCAATCCAGTATATTTGTCCAAATTCCTTTTAAATCTTGCTTGTGTACCCGCCTTCACCACGTCGGATCACTGTTCATTCCATATGCGTACAAACCTCTCTTCAAAAGTTTGCACCTCAGGTTCCCTATTACACTTTCCCCTCTAAACCCTAACTGATGCCGACCCTTCTTGATTCATGAACTCTGACAAAAAGACTGAAGGCATTCTCAAGGAAACGTCCTGGCTTGTCCTATCTCTCCGTATGATTTAGAGCGTTGACTCCGTGCAATATCCTTGCAAAAACCTGCTGAGCTCTCTCCGGTTTCAAAGCAACATTTCTATAGCAAGTTGAGCAGATTTAAGCACAATGCTCCAAGTGCTGCCTCACCAACGTCCTGCACAATTGCAACATAACATCCCAACTTCTATCCTCAATGCCCTGACTGATGAAGGCCGGAGTGCAAAAAGCCTTCTTCACTGTTCTGGTCAGCTGTGATTACACTTTCACGGAATTGTGCTCCTGAACTCCAACTCCTTCAGGCCTGACCATTTACAATGAAACTCACACCTTGATTTGACTTCCAAAATGAATGACCACACTCTATCTGTATTAAACTCCATTTCCCATTGCTCCCCCGATCAACGTCCTACTGCAATTTCTGATAACCTTCCTCACTGTCCACAATTCTGTCTATTTCATGTAGTAATTGTTTCTTTAATAAAGTGAAGTATTCCATATGCCTTCTAAAATCCACCTCATGTACATAACCTGTTATCTTCAGAGACCCGTGCATATTAAAATGTTTGAGTTAGTGTTAGGATTCAAATTCTGGCTTTTGAATCATACAATAGTCATGAACAAATTTGCGAGAGACATTTTTGCGAATACATTGTTTAATTGTCAGCTATTTCCAGACTTCCCAGCGTCCCACCGATATGATATCATTATTTGTCTTGTGAGCTCGTCATGAATCGAGCCTGTCACATTCTTTCCCCAGATGTCTTATATTTGCCACTTAATCAACACGGTGATATCTGCCTGCAATTTCGAGCCAACCTCACCGAATTCCGACTGTGCAAAAAAGGCCATTCCAATAATCAAATTTGTACTGACCTTATTAAGAACATCCCACCCAGACTCACTCCACACCAGTAAACGTGCTTTTGCCGCGGATAATCCACCTAGCCTGCACGTCCCTGAACACTACGGGGTATTTGGCACGGCAAGCCACCCGAAATACCCCATATTTGGTCTGTGGGAGGAAACAAGTCCACCCAGTGGAACATTTGCAGACACGGGGAAAATGCGTGATATCCACATAGGCAGTCGCGCAACTACTGGAATAGAAACTGGGTTCTTGCGCTGTGAAACAGTGGTGCTAAACATTGTGCCACTGCTGGACTCTTGACTGTTAACCACCTACCAAATTTTATCTCAGCTGCGGACTTCTGACTTTTTAGTTCCATTGAAATCCTAAATTTGTACACTGCTCAGCAAGATCTGCAACAATGAATGCATCCCCCTGCCATCCCTCTCACAGACAATTTTGTATTCAACATGCTTTGAGTCCCATGGAATGTTATTATCTTTACCAGCTCTCTCGCAACTGACGCACAATAAAAGAGTGTTTGCAAATTACTGATACGGCGCTGGTCTATGCTCTCTTACCCGCCTCAGGAAGTAGGGAAAGTTAACAAACAAAAACAGAAATCAGTGGGAAAAATCAACCCATCTGGCAACACCTGAAAACGAATTCTGATATCTCTTCCCAAATGCTGACAGACCTGCTGAACTTTCCGAGCAATTATTGCTGTTTTTTGCAATTTTCAGCGTTCTCGGTTCTTTGTTTTCTTTTGATTATTATTGTTCAGAGATGCATCATATACATAACTGAAGATTTATGTACCTTTATTGATGCTGGAACGATAGCTTCTCGCCGTTGTCTGCACTAATTTTATCCAAAATTTGAAGTCGCTGCATCCTGATGGATTTTGCTGCGTTTTCGTTTTTACTTTGTGAAAACCAATGCTTTGTAATTGTTCAGGTAGTACCCATGTATTCCAGGCGCAGACGCAGATTACTTTGATGATCCCAAATGTGGCCCAGCTATTCCTTTGCTAAGTTCGCTTATATTCAAACAGACCTATTTACAGGCATGTTGATACAGCTCTGGTTCAGGTGGTACTTTAACCGGGGTTAAGTAGCTGAGACTTAGGTTCTCAAACGCTGCAGCACAACAGCCCCTTTCTATTTACATTGAACTAAAGTATTGTGTGCAGTTCCTGAGCCAACATCAAGAAATTATTTGATTACAGTCGAAAGGGAGCAGAGGAGACTGCCTTCCCCAGAGATTTTCAGTGAAGAAGAGAGATTGGGCAGACTCGAGTTGTTTTCTTTAGAGCAGAGGAGAATTAAAGAGGACATGGATGTGATGTGTAAAATTGTGAGGTTAAATTATAAGGTAGATAGGAAGGAATGCTTCCCTTTGTTAGTGGGATCAATGATCGGGGGTTAGATTTAAGTCAAAGGAGCAGAAGGTTCAGTGTCACTCGGAAACTCCTTTTCATCCAGCATGTCGTGTGAAACTGGAACGTACTGCCTGTAAGGGTGGTGGATGCACAAACCCTGAGAACAGTGAAGTACTAAGAAATCCACTTGCCATAACAAGGTATAGGCGTCTATGCATCAAGTGCTCGAATATGGAATTACATCATTTAGCTGTTTGTTTTTGACCAAAACTGAGGTTTGGGCTATAGGGAATTGTTCTGTGATTGAGGTACCAGTGACGATATGTCGCTAACCTGTAAGTCACACCATGGTTGCATAAGAAAGGCAGTCCTTTCAACGCATTAATCTCAGCAAATCATAGCTTTCCCAAGTGCATTCCCTCCAACACTGAAACCCCTCACACCATGGAATGAAACAAATTGATGAGATACACAGCAGTATTTACCCACGAGGGCGGCAGTGAGCTGTTAGACACAGTCATGGGTAGATTCATGAATATCAAACGACATTCAAGGCTTTCAGACAGGATGGCAACTGATGACCAGTAAATTCCACGTTACAAGCAAATATCTGACAGATGGGAAATCTGCTCCCAATGACTTATCTCGATTGGGCTTACAGTGGCCTGCAAAAGACACAGACACAGTGGTGTACACTGCCTAAAATTTCACCGGTTATAAATCACACAACACCAAGTTATAGTCCAACAGGTTTAATTGGAAGCACACTAGCTTTTGGAGCGACGCTACTTATCACCTGATGAAGGATCGTGTGCTTTCAATTAAACCTGTTGGACTGTAACCTGGTGTTGTGTGATTTTTAACTTTGTACACCCCAGTCCAACACTGGCATCTCCAAATCATAAAATGTAGCTGATTTCTCTATGAAAGATTGCTGTTTAGTCTCACGCTAATCTCCACCAGGTCCTCGATTCGTGACACAATTAAATGCAGTAGTATGGAATTAGTACAACAGATTATGCCTTTCGGTCCATCATGTTCATACAGCTTGATAGCAGTGAGATATCAATAAGGACAAGCTCTCACCAGCCAGGACGATTGCATTGGTCGTGGCGCAGGGGACTGCGCAGTTACCGAGAGATCTTGCAAGGGCAGGACTCACAGCTATTTCGAAGCAAAAAGCCATTTCACTAAAATACCTGCCGTTTGGATCAACTACATAAAGTCACAGCCTTATATCCCAGCCAGATTTCTGCACATGCCTCCTACAAAGATATTCAGATAATTTACAGCAAAGCATCCAAAGTTCTGACTTTATCCAAAATAAATGTATGAACTTGAATAAATACACATTGTTTTCAGCTTGTTATCTCACTGGAGGTTACCAGGTTCCAATCCCATTTACAGACAAAGTGTGAATCGGTTGATAGCATCTCTGTCTACTGAAATATCAAACAGTGATTCTCATCTCTCATCAACATACATCACCCCAGCCTCAGCACGCCCGAATGTGTTTGTTCATCATTAATCCTCATTTTCTTCAATCATTAATATCAAAAATGGAACCATCATACGGACTCTTCAGGCCACCCACTCTCTCACTATTCCAATGCGATGGATCTCAGAACTGCACACAAAACTGTTGCTGCGGCCCAGCCGGTGTTACGGACAGTTTTGGCAACGCCTCCCTTGTCTCTGTCTCGGCTGGTGAAGTGAAGTACCCAGTAGATATAGAAGTCCTCACATCTCTTTGATTTTACTGTGTTGTTACAGTCATCGAGTCTTGGAGACCCACAGCGCGGAGACAGGTCCTCTGGCCCAAACTGCTTCATGCTGTGCAAAATGTTCGTCCGTGCTAACTCCATTTCCTTGCAATTGTCCTTGTAAACCTTTCCTATCGATGTACTTGTCCAAATGCATTTTAAATGTTGCTAAATACCCAAATCAACCACATTCACACGTATTTCATTCCATTGGCATACCAACATCTGTGTGAAAAAAAAGTCCCCTGAGGGTCCCTTTTCTTCTTTACCCTTTAACCTTAAACTGATACCCTCTCGTCCTCAATTCCTAATTATTGTTTTGCATTGTTCAGACATGAACGGATTCATTTGCTCTTCTACCCCATCTGATTATTTCAGGTTTTAAATTGCATTGCCACAGCTGAGGAAGGGCGTTTGCAATTCTTTAGCTCAATCCATATTAAATCACATGGCCCTCTTTGGAACTGCAGTTTCTGACTGCGACTAATCCTGCTCTGCTCTTGATTTTTCACAATTAGCCGCTTGCTTCTGAACAAAATGTTTTGAAAGAAGGTGTGTCATCTAGTCTTTGTTCTCTCTTGTATCGAGGTTTCATCAAAACATTTGCGGAGGTCTGGGTAGCGACTATAGCGGCTGGTGGAATGTTGCGAGCCACATTTCTGGTTGAGCTGAACAAACGGATGGCTCGATAAGGATTGTATAATATGCTTCTTCGAGGGACGAACTGATCCTGCCAAAGAATGTGATGATACAGTTCTTAATATTTAGAACATAGAACAATACAGCGCAGAACACACTTCAGCCCTCGATTTTGCGCTGACCTGTGAACTATTCTCAGTTCGTCCCCCTGCACTATGTCAAAATCATTCAAGTGCTTATCTAATGTTTGTATAAATCTCCCAAATGTGGCTAAACCCAATGAAATATCTCCCTCAAAACTTTTGCTGCAACGAGATGAGAGTCCACTGTGAGGTTCAGGGGGAATGGGGCGTGGAATTTCCAAGCCTGCATTAAAATATACGCAGCACCAGCAACGTTGAGCAAATAATCTATTGGCCTGATTTCAACACCGATCACTTATGTTTTGTGTTTCTGAGATGAGGATAAATCAACGGGCTTTTGCCCGAAACGTCGATTTTGCCTGTCCTCGGATTTTGCCTGTCCTCGGATGCTGCCTGAACTGCTGTGCTCTTCCAACACCACTAATCTATAAATCAACGTGTATTTGCCCATTCTTCATTGATTAGACAGCCTTCAAGAGTCAATTCCATCTTATCTTAAGAATGGGCAGGACGAGGTTTGTGAACAGGTAGCAACTGGCATTCTGAAGTGTAAATACGTTTCATGTAAGAAATATAATTGGTAAGGCAGATGTGCTACTGTCTGAATTAATACATGGTTCGACGATGTGATGATCATTACAGTGACTGTTTCGAGAGCAGGGCAGGACTGGCAGCTAAACTGTCCAGCATTTGGATAGTTCAGGCAAGATACAGAGCGACTTAAAAGGGTGGCATGGTTATGTTATTTATGAAGGAGAATGTCACTGTGTTGTCACTGTGATAGATCCATTTGTGGTGCGGAAACTGATGGAGAATTGATTGGCTCTAGAAACAGCATATCGGTTTTCGAATTGAGGAAGAGGCCACACTCGACCTGGTATTGGAGAATGAACCGAGCCGACTGATCAAATGTTCAGTAGGAAAACATATCAATAGCAATGATCATAATCTGTAAGTTTTATATAAATTATGGACAACGATAAGACTGATCCCCGGATAAAAGTGCTAAATTTTGGGTAAGCTGTCTACAACTGAATTAGATTAAAATCGAGGAATTACATTGGGGCAGTTGATTGAAGGTATGTGGACATTAGAAAACGGCGTATGTTTTGAAGGCCGTTTTGATTCATTTGAGGATGAATGAAGAAGACAGCCAGACGTCGGAGTCCTGGGAGACAAAAGATATTGAAAGACTCGTGTTAAAAAATGAAACAAAACCTACATAAGGTGCAGCAAGCTGGAACATGACCCCTGAGGGGTAGACCAAAATCAGGAAGGAAATTAGGATGTCTAAAATGGTTAATGGAATGTTCTTAGCCATTCAAATTAAGGAGAAATGCAAGAGGTTGTTTCCATTTGTTAAGAACAAAAGGGAAGCGAGGGAAAGATGAGTGAATACATGCGCAAAGCCAGAAAGTTGAATTACTTCACTACAGTGTACATTGTCTCGGTATTTAACAATGAGAACCAACTGTGCGGTGGTAAGGTGAGCGATTGGGAATGTTGATTTCCTGGAGCATATCGACATTATGAAAGGGGAGATATCGAGTCTCTTCAAAAACAATAAGGCAGATAGTTCGCCTAGAACTGATGGAAGCTACCGTCGGGTGTTGAGGGGGCAAAAGAGGAGAGATTGCTGGAACCTTGATAAGTATATTTTCATACGCTTTTGATGAAGGCGAAACCCCAGAAGTCTGATTAACAGACAAGGTTTATCATTTGTTCAAGAAGGGAAACAGAGAAAATCCAGGAAATTCTTGGCCATTGAGCTTTTTATCACAGGGAAATGTTTGGAAATTTTTCTAATTGACAGGATTAATTCTAATTTTGAAAATAATGGATTTCGTAGAGATGCAATGTCTTTATGTGGAAGAGTATTTGTCTCAAACTTGATTGAATGTTTCCTGAAAGGGACAAAGCTGATTGATGAAGCCAAGACAGTGGATGTTACTTATGTGACTTTACGAAAGCATGTGACATTGTCTGTCATGGTAGAATAGTCCAGAACATTAAGAAACATGGGAACTTCGGTGATTTATTCATTTGGATGCAAAATAGGTTTGTTCATGGAAGACAGAGGGTAGTTGTGGTGATTAATTTGTTCTGATTGGAGGTCTGTGACTCGTAGAGCTCAGCAAGAGTCAGCGATGGGACTTCTGCATTTGTAACGCAATTGGAAAGTATTTGGTAAAAAGCAGATACCTCAGAATCATTGATATGAAGGAGGATTTTGGTTACTAAGTGCATAGCTCTGGAATGTTAGAAATATGACTGGATAAGATGGGTCAATGGCATATCACATTCTTACCTTCCTTGGTCAAAGCGTTGAACGTAAACAACGGGAAATCATTTTATATTTGCATAAACCCTTAGTTCAGCCACGTATTGATTTTGTGTGTAGTTCTGGTCGCCTCACTATAGCATCAATGTGAAGATTCTGTATAGGATGCGGAAGAGGTTTTGAAAGATTAGCTCTCAGAGTAGCTTGGAAAACTTGGATTTTTTGCACTAAAGCAGTTGAGTCTGAAGAGCAACCTAATGTAAGTGTATAAAGTTATGAGAGGAGTGGATAGGGTGGGTAGTCAAAGTGTTTTTCCCAGTGTTAAAATGTCACGTAGAGGTAGTATACGTTTGAAGCAACACGGGACAAGATCTAAAGACCCTTGGGAGACAACTTCTTCACATAGACGATGGTAGGTGCCGGGAAAGCACTGGCAGTGGGGCTAATAGAGTCAGGTACGATAGCAAGTTTGAAGAGGCGTTTAGACAGATACAAGAACATGTAGTGAATACAGTGGGACCGATTAGTTTGGAATAGCATCGTAAACCACACAGACACTTTGGGCCAAAGAGCCTGTCGCTGACAATTTTGATTTGGATATGCCAATGTTGGACTGGGAGGTATAAAGTTAATAATCACACAACACCAGGTTATAGTCCAACGGGTTTAATTGGAAGCACGCGCTTTCGGAGCTCTGTTCCTCCATTAGGTGGTAATAGAGTACAAAAATCTAAGACACATAATTTATAGCAAAAGTTTACAGTGTGATGTAAGTGAAATTATACATTGAAAAATACCTTTCTCATTTGTTATACTGACCATGTTAGTTTCACTTCTTTCACGTGTAAATCGTAACTTGTTTTACGCATTACGTTCTCAGGTGAACTTTAACAATTGTTGTCAGCCCAGATCATGTGTTGAAGGTATTAGTCCCCTGTATGCTTCTTTGTATTCCATAATATTTGGATTGATTCTAATCTTAAAAAAATGAATTAATAGAATCTTACACGGATTCCTGCAATTTTGAGCAAAGTACAATGTAACTTTGCAAGTACAAATTCACCCCACATGTGAGTGTGTATGTGTGTGTGTCGAGTGGGGTTGTGAGAGGGTGCATGTGTGAGTGTGGGTGTGTGTGTGCATGTAGGAGTGTGTGTATGTGTGTGTGTTTAGCTTTCTGTGTTGGCTTAGTGAACTCAGTGTGCGTTGATGTTCGTGGGATTTTTTGTTTGATTGCCAGTTTGTCTTAATACTATTGAATTAAAATTTCATGATCTGGTATGCTGGGATATGAATCAATATACCCACAACATTACAGTCGTCCAGTGACTTTGTGACAACCACATGATGTCAGGAGGTTTATGTTGTCCTGATTTTTTTTTAATGAAGACAAATCAGTAAAGTAATATTGGGATGATTCAGTTGTATCATATGTAATGACGGTCTGCTGATTTCTCATCATACATGCAAGAAATATTTGAAGCATCTCTCGAAGTTCTTTAAACGAATTCGGTAAGCAGGCTTGGTGATAAACCTGGCTAATAGTAAATTCGCAAATGCTCAAGACACATTACTCGGCCATATAATTGGTCAGGGACAGATGTCCACAAAGGGTTGTGAAAGCAAAAGTTACAGGGGACTTTCCTCCATCAACGACACAAGGAAAATAATCTCATTCCTGGATCAAAACGCATCCCTTTTTATCAGAAATTTACACCGAATTTTAGTAATGTGGTTGCTTCAGTGATTGACTTGTTGAAGAAGTTTTCACAATATCAGTGAACGGATGAAGATCAAAAGGCATTTCAAGGACTGAAACCTGTGTTAAGAATAATGTTGACCGCACGTAATTGTGCAAAGCCATTGAAGGTGTTTATCAATGCAAGTGATGTGTGTGTCGGTGCTGGAATCTTACAAGAACATACCGAAAATCCTGAAATATCAAATGCATGTTATTCAAGAAAACTGAATAATCATCAACAGAGATAATCGACAATTGTGAGGGAGACTTTGAGTTTGGTGTCGGCGTTGCGACATTTGAATTTGTAAGATGACAATCTGGGACCATTGCATACACTGAACATAAGCTCTTAAAGTTTTAGTTTTGAAAAAAAAAACTATGAAGTAGCATTGCAGACTGTTTAGATGGAATTTATTATTGCAGCCATTCAGTTTAAACATTGTACACATGGCAGAGCGAGAGAACGTAGTTTTTGATCCATTGTTGCATGTTTGATGTAGGAAGATGGAAATTTTTATTCGCTGGAGGAAATAGAGGAAAGTGAAATGTAGGTGTGAATGCTTGC
Organism: Chiloscyllium plagiosum; assembly: GCF_037043375.1. Taxonomy (NCBI): domain Eukaryota; kingdom Metazoa; phylum Chordata; class Chondrichthyes; order Orectolobiformes; family Hemiscylliidae; genus Chiloscyllium; species Chiloscyllium plagiosum. The sequence continues at coordinate 18,580,054 of NW_028270179.1, read as the reverse complement.
ATGACTAGAGTCAATGCAATATATATGTATTATAGTCTATGAATGACATAAGATTTTCTTTTAAATGAAGCCATGTCTCCATATTTGTTTCTAAGTGGGGAGGAGTGATGATGCTATGGATTTAGGAATTGTATCTTTACCTGTTTCTATGAAGAAATTTTAAGACAGAGGTGGAGAACCGTCTCTCGGAGTCAACAGCTTGCAATGCCTTGTTTTACTTTTAAAGTTAAAACAATACAATCAGTTTGAATGGGTGGTATTAACTCCCACAGAAGCAGAATTTATAGTTGTAGCAATTTGTAGTTAATGAGGTCTTGAACTTGTATGGGGAGAGTCTTATTCTACTGTCTGTTACAGCTAAAATGTGGAATATCTCGCTGCTGTTAGAATTGCATGTGAGACGATCTGTTTTATTGTATTTGTCTTTGTCAAGGGTGTGTTTATGACGTGTTCCTATAGTAATTAGTAACATTCAGGACATGTATTCTTTTGTTCATCATTTCGATAGAATTACAATTGTTTTCCTTTATTTCCTATTTTGTCTCTATTTAACTGCAGTAAAAATAACCGGTTGTTTGCTTAAATTTGAGTAGTTTGAGTGAACGATTTGGATCTGGAAAGGAACGTTGCAAGTTAGTTTTAAAGTGAGAAATAATTAGCATCTAGACTATCGTCTCAATGCATTTTAGGGCATTTAGTCTGATCAATAACAACATCTTATATCTATTGTTCCTGTTTAATTCCTCAGATACACCAATGGTAAATTGAAACTTAATTGGTGAAACAAAGATCCTTAAAAAACTCAAATTGATCTCAACTGAAGTTACAATGGCAGTCACAGTTTCTTAACCTCATCGCCTTTGTGAAAGGTGTGTAGATTCCCTGGTTAACCTCAATACCGTTATCCTCGCTCTAATTTATTTGCAGCTGTTTGTTCCATTTGGTCTGTGTCCACTTTATTGGGTCTTCTTACGCATGGTATGACGGAAAATAGAATCTCCATGTTATAATCAAATATAGGTTTTCAAATTGTTTAAATGCGAAGCATCAATTTCATGCAACATTATTTCCGATGTAAATGCCCCTAAGTAATTATTAACTGAATAAAGGAAGTGAACATATGGTGAAAAGTGTGGTGCAGGAGAGAGCACTTCCATTTGAAGGGTCACCATCATTAGTACTGGAACATGAGGGATATGTACCATTGACTTGGTCTCCACCTGAACCGAGTTGGGACCAGTGTTCGAGCGAGAAGTGTAAAGAGTGTGGTCTATAAGCCTTTAAACTGTGATGTGTGAGAGCAGAGAACAACGGAACTCCAAGCAGTAGTAACGACCATTGTGAAGCAAAGCTGCAGGTAAGCATCTATGGGTGTGTGGACTCCACATTAAAATGTGTGGGAAAAAAATGAGAAGAAGGAAGAACTCAGCAGTGGCTGTTCAATTCTTCAGCACACAGATGTGGGCAGCCTGTTTCAAAACGTTTTGGATTCAAATGTCAACAACTATGGATAAATATCGAACAATGAGAAGGGATACCGTCAATACAGGACTGAAGGTGTTGCATGTCAAGGTGCACAGTGTTAGAAATAAGATAAATGCCCGAGTGACGCAGATTAAGATGGGCAGATATGAAGTGGTGAGCATCACGGCGATATGTCTGCAAGAGGATTAGGACTGGGAGGTCAACATTCAAGGATATATGTCAGATTGAAAAGGCAGGCAGGTGGGCAAAGGGCTTGGGTTTGGAGTTCTTGCAAAAAGTGAATTTTAAACAATAACAATAAATGAAGTAGGATCAGATGACGTAGAATTTGTGAGAGTAGAGTTGAGAAACCGCAAAGGTAAAAAGTAAAAGCACATAATCGGTTTTATTTGCAGGCCTCCAAAGCCCGTTCTGGTTTTGGCGCATACGACCCACGAATTGATTGAAAAGGCTTGCAAGATATTGAAGGTAACAGTGACCAAGGGGGGTTTTAACATGCGGGTGGACTGGGAAAAGCAAGTTGATGGTGGATTACAAGAAAAAATAATTTGTGGGCTGTCTACGAGGCGTTTTGTTTTTGGAGCAGCTTGCTGTGGAGCCCAATGGGAAAGAGACAATTCAGGATTTAGTGTTGTCCGACGAGGCAGACTTAAAAAGGGAGCTCAAGAGGAAGAATGTGTTATGAGGCAGTGTTCGTAATTTGGGTGAATTTAATCTGCAGTTTGAGATGGAGAACTTTGAATTCGGTTTAACTCTATTATGGTGAATAAAGTCAACGGCACTGGTATGAAAGAGGAACTGACGACAATTAATTGGCAGAGGACCTAGCAGGAAAGACAGTGAACTAGCAGTGACAGGAGTTTTCGGCAATGATTCGGGAGACACAACAAAAATTCATCTGAGTAAAAGAAGCAAATACCAAACGGAGGATGAAGGAACCATGTCTGAGTAGGAAAATCATGGTCAGTACAACAGCAAAACAGAAAGCATTAATTGTGGCGACGGGATCGGAAAGTGCATGGAAAAATAAGGCTAAGTCAGTATGGTTTCATCAATTTGGAGGGAATGCCTCACTAAGCTGTTTGAATTTTTTGAGGAGGTACCGAGCAGGTTAGAACAAGAGGACCGAAGAATGCTATCCAGCTGGTCTGCCAGAAGATCTTTGAACACGTTCTACACAGGAGACTGCTTGGCAACATGAGAACCCATGGTCTTCGAAACAAGGCACTAGCATGGACAGAATTTTTCTTTTGCCGGCAGAAAGCAGAGAATAGGCATAAAATGGTCCTTCTCAGAATTGAAGCCAGGGACTAATGGTGTTTCACAAGAACCAGTGTTTAACCACAACTTTTCACTTTATATATTCATCATTTTGACGAAGGAAACTGACTAACTTCTGGCTACCTTTCCATAAAGATAAACAGATAGTTGCACGGGTAGCATTGATGAGGTAGGGAAATTTCAGAAAGAATTAGACACTTTAGGAAATTGGCTAAGAAATGACAGACTAAATACCACGTGGAAATATAAATATCATGACTTTGCTCGGAAGAATAGATGTATGGAATATTTTCTAAATGGGGAGAATTTTCAGAAATCTGGAGTGCATAAGAACTTGGGAGTCCTAGTCCAGGAATTTCTTAAGTTAATCTTTCAGGTTGAATCGGCAAATTGGAAGGCAAATGCAATGTTGTCATTCATCTGGATAGGACGAGACTATAAAAGCAGAGATGGACTTCTCAAGCTTTATGAAGCTCTGGTCACACAGCGTTTTGAGATAGTGTGAGCAATTTTGGCCTCACTAATACCTTCTGCACCGTGCAACTAAAAGTGAGCAACAAAAACTAGCACAGTCATTGCTGGCCACATCCAATCAATGAATAAGATAAAAATACCAACATGAAGAGATGGGAGGAAAGAAACATTGAAGACTCCTTTCGTAGAGCGCAATTCCAAAATTGTTGCACCCAAACATCCATGCTTTATAATCTTCTGGGTTTGTGATCCTGCCTTATTGCAAAGGTTGGACAGAACCACAAGAAAAATCACAACAGGAGCAGAGAATTGGCACTGTCTCTGTATCTTTAACATTGTCGCTTGGACTCCATAATGTCTTGTGGCATTTGACCATTGGAGTGAGGTTAGGGATAGATCTTTGATTACTCTAAGTCAAGTCGGCATAAGGCGGGAGTAAATGTTGGACATTCTAAAATGCATTAATGTGTACAAGTCCCCAGGTCCGGAAAGAATATATTCTCAGTTTCTGAGGGAAGCAATCAAGCTGGGGTTTAACAGATATCCTTGCAGCATCCTTAACCAAGGCGGAGGTCCCAGAGGATTGGAGAATTGCTAAAGTTGCCCCATTGTTTAAGAAGAGTAGCAGGAATTTCCTATGTAATTGCACATCTGTGAGCCTGACGTCGGGTACTGAAGCTACTTGAGAAGCTACTGAGGGATAGCATATACAGAACATAGAAAAGTGTGGCACCGAACAGGCTCTTTGGTCCACGATTTTGTGCCGACATTTAATCCTAATGTAAAATATAGTAACTTCTCCTACGCACACTTCAACTCACTGCTATCCGTGTGCATGTCCAACAATCGCTTAAATGTCCCCCATGACTCTGCTTCCACCACCCCAGCTGACAACGCTTTCCATGCATTCATAACTCTCTGCATAAAGAATCTACCTCTGACGTCTCCATTATACCTTCCTCCTCATACCTTCAAACCATGACTTCTCGTCGCAGTCAATCCTGCCCAGGGGTAAAGTCTCTGGCTATTGACTCTATCTATTCCTCTCATTATTTAGTACACCTCGATCAGGTCTCCTCTCTTCCTCCTTCTCTCCACAGAAAAAGTCCGAGCTTATTCAAACTTTCTTCACATGGCAAGCCCTCCAGACCAGGCAGCATCCTGGTAAACATTCTTTGCATCCTCAACAAAGCCTCTGCATCTTTCCTATCGTAGGGCGAACAGAACCGTATGCAATATTCCAAGTGTGGTTGTACCAGGGACTTGTAGAGCTGCAGCTTATCCTCGCAGCTCCTAAACTTGATTCCCCTGTTAATGAAAGCCAAACTACCATATGATTTCTTAACAACCGCACCCACATGGGTGTCAACTTTGAGGGATCTCTGTACTTGCACAGTCAGATCCCTCTAGTCCACTGCCAAGAATCCTGTCTTTAATCCAAAATTCAGCATTTGAGTTCGACCTTCCAAACTGCATCACTTCGCATTTATCCAGGTGAACTCCATCTGCCATTTCGCAGCCCATCTCTGCATCCTTTGTATGTTGTGCTGCAGCCTGCAGTATCCCTCAATACTATCGACCACATCTCCAACCTTGGTGGCATCTACAGATTTACTAAACGACCCCTCAAGCTCCTCATCCAAGTCATTTATAAAAACTACAAAGAGCAGAGGCCAAAGAATAGAGCCCTGTTGAACCCCACTCAACACTGACCTTAAGGCAGAATGTTTTCCATCTACAATTACTCTCTGCCTTCTGTCAGGCAGCCAATTCTGAATCCAGATAGCAAACCTCCCTGTATCCTACAATTCCTGATTTCATGAATGAGCCGACCATGGGGAACCTTATCAAACGCCTTGCTGTAGTCCAAATACACCACACCTACATCTCGGCCGTCATCAACCTGCCTTGACACCTCCTCAAAGAACTCAAGAAGATTTGGGAAGATGGACCTGCCCTCAGAAAGCCATGCTGACTGTTTTTAATCAAACTATGCTTTGCCAAATAGTCAAAAATCCTATCCATCAGAATTCTTTCCACAACTTTACTAACGGCAGACGTGAGACTGACTGGTCTGTAATTGCCAGGGAATTCCCTATTACCCTTCTTTAAAAGATGAACAACATTCGCCTCCTTCCAATCCTCCGGTATGACTCCATTGGAGAGTGAGGAGGCAACTACCAACGGCTTAGCAACCGCCTTTCCTGCTTCGCAGAGCAGCCTAAGATAAATCTAGTCTGGCCCTGGAGACTTATTACTCTTAGTGTTTTCCAAAATGTCTAACAGATCAGCTTCATCAATCAAGATCTGGTCAAGACTTTATCCCAGCTCCTCTAAGTTTTCATTTACAACGACGTCCCTTTCCTGGTTGAAAACCGATGCAAAAAACTCATTCAGGGCTTCCGCTATCTGCTCAGACTCCACGCACCAGTTCTCTATACTATCCCTGAATGGCCCTGTCTTCTTCCTGATCATTTTCTTATTCCACACGTAATATTAAAATGCGATTGGCTTCTCCCTAATCGTTCTTGCCAAGCCTTTTTCGTGCCCCCTCCTGGCTCTCATCTGTCGAATTCTGAGCTCCTTTCTAGAAAGCCTGTAATCCTATTCAGCTGTGCTACATCCTTGCTTCCTCCACCGTACGTCAGCTGTCTTCTTCTTTTTGATGAGAAGTTCCTCTGTTCTCGTCATCCAAGGTTCCTTGATCTTACCCCTTCATACCTGTCTCAGAGAACAAATTTGTGCATCACTTGCAATAACTCCTCCTTAAATAGTCTCCACATGTCTGCTGTGCCATTTCTGTGGAACAATTGCTTCCAGTTTGTACCTCCCAACTCCTGTTTGATAGCATCATAATTTCGTTTTCCCTAATTAAACATCTTCCCTCAGCAACTGCTCGTTTCACTCGCCAAGGCTATGCTAAATATGAGACTGTCGTGAGCACTTTAACCAAAATTCTCGCTCTCCGCGAGATCTGACACCCGTTCTGCATCGTTGCAGAGCACCAAATCCAAAATGGCCTCTTCTCTCGACGGTCTATCTGCATACTGAGTGAGGAAACTCTCCTAAACTCACCTGACAAAAACGGCTCCATCTAAACCATCTGCACTTTGGACATTCCAGTCGAAATTGGGAAAGTTATAATCACAGATAACAACAACTCTGTTACTTTTGCATTTTTCCAGATTCTGCTCGCCTATGAGACCTTCAATCTCTCTACTGCGATTAGATAGTCTGTCGAAAGCCCCCAGTGCGGTGGCTGTTCCTTTGATGTTCCTAACTTCCACCTACACTGGCTCAGTAGGCAAATCTTACTCAACAACCTACATTTCTGTAGCTGTGATGCACTCTCTGGTTAGCCATATTCCACCGACTCATCTTTTTACACCCTCCCTGTTATTTCAAAACGTTCTAAAACCTGGAACATCAAGCAACCATTCCTGCCACTGTGAAACCTAAGTCTCTGTTATAGCCACAACATCTTAGCACCAAGAACTGATTCAGGCTCTAAATCGTCACTCTTCTTTCGGAAACTCCTTGCATTAAAGCAGACACACTTTCATCGCGTGAGAAACCTTCCTGATAGATTCAATGTATCCTGTCTTTAAAACTGCCCAGGATTCATTCGCTCCCCCCTCGCACCTCGATGCAAATGGAGGTCTCTTTGCCCGAGGTAAGTCTTTTAAACGGTCAGACTCACCTTCCCTGAATTCCTTCGCTTCTCCTTTGCTCCTCTTGGCAAATACATGTCCATTTGGAAAAAGATGAAGTTATAAGTGTTAGACAGCATGGTTGTGTGCAATAAGGTTATGCCTTAGAAACCTAAGAGAAGCCTTTGAAGAGCTGACAACATTAATTGATGAAGGAAGGGATGTGGGTGTCATATATGTGCATTTAGTAAGGTGTTTATTAAGGTTCCCCATGGTAGGTTGATGAAGAAGTTGAAGTCGCAGGGGTCTACGGTGTTCTCGATGGATGGACAGAGAACTGGTTGAAAAAATGGAGACAGAGAGTAGTCAAGGAAGGAAGCTTCTCAAAATGGAGATTTCTGGCCTTCAACAGTGCTCGGACCACTGTTGTTTGTGATATACATAAATTATTTAGACGAAACGAAGTTTGTCAAATGAACAAGTTTTCAGATGAAAGTAAGATTGGTGGAGTAGCAGATAGTGAACGGGACTGTCAGAAAATAGAGCAGAACATACGTACATTGGAGAATTGAGCAGAGAAATGTAAGATGGAATTCAATTTGGACACGTATGAGGTGATGTATTTTGGAAGATCCAACTCAAGTGCGAACAATCGAGTAAATGGAAAAGTACTGTGTAAAATTGATGCACCCAGCGACCTGGGGTTTCAGGTCCATTGTTCCCTGAAGGTAGCAACATAGGTCAGTAGAGTAGTTTAGAAGGCATACGGAATGCCTTCCTTCATCGGAAGGGGTATTTTACAAACTTTGGCCTGTCATCTTACAGTTTGTAAGACTTTGGTTCGGCCACATTTGGAATACTGCGTATGGTTCTGGTCGCCACATTAGGTAAAGGATGTGGATGCTTTGAAAAGGTGCAGTGAAAGTTCACCAGTACATTGCCTGTTATGGAGAGTACCAGCTTTGAGGAGAGATTGTTTAGGTCACGACAATTTTCACTGCAAAGAAGGAGTTTGAGAGGGGACTTGATTGACCACGAAAAAATCATGAGAGGTGTAGACAGGGTGAGTAACAACAGACTGGTCTCCTTCCACTCGGAAAGATGTTGTCGAACTTGAAATGGTTCATAAAAGATTTATAAGGATGTTGCCAGTGTTGGTTCATTTGAGCAATAGGGAGAAGCTGAACAGGCTGAGGCTGTTTTCCCTGGAGCGACGGAGGCTGAGGGCTGACCTTATCCGGGTTTACAAAATTAGGAGGGGCATGAATAGGATAAATAGACAAAATCTTTTCCCTGGGGTCGGAGAGTCTAGAACTAGAAGACATAGGTTTAGGTTGAGAGCGGAGACGGGGTGTTATTCGGTAAGATGTGCAGAAATACCTTTTGCTGGTTCTTGAATTGGAGTAGTCAACCCACTCAGGTCGACAAGGGAAATCAGTGTAATCCTCGAGTTTCCGTGAGCACATGTCAAGGTTAATGTTTGAGAACAACGTATTCAGACAGCATTTAGCAAGGAGACGTGATGATTCTGAAGACACCGCGTCATTCATGAAATCAGGGGTAGTTCGATGCATTCTTATCAACACCCAGAAAGGAAAATGGGAGGACAATGCATGATCAAGGAAAGCAGCATCCTCTGTTCCGGGAAAAATGGAGTTGCGAGTGGGATGATAACTTGCACACGGCTCTCACCCATAATTTCTCCAACATTTGCTAAAGTAGCCGAGGCTAAACGAATGAGGATGTGGAATGGTATTTAGGGCTTTACCAGTTGGATACCTGATGTTGCCGGTACATTAATAACAACATCACACAAGATTGCAAGCGATATATCATCGGGAGACATGCAGCTTAATTTGCAAATTACATTGATGGAGGTGCAACACGAATCTCATCTTGTTTATTCTTCACTTAAATTCAAAATCATTACTCTGCAAGCAAGAATATATATAAAAAAAACAACATATATGAAAGAATGGCAAACCATTTTGATTAGAGAAGCCATTTCCCCTAGCTAAGAGGGGACATACTGACAATATCAGTGATGATTCAAGATATACTAATGAATTGACTGTGAACAATCCATTTCCTTATTGATCGAAATACGTTAACTTAACGACCTGCTCATAAGATATTCTCAATGACTGGACAACACTTCACCTCCACACCCAACTGCATGTGTCCTGAAGGCTTTCCATCTCTCCGGGTAACCTGAGCAAAATCAATGCCCCTGCAGACAATATTCAACCGAAAGCTTGATGTCGATGACCACAGATCATGACATACTGTGCACGGGATGTGACTGGTTATTGAAATATTCGGTGCTGTCAAACCAGTAGCATTGTTAGCCCTTTTTGATATAATTAACTATGTATTGGAGGAAGACCTGTATCCTCTTGTAATCAACTATCAAACCTTTGTGCGCCACTACAATCTGAATATGCCTGTAACAGAGCAGAGAGGTGACAACTCATAAGCACGGAGTGGCAATTCTTTAACTGAACTGTCATTGACCTTTTCATATGGTATTGTGAAATATCAAGCGTATCAATTTTACAAGGTCTGCAACCGAGCTTTATTTGAAATTGAACAGTCCTCCAACCCATCGAACTGTTGATGTTTGAAAACTGCAAACAAAAACATATATTGCTGGCATAAATTTGTTAAATTAATGAGGAAGGTTTAAAAAGCTAACGTGAGAACTGTGCTTTCTCCCCACAAATGCTCCCAGACCCGCTGAATTTTCGCAGCAAAATCTGTTCTTCTTTATCATTGCTCTCTAATTCCTTCTCGTTCAGGTGCTTGCCCTGATGGATTCTAAACGCGCTTGGTAGCACAATTTATGTTTCTATCATGGGAGAGTCGAGGGCATACATTCAGAAGAAATGGGCACAAGGTTGATAAGGAGATAAGGAGAAATGGTTTCTCTCAGAGAACTGAAAATCTTTGGATATTCTTGGCAGAGAGCAATGTGCATAGAATGATTGTGTAGATTAAAGACAGCGTTGAATATTCTTGATCAGGATGTCAAATTAAGAGTTACCGTGAAAGCGCTGATGTACAGACGTGAGGAATGTCGGATCAGACATGATAATGTTGAATGGCAGAGCAGTCTGCAGGGGCCTGATCCTGGTCCCATTCCTTACGTGATCATGGAAACCTACAAACAAACATGGATTTATTTCGCAGCGAGAGCTGCGCAAGAACGTTCGATTAGACGACCAAACGCAGATTGACAAATTTCCTTCAGGGATTTCCATTTGTCATTTCCTCTCTCAACCTCTTCCTTTAAATGCACATCCAATCGTCGTTGATACATCTACCATGGGCAATGGTGCCTTATTGTCTAATTAATCTCGTTAGCAAGACAGCAAACTGTCGACCCAGCAGAGCAACAGTGACTAGAAGGCTTAAGTAGCCAGGTGGGAACCGCAAGTTTGAAAATCTTCAACTTGTCTTGTAAGGTTCGAGTTCTGATACCTAGGCTTCCATTGAAAATAGAGCACGTCTCTCATAGAGAGATATGTGAGACAGGTTGGGAAAGATAGAAGGAAATTACACAGACATTTGTCGTCTGTCTGATTCATGAGAAGCAGTACGGGAGACAGACAGTCTTTGATTCCATTAATGCTTTGCTCCTTTCAACTGTCTGTTGTGAGGACAATATCTGGCTGCGGATGATTATTAACTATACAGTACATTGGTTGACAATTTAATGAGTGTCTGCTCACCAGCCAGTTCACTACAATCCCGAGGAGGAGAGAGATCAGGATGTGGAAAGTTTGCACAATTTCCTTGCGGTCGGTGTGCTGACAGAATCCACGAGGAGCGATGAAGGAATAAGAGAGTGGGCGCATTTTGGAGGTCGCAAGTGTCTCAAGATACAACCTATACGGAGCCAGCAAATCTTCCAATCAATTAATCAACGCTGCTCTCTGCTGTTCTATACATGGAGTGTGGTGTAGGGAGGGACACTTGTCCACAAATGGCAATGGATTCTGTATCAGGTGTTAATTTTACAAAAAAAATGAAAGATTTTTAATGTAAAGCAAACACAGTAATGGATATGTGCAAAAGGCAAAACGATATGGAGTGATAGCTGCATGTTCTCACTGAAATGTGGAGGTGCTGAACTGCATATTACTGTTCTTATGTTCCGAGTACTCCATCAGTATTTCTTAGTTCTGTAACAAAACAAATCTTGGTTACGTGGAAAGCTTGCTGACTCAAATTGGAAATAATTTAACTTTGTGTTGATTACCCAAAGGAAGCTTGGATGGCGAGTTTAAAAAAAATACTAAATTCCAAATATGCCAGTGATGAGGTGAGCGTTTCAATACTTCTGGACAAGAACACTTGTTTTCAAGTGCTGCCCGCCTCAGATGTGCCCTCACGTTTCGAAACGATTTTGATAAATATATTTATAAGAACTATAAATATTTACAAAGGAGTAGCTTCACATGTCCCATCCACGTGGCGTACCTCTGAGCCATCTTCTCATAATCATACGATCTTTTGCAATTTCATCTGCTCCCTTTGTCCTTTCTATCCTTGTAATTTGCTCCAGTCCAAACGCAGAATGCCTGGACTGTGAAAATTGGCCATTTGGTCTGACAGGTCCGCAGCGCCTTTCCAAACAGCATCCTACTCTGAGTCGCACAAGATCCTCTGAACCCTACACTCACCACGTGCAGTGCAGCAAACCTGCACATCTTTGTTCTGTGGGAGGAAACCGAAGGACGCAACTGAAATCAACGCAGTCACAGTGGAAACCTGCAAATTTACGCACCCAACCAGCGGAAGATGAAGTTGAACTTGCCCCTGTGGCTGTATGCTAACCTCTAAACCAACGTACCTTCAGGATATTTGTAATAATCTAATACTTGATTTCATCTGCATTTCAAGACTTACTGAGTAGTAGTCATGTAATTGTAGGCATACAAATGTCTGGGGCTAGGTTTGTGCAATTCCCTCCCTCATCCCATTCATGAGTGTCTCGGAAACTTCATTAAAAGATGTATTCCAAGAGCTACTTCAGTGGGCTGTCCCGACTGCCTGCTGATGCGCAAATTGCTGCTGTGTTTTACAGAAACCAGGGTTTGATTGCCTCAGTCCGAGCATCCCTGGAACCCGTCCCTGTGTCGTTTTGTCAGAATGCCCATTGACCAGCCGGGTATGTTTGCTGTCAATGCAAGCCTTGTCAACGCAAGGCCTGACCAGAGGTAAGCTTTCCCTATTTTATTTTTTTTTCAGCTTGTGAAAGACACAAAAATACCTTGTGCAGACAACGTGTGCACATGGCTTCCTGACCAATCTGAATAAAGCTCATTGCATGAAAGTTTGCCTCATTTCCTCATCTTATTTCTGCTTCACCCTTGCAGATTTCATTGTGGACATGGAAGGCAGGTTGTCTACATGGACCTTAGTAAAGCCTTTGACACGTTTCTGCATGTCAGATTGATTAGTGAAGTTCGATGTCGTCGGTTTCATGGAGACCCCGCCTATTAGATACAAAATTAGAGTTGATTGTCAGACTGGAGGCCTGTGAGTAGCAGTTCTCCAAAGGGTTTTTTTTTTTGCTCCACTGTTGTCCTTCATTTGTATAAGAATATAAGAAGCATGTTTCGCAAATTTTCAGATGACATCAACTTTATTGGTGTACTCGACAGTGAGGAAAATATGATATGATGACAAATGTATCAATCTCAATTTTCCCCCACGTGCTGAGCAGGGGAAGATTGAGTTCAATACAGGTAATTGTGAAGTTCTACATTTTGAGAGACCAAATCAGGGTAGGACTTTTACACTTAAAGATCAGATCCCGGGGAGTATTGCCCAACAAAGGACTCTTGGACTGCAACTCTTAGCTCTTTGAAGGCGGAGACGAATGTAGTGAAGAAGTGAAAAAGGCGTTTGGTCCGCTTGCCTTTAATGGTCAGTGCATTGAGTACAGGAGATGGGAGGCCAGGTTCCTGCTATATGTTACATTCCTGAGGCGACCTCTGCAATTCTACATTCAATTCCGGACTCCTGGCTATTGTAGTGAAGTTTTTAAACTTGAAAAGAATTCAGAAAGTATTTGTAAGAATACTGCCAGTTGTGGAGGGGTTCATCTGTATGGAGAAGCTAAATAGGCTTGGAACATTTTCACCGGAGCATCAGAACTGAGGGTTTTATTCACCTTCTAAAATCATAAGGGGCATGGGTCGACCGAAGAGACAGTGCTGTTTCCCCAGGGTAGCGGATATATGAAACTAGAGGGTATAGGTTTTAACTGAGAAGGCAAATATTTAAAGTGGACCTAAGGGACAACTATTCCATGCAGAGTATGGTGCATGCATAAGGATGTGATGGAGGTTGGTGCAATGACAACACTGAAAGACATCTGCATGGGGATATGAACAGGATGGATTTAGAGGCATGCGGGCCAAATGAGTCTATGACGCTAAACTTGAGGTATTGCACTTTGATGAGGCAAGAAAAGGAAGACGAATACAGCTAATGGCAGGGGTCCTGTAAGTGCCATCGAGCAGAGAGATCTAAGCGTTCAGATGCATAGTTCATGCGTCTCAGGTCGACAGGGTGTTGGAGAAAGCGTTCGAAAAGCTTGAGTTCATTGGTCTGACCATTGAGTATAGAACGTCATGTTGCGGTTGGAGAGAACGTTGACGAGGCCACTTTTGGAGTACCAAGTACAGTTCCGATCGCCCTGTCATAGAAAGGATTTTATTAAATTGAAGAGCATGCAGAAATGATTGACAAGGACTTTTTCAGGATTGGAGGTTTTGAGTTAAAGGAGGAGGCTGGATGATGTGACAATTTCCCACTGAAATGCAGGAGTCAGAAGGTCGACCTTACAGAGCGTTATAAAATCACAATGTGCAGATACAAGCTGAATCACAAATGTCATTTTCCTATTTTTGGACACATTAAACTAAATGAAAGAAATTTACCGTGCGAGAAGTAAGATTTAAAAGGGAGTAGTTCTTTGTGCAATGATCTGGCAGAGGAAATCGTGGATGCAGATTTTTTCAATATCTAAAATGTATTTGGAGAAAAACATGAATACAAATTTTTGAAAGTGACGAGAACTAAACGCAACCAAACGAGACTAGTTTAGTTTTGGAAACTTGCATCACATGGATCAGCTGAAATTGAGAGTCTGTTTCTATGCTGCATGACTCCATGAATCTAAACGGCAGTGTCTCGTTGACATCTTGCTGCTACAAACCAGTTGCACTCAGATTCACTAGTTACACATCCAAAGCTGTTGCATTGCGCTCGACCACTGCTTTGCTGGAAACAAAAAGAGATTATGTCACCTCAGCCCACAGTCAGGAAAGACTGCACCGAGAAGAACTTAAAATTGACTGCAGACTCAGTGAAGCACCTGTGGCTTTGGGCAATAAGTCGAAGAGAAACAGCTTTCCTGACGCATTGCAACGTTTAGCTCAATTTCGTTATTCTTCTTTTGATTCACTCGTGGGACGGGGGCTTTGCCAAAAATTGTTATTCTCCTCAGTTTGACCCCTTGTGATGGCGGTGAGTGATCTACTCCCTTGAGTTGCTACTGTTCATGTTTGTAATTAGGCCCACCATGGCATTAGGAAGGGAATTCCAGGATATTGATGTTGAAGGAAGGTGGCATATTTCCAAGTTGGGTTTATGATAAACATAGAGAAAAACGAGGCTGATTGAGTGGTTTCCGTTATGATGATAAAGGTTAAACATAAATGCAATGCTTCACTGTTGAGCCATTGTAGATATTGTAGAACATGGAAATGTACGGCACAGTCACAGGCCCTTCAGTTCAACACCTCTCTGACAAACATAACGTCATCATACAACGAATGTCATTTACCTCAGCATTCTTTGTATTATTCAATTATCTGCCTGTTTATCAAATTTTCCGCTGTCCCTGTCCTTATACAATGAAATGCTCGCGTGCTTTGTAATGAACCTTGAAGGAATTTCTGCAGAGAATTTGTTGCCAGTATACACTCGCAGGAGCAACTGAGAGTCATACAGACAGACAAAGACAGAGAACTCTCATCTCTGCCCTGAAAAGATGACTCTTCCACGCCACCAATTTTAAATGACTGCTCCTCTTGGTCTCGGCTGACCCAAACAAGGAGTCTACCCTACCAACGCTTGCGTTGTTCAGACAGTTCGGAGTATGCACACGTCGATCACTTCAAACCCAATCCCGTTACTCTTCACAACTATTGTGGGAGCACACCCAATATGTCGGAACTTCCTAATCAAGCAGCCTACTCGTTCTAGGGATCAATCAGAGAACCGGCTGTGTGTCTCTCCAGCATCCTGCATAACTGAAGCATTAGATTTATGTTTAACCTTTATTATCAAAACGGAAACCACTCAATCAGCTTCCTTCTTTTTCTCTATGTTTATGCCTTAACACATCGCGATTCTTGCACCTGAACGTGTAAATCCCTCCGCAACTCTGAACTTTGCAGTAGCTATTTTTTGTGATATTATTTGAACTTAATATTAACATTATTTACTGAACTGATCAACTTGACATTTTGCCACTTTATGATCCAGCTGCTGGATTTTTACCCATTCGTTCAAACTACCTTTGTGAACCTACAACCTCGTTGTGTATTTTTCACAACATCTATCCTTACCTATCATGGTGTCTCCTGCGAAGTTTACTGCTACATGATCTTTCCCATCATCGATGTCCATGATTAAAAACAAAGTTTGTTCTCTGTTTCCACGTGTTTTTATCTCTAATTATCTCTAGTTTATCTGTTTGCAATTTTTCACTGTTTCTGTGCATTTGGAATATTTTAGGGCACAGTTTGTTAGCTGCGAGTCTTTTCTCATATTTCCCCGTCATTTCTCGATTTTGTTTTTGTCAATTACCTTGAATCGTCTGTCTTCCACTTAGTTTTCATTTGTATTTCCTGTGGAACAATTGTCATCCCTGCACATTTCTTCCTTTATCCTTTTTCCCTTCTCAACGCAGGCACCCTTCATTAGTTTGTCTTAAACTTTCAGCTTAAGTAAGTGAGTCTTGATTCGACTTATATATCATCCTGTTTTTAAATGTAGCCCATTGCTTTCTTTTAGAATGGACTATGAAACACTCGTTGCAATTTTCCCGCTCCTCCTCTGTTCCTGCCCCATTCAAGACATCTCTCAAATAAGTCATATTCTCAAACGGGCATTGTCGTTTTCAGCCTGAAACTCCCAATGCAATAATCACTATCTCCTAAATGTGATCACATTTGATTCACTTGGTCAAACAAACCCAAAACGAAATATTACAACGCACCCTTTATTTCTGGAGTAGGCAATAATTGTGCACACAATTACAACTTTATACCGTCGGGATCTTTTTCTAATCCCCCTGCCGGCCTCTTTATTTAAATTCCTCTGCATCCTTCCTACAATTGTGTGGACGAGTTTAATTGGCAAGGAGGTTCTGCTGTAATTGTTAATGTTATTGCTGAGGTGGCAGCTGCATATTATGTGCACATCTGGACTTACTAGACGAAGGATATCTGGCATAGAATGAGCCTCTTCTGCATTGCCTCTCCATTAGCAGAGGTTGAGCCACTTGGAGTATTCTCTCGAGAATTTAGAATAATGGGAGGCATTCTTATCGAGACATACAATATTACTAAAGTAGAAAATATGATAGAAACAGGCGAGTTGTTTGCACTGTTGGATGAGATTACGACTCGGGGACATGGCCTTCAAGATTAGGGGGAGCAGACATAAAGGAGAGATGAGGAGTAAATGCTTTTACCAGAGAGTAGTGATCCCATGCAATACTCGAAAGCAAGAGGCAGTAGAGGCAGCTTCTTTAAATATGTTCAAGACACAGTTGGATGAGTTTTTTTTCAGGGTAGAGGAATTAAGGGTTCTGAAGGAAGAACGAGCTGATATGATAGGCAGATCAGCCATGAGCTTACTGAATGGTGGAGCAGTCTCGACAGACCAAAGGGCCTACTCCTGTTTTTCTTTTAAGTAAAACTATAAAGTTAAAAATCACACAACACCAGGTTATCATCTAATAGGTTTATTTTGAAGCAATAGTTTTCAGAGTGAATCATAATAAACCTCTCGGACTGTAACTTGGTGATGTGTGATTTTTGACATTATCCATCCTAGTCCAATACTAGCATCTACAAATCACGAAACTATCATTATTTATTTCTTGTTCCTTCGAGCTTCTCAAATTACTTCCGTCCTTGAACAGTCTGAAACTTCCTTTCCTCCCAGCACAAAAATGCTATTCTTTATTATGACTGTTTCCTTTCCTCCTTTCCTCCATTGACTATCTTTGCTGGACATTTTGTAACGAGCAAAATTCAATAGCTGGTCTGCTCTTCCTTGCACTTCTATTTATATGTCTGCTCCATCTAAATTATCTCTTTCTCAAATTGTTGGTCTTTCTCCCTCACTCTGTCTATTGTCCTATCACAATCAATCAGTTTCTTGCTCTGACTCTGTTCTTGCTTCATCTCTCTGTATGTTTTACTCTGTCTCCCCACAAAATTTCTTTTTGTCCACCCTCCAGTTTCTTCATCTCTCTCTCTCTGACTATCTCGTTCTTTTTTATCTCTCTCATTCCCAGTATCTGTTTTTCTGTGCCTCATTTCTACCGATTTTCTTTTTATCTTGCTCTCCATATCACTCATTCTCTCTTTTTTCTGCTCTCAGAATCTGTTCATTATTGCGTTCATTTCGTTCGTTCGTTCTCTCGCTTTCGAAAAGATGATTGTTTATTTTATTTTGCTGCAATTTTTGATTGTGGAGTCAAATGAAAAGAAAAGCTTGGTTAAGAAAATCAGAACTGTGGGAAGAATGGCTCCACACTTTAAAAGCTTTTAACTCGGTGTTCATGGTAAGGGTTGTTCACACAGCAGCTGATGTCTTCAGACATATTGCTAGGGGACACAATATGCAGAATTTCTGGGATGGGCTCTATGCTGAAATGGAGATTCCGTGTACTAATCTTGGTGAGAATAACATTCTGCCTGCCAACAACTGACATTGTCACCAGGTGACAGATCAACTTATGGATGTGAACGTTTAAGCAGAAACGTTCCGAACAGCTGAAAGGAAGAAACTATGTTTCTCTGGGCAATATAAACACCTCAAGCCTGGCGCTCACCCGGTTACATCGCCCTGTCAGTCGCTATAAGTGCACAACCTGTTACAGTGTACAAAAAGAAAAAAAATGCATTAATTCAATTTCTGAAGTGATTGGCAACTGCTATTAGGACATTCCGCAGTTTGGAAATTGTGTGCTGTCTCTGGCAAGCCAACGTCGACAGTGTTGGACACTGTTTGGACAATCGACATTGTGCATCCATATCCATAGAAAAACAGCGCCTATAAAACATGCCACCTGATATTTTGACAGCCAACAGTTTGCGGTTTGTGTGTTCCAGCGAACACATGAGTGCACAATGAGATGCTGGGCACTTTCCTGAGTGAACTGTAAGACAACGCAGACTTTGTTCATCTTTGAGAGACTGCGTGGAGTGTTGTGGCTGGTGAGGTGCGTGTTAGGGATAAATACATAACTGACCAATCGCCTGTCCAAAGTGATCAGTGACATCTTTTCCCTTCATAACCCTGAGATGGAAAGTTCTCTGTGAATTGTGTCAATCCCCAGAATTTAGACTGCTCTGGTCTCCCTGAGGAGAGATCAGCCTCCAGCTTGTACTAACCCACTGGGTTAATCTCAAAGATGTAACAACAATGGGCTAGCTACTGAAGTCTCTTTTGATGCCATGGAAATATCCCCATTGTTGACAAATGAGGGTTCTTTTCATCTCCCATATCTGATCAGAACAAGCATCACTTTGAAGATAACCTCGATTGTGCTGTTTGCCACTATCACCATGTGAAATGGGACAGACTTAAGAAATATCTGTCAATTCAAGACTCAGAATCTGCAAAGCACTGTTGGCCAACAACAGCAGAACAATTATGCTCCAGTAAAACCTGTCACCTCATGGCCCGGCATTTTCGCCAGGCAGCCATTACCATTCATTCTGAGGAATCAGTCCAGGATCAATGAAGACTTCAGGAATGCATGTCAGGAGCAGAAAGCTGCACGACTGAAGATGAGGTGTCAACCTTCTGAAGCCTACAAATATGTCTACATGCATTCCAAGCAACATAAGCAATTATTGCTAGACAGTACCAAACGATCCCACAACTGCAGAATTGCAGTTCTGCATATCCAGTTGTGACTGGTGTTGAATGGTGGTTAAACAACTCACTGAAGGAGGCGGCTCTTCAGATATCACCAGTCTTAATAATGGAACAGTTCAGTCCATCAGTGCCAAAGATAAAGCTGAAGATTTTGCAGCAAACTTTACCCAGAAGTGCAGAATGGATGATTCATCTCGGCCTCCTCCAATTGTCCTCAACATGATAGAAACGATTCTTCATCCAATTATATTCCATCCACGTGATACTAAGAATATTTGGAGGTACTGAATACTGCAAAGTCTACGTGCTCAGAAAAAATCCGGCAATAAAACTGAAAACTTGTGTTCCCGAACTTGCAGCTTTCCTCGCCAAGCTGCTCCTGTACAGTTACAACGCCGGCATGCAATCGACAAAGTGGACACTATGCCCTGTACACAAAAGGCAGGATAAGTCCAATCCGGCGAAACAGCGCCCCAACAGTCTGCTTTCGATCTTTTCGGTCACATTCCGTAGTTTAGGTATATGCCATCTAGCTAGCAGACCTATCTCTCCTCATGCATTTCAAAATTTCCAGCACATCCTGCTTCTTAACATCAATATCTTCGAGCATATCAACCTGTTTTATGCAGTCGTTACACACTACAATTCCCTCTTAGTCGTGAACACTGTAGCAATGTATTAATTGAAGATCACTCCCAAATCCTCCAAATCCAGGCACGGGTTCCCTCAGTTATCCCTGATCAGCCCTACACTCACTCTGACTCTCCTTTTGTTCCTTACATAAGTGTAGAGCGCTTTAGAGTTTTCCTTAATCGTACCCGTCAAGGATTTTTCGTGCCCTCCTTCCTGAGTGCATTCTTCAGTTCCTTCCTGGGCATCTTCTAACCCTCCAGAGCTCTGTCTATTTCTTTCTTCCTGAACCTTATGTAAGCTTCCTTCTTCCTCTTAACTAAATGTTCCACATCTCTTGTCATCCATGGTTTCTTCCCCCCACCATCCCTTCCTTGCCTCACTGGGACAAAACAATTTAGCACTAGCAGCAAGTGCTCACTAAACAATCTTCACATTTCGGTCGTGGATCTCTCCGAGAATATTTATTCCCAAATTATGCTCCACAGCTCCTACGAAGAGTATGGCAATTCCCCATCCCCCAATTAAATACTTTCCCATACCGTCTGCTCCTATCCTTGTCCATGACTATGGTAAAGATCGGGAGTTGTAATGACTATCACTGAAATTCTGCCCCACCGATCGATCTGACGCATGACCTGGTTCGTTACCAAGCATCAAATGCAATATGGCCTACCCTCTAGTCGACCTATCTGCACACTGAGCCCGGAACCCTTCCTGGACACACCTGACCAAATTAGCTCCATCCAAAGTATTTGCACTAAGGAGGCTCCAATCAATATTAGGGAAGTTGAAGTCACTCATAACAACACTTCTGTTACTTCTACATCTTTCCAAAACCTGTCTCCCAATCTGCTCCTCCCTGTCTCTGCTTTATTTGGAGGTCCACAGCAAACTCCCAATAAAGTGACTGCTCCTTTCCTTTTTATGAATTCCACCCATACTGACTCAGCAGACAAACCCTCCTTGACAACCAACAGAGCTGCTTTCTGCAGCTGTGATATTCCCCTCATTAGAAATGCCGCTGCCCCACCTGATTTGCCCCCCTCTTTATTCCTTTTGAAGAAACAACCCTGGAATATTCAAAAAACCATTATTGTTGCTGATATATAAGTCAACGTAAGGGCCACAGCATCATAGCTCCAAGTACCGATAAGTGCTCTAAGTACACCACTCACATTCTGAATCTTCTTTTGTTAAAATAGACACACTTCAAATCATCACACTGACTGTAACTTTGCCGTAACAATTGTCTAACCTTCTACACTGTCTATCTGTGAGCTGCATCTGCCATTTCACCAGTTCCTCTGTCCTCTGATCTTTGATGCGTTTCACATCCCTCTGGCAAACGAATTTAAAGCCTTCTGAAGATTTCTTGATCTCCTGCCAGGGATATTGGTGCCCCTGCAGATCCAGTTCCCGAATGTGGTCTGTGAGGAGCTAGATTTGGGGGCACGTCTCGCAGGGAATTCAG
This sequence comes from Chiloscyllium plagiosum, assembly GCF_037043375.1. NCBI lineage: Eukaryota > Metazoa > Chordata > Chondrichthyes > Orectolobiformes > Hemiscylliidae > Chiloscyllium > Chiloscyllium plagiosum. The sequence goes on along the minus strand of NW_028270179.1, from coordinate 18,558,859 downwards.
CAGGGACACCAGTGGTGACTCTTCATTCCCACATTCGGCAGGAAGAGCATGCAGCTGCCCTCGCCTACATCACCTATGCTCTAATTTTTCAAAAGAGAGTAATAAAAGTGCAGAGCTGAAAATGTGTTGCTGGAAAAGCGCAGCAGGTCAGGCAGCATCCAGGGAACAGGAGAATCGACGTTTCGGGCATAAGCCCTCCTGAAGAAGGGCTTATGCCCGAAACGTCGATTCTCCTGTTCCCTGGATGCTGCCTGACCTGCTGCGCTTTTCCAGCAACACATTTTCAGCTCTGATCTCCAGCATCTGCAGACCTCACTTTCTCCTCATAAAAATGCAACCTTACCTCACCAACCCTCCACATAGCATCTTCATTTATTGGATAGAGAGGAGGACGGGTGCCAGACACTATGCGTGTCGTGCTCCAGATTTAGCTGTTGTTGGAAAATATTAATTCATTTGCTGAGCAGTCGACGTGTCTGCTTCCGCTGCTCTTAAGATTGTGCTCCAACGATTCACGAAGTAATTATTTAATATTCAGTCTTAGCTTTCCGGCTCTGCCTGGCTCGTGCTTTCTCGACTCTCGCTACTGAAACATTGGAAATTAATCTCTTCCCCTTTGTCAGTTCTTAGCTCCTGACCCGCTGTTCATATGCTCACACATGGGTGTTCAAAATGTTGCAATCGTATCCGTTTCCACGACTTCTCTGGCAGCTCATTCCATGCACGCACCACCATTTCTATGCCAAATATGCCCCTTAGTTACCTTTTAAGTATTTCCCCTCTCATCCTAATCTTACACACTCTAGTTTTGGACTCCACAACTCAGTGGAAAGTCCTTGCTTACATATCCATGTCTGCGTGAATTTCCTCCCGTTGCGCTGCTTTCCTCCCACAATCCAAAGATGTGCAGGTTAGATCAATTGACCATGGTAAATTGCCCACAATGTTCAGAGGTGTGAAGGTTGGGTACATTATTCACGGGCAATTATAGAATAATAGGGTCGGGAATGCGTTTGCATTTGACATTCTTTGGAGGGTCGGTTGGGACTTCTTAGGCTGAAGGGTCTGTTTGAATTCTGTTGGGTTTCTGTGATTCTATGATTCTCTGTCCCGCATGATTCCACAAACCTCTGTAAGGTCACACCTCAGCCCAGGCCTATTCAGTCTTTCTCTATAGTGTAAATTTTCCAACCCTTGTAAATAAAAAATGTCACGAAGCTTCACCATTCTGCACCATTTTCTGCTTCTCTCCTCCCCCTAGCACCCGCACACCACTGACTGAAACTGGCAATTTCTCTGTCTAAATTTGGATCCCTATCTGCTCTGCAATTCTGGTGACAGAACGTTCACATTCTTCCTGCAACTCAGAAATACCGCACAGATCCGACTTCCTCAAGCTCTCCCATGCCCTGAGGAGTGGTGATCTTCTGTTTTATTCCAATGGTTAAACATTTCAGTTGATCTGCTTTTGTTTTCTTCACTTCACTGTTTGCCTTCGAAGCGGCGCCAGTCGCCATCCTGTCCAAATCTCTTTCTCAAAGCTTTTTGCAATCAGTATCCTCATTGTGAATCACCAGTTTTCTCACTGCCTGCTTTTGCAGCAAGCCATGAGTAAGGCACATGGTATATCGGCCTTTATTTCAGTAGGGTGGGAATTCAGCTAGAGCGATGACTCATTAACATTACGAGTGGTGTGAGGGAGACCACACCTGGAGTATTATCTGTACTCCCAAATACGACATTCTCACCATAATCACACTGCCTATCAAGACTGCTCCGCGACTTAATATGATCACGGCCGATCTGATCATCATCAGTTCTCTTTTCATGCCCATATCATCAATTCGGTTCCTGATTAAAACTTTCTCAATCACAGCCTTGAATAGACCCATCATCCACTCCGTCTGCGACAAAAAAATCCATTCGTTATACTCTGAGAAAAGAATGTCCTTTTCATGTCTGTGGGTATCTCCTTGTGAGGAGATCAAGCCCTCCCGGCCTAGATTCACTCCCAGAAAGGAAATGACATCCCCTCAGTTCCCCTGACATGTTCCTGAACAATCGTGTGTATTTGAATAGAGTTACCTCGTCTAAACTCCAGGTGCAGGTTCAATCTACTCGAACGCTCGTTATGGTACAGTCCCGCGTCCCTTAAATGAACCTGGTGAGTGTTCGCATAAGCAAGATTGGAAATTAGACTCAAAGCCAGCGGTGAAATCAGGAATGAAATCCATCCCTCAGGCATTGATAGGCCTTCCCCGAATATGGTCTCCAAGTAGAAAGAACAATTTTTGACGGAGCTTCTATTAAACTGATCAGGGCTCCATCTGATTCACAGACTGTGCGTACGGGGTTGAGCAATTATCTAAATCGGTTGAGAAGAATTTCTCTGGAACATTGTAAAACATTGTTCACGTCACAGGAAGAGTACTGAGTGCTCTTCTGGAATGCATACGGTAGGAGCAATGCGATAGCACTGGAGATAGCATACTGTTGGGGAACGACGACAAGCATGCTGCCTGTGCTGAAGAGATTTAGTAATGAAGTGAGATTTAGCAGACTGAAGTTGTTTTTCTTTGAACAGAGGAAATTGGGAGGTACACTTACGACGTGACAAAACGTCGGCAGAAAAAACACATCAGCTCGCAAATAAATCTATGAACTCGGAATTTAGAAGGTTAAGGGGTGATATAACGAAAGACTTCTCGATAGTAAGAGGGAGATAAACTCATAGTATTTCCACTGAGTGAAACTGAAGTCAAAAATGAGCAGTGACAAGATCCTGGAATTGTCTCTGTAAGGACATTATCGGTTTATCTGCAGCACGAGAATTACTTCTGTTCAAGAAGGTCGTTCGCCACCACCTTCACAAAGACAACTAGGGACTAGCAATAGCTGCTGGTGACAGCCAGTGACGCCCACATCAAAGTCTAAGAATTAAGGCCAATTCTAAGAATTAAGGAATTCAGGAGAGATAATCGAAAAAAAACTTCTACACACAAATATTAATGTCGGCTCAAATTCCCTTAAAGAAATGGCAATCAGTTGTTAAATTTAAATTGGACACAGTGTATTTTTTAATTCAGGAAGGACATCAATGATGTGGGTCCAAAACAAGGGGATAGAGTTATCCCACAGATAAGCCATGTTCTTATTGAGGAACTGAGCTGGCTTGAGGGGCTGAATACCCTCCCCGTTCCAATAAAGAAATGATTGTGATCTTAATTCATTCAGTCTTTTTTCAGTCCAGTATTTGTGTTCAATGTCTGATGTAAACGCTTGGGAGACACGTTTATTCTTTGATTCCAGCTCCTGTCCATCTCAGTTATGAATCGACATCTTGAAAGAACGCAAAGTGAAGAAGTCAAGATCTGGTTAATATCTGTGAGCATATAAAAAGAGGATCTGTGTTCTTGTCTTTCCATTACCCCTCAGAACTACAGCGCCGATGTGCGAGATGCTGTTATGCTGCTTGGGGTTTTGCTGTTAGTGGAAGCCGCCACGGGTAGTTTTTTTTTCTCTGTTAATGCTCACTGCAGAGGTTTTACATCTTTCCATTGGCAAACAGAGGAAGGAGGTTTGGAGCATTTGTCTCTGTGCTCGTTAAGTGTCTGCTGCCGTTCACGTGTGTGCTTCTTCCACCAGCCCATCGAACATGTTTTAAAATAGGGGTTTGATATCATTTGTTGGGAAGATGGAATAAAAAGGTTTTGGATGAAGAAGTGGGAACAGGGGATTCAGCTGGATTATCAGCCATGGTCATATTGAGTCATGAAACAGTATAGACGTTTCAGTTGGCCTCCTCCTGCCCGAGGTTTCCTTGCTTTTAACTTTCTGGTGAAATGTCAGTTATGGTGAGAGATGATTGGCCTCCAACAAGCGTGAGCATATTATTTCAAATTCCAATCAGTGAAATGTCTATCCTAGTTTTCCATTGACTGGCAATGTCAGTAGGTTATGTCCATTAGTCAGAAGTAAATGTCGAGTGATCAGACTGGGGAATGGATCTGCATGGGTTATTCCTCGGCGGGTCGATGTCGATCTTTTAGGCCAAAGGGCCTGTTTCTACTCAGTAGGGATTCGATGGTTCTATGTTATTCCTGATGTCACTCTGAGACAAACGTGGAGTTTCCATCACAGGCATTCCCTCTCACCTCACCTCGCAAACGCAATTCCTTTCAACTCCTGGACAGGTCTAAAAGCAGATCTGAATTTGATTGCTCCATGTGAATACCACGCCGAACACCTAAGGTTGGTGTTGACATTGCATGGATCAATTGGCTTATGACATTGCCTGTCTCTTTGCTGAGGAGGGTCGATGACTGAGGGAAAAATGTGAACTGATCAGTTGAGCTTATTATTTTCATTTGCTTTATTCTGAACAGAACTGACACGATGTATTTCGCACATTGTTACATCTCTGCTCGTATCCGTGCGTAGGTAACAGAGTGTCCTTGTCACACACACGCAGAGGTTTTGTGTTGAAGATGGGGATACTCCAAGATCGAATGAAAATAATTACACTCAATGTCTTCAGAAGCTTGTGGACATTATCTGATGTGAAAGGATTCGACTGAAAACAGTTATATTGGCACCAAAGGACTCGAGACACTAATTCTGAATATCGTGCACAGTGCTTTATCATAGGATCCAGCCTTGATGTGTAATCCTCAGGCATCACCTTTGAAGGCGGTGTACGTGGAATTGTCACAAATGTTCATTGTAGATCAGTTAACAGTAAAACACCCCTCAAAGTGAATGAGCTGCGAATATCTAATGAAACATATCGATTGAGCAATCACATTTTGACCTCTCTAGCTAATGAATTTTTATTGCAGCTTCTACCCCTTGGTCCACATCTTCAGGAATAAGAAAACATAACAAAGATAACTCCAGCACAGGTCATTCGCCTCTCTCAGCCTGCGCTGAACGAGATTCTTTGGCAAAATCTGTCGCCTAATTTCGAAGGATCTGTATCCCTCAGCTCCCTTGCCATTCATGCATCTGTCTAGATCCATCTTAAATAATGCTGTCGTGCCTGCTTCTACCACATCCGCTGGCAACAATTTTCCGGGACCCACCACCCTCTGTGTAATAAAATTTCCACATGTATTGCCCTGAAGTATGTCCTCTCTTACCTTGAACTCGTCATCCCTAATAATTGGGCCACCCACTCTGGGAATGGATTTCTTGCAATCCACCCTGTCAGTACCTCTCCTGATTGTGTAGGCCTCAATCACATACCCCCCTCAACCTTCGTCTTTTTAATGAAAGTAATCACAATGTACTCAACCGCTATTCAATGCTGGCCACATCCATACCAGGCAATATCCGGGCGAAACGCGTCTCCATCCAGCCATAACCTCTTGGAAATGAGGTGATCAGAACTGTACAGAGTAAAGCATATGTGGCCTCTCCAAAGTCGTATATGACAGTACATGACCTGTCAATTCTTGTACTGAATGCCACGTCCAATGAAGGGAAATATGTCGTATGCCTTTTTGGCCATTCCATCAAACTGTGTTGCCACCTACAGAATACATTGGACCTGAGCACCCAGATCTCTCGATGCATCAATTTTCCCCAGGGCTTTTCAATTTAACGTATATTTCACTCTCGAACTGGATCTTCCAAAATGTATCATCTGGCAATTGTCCAGTTTGAAAGCCATTTGTCATTTCTCATCCGAAATCCCCAACGTGTCTAAGTTCTGCAGCATTCTCTGACAAATATCTTCACTAACAGCTGCTCCACCAACCTTAATTTCATCTGCAAACTTACTAATCAAATTACCTATACCTTCCTCAAGATCATTTCTGTCAATCTTTTAGACTTTAAGGCAGATTTTTTTACTGTTGTTTAAAAATCAGCGAGTGGAAATTCAATGTGAGTAAACACCTATTTGAAGCCTTTAGAAATCTGATTGTGTCACTGGTTCATTCCCTGTTTCTCTTAATAAGGATTTACCACCCAATATATCCTTTCATAGTTGAAGGGAGAATGCTGTGTCGGATTCAAAATTTATAGGAACCCGCAGCTCACCACAGAGGGTTTGATTGTAATCTCAGAGCTTATAACGGAAATGGATAAGGAGTTGGGATCAACATTTCCCAGCGTTCTAACATTGAGAAAATGATTTTCCTCTGCGGTTAGTTATATTTATGAGAACGATAAATGGATGAATTTGGAATCGTGGATCTATTGATCTGTTCAGATTCTGGAAATGTTTTACTATCCCATTCTGGCTATTGTTTGGGTCGCAGGAAAGTGTCTCAATCAGAGTTTGAATCTGGAATGCAAGCTCTACTGCAAGAACGCGCTTTTCACTTACTATACACTACTGCTGGGTTTTGTGCTCTTTCGAAATATTTATGTAAATCTGCAAAATGTAGTTACATAGATTTCCGTATTACTGCTCTTCAAATGTACAGACTCACACCTTCTTCAAACAGGAATAGCAAAATAAACCAAATCTATCACTTGCCTTCGGTAAGGCAATGATAACGAGCATGATAGTCTAATTAATGACTATTAATTAATCATATTAATCGCAAAATCTCTTGATGATGATATCCACTCATTCTCAGACAGATAGACAGAGTGGAGAGAAGAATTGCAAAGAAAATGAAAGAAATGTAATTTGCGAGTTCGTTTAATCAGGTTCAAACAATGGATTCCATGAGTTCTTAGTATAATAAATTTCACGTAAAACCAAAGCGACATCTATAATTTGTACGTCACGGGTGATTGCATACTTTTTCAGTACACTTCGCCAAGAATATTTTTACTACTTTTGTCAGAAGGTTCAACAGTTGTTGAAGTGGACAATAAACGAAACAGATTAAAACATATCAGCCAGTCCAAACGATTCCAAAAATCACTTAAGTTCTGCCAAAACCAGGCAGGCGGTCTTTTCTCCTTTTTTATTTTAATCAATATTATCTGTGTTGGTCGGTAAGCATCTGACCTCCCTTGATTAGCAAAATCAACAAGCAACTACCTGATTATGCAGACGATAGAAAGATTCAATGTACAATCATCCATAACATTCCCCAGATTTGTAATCGATTTTCATTATCTTCCAGGTCATTTGTCAGTGATACAAATCCTTGTGAGTTTTACTTGTTTTTAATACAGGTAGCTGTTCAAAGTTCAGTTCTCACCTCACACTCAGATCCATCAGAAATATCGATAATTAGCGAGGGTCTCTCCAATGTTCTCTGCTCTTTCTCCACTGGAAATTGCGAATTATTTGATGTTCGATTTGAAGGTATGTGTCAGTGTGCAACTCCAATCCTTTTTCAAATCTTTGGAAAACAGAGAACATTCATTTCACTCATCAGTATATCAAGTCCTGTCACCATATGACTCCTGTCCTCACGAGGTCATGAGGTGGCGTCCACGTGAGGTCTCGAATATAAAATTCTCATCACTGCGTTCGACACCTTCAATCATCATAAAATCCGCTCAACACCAGGATCCAGCTCTTTTCACAAATTGCTGTTAATTTTCGTTTTTCAAATCCATATCCATTTCTCCCATCTCCCTTCTGACACTCTCTCCGTGTCTCACCATCTGTATTAATTGTGCCATTTTTTTCTGATTCTCTCTCATATACGCTTTTCCTATTGCTCGCAGACTCACTTCATACGACGGTGCTGATGTCTGCCATTCAGCTCATCAAGTACCTGACGGATATATGAAATTTTCATCCCTCCATTTCCATTTCCCTTTTATTGGACACAAAAATATCTATGATTTCTTCCTTTCCATCTCAAGGATTGAATATTGGAAGAGATTGTGTCATATTCAATTTCAGCGAGGAAGCTTCAGATCAGGACAGCTCTCTACATGATAACATGTTGAATCTTTCACCTCTGCATCTTCGTTAGTTATTTGGTACTTGCTTTCTCCCTACTCCCAAACTTTAAGAAAACATCATCAATATCAGTGTCATCATTCGATAGGGAAATGTCTCCACAAGATACTCAACAACAAGAGGATATTTCCTCATAGAATTGGTTGGGTAGTTTGGTTTTGTACTAGTGAAAATATAGAATAATGGGTGTCAACTTTAATGAAGTTTTCAAGATTCTTAGCTGAAATGACAGGCTACATGTGGAGAGTGTGTGGGACAGGCTCGTGCCGTCGGGCATAGTCTTACTAGAAGGCGTTATGCATTTCAGGCAGAGATAAGGAGAAATAGTTTCTCTCATAGGCTCGCGATTCTGTCGAATTCTTCACTGCAGAAGGCTGCTTCGATTGAGTCATCAAGTGTATTCAAAGCTGGGATAGACAGACTTTTAATCAGGAAAAGAATCGAGGGTTTTTGGAATAGGGCAATAAAGTGATTTTGTGGATGTTTCGATAAAACACAATCTCACTGAATGGTGGAACAGTCTAGACAGACCGAGTGACCTTATTCTGCTCCTCCATCTTATGATTGTAAGAAGCCGATTTTGGTGAAAGTCAGGAAAATAACAGATTTTGGACACAATGAACCTTAATACAGATCCTGTTCTCATCAACACGAGCTGGGGTATTAGAATCTGAATAGTCACTATCATGACTTTCCTCCACTGATTTTCCTTACGTCTCCATTAACTCCTGGTTGCTCCAGGAATTGCCGTGTATTAACCTGCTATGCAGTCTAACCAGGCTTCTCGTTGAAAGGAAATTCGGATTTTCTCGAAGATGTTTTGCCTTGCGCTCATCAGGCCATTTTGCACGAGCATAAACTGAGTTGGGAAAATCACGTTTATTCTGCATGACAGCCGATCAGGGATTAGTTAGTTCATGGTCACTGATTAATCTGTTTGCGCCTGTCGAAAATAAAATTATTGATGCGGAATGACACCAAAGGTTACGTTTAAACTAAAAGCTGTGTACCTCATTTGTCAGTACACGCCTGTGGGAAACGCAACCAAGGATGCAGATTGTGATTTATATATCAGGCTTATTGCATTTAAACTGGACAATGTGAATCTGACAGATCAGCGTCTTCCTTTGACAATACATGCATTGGTCCAAATTGCCAGTTAGCTGCCAGGAGTTTGATGAACTTTAAATTCATCTGTGAGAATCTTCGGAAATGCACCCATTGAAGTTATTTGACAATCAACTGCAAGGATTCGTGAAATTTAAACTTTGCAATAGAAACCTGGTTTATCTGAGATATAGACCATACTTTGTTGATGTGGGTCAGAAGATGGAAACTGGGATCTATTCCCGTCAATTCTCCCAGAGGCGCTGAGGTGAGTTAAACTGTTTGTTAATCATATTTAACTTCTCTACACATGATATTTCCTTTTGAATCCCGAACTGTTTTCGGTGCCATTTCCCATTGAAGAGCCTGTTGCTCAGAGTCAGCGTAATTATTTCACTAAAATTACTATTCAACAGCACCCATTTCTCTCAATTTTTATAAGAATAGACATCAGGGAACGTTGTGATTAACGTAGAAATTTCAGATCAAAATTCAGCAAAGTATGTGGAAATATAATTTACCTCTCCTCAACTCAGTCCTGAGCTCTCTGTGTCTTTACAGGGTGAGTGCACTGTGAAACCAATATGTTAGAAGTTCCAGAGCTGAGGAATATCTACATAAGGATATGGCAAATATTTGTAGATACACACTGAGTATTTACAGGACTGTTTTTATTCTGAATTCTTAAGTGACCCCAGAGGATCATATAATCCGAGAGTGCTGTAACAGGCCATTCAACCCATCATGAGCACGCCAAACCTCTGCAGAGCATCATCCGTATAGAAGAAGCAAGTTGGTAGTAGTGGGATTGCGAACCCACGTCTCTGACGAGACTGGAACTTAAATCCAGCGCCTTGGACTGCTCGGCCATACTACCACTGCAGCAAGATGGCAGCATCTTGGGTTTTGTGAACGCTGACTGCACCGAGCTGCTTGAAGAACATTGTCTGGTACATCATGTATAAAAGCACGTGTACTTTTCAGACGGCTCGCTGGTTTTGTGGCATGGAAGCTGCCACTGTCAAGACATTGTTCTGAACAATAATGGATTATCTGCATTACATTCTGATCCCATATGTTCCATTTGACTTGATTCTGCTTCTGAACACTTTCACCGTCAGACACATTTTGACAGCTAGTTGAGCCCACAGGAGACTCCAGGCCCACAGAAGTGGGGAGACTCACACAGATCCATAAATGGATTGTCGAAGAAATCTGTCATTTTACTCTTTGTGCTCTCTGCTAATTTTATATTTTTCTTGTCCACTTTAGTGACGTATTCACTGTGGAAGTGAATGCATTGAGTCAGTGATGTATCATTTAGGATACCTAGCCTTGTAAATAAAATAGTTTTCATGCTGTAGGTCTTGAGCTGCTGCACTAACACTCTTATTTATGCTGTGACACAGTCTCTGTTCCGAAATCAATTAAAAAACATGCTGAAATATCCCTTCACCATTCTCATAACACATGTTCGTGGGCAGCATGGTAGCACAGTGGCTCGCACTGCTGCTTCACAGCGCCAGAGACCCGGGTTCAATCCCCCCCTCAGACGACTGACTGTGTGGAGTTTGCACATTCTCCCCGTGTCTGCGTAGGGTGCTCCGGTTTCCTCTCATAGTTCAACGATATGCAGGTCAAGTGAATTGCCCGTTGTGTTAGGTATGGGGTAAATGTAGGGGCGTGGGTGCGGACTTGTTGGGCTGAAGGGCTTGTTTCCACACTGTAATGTAATCTAATCTAAGGTTCGATAAGGAGATGAGCTATAAAAGGCCGATAAAAAATGGACTGAGTCTCACTTGATTTTATGAATGGACAGATCTCCTGTGTAAATCAGATTCAGAGAGAATTCAGTCATTTCCCCAAGACACTCAGTTGCACTTCTATGCTGTCCAGAAACTCCAGGCGTTTTCATTGATCTAACGTTATACTGAATTAATAATATTTACTTTTTTGATTTCACATGTTGTTAATCCAATGTATTCATTTGCCTGGATGAGTGCATCTTCAGTAACACTCGAGAAACTGAAAACCAAAACCAAGAAGTATCTGTTGTCGGCAGAAATGTCAAAGAGGAATCGTAAGCCCCGTTTTCCTTCACTCATTCGGTGCTCTATTAACACGTATGTTAGAGGCCAGAAACTACCCCAAAGCTGTTGTATTGGGGTGCGGTTTTCCTCTTACTTGGGGGCCAGTATAGTCAATAATGTTCTGGGTTCCCAAGTGAAATACAACATTTTATTTCCATCCGCCTTACAGTAGTTGATGCAACATTGGTACCCATTGTTAGACACATTCCCCTAATGTGAACATTCATACCAATAAAAATGCAGTCAATAATGGACATCTCTATGAACAGCCCCAGGCGCAACCAAATTGAAATGATACCTGCCAGATAACTCCCCACCAGCGCTTGGGACCGACAAAGCTTCTGACAGCCTTAATTCTGCCCAGCTGCGTTGCATTATTTACCAATAAAGTACATTGCTGTTTCTCACAAAGAACTCTTCCAGCTTCTGTACAAATTTGAGAATGGCCGATTGGGAAGGATATTAATTTCAATCAATTTTTATCAAGTTTTTTTTCAAATAAACTTTAATATAAAGTTCTTGTTGAATTGAGAATAGCCCCTCTCTCTCTGTGTCTTCAGGCTGAGATCAAACAACAACCACTCTCAAACGCAACTGTAGTTAACGACCTCTGCAACTTACAGTCATAGAGTCATAGAATTCTTATAATGTGGAAGCAGGTCATTCGGTCCAACAAGTCCACACCAACTCTCCGAAGACTATCGCACCGAGTCCTATTCCCCTGCAATCTTATCCGTTTTTACTTGGAGGAAGATGGCGTGATATGTACGGAGGTGGTTGCGTTGTTCGGGTGGAGGATGAGGATCGGGGGCTTCTGTCCTTGTTGCGCTTGGAGGAATGGTTTTCGACAGCGGGGGTGCGGGAGTGGATGAGATGTACTGGAGGGCATCATCAATCACGTGGGAGGGGAAATTGCCCACTTGAAAGAAAGAGGCCATTTGGTGTGTTCTGTGATGGGACTGGTCGTTGTGTGATCCGATGCGGCGGAGGTGGAGGAATTGGGAATAAGGGATAGCATCTTTACAGGAGGCAGGATGGGAGGAGCCGTAGTCCAGATAGTTGTAGGTGGTGGGTTTGTACAAGATGTCAGTGTTATGTCGGTCACTGTTAATGGAGATGGATGTCCAGGAAGGGGAGGAAAATTGCCTGAGATGATCCAGGTAAATTTTAGGTCGAATGTGTTTTGAAGTTGATGAACTTCCAACCTCCTCTCCGAGCACGAGGAGGCGCTGATGCAGTCATCACAGTATTAGAGGAAGACGTGGGGAATGGTGCCAGGCTAACTCCGTCAGGTGGATTGTTCAACATAACCCACAAAGATACAAGCGTTGCTGGGACCATTGCGGGTGCCCATAGCTATCACCTTCGTCTGGAGAAAGTTGGAGGATTCAAAGGAGAAATTATTAAGAGTAAGGACCATTTCAGCCAAACGCATGAACGTGTCAGTGTAAAGGTACTGGTGGGGACGGAGGGAGAGGAAGAAACGAAGGGCTTGGAGACCCTGGTCATGGCAAATTGTTGTCTGTGGAGACTGAACGTCCATGGTGAACATGAGGCGTTTGGAGCCAGGGAAACGAAAGTCGTGGTGGAGATCATGTGCGTGTTTGGTGTCCTGAACATATGTGGAGAGATCCGAGCCTGGGGGCATAGAACAGTATCGAGGTATGTGCAGATGAGTTTGATGGGGCAGGTGTAGGCCATGACGATGCCTCAGCCGGAGTCATCAAGCTTGTAGATCTTGGGTAGGAGATAGTCCAGGCAGTTGGGCATTTCCCATACAATGGTAATATGGCCGATGATCTTGGTGTCAGACTTTATCACGGTCGGTTTTAGCAACAAGTCGGACAGATTCCCTTAATATTTTAAAATAACACGTTTATGAGCTGAACAAAGTTATTTATACGATGATGCAAAGATGAATGACAAACGGGTTGAAAATTGCAGTTATGTGCATTGATATTCCCATTTCTGAAAACACTGAGAAGCACACAAAAACAGAGACACACACACAAATACGGACACACAGTCTTAGTCAAACTCACACAGACACACAAATAAACACGCACACAAACACATGTGCATGCAACCACACGCACACAAACACACTCGCAGACACATGCAGAGAGGGACACACACACACATGCACATGCAAACATACTCAAAGCACACTCACAGATACACCCAAGCACATAGACATATTAAAATATATACACAAACACAAAAATACAAATACAAACAGACATAAACACACAAACGCACGCACACACAAATTTATACATGCCATAGGAAGTATGAAATTTGAGCAGTATTATGCGATTTGGCCCAATCGACACCACTCTGCTATTCAATCGTGGCTCCCATCTTTTTCATCCTATTCTGCCTTCTCCTTGCATGAACGTGTGCGTGTATGCACGTGCATCTGCATGAATGTGTGTGGGCATGCGAGTGTATGTCTACTGGCTTCAGATAATATTGCCAAGGAGGGCTGTGTTTCGGAATGGAGGCTTTTGATCAGCGGTTTTCCACAGGGATCTGTGCTGGATCCATTATTGTTTGTCATTCAATAAATGATACAGATGAGGATTTAGAAGGCGCCGTTATTTGGTTTGCACATGAGACGAAGATTGGTTATATCGTGAACAGAGAAGATTACACAGAGAGCTTAATCAATTAAATCAATGAACCTTACGGTTGAATAGCATGGAATTAGGAAAATCGACGTTTTGGGCAAAAGCCCTACATCAGGAAGAGAGTCTGAGTCCCTGCAGGGTGGAGAGATATCTCTCCACCCTGCAGGCACTCTGGCTCTATTCCCAATGAAAGGCTTTTGCCCGAAACGGCGATTTTCCTGCTCCTCGGATGCTGCCTGAACTGCTGTGCTTTTCCAGCACGACTCTAATCTGGAATCTGGTTCCCAGTATCTGCAGTCCTTGTTTTTACCCAGCATGGAAACAGGCCAAATATTCCATGCAACCAGGCATTGTGAATTAATCTAATCCTATTTTCCAGCATTTGTTCCATATCGTCTGAATCATTCCTATTTAGCAACCTATCCAGATGCCCTATTTAAACTTTATCACTACACCAGACTTCAACACATCCCCTGGCAGCTCAATCAATTCACGCACCACGTTCTATGTGAGAAGGTTCTCTGTTATGTTTTTTTGAAATCTGTCCTTTCTCACCTGAAAACTCGGCAATCTAGTTTTGGGCTCCCCAACCCTTGGGAAAAATATATTGACTGCTCATCCTATTCATGCCCCTCTCGAAGGTTCAATTTGACGCTAATAAACACGAATGGCTGTGCTTTCAATCATCCCGGACCTAAATTCTCCAAGTGAATACTGACACCTCTTCCTTCTCCATCAACTCACAATTCTAAAACATTTTAAATCAACTTGTTCAGACATGTTATGAAACGCCTCTTTGAGATTTGGATCTGGGCCTTTAGGCCCAGAGGTAGGACACTACCACCACATACCAACAGCCAATAAAGCTACAAAGTAATATTTCTGTGTATTTGTTCAGCAACCTGTTCTATCATACTGTGACCGACCTCCGTGACATTGAGCCCAGAGGTCTGGGCACCACCACAACTTCCAGATCTATAGCTCAGTGGCAGGGGCGCTGCACATTACACAAGATCTTAAATATGCCCAAACCTTGTGTCACATTTTAAGGAAATCTGTAAGCTCAGTTTGGATTTTTCAAAATCTGATTGATTTTACTTAACTACACAGGTGACATGTTTCATTATTAAACAAATGCAAGGGATTCGCATCAACTGTAGGATGTTGCACATGCTCTGCCACCAAGATAAACTATTAACGTCGTTAATTGCTTGGTTATGATTTTCAACCTAAATAGATATTAACTGTATTCTGCAATATTAAGTAAACTAAATCCGGCCGTCTCACTCTGCGCTCAGAAGGATCTCGAATAAATATTAGTACTAAGCACCGGTGACGAAGATCGAATATAATTTCTGGCCCCAAATGCCACTCACAATTTCTGGCTTTAACGTGTATCTCCCCTCTGCCCAAAACCGTTAAGTGATACAAAGCAGCTGATTATTTACAGCCTCTCCTCCCTATTGTCGTCCACAACCCTCCCCGCCCCCTTACTGTCCCACAAGGCAACCCATGCTCAGGCCCTTTTTGAAAAGCCAGGTCAGAATTTGTAGGTGTCCTGGAGAGGGTTATGGGGTCTGTTGAAACGGAAAGGGGAAGCGGAGAGAGCAGTATTAGCAGTCACGGCATGGATCTTTGCATGTGCCTTTTCCCATGGGTGGAGAATTTCAAGACAAGGGATACATAATAATATGAAAGATTTTTTTTTGTATATGCTTAAGGTAAATGCTTATGTAGAGACATGAAGGTGTGCAACATGGAAAGCCACCTTTCATTCCTAATCTTTAATGCCAACCAGAAATCCTAAACTAATCTAGTCACATTTCCCAGGATTTGGCCCATGTCCGTCTAAACACTATTAATTCATATGCACATCAGTTTCCTTTTAAAGATCGTGTTGTACCAGCCTCCACCACTTCTTCTGACAGCTCATTCGATACATGCAAGACCCGCTGTCTGAATAAACTTATCTCTTAGATAACTTTTACAATTTTATCTCTTATCATTAACCAAGGCTGTCGAGGTTTGGGCTTTCTGAACATGAGCATATTGCTCTCTAAGGGATTCGATACAACGAAAGTCCTCACAGTCATCTTCGCACCGTGTGTGTTTGTGTGTTTAGGGTGGGGGCAGTGTACGCCATCACAGAGTGACAACAAGAAAAAGCTCGGGAGGTCTGGCACCACCTGTGGTGAGAAATGAAAATAAACATTTAGGGTCGCGTGACTCTTACTCGCATCTCGTGTCAGAGGGATATTGCTTCACTTTAAACATCGCAGAGACGGCCAGACGAACCCCAGTCAGAGCCACACGATAAGACTCTGGCATGAATACAGACATGGAAACTCTGTCAGTATTTCTCTTGCTCCATGTGAGGTCGTTAATATTTCACTCGCTGTGTCTGGTGTGTATAAATATTTCAGTCTCTCCTTGAGGATTGTGTCAGCATTGCAATTGCTTACAGTCGTAAGTGTGTCAGGATTTCTGTGTCAATTCTGACGAGTACAATTTCAACATTGTACACAACACCTGGAAACATTGTCAAGTGCGTGGAGGATAATGTGGAATTCGAACAGGTCAGTGACACACACGTACAGGCACCACACACACATATACATGCACACACACACACGGTTGGCGTGGAGAGGATAGTTGATGTACTGAGGCCGTCAGAGTGGAAAATGTTCATGTGAAAAAATGTCTGCAATGTGGAAAAGATTTCCCTTTTGGCAGTGTTCCAGGCACACAGTTTATATGTTAAAGAGTAGTTCCCTTGCAATTATATCCCAGCAACCCCACGTCAGCTATTGTGAAAGGAGATGAGATGAATTTTATTGCAATTACTGTAACTTGCAATGTTCAGTGAGGTAAACTTACAATAATAGCGTGGAATTCCAGGACAGCGAAAGTGCACAGGTTTGTGACAGATGAGGATCAATGCAGAGCAGTGAGAGGTGACGCACTGTAGTAGGAAGAATATTGAAAGATAATACAAAATAGGCTGCATATTTATGAAAGGACTGCAGGAGCAGAAGGTGCTGGGTGTATATGATTCCATATTATTGAAGTTAGGGCAAGTGGGGACAGCAGTAAATTTCGCAGATTCGTTTCAGAATCTGAGCTGTTCGCAGGAGAATATGTTGGAGGGATCAACTATGCTGGCGTCTTGGAATGTGCTGGAGGCGATGTGTTGTGAGCCCACCATCCTGCCCACCCCGACCGTAAAAAAAACATTTTTGCAGCTCGACACAAAAGGGAGATGGCATCACGGATCCGGCTTCTGTGTTCTGCCAGTGGGAAATGGAACTGACAGTGAGTTTAAAGTGAGACTTATACTTCACAAAACATTGCTCATTACTCGGTTGGGGGAACGTGGATATTTCAGAATCCCCACACAAGTGGTCCCCATCTTTCCAGCTTGTGCCAGATTCCTCCCCAAATGGCCGGGGAAAGGGGTCGAGGGAACGGATATCGGGCACTCCACTACTCGGCGTGTCCCTTTCTGTTGTATTCCAGGCTGTTTCTTCTGAAATTGGAGAAACGGAGGTAGGGAGTGAGGGTGGGAGTTGGTGTTCCTGTTGCTGGTGCTAATGAAGGTGAGTGGGAAATGGTAAGGTGCCCGGAGTGATTCAGCTGACAGTATTTCATTAATGCAATTGTCAGTTTGTGGGTTTTTTGGAGGTGAGAGAGGGAGCCTGAAGGTTCCTGCATGCAGTAGTGAAAGTGGTGGAGCATGATCATTATTCGTGTGTCGGTGCTATAACAGATACGCAGTGAGTTCGAGGGAGCAGTGAGAATACGGTGACACTTATCCTGGCAGAGTGGAGAAGTTTCTGGATACGTGTCCTGTATTGCTGGAGATTTTCTCAGACCACAGACACTGCACTGAGCTGAATGGTGAGCTGCCACCGTGCTCGGTAGGTCTGTTCGAGATGCCCCCTCTGCAAAATAATTCTCATCTTCTGTAATTGCCCTTACACCGGGAGCAGTGCACCTGTAGACAAATCGTGGTGCAATTGCTCTTTATCCGTCATGCTCCTGTAGGGCAGCTCCGAACTGAGAAAGCTCAACCATGCGCCTATTTGCTTTTTAAAGATAGCTATAATCCCGGGGATCACAGAATATCTGTGGGCATCCGGGCGATGGTGAGTAGCCCCAATCATGATGGGTGGGAGAATTGGGCTGGCACTGAATGAGAGGGACATCTTCGGGTAGGGAATAGTTAATGAGGTGAGTTCGATAAGAAGACACAAGGAAACTAGCTCGGCCTTGTGCTAATTATTCTTCTGTTACATTCAATGGAAATGACACTGAGACAAAATATTGTCAGATTGAGCCCTGTGACGCGACAAGTCTGCTGAGCCCACTCCAAGTTACAAAACTGCTGAACAAATGTTCACCCAAATCTCTCCATCATTTAGACTCACACAATAATCCATTCAACCATTATTCCTGGAAATACTGGCCCGTGTTGCAAGATGCTATCAGAATATTTTCATTTCATTATTCCTTAAACTGTAAACACATCCTTTTATGAGATTCTCTCTCAGTCTCCCCCTTTCTATCTAGAAGCCAAATCCCTCCAATTTCTTGGTAATTGAACTAATTTCCCGGATATCTCACTCTGGCAGTGATTTTTCACACCCACAATACCCCTTATCATAACCCAATGGAGAAACGGAGCTGGAAATGGTTGGGAGAAGCACATCCTGCCAAGAACAGCAAGGGCTGCAACTTTTCACAAGCTGGACACTGGTGTAACGCAGCGTTACCAAGCAATGCTTTGGTGTATTCCACACAGCTCCACATGGTGGAGGGAAATCTCGTCTGGTTTAAGGATCAATGCACTGGTGTCGTCGACATAACATCCTGCGCAAGAGAGACACTTAATCATGTCTTATCGATCAATGTAACGCGGTGATGTTTCACAATTCCCCATGATGGTCAGATATTTATTCCGGGTTGGTGTATAAATGCACTACTCTCATCAGCACAGCGTTACACTCTGGAATCTTACCATGCTGTTTTGCGCAGGACACTAGCCTGGTATCCACAGAGCTCCATGTAGAACAGATAACCAATCTGGTTTAAGGTGCCTGGGATGGTTCTATGAGGTGGTTTGAGACTGTGATATAACTTATCATTTCAGATGATTTGGCAATGTCTTTATTTCATACTCTCATTCTTCTGATTGGACCTCCAAATTCTGAAACCTCCAGCGAGTCCCACCCCCCGTCTACACCCATATTTCTGGAACTTATTGTCAATTCACTGATTGTCAGGTTTTAATATTAATAACTGGCTTGTATATTTCTCTATCCTTTGGTGTTGCTCGCCATGGACCATCGGATTCCATTGTGAAGAATCTCAGAAACAATAAGAGAAAAGCGTAGACTGCCCTTCGTGCACGTCCCAGTGTGGTGTGTGTTGTCCTTGTTTGATATGGGGCTGTCAGCATCTGTGAGCCACGCCACTGAAACTTGTTCTCTGCCTTTTCAGTGAACGCCTGTGTGTGCCACACTCTGCATATCATGTCTTCAGTTACGTCAGACATTCTCTTGAATGTTAATGATTGAGACTAATCTTTCAATCTGGAAGTGAGAGGCGATTGACATAATTATTGGATTGGAGACTTAAGTGGAAATGTTGGGATTGTTTTCTGGAGGTTGTGTTCTAAGCTGCTGTGGACAGTTAGAAGACTAGAGGCTTTGGTGATCCATTCTGGAGTCGTCATGTTGACTGTAGTTACATCATCTGGTTCTGCATCATATCCAGAGGTGCGGAGAGGGGAAGCTCAGTAAAATTGGATGAAGAGTCATACACAGATGTTTTTGATTGAGGGAGCAGTGTTGAATGGCCCACTGATGTAAATGATTCATACACTTCTGTTTGCAATAAGCCAATTTATTTTCTTTCCCATTGTACCATACTGATCAGGAGTGAGTCACCATTTCTGCTACTGTGTAACAGACTGAAGAGACTGAATGGATTCCTCCTGTCCCTCTCTTACAGGCTCCGGAAGCTGAATGGCCTCTACCTCGCCCTGTGTAACAGGCCTCAGACATTACGTGACACAGCAGCCCGTGGATTGTGAGCATGTTTCAAACCATATGTGTTGGAATTCCCTCCCTTCCCATTTCCTGAAACAAAAACAACACAGTGTACTCCAGGTACCCTCTCAGCTACAGCTCATAAAGTTGCGGTACCACTTCTCTATGTTTTTAATGATTTCATTTTGCAAAATGTGCCAACAATTCAGCTTTCATTTTTTTCAAGAGGTAATAGTCAAATGTGGGGTGAATGGACTCCTGCTTTCTATCGATAAGAGGTAGAAGGGAGAGATTGCCTTCCTCCTGTACCAAAGAAGCAGTCTCAAAGCTCTTAATGGTGTCTCAAGGTTATTAAAGGGTTTGATAACAGGGCACTGAACAATTGGAGTAACATAACACAGTATCAATGAGCAATACGTTTTGTTATCCTGGGTTATGATCTGTAAAAACTTCCCACCACATTTTATGTCGCTGTTCAGTTACTTTATCCCTGTCTCTTTTTATAAACAAGGTGGAACAAAAAAAAAACCTTCGCAGTGTTCTGACATGACACGGAAGAAAGAGTAAAAAAGATTGAAATATTAGTTGGTCCATCCATTTGCAATCCTCATCTATCCATCCTAACCGAGTAAATGCTCTATTTCATTGTGATATGAAAAGTAATAGTCGGAACAAGTTAACTGAATATGTTTGTTTAGTACCTGTGATTAATAACTGTCTCCTTGGATTCAAATGTTCCCACTGGAGGGTTTCCAGTTTCAATGATAAATGACCTTCGTTCAATGTGTTACCCCATAATATTAGCGGCAGCAGCATCGGCAGCACTGACAGGCATCAACACCTCTAGACAGAGGCGGAGTAGAAATAAGAATCTGAGAACAACAGATTGGAATGTCCAAACGATAGACCAGAATCTGAGGACAATAGACTGGAATACTGCGAAAATGGACAGGAGTTTATCCTATTATGTTTTGCATCTCTCCAAATATTTTTGTTGGTTGTCAGTTTCATCTCGTATCGACACTATTCTTTACATTATTCAATATTTTTATTATCCGATCATGGCTATTGTTGGTATCCCTGGTAAGTCTCACTGTCCAGTTATTATTTCTGTAAACCATGTACGACAGTATGCTGTGCTTTTCATATACTTTGCACTCTTTGACCGTGTCATTATTCGTTTTGAGACAATGTATGTAGATGTTCACTCCAGAAACCGCTTCTAACTGCGTAAGTCCATCCAGTCTCTTCATCTTTGTTTCTGGCAGTGTCCCTCGTTGGTCTTTGAATTGACCTAGTTACTTTCAGCTGTGAATCATCTGCCCTTATTTTTAAAATATTGGCAGCATGAAGATCACTTCCTCTGCTCTTGTTACATAATCCATTTTCATCCTCTGATTGCTTCCCATCCCTGACTGATATCTGAGGCTGAACCAGATGAATTAAAGCAATATTTATCCCACTGCCCATGAGCTGATCTCTGACACCAGAACCTGACCGTTCCTATAATGAACAATTAAAACTTCCAGAATATTCTTCACTGGATTATCCAAACTGCTATATCAGTCTTGGGCTATGAAATGAAGCCTTAATGATGTCAATATACTGCTGCTGACACTCCCAGCTTCAAACCTGCAGGATTAAATCATACTCTGGATCTTGCATCCAAACTCACACGAAAATCGCATTCATTCGTCATTCATGTGTGCACTGATCTATGTTGTTATTGGGAATGGCAATGCCTTTATTTTAATATTCTCAAGCACATCATCAGATCCGTGTAAGAAACATCTCTCAATGTCTCTCTCTGTCAATTACCACAAAACACTGCAAATGGTTAATACTTACCTTTCCTCCATGTGTGCTCTCTGTCAAACAATTATTTTCACATCTGAAACCCCATCCACCTTCTTCCTGACACACACACACACACACACATAACACCCTCTACCACTTGACTTGGACTGATGCACCGCAGATACAGAGATTGCGTCATTTACTGTCACTCGCAGCTTCGACTGGACATTTCACGCTGTCAAACACGAATCCCGTGCATGTATGATACTAATATAATGATAAAGGTTTGCAGTCGTCCCCATCCTGGGCAGATAGTTCAGTTTACCAGCATAGCCTGCACAGCACAGCAAAGCACAAAGTACACTGGCATCGTCTGCACAGCTCTATGCCCTTGTCTGTCATGTTCTCAGATTTTATGATGTCTGGGCTGGTACTGTGAGGCAGATTCAGAATTTGATGTCAGGAGCCATTCCAGCTGGTCGAACAATGTCTTTATTCAACATTCTCATTCTTGAAATTTTGACCTTCCAAGGTCACACTCCTCCACTTAGATCCAAAGCTCCCACCCCCCCCCCACCCATTTTTTTCCACAATACTTCCACAACATGGTCTCAGTTAATTAATTGTCTGTTGTTATCTTTAATGTGAACCTCTCTGTCCCTCTGTATTATTGCGTTGCCTTGGATTTTTGGCTCCCATGTGTATCGAGTGCCGACATTGTAAGGTTCAGAAACAATACAGTGTGTCGAGCTGTTGTTCATTTCTTGGTGTGTCTCATGTAGTGCTCCGTGTTTGATAGGAGCATGTAGTTGACATATATCTTTAAAACCTGGTCTGTGCCTGTCTCCTGAAAGCCTGTGTTTGTCCCTCTCAGCTGAGCATGTGATCAGTAACACAAGTATCCCCTTCAGTATTATTGTAAAGGAACAGACTGATTTCTCCCAAGTGTCTGCTTCCTGTTTGATAACCAATCTTCCTCCCTCCTTGTGTAGCACATTCGAAGGACTGAATAAAAACAAGTAACGTCAGTCGGCAATTCAGCTCCTTGGCTGTGTTCCACCATTTAATAATACCATGGCTGATGTTATCTCGGTCTCTGTTCCGCTTTCCTGTCTGCTCTCCATCCCCTTCATTTGCTCAATGCTCCTGCATTCAAAGCATTCTGGACAGTGAAGTAATTCTGCTCCTCGCGTTAAAAATTAGTGCTGACCTGATCCTAAAACTGTGATCTCTTGTTCGAAACTGCTTCACGTGTGGGAATATTGACTCCACATCGACATTGGCCATCACCATTAACATCTTACAGACCTCAGTGAGATCTCCTCCCATTCTGCCTTCTTACAATAAGCTCCTATCTCTGGATTAAATCTCGTGAAGCTCTTCTGAACTGCCTGCAAAGCAACTACATCTCGCCTCAAGTCAGGGCACCAAAACAGTGCTCCAGTTGCAGTGTCAATAATGCTTTGCATAGTTGCAGCAACACATCTCTATTTGTATATGCGATCATTTTAGAAATAACTGCTTGAATTGTACTTGGCTTTTTAATTATTTGCTGTACTGGCCTGCTAGTTTAATTTCGATATTCACGAGGACACCTACATACCTCTGCACTAAGCAAACTGCGTTTTCTCCCCATTTAGATAATAGGGTGCCTTTCTGTTACTCTAACTAAAATAAATAACCATATATTTATCCACCTTAAATTTCATATGCCAAATGTTGGAGTCATTCAACTAACTTATCCATGTCCATTTGTATATTTCTTACATGATTAGATTACATTATAGTGTGGAAACAGGCCCTTCGGCCCAACAAATCCACACCGACCCGCCGAAGCGCAACCCACCCATACATTTAAACCCTTACCTATCACTACGGGCAATTTAGCATGGCCAATTCACCTGAGCTGCACATCTTTGGACTGTGGGAGGACACCGGAGCACCCGGAGGAAACCCACGCAGACATGGGGAGAATGTGCAAACTCCACACAGACTGTCGCCTCAGGCGGGAATTGAACCCTGGTCTCTGGCGCTGTGAGGCAGCACTGCTAACCACTGTGCCACCGTGCCGCCCTAATCTTCATTTAACTTACTTTTCTACCACATTATTCGCTATAGCGATTTCTATCCCCTGAACCAAGTAATGATATAGAAAACAAATACTTCTGATCGGAGGACCGAACTTTTTGACACCCGATATGTTGTTTTTTTGCCAAGGACCAAATGATACATTTATTCCATTTCTCTGTACGTGATTTATTCGTCAATTCTCTATCGAAGCAAATAGATTACTGCTGACCTAATGTGCTATTGTGTTATGGATTACTCTTAAATAATCTGCAATAACCTAATAATGCCTTCTGAAGGACCACATATATTACATCTCCATGATAGCCATTATCCACCTTGCTTGTCACATCTTTAACGATCACGAGCTTCATAAACGATGTTGGCTCGAATGGCTTGTGGTTTAACTTTGTAAATGTTCTGTTATTTACTCTTAAAGCCCAAGAGGTTACTCAATATTATATATTACCCAGTGAATATTAGTATTCTAGGATATTCTACATTCCCTTCCAATACCTGTGTTACGGACACATGGCATTAAAAGGTCTCCTCCGATTGTTGCGTAAGAGGCCTCAGTGAATGACTGAAATCGTTGGGTTCCTGGTTACAAACTCGTTCGTCTGAATGTCCTCCTGGCGTCCGATATTATCTTCTAGATGGCCTGCATGACATGTTCATACTTGAGTAGGAGGTTCACGATCTGCTCGTCCACTTTCTGTTTCTGTGTGTGGTGAGCTTGTAGAGAATAATTGCAGATTTGGAGGCAGGAAGTTAGAACTTGGTTCTCGTAAAATTGTAAAATGCTGGGGGTGGGAAAGTAATTGTCCGTTCTCTTTAAAGGTTGCTGAGGTTTTCTGTGCTCAGACATTTGAAATGAATGTTTGTGAGTAGCAGCTTGAAGGTTTGCCTGTACACAGAGAGCCCGAACTGAAACATTTGTTTCGAAATGCTGTACAGTTGGCAGGCCGAGCATCACTTTGTCTTTAATTGAGGAATGCGGGTTTTTGAAGTTAAACAATCAATTTGAGACAAGTACCCAGTTACGAGGGAACTAGGAAATTTCAATCTGACGGTTTTGACAACATAGGAGCAAGTGTATTGTAAGAAATGTTGATCCACCATCACGGGTAAAAAAATGGCGCAGTTGGACAATGGCTGCAGAGAAAACTGCCTTCCTCCAGAACTAACGGCCCTCAGCTCTCTCAAGAGAATCACTGCCTTTCACATCCCCAACTATGCATTCGAGAAAGCACCTAAATAACAACGGGACCAAAGATTGAGAAGGCATTCCGGATAGAGTAAACGATGGAGAACGCATTCCTGAAGTTCGAATGGACAGAGAAGGCACAGGACATTCCAGAAGGCATATAATCTTGCTGTAATCTCGAGGGACTAAATCGTATTTCCTTTATACGAGTAGGACTTTTATTTATAAGATTAGGGTAGCATTTGACTTTTTTAAATTCAAAAATAGTTAATAGTTAGATGGGATTTATTCGGATTGATGTCAGTTAATTTAATTTGTTCACTTTGGAGTTACATAAAGTGTTACTTGTTGAGTTTATTATATTTAAGTATATAAATTGCTGAGAAGCGGGTTACACAACTTTTCACACTCTTTGTACCGATTAGAGCATGAGGTGTTTCTCTGTGGGTGTTTCAGTTCCCGGAAGTGGGGTGGGATCAACCTCCACTTTATGGGAGAATGGTGGCTCAATTTCAGGATTTGAACAGATTTGAACATTTTGAGGGAATCAAAGGTCCCAGCAGTTTTAACTTGACAAGTGTTTGATGTTTCTAAGTAAAACTTATGTGAACATTAGAAGACCTGTTTAGGTTCAGACACTTGTTGTTGGTTAAATCAAATGTGAGGAAATTCTTCTTAACATTGCCGAAGTGGTTCTGGACGTCGAAGATGCTTCGCAAATTTGACAAGACAGTTTAAAACGTCAGAAAACGGTGACACTTTTAGAATTAGCAAATAGGCTAAAATTGGGTTTATCTGGGGATAACAGGAAAGCTGTAATTGTAACAACATTTGACAAGCATTATGTACATCAGAGAAAATGTTAACTGGAGTGGAGTTTGGAAAAATGAATTGCAAATGATGTATTTGGAGTTAGAAGATAAAGAGAGGAAAAATGATCTGGCGGAAATGATGAACCTCGAACTTGAAGCAAATATACTTCACATGACAGAAGTAAAAGCACAGGAGTGAAATGACGATTAGCAAAAATAATGTCGCGAAAAACCTCGCAAGGATATATGCAAATGCATCTGAATATTACCAATAGTCGATGGAACAGATGTGTAAGCCTTTTTTACTTTCCTTTGATAAACTCGTACTCATCTGAGCTGGCCAGAGAACATGTGGGTGTTTGCAGCGCTGTCAGAGGAGGTGACAGGAAATTATGAAGAAGTAAAAAACAATATTTGAGTGACTACGAATTTTATCAGAAGCATATAGACAACGGTTCAGAAAAATAAGAAAGGAGCAACGTCAGACTTTTTTTTTAGATTACTTACAGTGTGGAAACAGGCCCTTCAGCCCAACAAGTCCACACCGATCTGCCGAAAGGCAACCCACCCAAACCCATTCAGCTACATTTACCTCGTCACCGAACACTACGGTCAAATCAGCATGGCCAATTCGCCCAATCTGCACATTTTTGGACAGTGGGAGGAAACCGGAGCACCAGGAGGAAACTCACGCAGACACGGGGAGAACGTGCAAACCGCACACAGAGTCGCCTGAGGGCGGAGAATTGAACCCGGGTCTCTGGCGCTGTGTGGCAGCAGTGCGAACTAGTGTGCCACCATATATCAAATTTGAAAGAATAAAACAGAGCAACTTTGGTGGATGGATGAGAGCAATAGAGTTGGAAAAAGATATATGAGTCTTTGAGTAGCATTCTTCTGCTGGAAGTGTTGAGAAGCCTACTTGCCGAAGTGATAAGAACTCATGCTAAGGAACAGGAAATTAAAACGACGAGAAGAGCTGCAGAGATTGTGGGCGAATAGGCATTCGTGTCGAAATCGAAATCTAACGTCTGACAGCAATTTCATTCCATGAGGAATAAAAATTGGGCGGCAAAGAGATCTTTCAAAGAAAAGCAAAATCATATCACTCTGGGAACAGTTGGCTACATTTGACAAAAATGAAAGCAAACAGGATGGTAAAGAGTTGGAAGATCTCATGTTGTAACTGCAATACGGTGGCACACACAAAGTCACAGTGGTAGTGGTTTAAGAAAGACACAGGGAGCAACGAATATGGTAAAAGTGTCGAAAACAGTCATATTAGTTAAGGCGGCCAAGGTAATCCCAAGAGAAGGCAAGAAGCTAGTCAAGGATTGGACAGTAAGATAGCGCCCGATATTTTCAAAGACTTCACCTGCGTACTTAAGATTTACTCAGGCAGAACAAGGGCTGTAGGAAAATAGTTTAAAATCTTGAGAGATATGGAAGCTATTTAGTCTCTAATAGCAAGAAATTAAAAGTATTTACACTCCTTCTGAAACATTGCCGGAGAGAGTGGCAATCTGTTAAAAATAACTGGAGAGAGGGAAGTAGTGTTCCCCTGCTTAATATAAGTTAAATCTGCACTGAGTGGGTGATAGTGCGATTGATGGAAACGTGGCTATTCCAGGAAGCCAGTTTATACTTGGAAATGATACAGCAGATTACGAGGCAAGGTGGGAGTGATGCCCACTGTTGTGGAAGACTAAAAAGAAAACCAGGGAACTGAGGAGTTACAAAAATAAAACACAAGATATTTTTCAGTCTGTTTGGCGACAAGATCTCACAACCATAAATTAAAACATGAACAGAGATCAAAAGAGAAAAATGAAGCAGTTAAATTCTAGTTAGCTGACATTCTGCTTAGATGATATGGTAAAGGAAAAGCAGGTAGAGGATCACGCAGAAGTGTTTGGTTCTGAAAGATGAACAGAGTTACAACCCAAAAAATAAAGACAATTAAGGAGCCATATCATAAAGTCTAATTGGAAAGGAATCATAGTGCATTCCAGAGTATTATGTTGTCAAGGATAAAGCCTTCCAAAGGAAATGTAGATCTTAGCAGATTAGTGCAGATGAGAAATGAGCAAAGTTCACCAGATTGTGTTGATGTTAGACTCAAGACAGGAACTTTCATTGGTTCCTGTTTCATCACAGCGACGAACACTTCTTTCAAAATAAATCAAACACTCAGAAAACCTCCTCTCGCCCCGTAATCTGTTAAAATATAAGTGACAGAGAGCTCCCAGTATGTACAAAGATACCATTTTATTATTTCTCTCGAAAAGGGAACACAAAGCAACAAGTATTCACAACTCTACTGCCCCCTTTCTCTTAACAGCTTATTACCTGCTTCCGACAATATAATATACTTTTCCAATAAAACATTTATTTTAATTACATCGACTTCATTTCAAAACCACAGAGCCGCTGTCATCTTCGGTGTCTCGTCTTCTGGCTGAATACCTCCTTTTTTCTTTCACTGCGAATATGTTTCACATGAAAAGTACATTTGATCGAGCTATTCCAGTGTCTTCTGTCTCTCTGTCGCTGGCAGCTGTTCCATCTCATTCTCAAAATGCTGTCTTTCTTATACCCCCAACATCAGATTGACTCATTGGTTCGATGTTTGCAAAAGAATAAATTCACACTCAATTGATTTTTTTTTTGTATCTGGACCATACTTTGAACTGATTGGTTAAATTAGAAGTATTGTCAAAACAGCAACTGACTCAGCAATCTTTTTCACAACTTATAGTTACATATTTTTAAATTTTCCAGTGCATGCTGACACTGCTCTTGTATGCTGTTAGAGGAAAACAGCATTCACTGTCTCTCTGAGGGACAGTATACGTGTCCAAATTCATAATACATCCCCAATTAAGAAAAACAAATGACCATCATAATGAAAGCTGGCTTCATTTTTAGTCTCTAACTCTTCATCCCATGACAATGAAATACAGAGTTCATTAATCAGGGTTCATAATAATTAATCACATGTATGTTTCTATATTTAATTGCAATCTGTTCAATGTTATCTATATTTGTCCGTTAAATCCACAATAACACACCTACATCTACTATCACATTTTTACGACCAATGTACAATTTGTGAATTAAAATTTGTAACCTAAAACTTCACCGAAATAGTCTTATACTTTTGTCTTTAAATTATTCCAAGAATATAAGTGGTTTATGGTCTATGTACAGAACTGTCTCTGATAGATTGTTCATGACATAATTATTAATAAGTAGAATCGTCATTACCAAACTCAATAATCCTTTTTTTTGTAAGGTAGATTTTTTCCTCTGGTGGGTGTTGAGTTTCCCTGACAATTAACCAATTGGCTGTTGAATTCCATCATCACCTTGCTGTAGCACTACAGCTCCACCTTCTATATCGCAAACATTGATTGCAACTTTGAAGTGTTTCAAACACTTTGGTGTAACTATAACTGGTATAGTGGCAAATACTGCATTTAAGTTCTCACGTGCCTCCTCGGATTGTTTTATATCCGAAATTTTGTGTTCTTCTTTCGTAAATCTGTTCGAGGTTACCAGACTGCTGACGTTTGGAAAACAATTCTGGTAGAGTCCGCTTCATTCCAAAAATTGAAGGTCCTCTTCCACGATACTCATACGTTTTTGTGTTCATTTGAGAAAAGCTTCCACGAGCGATGTTATGCAACAAGAACATCACCTCTGCCTTCGCAAATTCAGTTTACCTTAAATTTATTAACAGTTGTGCTTGTCTTAATCGTTCAAAGAGCTCAGACTCGCTAAAGATCATTGCACCGTCCAGATAAATTGCACAATTTGTTAAACCTGCCACAAATTTGTTCATGAGTCTTTGGCGTGTGACTGATGCGTTCTGCATTCAAAACGGCATCACTTGGAATTTCTATAGACCATTTGTGGTAACAAACGCAGAAACTAATTTAGCTTTTTGTGGTAAAGGTACCTGGCAATAACTACACAGTAAGCCCAGTTGGCTTGTCCAACGTTATACATAGAGTCTACGACTGGTAAAGGACATGAGTCAGACTCTGTTACGGCGTTGACATTCAAATCGTTTGCACAAAATCGGTGGTTCCCATTAGATTTCGTAATTAATATGATCATCGAACAGCATAAACTCTGACTTGGTTTGATATCTTCATTGAGCATCGCATCCACTTACTCCTGTGTGGTACTGAAAGGATAATGTTTGTAAGTGTGCTGTATTATTGGAACAACAATTCCACCCATGTACAGTAGTATTAGTCATTGCCATTTTATTCCTACAAATGTCCTCATACTACTGCAAGAAAACTTTCACATGGGTTCTTTGCTCCTGGGACAGATAGTTCAATAACTTATTCCATTCAGAAAGGACTACCTCTTTGTTTAACTATTTTGAGTGACATCAAACTCCCAGACATCTGGATTTGATTCCTCACTCTGGGGAACAGGAACTAGCAACTTTTTCTCCAATTCTCTCGTACGTTTATAGTAAAGTTTCAAAATATTCAAGTGGCATACCTGACGCAGTTTCTTTCTAACCCACATCTTTACCAGATTGTTGACCTGCTTTACCTATTCCTCAGTTTGAGAGAGACCACGAATCCTGTCTTTGAAGGGATCTCGTATACTTGTAACAATACTAATGCGTAATCCCCACGGGGCATATAGCGAATTTCAGAGTTTTTATCTGCCTTCTATATCCATTCTATGCTGTGCCCTTTTTAGGAGCAGCTCAGCTAACTCATCTACTAAATTTAATCTCTCCCTCACCTCAGTTGCATAATCCAACAGTGACATCTCCTATCTGGTCCTGACAATTTATCTTTAATTAATGTCAATTGCCCTCTCACTTCATATCCGAACATTACCTCAAACGGAGTGAACTGAGTACATTCATTTGGGCATCTGACATGAGAAAAAGTAAAAATGGGATACCTTTATCCCAAACATTAGGTCATCATGCAGTGCACGTTTAAAATGGTCTTCAGTGTCTGATGTCACCTTTCCAAAGCTCCGTGAGATTCAGCATGGCACCCATTTGACTTAAAGTGCTGTATGCTTCAGCTGTCCATGACATCGTTAAACAGCCGAGAAGTACAGATTTGAAACTTGGTCTGACTGTATCTCTCTGGGTCGTCCATACCACGTACAGAAAGCTACTAACACCTCGAACACACTTGTTGCCTTAATAACTTGCCGTGAAGTTTCCTCCGGAAATCTGTTAGACACATCTATTAGGGTTAGCAAGTATTGGTTCCCACTTCCAATTTAATGAAGGGGACTCAAACAATCAATCGTAACCGGTGTGAAAGGTTCATCGAATGTGGGAATTGGCAACAAAAAATGTTCGTTTTAAAACTTCCACGCCTTACATTTGGCACGTACATAATGAATTAACCACATCCTTGTACAATCTAGGCCAATAGATTTACTTTTGTACTTTGGCCCGAGTCTTCTCTTCACTAAGGTGACCTCCAACTTGTAATTCATTTGCTACCCGTAATTTGTCCTGTCTGTTATGCTCTTGGCTGCATAGTCTGGTTCACTTGTGTAAATTTCTCCTCTGGAATAACCTGTCATGGTCTTCGTTTTCATCATAGGATTTTATCTTTAAGGTAATTATTGTCAGGTATACATTCGGATTCTTTATTACATTAGGTATGTGTGTGTGTGTTTGTATATGTGTATAGAAATATATATATATATATATATATATATATACATGTATAAAACTTTATTGCCTTTCCTCTGTAAGCCCATTCGTCTTTCAGAACTAAATACTTCTGCCTGAGTGACTACTTGTTTTGGTTTTTTTCCTGCGCCGTAATGCCAAACAGGGTGTTCGCAAACTAAAACTCAACTCGTTCAACTTTCTTTTTAGATTTTTGCATCTTGCAGTGACAAAGGCGAGTGGGATCTTGTTGCAACACACCCTTGAAAAGTTTCAGTCTACTTTTCTTTTTCGTCCTCAGTTCCCTGGTCTTCTTTCGCTTCCCAATAACAAGGGACATCATTCCCACCTTGGATCCTGCTAAAACGTTTCCAAGAACGAACTGCATCCCTGGATCTGACATTCAGTTAATCACTCCCAGTGTCACTTCCCAGTCTTGGTTTGGTTCTCAAACCTGATCTCACACAGGCAATGCTAATGATCTGGCCATCTCGTCCACAAATTTCCACTCTCTCGGATAGCATGTCAGAAAGAGTACTAATACATTCATCTGTTACTATTAAAGGTTGATTAGATCCCGTATCTCCCGAAATTTTTTTTCCCATTCTATCTTGTTCTTCCTGAGTACCCACAGAGAAGAAGTCTGTTAGAGAGATCGTGCAAAACTCAATATGACGTCACTACCAATGCTGCGCACTCTACTCCAGCTCTCTGACTTTTCTTGGGATTTCCTTTCCTACTTTCAGTAATACCACTTGCTTCGCTGCTTTTAGAATATATTTCCCGACAGTGCCGTCCTTCAACAACCAGCACTGTGTCCACCTTATCATAATGGAAATACCTGAGGTCTTTGAGCTCCTATTTAACCTTTTGGGGTTCTTTTTTCACCTGTGGTAAAGTATTCCCAGTGTGGTCTACTCTTTGTTTTGTAGTGTAGGATCACCCCTTCTCCCAATTTCTACCCCTCACAGGATGAGATTTTTGCTCGTAGCCACATTTCGACTTATTCTTGTTGTATATTCAGGTTTCATCTCTCCTGTTCTTCTCCATTCTTGAACGTTCTGTTGATCAACATGAATTCTTATCAACTCGGAAAGTGAGTTTGTAAATTGCTCCAACAGAATACCCTCTCTCAAAGCCTCATAATTATTAACAATTATGGAGGCCCGCACTTATCTCGCAAAATTACTAGGTTTAAATCTTTCGAACTCAACCATCTGACCTGGTTCCTTCTTTATGTTTCTGACCGCTGTCTATTCGCTCCTGGTATAAACTAATAATGACTCAAAATCGCCTCTTTTTTATCCGCATAATCTCCTGACCCCTCATCTGACAGCGCTGCAAATCTCTCAGTGTATCTGCCCACCAACATAGCATTGTTACAGGTTCTCTGAACATTCCATCTTCTTTGTCAATTATTCAAATGAAATAAGGAACTCTGCGACATTGTCCACATCAAGATGTGACAATATTTTAACACCACTGCCTCCTCTCTTCATCAGAATTCTGTTAACTTGACGTTCCTGTCGAAATTGCAACTTTTGAAGTTCGAATTCTCATTCTCTTTCTCTTTCTTCTCTCTAGTTTTGTTGAGCTAAACTCCTCTCTCCCTCTTTCCTTTTCCTCTCTGTCTTTCTTCTCTTTCGCTTTAACTTGCTCTCTTTCGTTATTTTCTAACTCCATTTGGCTCCATTTGACTCATTTGCAATGTAAGACTTTCTAACTTTGTTGCACTTGTCTATTTTTCTGATTCACATAAGTGCTTGACAAACTCCGTTACAATTTCGGTTTTCCTTTTTTCCCTGATGAAACCCAATTCTAACCGATTTACTCAATCTAAAAGAATACCTTTCTCTGACTTCCTAAAGTTCCTTGGTGAATTTGGGAAAAATCTTCAAACCCCATAACCTCCTTCGTAATGTTAAGACTCACTTCTCTCACTTTTAATTTAACAGATCCCAAGTGATCAAAATTAAACGAATTATCTCACCTATGTTTTATTTAAAGACCTAGGACGCTAAGCGGCAAGTGTTTAAATCTGCTGGGATCTTTCATCTCCTACATCTGTTCAAGTCTGTTCAAATCTCAGAGGACCTGTCTTAAACTGTCCAAATCCCAGTTGATCCCAAACTGTCACGACCTGGCAGTAAACGCTTCTCTTTCATAAAGCAAACACCCAGAAATCCTCAAGCCGCCTCGTTAAGTATGAGTGGCAGGGAAAATCTGCTATTTAAATAAAATAATATCAATTTATTTTTATTTACCTCTAAAATTGAACATTAAAAAGCAACCTTCATTTATCTAAGACCACTTTCTCTTAACAGTTTATTTTATGCCTCCAGCTCTGTAACAATGTGCTGCTCCAATAAGACATTTATTAAAATTACATCCACTTAATTTCAAAACATAAAGCGCCTGTCGTCTTTGGTGTCTTTCTTCTTTCGGCTGACGGTCTCCGTGGTTTATCTTCTTTCTTTTACTGCGAATATCTTTGACACACAGTGTTTGAATGCCGTGGGTCTCTCTCTGATGGCATTTGCTCTGTCTGATTTTAAAAATTACTTCCATTTGTACATACCCAACATCGGATCATGTCATTAGCTCATTGTTGGCTGAACATTAAATTCTAAAAGCTTTGACTTTCCTGTTGCATAATTTCACCTGACTGGCAAAAATTGAATTGTTGTCAAAATAGCAAACACCTCAGGCACCAATTTCACAGCCAATGTTACGTATTTTCAATTTCCAGTACACTCTGACAGTGTTCTTATCAGCTGTCAGTGCAGAACAGCTTTCCCTCTCTCTTAAAAGTATAGTGCCAGCATTCAACGTCATAACAGTAGCACATCAGTTACGTAAAGGAGGTCATCCAGCATTCTGAAGATTCAGGATAAGAAACAGAAGCATTTTTATTGGCCTGCGTTATTTAAAGATGTGGATGAGTTTTGTCGTACCTGTCATACCTATCAGATGGCAGGAAAGTCACAGGAAGTGATAAAACAGTGTTGTTGTTGCTAATTCTCACATTTGAAGAACCTATTAGCACGGGTTATAATTTATTGTGTCGGTACATTTTCTGAAACCAAATTGGGAACTATTGTTCACGAAATATAATGGATGTGCCTATTGGGTTTCCGGAAGCGATATCATTATGGAATGTCAAAGCAAAGAATGTTGTGCAGGACTTTTGTTTTTGCTTTATTTCCCCGTTATGGATTCCACAGGGTGATTCAGTCAGAACCAAGGGTTCAATCTTACTGCCAAATTGATTAAGAAGGTCATGAATAGTTTTGGATTCAGAAACTTTACATCACGTACATAGCATGCTGAATACCAGGGAGCATGAGAAAGTTGTCATCATGCCTGAAACACAATGCTGAGCACTTATTTCCCAGATTTCCCACATGATTTGGATAAAGGTATCGCATTAATAAGATTTTCTGTGAGAGATGTTCCAAATGCATCTACTCATATTATTTCATTTTAATTGCTATTCGGACACAAAGGAACAGGGCGTAAAAAATTAACAGTTGCAAAGTTAATGTGTCCAATATGAATGAAGTCACCGATTATGTATCTGACGTGAGATAAACATTAAATAGAGTAAGCAAATTACATAGACAGCATTTGAAGGTGACACAGCACCCAATGAAGCAAAGAAGCACACAAGACATTTTTAAAAAATGTATGTTTGTGCATAGGGGTGTAAATTGGTGCTGCTGCCAGTGGTAAGAAATGTCTTTTAAGCATTTTGCATTGTTCACGATCAGATTGAGAGGAAGTGAAATCAATGAATTGTTTTGTGAAAATGCCAGATAAGGAAGAAAAATTTAGGTATGACATGCGAGCATGCTGAAACAATACAATGATAGGGAAAAAGAATCAGAAAAATCGGAATTGATTCCTGCCATTCAGATAGTGTAATCAAATCCAGATGATTTGAAATTTGTTGCACCTTAGAATAAATTGAATAATAAGAAAGTTCTGAATGAATGGGATAGGTTAGTGAGCTATCTGTCCTACGAACAGAGAACTGCATTGAAGGACATTTTCAGTGCTGTGAGAACTCACATAACAATGCATTGGGGAGCACTAATGCCATACTACATGAGATTGACGCAGAAAATGCTTCTCCGATAAAGCAACACCCCGGCAGGCTTAATTTACTCTAAGCAGCACAGATTTTGAAACAAGGAGAAGCGATGCTGCAAGAAGACATCGTCGTGACTGGGCAAAGTGAGTGGAGTTAGCCAATCGTTTTGGTTCCAAAACTTGATTACAGTCAACGATTCTGTCAGATTATCCGAAAGTCAATGCTGCAAATAAATTTGACTCATACCCAATTCCAAGGCAGGAGCAGCGTATAGAAAAAGTCAGAAAAGCGTGTTATATCACCGAGTTGGACTAACTTCACCGTTACTGGGAATTACATTTGTCGTGAAGATCCAAAGAAATGTCTGCTTTTATAATCCAAAATACCCTATTTCAATTCAAAGTAATAGGCTTTAGAATGAAAAATGCACCAGTCACTTTTCAAAGGCAGATGAACTGAATTGTTGCAGAATTAGTTAATTTTCACTCGAAACAGATCACTTTGTGATCTTCAGGCATTCGTGATAAGATCACATGTAGCATTAGCCAGCGGTTTTTGAGAGCCTACGGAGTCAAAGTACATCATACAGTTTGTAAAACATATATTTGCGTAGGTGGAAGTGACATTCTGAGGGTACAACAGAGATTCGGATAGAAGACCATCAAAAAATTTCCATGAGAATCTTCGACAAGGAAATGCTATTTTATTTAGGACTGAGCGAATTACACAGGTGAATTTTTAACCAAAATTTAGTATTGCAGTGGCACCGTTGACGGATTTGTTAAAGAATAAAAAATTCGATGAAAAGCACAATGCTAGGTGGCACTTGATAATATAAAAAACAGTGTTAACTATCGCATCAGTTTCAGTCACGCCAAATTATTTGAATCCCTTCAAAATCGTCATTGACTCATGTGATGTAGGTGATGGAATGGTATTGTTACAGGGGGATGATTGTGGAATTGAAAGGCCAATCGGTTACTTAAAACAAAAACAACCTTTTGAAAGGAATTACTGAGTTTGCAAATGGTCTCACAACATATTGATTTTTACATTGCAAACAATGCATGAGATTATTGAAAATGCTGATTACAATCATTCAACATTTCTGAAAAGACTTAAGGACAGGGACACAAGAGTGTTTTGTTATCGTGTCATGTTACTAGCATTTAATTCATGGATTGTACATGTTCTGGGTCACGGAAGTATCATCATAGATGCTTTCTTGCAAGTTTAAAAGAAAATTTGTCTATAGAGGATAGAAACGGTAATGTTAAATCATATACATAAGCAGAATTGTCATAAAATGTATAATTTTACTCTAATGAGCTGTGAATCCAGTAATATAATAGAGTTAGAATTTTAAAAATGAACATCTTTTCATGATGATGGTTCATTTTATTTTCAAAGGGGGAGGTTTTGCCAAATTGGATAAAGTAATTGTAGATATGGAAGCACAAATTTAGAATTTTGTGTTTGTAAAATTGTAAAATGCTAAGGAGAAACTTATTATGTGCTCCCTGGATCAGCTGGGCTTTTTTTCCCCGTGATCGTATACTTAAGATTGATGTCTGTGACTTGCAGCTTGGACGTCTGCCGGATCACAGAGTGCCCGAAATGAATAACTTGTATCAAAAGGCCATGCAGTTAGCAGGCCATGCAGCAGATGTTTTTCTTTTATGAAGATAAAAAGCTTTTCCATATAGATGCAGTGCACCAGGCACTGAGATGCCCAAAATTATTAAATATAATTCTAGTAATGTTGACAACGTGAGAACCATTCTATTGTGAGAAATACTGATTTAAAGGATATAAAAGAAGGGGGCAGTTGAGCAAAGGTCACAGAGCATGATGTCATCTGCTAGAGCTAACATCTCTCAGCTCTCAAGAGAGAATCGTTGGATCTCACAGCCTCATCGATGTATGAAAGAAAGCATAATCTACATAACAATGGTACCAATGACGGAGAAGATATTCTGCACAGAGGACTCGACAGAGAAGGCAATCCTGACATTCCTGACAAATGAATCGACGGAGAAGGAACAGAACTTCCTG
Organism: Chiloscyllium plagiosum; assembly: GCF_037043375.1. NCBI lineage: Eukaryota > Metazoa > Chordata > Chondrichthyes > Orectolobiformes > Hemiscylliidae > Chiloscyllium > Chiloscyllium plagiosum. Next base: position 18,521,398 of record NW_028270179.1, on the reverse strand, counting down.
GAAAAAAAGACCTAGCTGTAATTTTGAGATAAAATTCTATTTTTCTAGTAATCGTGGGAGGCAAGTTGCCTTCAGTGAATTGTGTTATGAAGGTATAATGGGTACAACACATTTATCCAGTTAAAACCTAGCTGAACTACCTGACAGCAGCAAATGTTCTGAACATGATGCAATGTAAAATTTTGTCCAGCGGCGAGAGTCGCTAGTTGCTTGAAGACAAAAACAAATTCGAATTCAGCCAATCAGTTTGAATTATACATCCCAAAAGTCCCGCTCTTCAATCAAATGTCAATTTAGTTTATTGACAACATCAAAATCCAATGACACAATCCAATGCTTTGGGGGATAAAACCAAGAAAACATGAACAGATAAGAGAGACTTGCCAAGTTACCAGCGGGAAAGGACTTTTCGAAGCATAGCTTTATTCAAGATACCTTAATATACCAATGCCTTCTTAACAGAAATCCCCAAGAAGAAGAAGATCTACATACCAAGATAGAGCAAGATTAGACAAGTACTTAGCTTTGATTTTTTTTTGGAAATCTTAATCACGGTGTTTTATTTGAATAGCATTACAGAAAGGAAAGAAAGATAGGCTCGAGGAAGGAGTCGCAAATAATTGCTAGCTAATTATTCCCTGTTATACATGAATAAATACATGTTTAAACTACTTTAAATAATTCTTTCCCTCTCACATTTTCACTGATTACTGATAAATATTTTCTGTGATGTTGGTTTAAACTAAGTCGGCGGTGTGCCCGTGTGGTAACAATTGGAAAAGCACATGATAATATTTAATGGATGACAAGCAATGGCTCTTACGAAAGAAACACTGTGAAGCATATCATACCCATATGTGACTCCAAGGTGCAAATATAAACGGGTAAAGTGAATCAACGATGGTTAGGAGTACAAGTTGGAAATTGTATTAGATCAAATGAAGTGGCGCAGAAAATGCAGATATTGTGGTCAGCCAGTGGATTCAGAAATTTTGGACAGAGCAAAGGAGGACCAAGACACTTGGAAGAAAACCGAAAAGAGAACATGAATGCAAACTAACAAGAAACATAAAAAAAAAACTGCCGAAAAGTTTGTACTGATATTTGAAAGGAAAATGAAATCAATTGTGGAACTGAATGTGCAGACAGGATAATTTATTGTTGAGAACAGAGAAACTGCAAGCAAACCAAACATTCACTTTAAGTCTGCTTTCATGGAGGAAAATCCAGGAAATCCCGAGTATAAAATAACTATGGGACTTCCATAATTAAAGACTAAAATCACCCATATTAACAACGAGATCGGATTTGAAAACACAGCTGAGGATTGAGCATTGAAAAATCTGACAGACACGATGTATGTCGTACTATGATGTCAGAGGAAGAAGCAATATACATGCTGATTGCAATGGCGATCATTGTGTTATTTACATATGCATTGTGTGAACTTAGGAAACCTTTCTGTGTAAAAAAAACACAGATGATTAAAGAAAGAAAGAAAATTGAGAATGATGAATAAAGACCAGTTTACTTGTCATTTGTACTACTGAAGCTGTTGAAATCTATTATAACGGATGCTTCTTTTAATATTTAGAAAATCAAAGCAAAATTGGGGAGAATACTAACGCATTTATGAAAGCAAAATCATAATGGACTATTTTACTTCGGACTTCCTTGAACATGTTTCTTGCAGCGTGTTGCTGTGGTAACCAAATGAAGGTAGTGCTGGTTTGTCCAACCTTACTCCATCCTGGGGTACAGAGACACACTTCAATGTTTCTCTCTACTCAGGTGACAAGACGGATCTCTGCGATGACCAGCTTCTTGTGGAAGCAGAGTTTGGGTCGATTGGGCCTTTATTCCATGGAGTTTAGGAAAATGAGCGGAGATCTTAGTGAAATATATTAAACTCTGACAGGGTGAGACAGATTCAAAAGAGGGATGATAATTCCCCTGGCTGGAACATCTAAACCAAGGGCTCACTGGTTTAGGCACAGACAGGCCACTCTGCATTGAATCGGGAATAAATGCCTGCACTCAGCAACTGGTGAACCTTGGAATTCCATACCACATAAGGCTGTGTAAGACAAGGCATGGAATATAAAGATTTCTAGACATTAACTAAATTAAGACAGAACAGGTTTATGGTGTGAAGACAAAGAATCCGACATCATTATCCTGAACTGGGAGGCAAAATCGATGGACCACATGGATTACTGCCGTTTCTATCTTATATTTTTCTGACGTTCAATTATAACAATTGGTATATGGATTCTGTAAAACCCTTTAACGAGTCCATCTAAACCTGTTCCCACCAGTAGTGCCATCATCTGTGTTTAAGGTAAACGTGTTTCCCTCTGTTTCTCTCCATGACTATGATAAAGAGCTATTTGGTGTCAGTGACACCCGGCTTATGTAGTGCCAGAACCATTGAATTTATGCACATTGTGTTATCTTTCACTTCCCAATGCATGGTGCTCCTACTTTGGCGCGGTGTTTGAGCAGCTTTGACACATGTCTTTGGAACCATTTCAGGAACTGACATTGCTGGAGAAACTAAACAGATCTGGCAATATCTACAAAGTGAAAGCAGAGTTAATCTTTCGAGTTTAGCGATCATTTATCAAAGCTTTTTGTTTGTTCAGCAATTTCTATTTTTCTTTGAGATTCCATAACCCACAGTTCATTGTTTTACTGAAAATAAATTCTATGTTTATTCATTTATGGAGAAATTTAGCAGGTCTGGTACTAACAGTAGAGATCAGAAACAGAGTAAATCTTTCAAGTCCAGTGTGACACTTATTCAGAATTGAAAATGTTTGGAATTTGCTTTCATATTCCTTTGACAATGGTGGAGGAGTGTGACCGGAAACAAAGGATGTGAAGACCCAATACACAAAACAAATGTGGTTTAAACTGTGGTAAAAGAGAATTAAATGCAAAATGTGTTTAAATTCAGGGGGAATTAGATTCTCTCATTGAGTGCTGAATTAACAAGATACAAACAAAACATGGTCATAGGGAGACCAGGAGGGGGAATACTGAAAACTGGAGAACAGTCATAGTGGGTCACGCTGTGAAGTTATCCAATTGTATATTAACTCCGACAGGCTGTGAAGTACCAAAGTGTAAAGTGCGGTTGAACTGGAGCTTGGGTTATGATTCATCGAAACATTACAGCATCCCAGGACCGAAACGTGAGCGTTAAAGTTGTGTGTGTTCTTGAAATGAGAATCAAGTCGAAGGTCAGGGTTATTCCTAGACGGAGTGGAATTGTACGTGAAAGCAGTCTGTGTTTCGTCTCACCAATGGAAAAGAGACTGCATTGTCAGCGACAAGGATATGAGACTGGATTGAAAGAATACAAGTCAAATCCTGTTTCGACTGTCAAGTGTGATGGGGGCCTCGGACAGTGAGGAGTAAAAATACGAGTAGACAAGTGTTACAGCTTATGCATCATGGGGAAGTGCCATGAGGGAACGCGAAAGTGTCCGGGGTGATGGAAGGTGTCACAGAGGGAACGGTCCCTGTTAAATGCTGACAGTGGAGGGGACGGTAACCTGTATTTGATGGTACTGTCCTGTTGGAGATTGTGGAGGTGGTAGAGGATGATTCTTTGATTGTGGCAACTAGTGCTGTACGACGTCAGAAAGTGGCGATCTCTCACGTTCTTCTGGCAAGAAAGGAAGGAGCAAAAGCGCGAGATATTGATCAGTTATATCTGAAGGTCCCGTTATGGACCAGGCCAGACCACTCAAAACGTTCTTGAACAGGCAATCCAGACCATAACTTAGCAATTATTTTTCCTGCACTGCACTGTGAAAATTACCCAGGGAAGCTGGCTAGTTTGACTACCTGGTTTTAAAACAGTGAAAACATTTATTCAGAAAATTACACAATGAAATTCAAACAACAGAACTTTTAAAAACTGCACAACTCATTATATCCAAACGACACAAAATTCTGCACTTCTGATTGTATGCAACAGTCCGAATAAGCAAACTTCCTTAAACAACGGTTTTAAAAAATGGAATACATGCTTACGGTTCGAAGTTAGAAGGGCAGAAAGAGAGAAAAAGTCTGTTTTCGCACAGCTCACTGTTGAACTCTCAAATAGTTCTGTCTTGCACTGATCTACTCCGCTCGAGAGCTGACAGCTCCACTTTCATTATACAGGACACTTCGAAAACATGACCAATTTGGCCTGAAGCCTCATCTGTTGACATATAAACAAAAATGCCTCTCAATAACCTTTAATTTCTGAACTACACTAATCTAAGCGTTCATGAACACTTTGAAAAAAAAACAAAGGCATAGTATCGTTGTGAAAAAGAACAGCTTTTAGAAAAAGGGAATCAGCTTTGTGACACCTCCCCTGTAAAGAAAATAACCTTCAATAAAAAATGGTGCATTCATTTTTATAACCCTTCAAAAATCCGGTTTGTCATCTTAACAGACATATGCAATATACTAACTGTAAACATGCAAACTTGCACAACCACATGCAAATTTAGGCCGTGGCACACCCACAACCGAACGCCTCGATATGCCATTCGCGTCTCAATAACGTATCGGCAATCACGTTTTCAGCACTTGCCACATGCTCAATTGTCAAATTGAATGGCTGCAGCAGCAGTCTGGCATTTGTGCCCTTAAATGTTTCCACACATGTCAATGGATTATCATCAATGTTTATGATTGTCTCAGATTTTTTGCTGGTAATATTAGCACTGAATTGTTGTAATGCCAACACCAAGTTTAAAGTCGGTTTCTCCACCGTTGAATATTTCTGTTGAAGGACGTTCTACTTCCTGGTGAAATACTCGTTGGTCTTCCTATTCCCTCGTCATCCTCCTGCAGGAGCATCGCACTCACATCTACATCACTGGCATTGATACCCACGTTAAAATGTTTCGTGAAATGCAGTTTGGCTAATATTGGCGCAGTGGTTATCACAGTGTTTCGGCGATAAAATGCCTTTTACAGCCGGCTGCCCACAGAACCTTATTGCCCTTTCTTAACAATTCGGTGATTGGAGCAGCTACACTGCTAAAGTTCATCACAAAGTTGTGGAAACATTCAATCAATCCCAGGAACCGTAGTACAGCTGTGTTTTGTCGAGCATGTGGGAAATTCTCCAATTATTTTCGTTTTCGCATCCCGTGGTGCCATTTATCCATGTCCAATAACATGGCCCTGGAAGGTGTCTTGCGTTTTAGCGAATTCACTTTTAGCTACCCTGACCACCAAGCCTGCCTTCCAAAGTGGAACGAATAAGCCCACTACATGCTGTAAATGTTCCTTCCACGCGTGACTAAAAAATCCCATGTCATTAATTTTCACCACACAGTTGGAAAATCCCGCAATGACCTTATTTTAGTTAGTCTCTGAAAGGTGGCAGAATCGTACTTCATGCCAAATGGCATGGCGTTGAACTGATGTAGTCCATTTGGTGTTATAAAAACCGAAATTGCCTTTTCTCTCTCTAAAAGAGTCACTTGCAATTCGTCCCTGTGCAAGTTAAACTTCGAAATTGAAGTTGCTTGTCCCGCTTTTTCGATACGGTCCTCCAACCGTGGAATTGAATTTGCAGCAGTCATTGTAACGGCGTTGACATTGCGATAGTCCACACATAACGGTTGGGTACCACCTGGCTTTGCGAACATGACTATGGTTGCGCTCCAGTCACTGCAACTCACTTCGATTACGCCATCTTGGAGCACGCACTCTATCTCCTTCTGAACTTATACCAACTTTAGAGGGTTGTGCTTACAAGCATTTTGCTTAATTAGAACACATCCCCTACATCTACAACCTGCACAATTACGTTAGTACTACACAGTTTATTTCCACATAGCTCCCCATGTGATAGCAAAATATCTTTCAGGTTATTTCGATTTTCTTGTGGAACGTAACTCAATAACTTATCACAGTTTTTGACACCATTCTCATTGTCCGATTTGATTTGACGACTGCCCAATTCAGTATCCTTTGACTTTGGTTCTTCCCTTTGTGCTGTGGTCCTTACCACATAGTTCATCTCACTGAATATCTGCTCAATTTGATACGGTCCATGAAACCTTGCTTTTGAAAGCTCACCTGTTACTGAAAGTAACATCGATACGTTGATCCAATTGCGAAATTGTGAATTTGTGATTTCTGATCCGCGTCCTGTTTCATTGTATGTTGTGATGCTTTTAAATGCTGTCCAGCCAACTCTCTCGCTCGACGGAATACTTTCTCTAAAATTTGACATAGTCCTAATGGGTGGTCTCTGAATTCTGACTGATTAACGTCTTCTGAATCAATTTTAACCGTCCTCTTACTTCATGTACAAAAAATAATCAAGTGTACCTAATTTCGTTAGTTCATTCAGTGCATCACTGATCGGAAGCGATGCAAGCGGAACTGCCGTATCCTAATCATCTGGACAATCCTGACTATAAGCTCTCAACATGGACTTTAGTGTTTGTTGCCATCTCTCTGGCGCTCCCTGCGATTCCGATGGTTTGCAGTAAATTTGAGTTGCTTTATTTCCATGTTATCCATAATCTCCTTGAATGCTTTGGGTATGAAGTTTGATACTTGTTCTGACTGTTTCTATTTTGGTAGTCCCTGTTTATCAAACAGAAATAAGTCATTCTTCTACAACCCTTTAAGCTCTGATTTTGAGTAATGGGATTGCCTCAGGAAATCTCGTCGAAACATTCATTACTGTTAGTAAATGCTTATTAACATTTTTTGTTTGAGTAGGGGACCGATGCAATCAAGATTCTGGTGAAAGGTTCCTTGAATGCAGGCATACGTATTGAAGGTGCAGATTTTATTACTGCCTATGGTTTTACGAGTAGTTGACATGTATGACGAGTCTGACAAAATTCACTGACATCCTTGTATAGTTCATTCTGGTAAAAATGTCTTTAAATTTTCGCCTGTGTTTTCGTCACGCCAAAATGACCTCCAAGAGTTAGCGCATGCGCCACTCGCAGAACCTCCTTTCTATAAGCTACTGGCAAAACACGTTGATGAATCTCTGCCCTTTCTCGAATCTACTTGAATGTGTGATGGGGTCTCCATTTCCTCATTAAGACATCATTTGTGAAGTAATAAAATACATTCAATCCCCTTCTCTGTATATGCTTTTTGATATAACTGTTTTAACTTGTCATCTTTCTGCTACAACTCAATAAGCGTAGCAGAGCTAAAAATACTTTCATGTTTACCTATTTGCTCCTGCTCTGTCCCACTTCTCTGATCGAAAAAATGTCTCGAATAACGTTATGCCAGCTTTCTTGTCTGTGCCTTTTGATCTGTCCTGCTTCAACTTGTGCCTGTGTGATCACACTATCTCGGAAATTTCCCTGTCAAACATCGCTCATTTCTTCATTGGTCTGCGTCTCCAATGGCTTTCCAACAAGAGTAGGCAGCACGCCTACGAGTGAATTAGTTATATCATTTGCAAGGACAAATTGCATTACTGGAACTGAGAGTTTGTCCACTACTGCTACAATAAAATTCTGCACTCTTCTCTGGACTCTTTTGCAACACTTTACATAACTGAGCACTTTTTGTCTCACCATGAATTCCTGCTATCATTACCTTTTCTGGTAATAGTCCTTTAAGAGTCTACATCTCTCATCCTTGAGCATTGCAGACTAAGAGGACCCTGTGTCCTTAATAATGTAAATTCTCTTCTTGCTACTCCTGGCCTATATGAAGAATTTTTTTCCTTGCATATGTTTTTTTTTTAAAAGCAGATCTGGCCCTTCCTCCTTAATCAACCTCAGATCATCTGGTACACTCCGAGGCAGTTGCCTAATACCCTTGTGCCTTTTGTGACTAGCCAAAAAAAAAAAGTTGGATCACTCTTATTTACACTATGGACAATAAACGTTTCCTGGACAACTCTAACCTCATCCTGTGAATGAAGAAAAAAAGTATGTAATTCAAATGTCCAGCCAACACAAAAATTATCAATTCCTCTTTTTAAATTGTGCTATTTTGTGAATTTCTCCACATCTTTGTTCTGAGTGAGGTTGGAGGGGCACATATTTCCTTTTGCAACCCCACTCATCGACAGGGTCACTACGGATTTGAAATAGAACACAGAACAGGTGGGCGGCACGGTGGCACAGTGGTTAGCACTGCTACCTCACAGCGCCAGAGACCCGGGTTCAATTCCCGACTCAGGCGACTGACTGTGTGGAGTTTGCACATTCTCCCCGTGTCTGCGTGGGTTTCCTCCAGGTGCTCCGGTTTCCTCCCACAATCCAAAAAAAAAAATGTGCGGATCAGGTGAATTGGCCATGCTAAATTGCCCGTAGTGTTAGGTTAAAGGGGTAAAAGTAGGGGTATGGGTGGGTTGCGCTTCGGCGGGTCGGTGTGGACTTGTTGGGCCGAAGGGCCTGTTTCCACACTGTAAGTAATCTAATCTAACCTAATCTAAAAAAAACATAGAACTGTACAGCACAGAACAGGCCCTTTCGCCAACGATGTTGTGCCGACCACTGATCCTCATGTATGCACCCTCTGTGAACGTATGCATGTCCAGTAGTCTCTTAAATGTCCCCAATGACCTTGCTTCCACAACTGCTGCTGGCCACGCATTCCATGCTCTCACAACTCTCTGTGCAAAGAACCCGCCTCTGACATCCCCTCTATACTTTCCTCCAACAAACTTAAAACTATGACCCCTTGTGTTAGTCATTTCTGCCCTGGGAAATAGTGTCCAGCTATCGACATTTTCTATGCCTCTCATTATCTTGTATACCTCAGTTAGGTCCACTCTCCTCCTCCTTTTATCCAAAGAAAAAAGTCCGAGCTCAGTCAACCTCTCTTCATAAGTTAAACCCTCCAGTCCAGGCGGCATCCTGGTAAACCTCCTCTGAACCCTCTCCAAAGCATCCACATCTTTCCGAAAATAGGGCGACCAGAACTGGACGCAGTATTCCAAGTGCGGTCTAACCAAAGTTTTATAGAGCTGCAACAAGATCTCACGACTCTTAAACTCAATCCCCCTGTTACTTAAAGCCAAAACACCATATACTTTCTTAACAACCCTGCCCACTTGGGGGCCATTTTATGGGATCTATGTACCTGCACACCAAGATCTCTCTGTTCCTCCACACTGCCAAGAATCCTATCGTTAATCCTGTACTCAGTTTTCAAATTCGACCAGCCAAAATGCATCACCTCGCATTTGTCCAGGTTGAACTCCATCTGTCACCTCTCAGCCCATCTCTGCATACTGCCAATGTTCCTGCTGCAGTCTAAGACAGCCCTCTATACTGTCAACGACACCTCCAACCTTTGTGTCGTCTGCAAACTTGCTGACCCATCCTTCAATCCCCTCATCCAAGTCATTAATAACAAGGACAAACAGTCGCGGCCCAGAAAGAGAGCCCTGTGGAACACCACTCACCACAGACTTCCAGACAGAATATTTTTCTTCTACTACCATTCGCTGTCTTTTGTTGGCCAGCCAATTCTGTTTCCAGACAGCCAAGTTTCGCTGAATCCCATTCCTCATGACCTTCTGAATGAGCCTACCATGGGGAAACTTATCATATGCCATGCTGAAGTCGATATACACCACGTCCACAGTTCGACCCTCATCAACCTTTCTAGTCACATCCTCAAAGAACTCGATAATGTTTGTGAGGCATGACCTGCCTCTCACAAAGCCGAGTTGACTGCATTTAATCAAGCCATGCTCTTCCAAATGGTCATAAGTCCTATCCCTCAGACTCCTTTCTAACACCTTGCAGACGACAGACGTGAGACTTACTGGTCTGTAATTGCCGGGGATTTCCCTATTTTATTTCTTGAAGAGAAGAATTACATTTGCCTCTCTCCAGTCCTCAGGTACAACTCCACATTATCTTCGCAAGTGGCGAAGCAATCGCATTTTTCGTTTCCCAAAGCAGCCGAGTACAAATCTGGTCCAGGCCTGGCGACTTGTCAATCTTAATGTTTGACAAAACTTTCAGCACATCAGCTTCCTCTATCTCTATCCATTCCAGCATGCACACCTGCTCTTCAAAGGTTTCATTCACTACAAAGTTCATTTCTTTCGTAAAGACAGAAGCAAAAAACTCATTTAGGGCTTCCCCTACCTCCTCAGACTCCACACACAAATTCCCTATGCTATCCCTGATCGGCTCTACACTTTCTTTGACCATTCTCTTATTCCTCACATCACTGTAAAATGCCTTTGTGTTCTCTCTAATCCGTTCTGCCAAGCCTTTCTCGTGCCCCCTCCTGGCTCTCCTCAGACCATTTTTGAGCTCCTTCCTCGCCTGCCTGTAATCCACGAGAGCTGAGCTTGACCATAGCTTCCTCCACCTTATGTAAGCTACCTTTTTCCTTTTGACGAGAAGCTCCACCGCTCTCGTCATCCAAGGTTCCTTTATCTACCACTTCTTGCCTGTCTCAGAGGGACATATTTATTCATCACTTGCAACAACTGTTCCTTAAACAGTCTTCACATGTCTATAGTGCCTTTACCATGGAACAATTGCTCCCAATCCATGCTTCCTAACTCATGTGTAATCGCATCATACTTTCCTCTTCCCCAATTAAATATCATCCCATTTTGCCGAGTTGTCTCCTTCTCCGTAGCTATGTAACCAGGTTAGTGATATCGCCAATGATGAAGGTCTCAGGCAGAGTCAGGTTCAGTGACAGGAACAATGAAGGTAAATTACTTTAGACAACAACAAAAAATGACTTCTGCCTGAAGTAAGTTTCCACAACAGGTGAAAATCATAATGGCAACAGTTTTGGACGATACACGCATCCATTGACTGTCCTCCTTATCCACTATACTCAAGATCTAGCCTTATTAAATGGTATCACCTCTCATTTCAAGGATAAGCAGTCAAACCTCAAAATATAAACACTTCATCCTGTGAAAAACTGAAGTGAAACATTTGTGAACGATTTCAAATGTAATCATAACCGTTCTCAAGTAAGGAGTCAAAAAAAAAAAAATCACTGCTTCCACACAGTTCTTCCGGTACATTCTCAGTCAGTCTGGGCACAGCTGCAGCAACATATCTTTTTAAAACAAATGACAGAAGTTCAACTAGCGGGAGCATTCAATGCAATATGTCCTTCCGACACATTAGATTGAAAGTTCAGCGAGTCGGCGTATTCAATTTAATTTTATTTCTTTTTGAATCATCTTCAATTTATTCCTGAGCTGATGACATTTACTTTCTTTTTTAGTGTGTTTTGTGTCTTGAGAATTGTCTTCCCTCAAGAGCATTGGAGGGAGAGACAGTGAATATTTTGGAGTCACAGACAGATCGGTTCATAAAAGCAACAATGTAAGATTTGTCGGAGGAGTGGGCATGAATGTGCATTGTGGGGGATGGTGAATGTATCTGTCTATGACCACAACCCTCAAGGACACAATGGAAAATGAAATTACAATACACAAAGCAGATACAACACGTTCACAGTGGTAAAGTGGTCATAAAATCAGAGGACCACGGGACTGCTGTCTTATTCGAGAGAGACCACTCGCGGTGATTTAAACTGAGGTTACCACAACTCGGGTGAGGGGCGAGTTTAAGAAAACAAGTGAGGAATGAAGGTAACAATGGAGCAGATATATTAGCTTGAAAATAGAAATGAAAGGCATTGCATCTGAATGTGCGTTGTACTCTCAAAATAAATTGAGAATTCAATGCATATATTGAGGGAATGGATATGATTTAATGACATCCGAAAGACATGGCTACAGGGTGGCTGATATTGAGAACTCAATATGCAGAACACTTTAAATTTTGAAAGCGGAGGCAACCTTCGAAAAAACAGAATGGCATCTGTTTGACTTTAAAAGGTGATATGACATCAAATGATCAAGGCATTCGCTTAATGTTGTTGATTTTGTGCGCAAAGTGACAGTTGAGTTATGGAGTTATTTCCACCGTGAGGCTGAGTGGATCAAACCAAACGTAATGGGCAGAAGGGCCTTTGTAATGTGGATCTTCATGACTCTATTATATTCTGTACCCTACAGTCCCAGAACAGTCTATAACTGACATTACTTGGTTACAGTCAAGGGTCAGATAATTGAACAAAAGATACGATCCCGAGGGAAGGGATTCAGTTGATACAAGGGAGTCAGTCGGTTTGGTATATTTGGACTTTCAGGCAAAGTCCCGCAATGGCGATGATTGTGTAAGATATAGCGCATGTGTTTTGGGGAAGTGTATTGAGGTGCAGATGAAACTGATTGGCAAAGAGAAAACACCGAGAAGGAATTAATGTTTTTTTTAATTCAACAAGGCGGGCAGTAACAAGTGGACTACACAGGTATTCCTGCGAGAACGCCAGCTACTCAGAACATACATTCATGACAAATGATGAAGGGCTTATATACAAAACGTCAGTTCTCCTGCTTTTGGATGTTGCCTGATCTGCTGTGCGCTCCAAAAGCAACACGGTTTGATTCTGATCTCCAACGTCTGCAGTCCTCACGTTCACCTCTGCCGACGATATCAACGATTTTGATCAGGGAACTGAATGTCACATCTTAAAAGTTGTCGACCACGTCAAGTTGGATGGAAGGACGAGCTGTTACGCGGATGCAGAGATACTTCAACATGAGCTGGTCAGTTTGGGTGAGTTGGCAAATCAAGGGCAGATGCAATATAATTTGAATAAACGTGAGGTTATTTACTTTAGAAGCAAAAACAAGAACGCAGTTTACGACCTGAACGGCTGTAAATTGGGAAAGGGGTGAGTGCAGTGGGACTTAGGTGTCCTTGTGAACCAGTCGAGGAAGATAAGCATGCAGGTGCATTAGGCAATAAAGAAGGGAAATGTTATGTTGGCCTTCAATGCCAGAGTTTCATGTACACGAGTCGGGATATGTTCTTGCACTTACACAGGACCTTGTTCAGGTCAAACCGAGAATATGGTGTGCAGATTTGGTTTCCTTTTCTGAGGAAGGATACACTGGCTCTCGATGGACTGCAGCGAAGTTTTATCAGGCTGATTCCAGAGGTGGCAGGACTGAGGGGTGAGCAGAGATTGAGTAGTTGTGTATTGTTTTCTATGGAGTTCAGACTAATGACGATGATTTGTAGAATTATAAATTTCTCACCGGACGAGACAGGGTTGATGCACGGAGAAGATTCCCAATGGTTTATGCCTCCAGAAACAGGGATCACAATATGTGCATTCGGGGTGGACCATTTCGGCCGGAGATGCGGTGATATTCCTTAACCTAAGGAGTGATAACCCTGTGGAATTAATTAGCAAGTAATTGATTCTAAGACATTGAATGCATTCACAAGGCGGATATATACAGTACTGGGGACAAATGGAATCAATGATCTGGACAGACAACAGGATTAGGCTTTTGAACTGGATGATCAACGCAGTTAGTGCTGAATGGTGAAGCAGGCTGGAGTGGATGGATGGTCTCCTACTGTTTTTTTCCTTCCATGTTTCTTAGAGAAGATCAGATTGCTTCGAAGTCCCTTCAGGCCGTTAATATTGTGAATATGTCTTCTCTGCGTTTACATTTCTTCATGACAGTGGATCGACAACAATTGAGACTAAAAGATAGAAATTTCAACTTTCGTTTGTCTTCAAGGAATGGGAAGAGAATCGTTTTCACCCGCCAAATTAGGAAATGTAAAGACGTGATCTGTGACTGCTCTCGAGTGATGAATTGTGTGGGATTGCTTTGGAAACATCTATCCTTATGGATTTATGTCTGTGGATTTAGGGAAGGGGGGTATCTTGTGTTTTATGTCACATTTTTGTCAGTGGTTCGGAACTTCCCATTTCTTATTTCAGTTTCAATTATTTAAATAATTCTCTGAATACAAAAACACATTTCAGAGACTCAATCTGTCTTCAATTAAACTGGTCGGATTGGCTTCTGGCTGATGTATAACATGTTTATTTTCCTTCCCCACAGTCAATGTAGTGACGGTCTACGTCCTGCTTTGTAAAGATTGTGGATTGTCTCCATGTGTCATACGTTACCTGGGGGCCATGGCAATGGCGGACCTACTGGTTATTATCCTCGATCTGATATTGAGACACATTCCAATTGTTTACTGGGAACAGTTTCATTTCCTGTTATCCATCCCCGTGTGTAATATCCACGCCGTCCTGCTTTATGCAGCCACTGACTGTTCTGTCTGGTTCACCGTCGCTTTTACCTTTGATCGATTTGTGGCCATTTGTTGCCAGAAACTGAAAAGAAAATACTGCATTGAGAAAATGGTGGCTGGTGTTCTGGGAACAGTGACTGTGCTGAGCTGTTTAAAGAACATTTTCTGGTATTTTATGCTCACGGCTCGGTATCGACTGAGGAACTATCCATGGTTTTGTGATGAAATGCACTATGTTGGTTTCTCACGCGGATGGGTCACAATCGAGTTCCTCCACAACGTTTTAACCCCGGGTCTCCCATTTCTCCTGATTCTGATGCTCAATGTGTTCACAGTCAGACACGTTTTAGTGACCAGCAGAACCCGTAGGAGACTCCGGGCTCACAGCAATGGGCACGGTCAGTGCGACACAGAAATGCAAAATCGAAAAAAATCCATTACTTTACTGTTTGTGATCTCGGCCAATTTCATCCTGTTATGGTCAACGTTAATGGTCTATTCTATTTGGCACCGAATGTGGAATATTGGGTATACTTCTATGCATTTAGATTGGTATGTACAGAAATTGGGATACATGCTGCAGCTCCTCAGTTGCTGCACAAACACTGCGATTTATTCTGTGACCCAGACTAAGTTCAGGCAGCAGCTGAAGCATGTCCTGAAATATCCTTTTACCCAAGTTCATCAAACAATCAAATCCAACTGTTAATCAATCCATTCGCAATGTTATCATTTCAATTCAGTTTTTCAGCGGTAAATCACCCTGTCGTCATGGTAAAAGACTTAGGGTAGTGCCAATTTCTCTAACCATATCCCACAGGAGGTTACAGGGACACAATGCATTGTTTCTCTCAACTGAGGAGTCAGTAAGAAAAATCACCATCTCGATGACTGTGTTAATCACTTAATTTCTAAATACAAAAGTGCTCATTAAAAAGTGCCAAGCAGTAGGATGCATTCAATTGTTGTTTGTCTTCGTGTTGAAGAAGCTGAGCTGCAGAGAGGCAGATTCAGCCCAAGTCCTGATCCTCAGGGAAGAGGAAATGAGGAGGCAGGGGCCGAGTTCAGAAGTTGGCTTTCAGACATTCTGTCCTTCCTTTCACCTCTGGGATACCCACTCTGACCTAGCCTCAGCAAATTTCATTTCTCTTCCTTTGTCTGTCTTGCTCCATATCTACTTCCCACTCTCACAATAACCGTTGCTCTCCTGCTCCCATTTTTGTCTCCTTCTGCTTATTTCTCTGACAAAATTGATTGGAAAAAAAGCTGTCTGTGTCTCCAAAGACATTGTCTGCAGAAGGATACAACCGTGCAACGTCGGGGATTCACAGGGCTTGATGCATTAACTCCCTCACCAAGAGAATCTGCCGCTTGTGTCGTAACGTTGGCATGTCAGCAGAGCGCTGCATTTTAACACTTGTACTGAAAGAAGGTTAGAGACACTCTCCGCACTGATCCATAATTTTTTTAATTCATCCATTCATTCAACCTTCCTTCCAGCAGGTACCGTTGCATTTAGGTTTAGACCAGAGATGTACTGATATACAAACACACAGAAATATGCACAAGTAAAAACACACTGACACACACAAACAGTGACTATGTTCAGTAACTGACAATGACCTGAGTTTTAGTATCTTCAGTACAGTTTGTGTCAATCGAATAACTCTCAGCTTTTCCAGATGAAATGTCGATGGAAATGTGGGACACGGTTGCGATGCTTCTTGCTCGAGATGGAGGTGAATGCGTTTAATAAGCTCATGATTATTTGTAGAATAAACAAACATCCACTCGGACAACAGGTCCATGTCATCCATTGATGTCAAATCGTGAAATGGATTGAGGTTCACCGTCAGAAACACATTAAAAGTAAACTCATTGTCTTTACTGCACCTACACTTACATCTTGAGTTGGTCTGTGTCAAATTACTGTGTTCCATTGTGGGATAAATCTGTGTCGCCTGGATGCAGAAGAATCTGTTCCCATGCCTGATTGTATTGTAGCTGGTTTGACACTGCAGCTTTGTCTGTGTGTGTGTGTGTGTCTACCAATCCTTTTCACTGCCTCTCAGCTTCTCCTTTCTTTACTCCCCCAAAGGTGGTCCTCAATTTTACCTGTTCACAGTATTGTACACCAAATCAAATCTTGTGCCCCCAGAACAATGGCCCCCCTCATATATTCCATTCCCCACGCACACATACGTTGCCCCCACCTGACAAATATCTTTCTCTGAAATATCACGTTTCCACATTTCAGTTTCCTCCCAAATATAGTTCCAAATGTATGCCCTCTGTTCCAATTTTGCAAGCTACTCACTTTGAGACTCCTCAAATATTGCTACTTGTAAACGTTTGCACCCCCTTGAAATATTTCCTATCCTGATTTTCACTTCAAAACTTTTTGCCCCTCACAAAATATTTCAGCCTTTCAGATTCTCGTGGCCCCATTACATTTTCATTCTCCCCCATACCGTATATAAATGCCTTGTTGTCTCCCTCCGTGTATTTTCCTGCTCTTTGCCAAGTCCATACCCCAAAACCAGAGGGCTGGAGGATACAGGGTGTATGGCCCATGAGCCAGAGATTCACCGGCCTTTCACTGACTGCCTTACGTCACGCAAGGGGAGCAGACAGACCGTTGTGTGATCGAAAACTAAACTCAAGCATATTATGTTTCCTCTCGGGTATACGGGTCAGAGATGTCTCAGATCTTCTGCAGTACCTTTCGAAGGGGGAGGGGGAGCAGCCGGCTGTCGTGGTACATAACAGCATCAATCCTGTCGGTAAAAATCGGAATGACTCCTACAAGCAGAAATAAGGGAGTTACGAAACGAGTTAAAAAGTAGGACCTCACAGATAGTAATGTCAGGTTTGCCAGCAGTGTCACTTGCTAGTCAGAGCAGAAATGAAAGATTGGAGGATGAACGAGTGATTTGAGAGATGCTGCAACAGGGAGGCGTTAAGATTTTTGGGACATTGGGACCTGTTCAGGGGGAGGTGGGTCTACTAAAAATTCGACGATCTACTCTTGAGCAGGACTGGAACCAGTGTCCTTGGGGTGCTGTTAGGAACGCTGTTGAGAGTGTTTAAGCTAATGTGGCAGGGCTGTTGGAACCAAATGAGGAGGTTAGTGGAAAGGAAGGATGTAGTAACTAAAGCCTATACCAAACTAAATAATGATCTCAGCGTGACTAAGGGGAAGAGTAGGCAGGGAGCAGATGTTGAAATCAAAGGGACAGGTGGACTCAGCTGCATTTGTTTTAATGCGAGAAATGTAGTAGACTCTCCAGCTATCCCATTTATATAACATCCAGAACCAAAGAATCCGATATAAGCAAATATCTATATTCACGACAGATGTCCATACTTCCGTTAGCTCCTCTATACAACTCTCTTGTTTATGTAAATTGCACCATTTCATAAAATATTCGCTGTCTGTGTGAACCATCTCGGTCCTACCCTGAGAAGCCTTACGTCCTTTTTTTATCACCTTCAATCCCTTCAGATCTCTCTGCATCTTCCTTGAATCCACAAACAACAGTTCGTCTCATGTTATAACTCTTCTAGCTCACATGTCTCTGTAATATTGCTCAATTTCTGCAAATCTCGTTTGCTATCACCAGACATTCCAATCCTCCTGGTCCATATTAGTCTATTGATCCGTTGTAGCATTTTCGCACCTGTAGCAGCCTCCAACTCGTAAATGCACTCTGCCCCTGTAACCTCCTCAAATAGTACAGTCTTTATGATGTCTTCCAGCATCTGAAACGCTCTCAATTTCTGTAACCGCCTCCAGAGCAGCACTCCACATCTCTGTGTACCTGATGAGAATGCTGCAAACCTGCCTTCACAACTTTCACTAACTCTTCGAGATCCATGGTCTGGAGTAGCTGGTGATGGACTGGGGTGGATAAAGTTAAAAAGCAGACAAAATTAGGTCGTAATGCAACATATTTATTTGTCAGCACTAGATTACAGCGTACTGCTCCTGCCTCAGGTAGTTGTGACTGAACTAACTGGTGGAGGAGCAGCGCTCCGAAAGCTAGTGCTTCCAAATAAACTAGTTGGACTATAACCTGGTATCGTGTGAATTTTATCTTGAAGCTCATGCAGCCATACAATTCTCATTTTGTCTGTTTCCTTCAATCCCGACAATTCTCCCTGTCTCTGTGAACTGATCCAGTCCCTTCGAACCTACCTATCTCAGTAAACACCAGCACTTCCAGTTACCACCCAATGGTGTAATCTCCAGCCTCTGTCATCCTCTTTTTCGCTGTAACTTTTATTCCGAGAACTTATCTGTTCTCTAACCACCATCAGTGCTGTCAGACCAGCCGAATTCTGTGGCATCTTCCGGTCTCTACAACCCGGGTTTTCTCTGCAGGCTTCTCTCGTTTCTGCATTCCCCATTCTCACCGGTTATAGATCCTTGTTCAGGGGAACCAATATCTCATTACTGACCTGTACGAACACCGACAAATCATCAGTGTATCAATAAATTTGCCTCTGTGTCAAAGTTCTCGTCAGTTCAATTTCAATCTTATCCACCTCTTTTCATTTTGCAGATCAGTCTGTTGAATCTTCTCTGGACTGCCTCCAATGCAAGAACATTTCCCCTCGAGATAGAGGACCAAACTTCGTCAGGTATTCTTAGGGTGGGCTGGCTGGAGCCCTCCATTATTGTTGGAAAGCATCGCTATTTTTATTCTCCATTATCTTTGAAATCAATGCCAGGGTTCCCTTTAACTTCTCTCTGACCTGCTGACCCTATATGCTATCTTTCTGATATTTATACACAAGGATTCACAAGTTCCTCTGTGGTGCAGCTTTCTGCAGTCGATCTGAAACCAAGAGGTGACATTAATAAGCAACAAAGTGTTGGAATGCTTGATAAACGATGTTGCATAAATGATAACTGCACACTTCGAAACCAATGTAGTAAACACAGTCCATGAGATCTTCAAATAATGAAGCACAAACGAGCATCGAGTCTGCTCCACCACTTGATTATGGCTGAATCATTTCCAAACCCCGTTCTTTCACCTATCCCCTGTAACCATGGTCCCCTGACTCATCAAGAGCCTGTCTATCGCTGAGTTAAATACATTGAATTGTTTCTCCTCCACAGCCGCCTAAGGCAGTGAGTTCCACAGATTCATCACCCTCTGCCTGAATAAATTCCTCCACATCTCCATATTAAATGGCTCTCTCTTCACGCTGAAATTGTGCCCTTAAGGCCCTAGTGTTTCCTGATAGTGGAAACAACTTCACCAAATTCACTTTAGTCAGGCCCCTCAGTATTCTGTGAGGTTGAAGGATGCTTTGCCGCCGTCTCCTAAACTTCAACGAGTACAGACCCAGAGTCTTCAACTGCTCCACATGTGACAAGCATTTCACCCCTTGGATCTTTCTTGGAACCCTGTTTCCCGTTTCCCTTCACACCCTTTGTCCAGTCTGTTAACGTATAGCGTGTACAGTGCCGTCACAGCATTGACCTCTGTGGAGCTCCAACTGTCACTGGCTGACTCCTTTATACCCACTCGTTGTCTTCTGACAATGCCAAGCATGCTGTTCTGTAAGTGAAATTTCATTTTACAAACGCTTTGGATTTGTTTCTTTTTTTTAACCGTCTGTGGCCAGTATACGAGATAAAAGAAAGGAACGGCCCTTTGGGATTTTCAGAAACTTTTCAACAAGGTCCTACTGAATAAGCAAAAATGGCCCATGTGTGATTGGAGGGATCATGCTGGCATGGATTGAGAATTCCTTCAGAGCCAAAAAACTAACTGGGAACGGATTAGTGTTTGATCCCTATCTATTCTCAAATTGATTTGGTGGATGGACAAAATCTAATGTACCACATTTGTCTGTGATACAAAATTACATGGGGGTGCGATTTGTTTGGAGGAATCAAAGGGGACAGGACCAGCCCGTCAGTTTCCTTTTTTTTCTAATATTCATTGATGGGATGTGGCCATCTCCAGCTAGACCATAATTTCTTTTCCATCTCTATTTACGTGGAGGTGGTGGTGTTGAGCTGCCTTTCTGGACCATTGCAGTCCTTTGATGTCGGGAGAGACACATTGCTGAGAGGATGGAGCGTAGCTTTGAGAGGACCTTGGAAATGCTGGTGTTCCCGTGCACTTCTAACCCCTGCCCTTCCCAGTTATATTTGTCCCGAGTTTGTGAACAGCTGTTGAAAGGGCCTTCCTGAGTGAACTTAGCGCTGCTTTCCGATCCTTTTTTTCACTTATTAATTCATTCATCCACTCATTAATTCATTCACTCATTCATGAACATGGCAATTGCTGGCTCGGTCAGCGTTTATTATTGATTTTGAGTAGTCCCTGAGAAATTGGTGTTGACCTCCCTTCTTGAGCCACTGCACCACTGTTTGAACTATTGTTATCTGTGTACCCTCCAGCAGGCGTTACAACACTCCTCACATCTGTAACTGCATGCAGACAATACAGTTCTCCCTTTATATGTGACAACCTCTCCACCTGCAGCTCTTATCGTTCCTCACAATATCTCACCTCCCCTATTTCCTTCTGTGCTGTTGATCGCACAAATTATTTATTATTCTTGTTTCAACTTCTGAACAGCCATAACCTCTTCTTTTCTAAATTTGTAACACCTCAGTGTCTGTAGCCCTCCATTTTACTTTAAACAATAAAACTAGAAGTTCCCGTCCTCAAATCTCCATTAATTACAGTGGCTGGATTTGGTAAATTGGCACTTTTTCACCCTCCCTATGCTCCTCATATCCTGAGGGCACTTGAACAACATCAGTGCTCCAAATATCTATATATACCACAAAATATTGCAAGTCTTGCCACTAACATCCAACAATCTCCAGAAGCAGCAACACTCCCTGGCTGTAACTTTACATTTGTTGATGTCTTCATTTCTCTGTCAGCAGCTCGTGAAAAGATTTTAGATTCTGCAAAGTTCCATCACCAACAAGCCACCATCTCTCTATTTATTTTGTATTCAGCAGTGCCTGGAACTCTCCCTGTATCATTAAGTAACTTGCTTTAGGCACGACAAGTCTTTTTCTCCAGATAACCATTTCCCATTCAATACCCGTTTAATCATTGTAACAACCTCTGTCCACAGCGTTCCTCCTCTTTTGCATTGTCTTCCAGGCACAACGGTGATCCTGCGAGGAAGCAGGTGGGAATGAGACATTATAAATCTCATCTAATGCTTGCGGCCGACCATTAATGGGAATCACAAAAAACAGAGAAGCTGAGAACGAGAAGCACTGAGGAAGAGAATATAAATCAGAAGCGAGTATGAGGGCCTACTGGGACTTGGAGTTGGAGAAGCAGCAGAGCAGGAGGTTTCCATCAGTAACTAGTCACAGAGTGAGTGCAAATGTGAGGGAGCAACGTAGGGCAGGACCTTGAAGCTAACTCACGAATAGTAGTTATAGAGGCAGCAAGGTGGGAGGATATTAATCAGTAATGAGGATCGGAGCCCAATCGTACTTGGGAGTCACAGAGACGGTGACCCTGCGAGGAAGTCGAGTGGTGAGGGAGCTGGTGGATTATACGCACCTGGGAGTCACAGAGACACCTTTCTGCTGCTTGGAGCTGGCCGCACTGAGATTGAGGCGTGACAAAGAGGCGTCACAAAAAAAAGCTGAAAGTTCAGTTGCTGATAATACACCATCATTTGCAAATGCCTGTAGATTGCTATAAATTAGCAAATGTATTTTGTTCAGCTTCTGACAGAAGAGTTGAGCTCAGAAACAAGAGGATGAACGAAAGTCAGAGCCAACATGGTAACAGGTGACCGAGCTGGGACTGATTTCCCTGTGGAGTATTTGGGAGGGATTGAAAATATCTTAGCGTGGAAATGGGATCCAAAAAAGAAAGTAGATGACGCGAACAGGATACAACCAATACCTGGAGATGCAGCTGGTACTAATTTATAAAATCAGGTTTAACAGTGGCAGATGGGGTATGAAATAAAGTCTACATCTTAGGTACTTGAATACGCTAAGTTTTGAGAGTTATAGATGCAGATTGTTGAGTGGAAATCTGATGTACTAATAATTGAGAGCTGGCTCAAGGATCGGCTGCACTTGGTGTTTAATATTGTTGGGTATAAAGTGTTCTGAAACGATAGAAAAAAAGAGAAATGACGACGGGTAGCAGTATTGGTTTAGACTAGCATCAGATAAGGAGTCCAAGCACTGAAGGAATTTGGTTGGAGTTACAGAACAATAAGTGAACAATTGCACTGTGAGGTACAGAGCGTAGGTCACCAACCATTGAAAAAGATGGAGAAAAGAAACATGTAGGGGCATTTGAGAATGATGATAATCAAAGTTTGTGAGAAGATTTGTAGCTCGGGTGCTCGTTGCTGTGGTTCTGTTTGCCGAGCTGGAAGTTTTTGTTGCAAAGATTTCGTCCCCTGCCTAGGTGACATCCTCAGTGCTTGGGGCCCTCCTGTGAAGCGCTTCTGTGGTGTTTCCTCCGGCATTTATAGTGGCCTGTCCCTGCCGCTTCCGGTTGTCAGTCTCAGCTGTCCGCTGTAGTGGCCGGTATATTGGGTCCAGGTCGATGTATTTGTTGATGGAGTTTGTGGATGAGTGCCATGCTTCTAGGAATTCCCTGGCTGTTCTTTGTTTGGCTTGCCCTACAATGGTAGTGTTGTCCCAGTCGATACCCAACATGAACAAAACTAACGTAGTGTCCAAAATACCATGCAAGGACTGCACAAAACACTATATAGGACAAACAGGAAGACAGCTAACGATCCGCATCGATGAACACCAACTAGCCACGAAACGACATGACCAGCTATCCCTAGTAGCCACACACGCAGACGACAAGCAACACGAATTCGACTGGGACAACACTACCATTATAGGGCAAGCCAAACAAAGACTAGCCAGGGAATTCCTAGAAGCATGGCACTCATCCACAAACTCCATCAACAACCACATCGACCTGGACCCAATATAACGGCCACTACAGCGGACAGCTGAAACTGACAACCGGAAGCGGCAGGGACAGGCCACTATAAATGCCGGAGGAAACACCACAGAAGCGCTTCACAGGAGGCTCCCAAGCACTGAGGATGTCACCTAGGCAGGGGACGAAACGTTTGCAACAAAAACTTCCAGCTCGGCGAACAGAACCACAGCAATGATGATAATCCTACAGAGCAGTTATGTTCAGAAACATAAGTTATCCAGATCTACACTGGATGCTTGTGGTGCAGTGTCATGAGAGGCGAGTGTTCTTGAATTGCATGAAGGAGTGCTCACTGAAGGAGTATGTGCACAGTCGAAGAGAGCACGTACTATTGGACCTGGTCCTTGGGAAAGAGGTGGTTCAAGTGGGTTCAGTGTTAGTAGGGGAACGTTTTCGTGTACAGCAATTATTTTATTCTAAAGTTCAGGATGTTGGTCGACAATAATAAGTATTAATTGAGACTAGGAAATATTATTTGACTGATAGCGGCCTTCAATGAGACAAGTATGGAGCTGGGAAGGTTTGACTAGAACACCGAGTTGGTCAGATAAAGAAAACACTGAACAATGGGATCCCTTCAAAGAGGAGATGGTTTGGTTTCAGTCGAGGATTGATCCCTCAAATAGGAAAGGCAGGATAACCAAACCCAACATTTCCAGGATGAAGAAGAACAACCATAGAATCGGTGTCAGTTAGAGAACAAAATTGGGAACCAAGAGGAAAAGAGGGTAGATATATGGGTAAACGGAAAGCCAGGAGCAAGTGAGGACTGCAGATGCTCGAGGACAGTGTTGAAAAATGCGGTGCTGGAATCGACGTTTCCGGCATAAGCCCTTCTTCAGGAATGAGATTGCTGAAGAAGGGCTTATGCCCGAAACGTCGATTCTCCTGCTCCTCGGATGCAGTCTGGCCTGCTGCGTTTTTCCAGCACCACATTTTTCAACTAAACGGAAAGCCAACAGAGGGCTGCCCACAACCGTGTGTGGGCACCCAATACTGAGCGTGCAAAAAGATGGAGTCAGGCTCGGTCGAAAATGAAAACAGGATTCATAACTGGAAATCGTTATCTACGAGGAGCTCAGATATACTTGGATATTTTATAGATGCATGTTCAATGGAAGCACTCTAGAGAGGATTAGATGATTATTGATGCAAAAAGAAATATGTAAGGATATGGGGGACATAGGAAATCATTACTGAGAAATGAGTTCTTTTGACGAGCTGGTGTAAACAAGCTCGGCCAAATGACATCCTTCTGTGCCACTGTGTAGTTCAGTATGATGTCATGAGAGTCTTCCAAATCCAATAATGTCCTGTCTCTTGAAACTCATCGATATGTGTGATGCATTCTAATCTCGGCAACCGACATCAGCAAGTGCGTTGCTCTTTATCTCTGCAACTCATCCAAGCCATATAACCTTTTTTCCTCTGGGGACCACTTACAAATCCTGTTATCCTCACTGTCTACAAAATATTCCCTAAGTATTTATAGCTCTCCCCTTCTCTGCGACTACTCTGATCCATCGAAACCTAAGCTTTGCAATTTCCTCCAATCCACAAAACAATCACCGTTACTAACTCCCTTTTGACCTGACATGTCGCATATCTCCTTAAATACCTCGGGCAAGTGCAGTATTCATTATATCTTCAACTTTCTCCAGCACCTACAACTCTTCCCATCGGTTTTGTTTGCTGCAATCCCCTCAAATGTCCCTGTTGTGTAATTTACCACAATGGCCAACCAGCTGTGTAATGTCCTCTCGTCCCTGCAGCGCTCCAGATTCTGTAACCAATTTCTGCTCCTTCACAGCTCATTATCTCTGCAACCTCCAGATTCTAAATCCATCCTGATGTGTGGAAACATGGCCAGGCCTCTCTTTCTCCGTAATGTCTACCAAATGTTAAAACTGAAATAACTCCACGGAGGTCAGTATCTCCTTACCAAATCACCTTCATGCATAGTACATGGCACTGACCCAAGCTCATTCAGAGCCTGCTCCAATATTGAACAGAGCCCCTGACGCTCCTGTTTATTTTTGTTCGCCCTGATTCCCACACGTTACCACGTTAGCAGTGTCATCAGGAAATACATGTTAATGAGGTTTGCCTGACGGAATTCATTCCAATCACTACAGAGCCACTCCAAGTATTAATAAAATTCATTAATACTTACAAATCTCCTAGTCACTGAAATCTCCTCCAGTTTCTCCAGCATTCTCTCTCAAATCCTTTTCAGTAGGATCTCCTCTTGTCAATCTTCTGTAGGGATAACACAAGCTTTTATCTTTCTCTGTTTTCGGCAAACTCTCGATCTCATCCTCCTCCACCCAGAACTCTCTTAGTAATCTCTAACTGCTTCCAAAAAATAGATCCACCTTATGTCTGTGGGCTTCCACTAAAGGAGGAAAGGGTTATCGAAGCAGTGCGCTTCATAGTGCATGGAGAAATTTACCGAAGTCAGGAATTTTTGTGGAAACTGTAGATTTACAATCGTTGGAATGGTTATGGAACACAAAGGATGATACAGAAACTGGCAGTTTGTAGACACAGTGGATGAATGTTTATTTCAGTTGCAGACAGACACAGGGAACTAAATCATGAGCTGCATTGTCTCGGAATCATTTTCATCAGGTTTCGTGCAACCTTTTTTCTCTCCCGGTCATTTGTGTCCAGATATTGATATGGTTGGTCTCGCTCCATTTTCACTTCAATCAAAAACAAAAGCTATTTCTGTCTTCGCAATCTCGTTCAGCCCCTAGAACAAACCATATCCCGGCAATCTGCCCCAGCATTCATACACCTTCCTATCTATGTAACCTCTTCTGCGATCTCCAGCCATCCTGGTCTCTAGCACTTGCTGCCGTCCCTGAATTCCTTCTTAACAGTTCACCGTGTCAAATGAAATGACAGCTTCAAATAGTACGAATCAGGTCAGATATTGCTTTCGTTCTGGAGATGTGGCTGTCGTGTGACCAAGACAGAGAACCACGTAGTCAAGGATTTTCACCAATTATAAAGGAAGGATAAGTAGACAAACTCACTAAATTAGCATTATGTATAAAGGTTGGGATCAGTATTATATTGTCGCTAATCAAATTACTCACTGCTCCTCCCTGCCTTCTCCCCTCATCCCTGCACATTGATCCTATCTGATATTGGTAACCATTCAAAACTTCAGAAAATAACGACAGAGTTCCCTGCGTACACTGGCTGCAGTATATTTTTAAAGCCCTTATTCTGACTACCAGGAGACAATAGGAATTCATGCGCAGATCCAGCTACCTTAAAAAAATGGGTTTATACTTTCTGCCTCTACTCCACTTCCATGCGTGACTTCCAGATCCCTGCCATACTCTGTGTGAAGTGACAACTTTCGGAATCATTTCTCTACTATTTCGAGCAATTATATTAAATATTCGCTGCTGGTAATTAATCTCTCCATCAGGAACAAGATGTTCTCTCCCTCTCGATCCAGGTCCGTTACAACATGTGCAGCCCAATCAAATCACCTCTCAGCAACCTCTGTTCCAATCTTTCCTCTGAACCGCACTTTCACTTTCAAAGGGGAACGGATCTTCTCTGTCTTCTCTCCATTCCAATTCCATCCTTCCATGTGATGGGGTGACCAGAACTGCACACAGAACACAATCTGTTTCTGAGATCATCACTTCTACAGTTCCGGCATCGGCTTCCTGCTCTTACGTTCGGCATTTTGCTTGACAGAAGAAATCATGTCATTTGCTGCCTTAACGAAATTTTTGATGTGTCCAGCTACCTTCAGGGACCTGACCATAATTCGCATTTATTGTGTGTTTCTCTCTATTATTGATGTCCCCACATGCCTTGTCTTACATATCTCTTGGTTGTTTGCTCCATTCACCTACACCCTACAGACTGTGATCTCTTGTCAAATAAAAGTTAGTCGCGTGAAGTTGCAAGTTGCTCATCAATCCATTCGAGTCGGTTTAATTACATGCAAACGTCCTTGAACATGTCCAGTCCGACTTTTCCAGAGTCCCTGAGACTTCCTCAGTGACCGTTTTTCCTCTGTCTCAGAATTTCAGCCTCGAAAGTTTTAGTCAGCGCCTTGTTCCACATTAAACAAAGTTGCAGTGACAGCCATTCTCTAATCCTCCACCACGATCCCTGTATCCATTGAGGATTGATTGCTAATAGTCAGCATAAGGCAGGGGATTTTTCCTCGGCTTCTTTTAACAGCCTGGAATATTGTGTTAGCCCCTGTTAAAGATGTGTAGCTCCTGTATAATTTCCCTCTCCATAAGTTCATAATTCCCAATATTTTGCACTACACGTATAACACCTCCAAATTGTGTTCCAGACAGACAGAGGCCAAAACCACCTTATGATTTGGTCAATTCTCATTTTAGTCGAGTTTCATGAGGGTTTCCCTCCACAACTATCTGCCTCAAGAACTACCTTCTCTGCCCGAAAAGTATTCCTCTCATCTCACACTAATCCGATTATTTTCCCTTTCGTGTAACAACGATCATTGCCTGGGTATCCCACAATAGACCAGCAGCCCTGTTACAGTGCCATCTTTAGAATGTCTTTACAACTTATGATTGTCAATCTGAAACTGTCCTGGTCCCCTTTGTGGATAAGCCCCTGAGGGTCTGGTGGAACGCATTGTGCAGGAGAGGGACATTATCCTCGTTCAGATGTGGCTGTGGTGACCATAGCACCAGACCCTGCCAGTTTGGTCCGTGGCTGACCTCTGGGTCTGTGATATGCCAGCCTTTTGTCTGAATGCCCAGCAGTGTAGGAAAGAAGTCAGGGACATTCTCTAACTACCAGATGAAGTGCCACAATCCACTTTGTAACCTCGCCCTCACTGTATTTCTGATACTGCACCCACCTCCCACTAAGCCTCATGTTCTCCCCGTCTAACAGTTGTACTAACCATTTACATCTCCCTAATACATCTGGTAATTATCAGATTCCAGAAGGTACCATCCCACATGAGGGCAGAAAGACACAACATAGTTAGAGGACATCCCAACATTTAGCGCCTCACCCACGAACAGGGGAAGGATCCAGACCTTAACACCCCCGAGAGGGCGATGGACCTTGTCCAGCTGCTGAACTGGCATCTGAGACTCCCCTTGAGTCGTTGTGCTGGGCAACGTAACTGTCTGTGGGCAATGATATCAAACTTCATTGTTTTGTGGAAATGCTCAGCAACAAGACAATACAGCGGTTGTGTGAGTTGATTAGCTCAGGCTGAGGAGAAATTCTGTGAAAAGCAGGGTAAGGCAAAGCAATAATTCCGTGAAGTTCAGAGATAGCTCAAAGTGATTCTGGATAAACGCCGAGAGGGTTTGTCTCTGAGCACGGAGTTCTTGCAGTCACATTGCAATGAGAGGAGCCGGTGCCCTCTGCAGCACTGAAATACTGAAGGGTACTCTCAGTGGGTTGGAAATGTGCTGTGATGGCCTGTGAGGCTGGCATGTGACCGATGCCAGTATTGGAGGACGTGAAGTACATGCATATTCCGTCTGTGCAGTATCCTCTAAAAGGATGGCGTCGCAGGTTCGAGGGATGAGATGGAGTCACCAGTTACCGACACTGAATTACATGTGCAATTTTCAATATTGATTTTCCCCACAGTGGGAAGGACGACATGAAGTTGCAAATTGATGAGGAGAGAGCGACGTTAATGGGACTGTTGATCCTCAATAATAATTCAGTCAACATCTCGCCACTCTCTTTTAAAATCTTGTGTTTAAAAACAGAATAACTCAGGAGCAGACCTTTCAACCCAATAAGCCTGCAATATTACATGTTGTCTTTCCGAAGTTAAAAAAAGAAAGCGTTAGCTTCCACACTTCGATGTAGTTCTATTCCCTGCCTACTTATCTCTGTATCAACATACCTCTGAAAATTTGCTATTTCAACTTCTTCTCCACTATCAGTGCATTCGATGCACTTTCACATGATGTATGAAAAGGCAAAAAAATGCCTATGGTATCTCTTTCAAACGTTCCTCTTCTAACGAATATCTTTCGTCCTAAGTAACTGATGTCCTACTCTGTTGAAAAAAAAAGCCTTCAACTATCATTCTATCTATGACTATGATAATATTGTAAGTGCTGATCCGGCAGCCGCTCAGCCACTGATGTCCAAGTGAAAACAAACCAGATTTGTCCAATTTATCCTTATGGATAATGCTCGTCAATGGATACAACATCCTGGTAAACGTTTCCATACCCTCTCTAACACCCCCACATCGTTCTACTGGTTTGGCAACCAATAATGTATACAGTGTTCCAACTAGTTATAGATGCAACATAACTTGTCAATTTTTGTATTGTATGCTCTGATTGATGTCTGCACGTTTCTCATAAGTCTTCATAAAAACCTTATCTACCCATGTTATCACTTTCAGGGAACTATGGTACCGTACCCTGAGATCCCTTCAGATGCTGATGCAGAAAATAGTTTTTTCATTAACTATATATTTCTCTCCTGCAGCAGACCTTCTAAGCTGCATCACCTCGCAATTGTGCAGATAACATTACATCTGCCTTTTCTCCATCCAGTTCTCCAGCATATCTGTATTCTGTTGCATCCCATGATAATCATCCTCATGATCCATAACTTCCCCAATCTATTCACACATCTCCACTCATAAAAACTCCATTCCACCACTACTCTGTCCGAGCAGTTATCTATCCATCTTCTCGACTGACCGCTGATCCTATATTTCCTCACCTTCTGTATATTTTCCATACGGAACCATATGAAAGTCATGGTAGAGGGACATGTGTCCAAAGTTCAGCCCCATGCTCTCATCTATCATCTTTGTGACATTCTCAAAAATTCAATCCTGTTGGTGAGGCGCGATCATCCCACTTCAAAGCCATGTTGCCTTTTCTTAATAAGTTCACATTTTCTGAATGTGCGTCAGTCATATTTCTGAGAATCTCTGATGTTTTCCCTGCCGCTGACGTAAGACTCACGGTATGAAATTTTACGATTAATCCTGCTGCCTTTTTTAACAAGGGACGACATTAGCTATTCTCCAGTACCCTGGAACCCTTCTTGTGACTGAAGAGCATACAAAGAGTGATCACAACGACCCAGAAATTTACTCCTTCGCCTCCTGCAGTATTCTGGGATTTTCCCATCATATCCTGGAAGCTTGTCTCCTTTAATGCTTTTCCACACACCCAGCACATCCTACTTATTTTTTTTTAACTTTGAAATGCTCTGGAATCCTTCCTTTGGCACACCATCCACCATGCACTTCTTCTTTGTGAATACAAATGCAAAGTCCTCGTTTAGGACTTCACCCATCTTCCACCAGCTCCACACATAAATTCCCTCCTTTACCCTTCTGTCCACCTACAGTTTTCCCGGCTACCCTTTTAATTAAAAAAAAGTTTGGGATTTTTCTGAATCCAGTTTGCCAAAGACATTTCAATGGCGCTGGTTGTTTCTCCTGAATCCGGGTTTACGTTTTTCCAGTTGTTTTCTACTTTCGTTTTTCCAGGCGTCCGACTGCATTCAGTTTCCAAACACTTAAATGTGTTCATTTTACTTAGTGACTGATATCACAATTACTCTTGTCTCAAGGTTTCCCAAATCTTGCGAACATTACAATCGTGTCTCGATGACCAGATCTCATATTCGTAAATGTAGTAACATCAAGAAGGGTCTGATGGGCTTTTCTGGCAATTCTTCCAGCTTCATCGCGGTATCCTACACCGTTGAGTTTCCTCTAAGTTTCTCTTTAAACTCAGAACCATATACAAACCTTCTTCAGCTACATGTGGATTCTAATGTTTGCCTTTTATGTTCCTTACTTGTTTTTGTTCTCTGTGTTGAAAAGAAATCCGCTAAATATCGCTTGTTGATTCTTGCCAGCATCATTTTACACACAGTTGTGTAATCGATTCTGCCAGACAGGAGGTACAGATTTTTGAAAAGACAAGGATTGTTGAAGACAATCAACATGGCTTTGTGTGCACACAGACAAGTCTCACAAACTTGATTGCATTTGTTGAAGAGATGAACAGATGTTGTCTTTATTGACTTCAGCAGAGCCTTAAACATGGTTTAGCCTGATATTCTGGTTAGTAAGATGAGATCACATGGGATCAAGGAGAGCTTGTCAACCAGCTACAAAATTGGCTTGATAGAAGAAGAACAAAGGTTGGTGGTCGAGGGTAGTTGTTCAGACTGGAGGCCTGTGACCAGCGGTATGTCATAAGGATCGGTGCTGTGTCCATTGATGTGCGTCATTTGCATAAATGATTTTGTTGAGAATACAGGAGCCAATGTTATTAAGTTTGTAGATAACAAAATTAGTGGTATAGTGTGTAGTGAATACGATTATCGAAGACAATCTTGATCAGCTGGACCAGTGTGCCAAGGAATGAAAGACGGAGTTTAATTCAGATGTTGTATTTTGTTAAGACAAACTAGGGAGGAATGACACAGTTAATGGAAGGGTCTTAGGCACTGTTGTCGAACAGAGAGGTAGACTAAGGGGTGCAGCTACAATGTTCCTTGGAAGTGGCATCAGAGATGGACAGAGTGGTGAAAGCGGCTTTTGGCACACTTACCTTCATTGGTCAGAGCATTGAGTTGAAGATATGAGTAACATTACCTTCAATCTGTCACTTATACATAGGAGGTTTCGGCGTGACATTATAAAGGTTTATAAAAAAAAGTGGGACATAAGTTACGTGATTAGCCAAGCTTATGTGAGGCCAAAATTGGAGGGTACAACCATGAAGTGATAGAGCAACAATTTAACAACGGAGCTGAGGGCAACATTTTCCACAGCGGACGGTGCATATATGGAACAAAGTGACAGAGCACATCATCGGAACAAGTAAAATTGCTGCATGCAAGAGACATTTGGACAGGTTCCATGGAGAGGAAAGGATTTGAAGGGACGTGGGCCAAACGCAGGCAAATGCAACGTGTTCGGTTTGGAAAACCGGGTCAGCATTGATGAGATGGGCTTAAGGGTCTGATTCCGTATAGCTTGATTCGATGTCTCCAGTTACTGGAAGAGGAGACTATGTTGCAGAGACTGAAGCATGTCATAGAGATAGGATTCTTAGTCTGGATTGGAGAACGTTTCAAATTCGTGGAGGGATGCGGAGGAGGAGGAGGAGATTGCTAAGACAGGAACTGTTATTGAGGTTAGAATGATTCAAGATACTGGTCCACAAGACATGCAATAGATACGGTGTTGGAGAAGAATAACAGAACGAAAAGATCACGGATAGCATTACTACTCTCTTCTCGGAGGCCGACGTTCACACCTGTTGCAGTAATGCTTGTTAAACAGCACAGGCCTCGATTGATAACTGTGAACTTCCCTCTGCTGTCTTAGTACTACCTAAGTTAACGTAGGGGTGATAATTGAGCCTGTGGTGTGTCGGTACTGTGCTCCCCTCCAGCACTTTATCTGTGTCAGGCCTTGTTCACCGATATTTGGAGTCAACCCATAGGTCTCTGTTCTGTGCACTGTGAGTGATCATACCTCGCTGCAGAATTTATTGAAGGCCCCAGAACTCCCTTCTCTTGGTCTCTCTGGCTGACCAACCATCTGCAAAGAGATAATGGACGAGACACCTAGCATTTGGGAGGTGTATTGAGTTCGGAACTTCCTGAGAACCCGCGAGAGACAGAGAAGTAAAACAAACTAAGAAATTAGCTTGACGATTACACATGCAGAATGGTACTATTTGCCATAGTTATCTTGAAAATACCAGTATCCATACCTCGTCTGTGCTGCCTCATCTCTCTGGAGTAGAAAATTATTTTGGCTCTGGTTCGGATGCAGCTGCGCAATGGGCTGACAGAGGCAGCAATTAGACCCACACAGTGAGGGATATCACATGGAGAGTTTTTGAGTGATGTCATCAGAGTGCACGAAGACTCTGGCATCAAGCAATTGTGTAGGAAGAAGGGGTTTTTATTCAGGGTGGCCCGGTATCTGTGCTCAGGAATGGGAAACCTGTGCACAGGTGACATGATGGCCGAGTGGCATTATCATCACGAGGTGAAACTCTGCCAGTGTTCGAATCCCACCATTGCAAATTGGTGAGTGTGAGTTGCATGTTCGGAAAGGATATATGAAATTAACATGCTACAACTGAAGTTAAACAATTACTGATGTTATGAAAAATCCATTGGAGATATTCATGTATTTAGGGAAGGAAATCTGCCATCCTCACCTGGTGAACCAAAGAGTGCCTTCACATCCACAGCAAAGTGATTGATTCTCAATTGGTCGCTGAAATTGATTAATAAGGCACTCAGTTCAAGAGGAGCTTGGGGTGGGCAAGAAATGCTGGCCAAGCAGAGGCTGTTTCATCCAATGAATGAATTAAAAGAAGTCTTATTACATTGGGCCCTAATGGAAGTACTGTCTGAGACTGGTGCCCTGGCCAATCATTTCGGTAGGTTTATGGACAAGGTTTTCATTTGGCAGAGAGTATGCAGGGACATGGTTCAGATGAAAGGAAATTTCCACTTCCAAAGAGAAAAGGGGAAGCAAGGGGACAGCACGGGTATGTTGTTGAATACAAGCAGAAAGGATCAAGAAGGGACAGTTTTCAACTAAAGCTGTACGTCAGGAAAGAGGTTTGTAGCAGGATATTGTGGGAAAAAGTCTATTAAATTTTCTCTTTTGAAGCGAACAAAGTCTCTGCAATAAGGTACAGGGATATGTGATACAGAGATAAATGAGCGATGGAGTCACCAGTGATACGTGGTTACAGGGTGCACAAAAGGGGGAACGTAAATATTCAACGATACACAGCATTATGAAGGGCTCAGGCAGAATGGGAAAGCATAATGGATAACCCTGACAGTAAAAGCTAACAAAGGCGGAATAGAGAAAGCATTTGACCTCAGAGTATGTGGCTGAATCAGTCTGAATGCAAACTGTGTGTAATACGTGCCAAAAAATGCAAGCAGGAGAACAGTTTTATGCCTCTTAACAACATTTCATTGCTCACGACTGCAGGAAACATGAATTGAATTTTTTTAACAAAGACATTTTTACAATTTGGGAGATTTCAATCGTCGTATAATCTGGGAAAATGAAACTAGCAAGAGTGATTTTGGAATAGGAGCTCAGAAAATGTTTTCTTGTCAGTGTTTATTTCAATAACACATTATGGAACCAACACGGGACGAAACTATTTCAGATCGACCACTCTGTGATGAACATGTGTGAATGCGTGATGTCACACGGACAGATCGATCGGGAACTGTGATAAAGTGAAATTTAAAATAATAAAGTTTTAAAGTGAAACACAAACGGGCAAACTGCAGCTATAAATAAAAAAAAAGCCAATTACATGAATTTGAGATCAGAACAGGTTAAACAGGCTCAAATGTGTGTCTGGAAGTAAACACTGGAATACATTTACCGTAACAGTGTAAAAAATTGAACACAAGGGCATTCGATTGCATCAGTCAAAACCTCACTCAGGACGAAATGCATCATATCAGATTATGATGCATCGAAGGTCATCAGAAACTATGAACAATTTTGAAGTGAATCTGACGAAACGAAGTGTAAAAGGATTGAAAAGGATCTCATAGCAGTAGGAGGACAGCAGGAAGAGGACTCATTATCAGAATGTATTGGCATGAGAGAAACAGGGAGTGTTTACTGTGCTGGAGGTGGTGAGAATGTTACAGAGAGTGCCCAGGGCCTGAACGGTGTTACACAGCTAGGACAAATTGCTGCAGCTGGAGGTGTTTACAGAGGTATGAAAGGAAATATGTATTTTATTGATTCATTCATGGGATGTGGGTGTCACTGATTGTACCAGAATTCTTTGCCCCTCTGGTAAATTCCCATAGGGCAGGACATAGTCAGCCACATTACATTAGGTATGGAGTCACATGTAGGCTAGACAAAGGTTAGAATGTCAGATGTTTTTTTTCCCCTAATGGACATAAGTGAACCATATGAGGTCTTCCTACTGATAAACAATTGTTTCATCGTGGCCCCACCAATACCTTGTACAACCACAACATGCTTCCCAACTCCTACACTCAAAGCTCTGACCAATAAAGAAAAGTGCCGCCACTTTCAAAGAATTGTGCACGTGCATCCTTCAGTTTCTGTTTGATAACACCACCCAGGGCCCCAACATTAACTGGACAATTCGCACCAACGTTTGGCTTTCCAAAATGCAAGACATCACATTTAACGAATTAAACTCCATCTACTGTTCCTCAGCCCAGAGACGCAGAAGTACTGTTAATCCTATTGCATGGATAACCTTTTCACTTTCCACTTAACCACCTATTTTCGTGTCACCCACAAAACTACGTACCAATATTCTCATCCAAATAACTTATCCAAATAATAAGCAGTGAGCCCAGTCCACCGATGGCCATATGCCTCCAGTTAGAAAATATAGACGTCTCTCACCACCCTCTGTCTCCTACCATAAAGTCAATTTTATATCCAGTCGAATAGTCTCTCCTTTATCCCATACCGTTTGACATTGAAATGAAATTATGGCCTGGCCTACTATACAGAAATTTCTCAAAGGCCTTTCTGAATTCCATATAGACAACGTTGACTGGTTTACCTTGACCTGTCTCTTCCACACCTCCGCAAAGAGTCAGTCAGGTTTGACGTGGAGGTGCCGCTATTATACGGGGATGGACAAGCTTGAAAATCACACAACATACAATTATAGTCCAACGGATTTCTTTATACTTCCAAATAAACCCGCTCTACTATAAACTGGTCTTATGTGATTTTGACCTCAATCAGTTTTGTGAGGCACGGTGTTCCCCTCATGAAGCTATGCTGACTGTCTTCAATCAGCTCTTGTCTTTCCAAATACACGTTGCTCCATTCTAACAGAATGCCCTCCAACAACTTACCTATCACTTGTCTCACTGGTCTGTAGTTCCCTGTATGTCTCTGCAGCCCTTTAATGATGGAACAGCATTAGCTAACCTCCAGTCTTCTGTCACATCATCGTTTCTGTTGATAATACGAATATCTCTGTCCTGGCCACTGCAATCTCTTCCCTCACATTCCACGACATACTGGGAAGCACGTGATAAGCTGCTGAGGTTCGATCTATCTTCATTCGTTTTAAGATTCGAACGCCTTCTCTCCTGTGCTCTGAATTCTTTCAGAGACATCACATTTTGTTTCCCCAAGTTCCCGAGCTTCCATGTCTTTCTTCATAGTCAATACTAGCAGGTTTTTGTTTAATATCCCACACGTCTCCTCTGGTTCTACACATAGGCGACGTCATTGATCTTTAGGGGACCCTATTCCATCCTGAGTTACTGATTTGCTCTTCAGGAAAGTTATCCGAAGGCATTTGAAATAACCCATATCTCTCTACCACCACTCCCCTCGCCTCCCCTTACCTACTCTGCCATTCATATACACACCAACAAATAAAATTCAAATGTATCAAAAATAATTCTTCTTTGATAAATTGCATTTGACAATAGTTAGGTATCAAGCATTAATCCATTTATTCCCGTTCTCTTCCTGTCTGTTAATGAATTCTCCATCCATACGAGAACATTCCCTCATGTGTGAATTTTTCTTATCCAGCTCTTCAGTGGCACCTTATTGAAAAGATTCTGATAACCCCAGTAAACATTTCATCCCTTTTAACTACTCTGCTGTTCATGGCCAGACAGAAAAAAACAAATCCAACAGTGTTTATCAAATGCAATCTAGCTTTCATAACAGCATGCTTGACATTGTCAAAGACAGAGAGTGGGTATACAGGCGTCAGGCGGTGACAAGTGAATCTCAACAAGCGTTCAGTGTTGGTACCTCACAGTACACCCTATACATTGACAACTTGATTGCATTTGCTGATATCGGATGCAGAGGTTCTGGATGTTATACACATGGGCAGGCTTGATTATCAGCCAGAGTTTAGAGACATAGGAACAGGAATAAGGGCTGGAGTAACTTATACAGATAGGATGCATCGCGCAAACTGGTGGAGGTTCCTGTGGGAAGGCGGGTTGTAGAAAACAGTGACATTTACACAGATAGAGGTGTAATAGCTGGAAACGTTTGTGATGATGATTACTTGGATGGAGAGACTGGTGGGTCTTACATTGACCGGGAGTTTGACAGTGATGGGAAGACTTTACATAGATAGTGGATCTTGCAGGAACGGGATTTCGATAGCCATAGACATTGGATTTGGTATCTACAGATCAAAGTTCTGCAGGGACCTGAAAGGAATATACAGTTAGAGAGGGTTGTACGGTCTTCACATTTTAGCACGTTTCAGGACTGAATGAGGTTACACAGATAAGAAGTGATGTTGGAGCGTGGGAGTTTATACGGATGGGGAAGGTTTGGAAATGTTTATACGTGGAGGGATATATTTAGGGACAGTAATACGGAACACAGAAGGAAAGTATCAGAAATACAAAAGGAGAGCATGTTTGTGCGACTGGGAGGATTGTCGTGAGTGCAGGAGCAAACAGAGGTTGGGCCAATTGCGGCTGGAAGAATCTACTGAATATGGGGAAACTTTCAGGGCCTGGGAAGGGATTGAGGGAAGGAGTCGATGGCAGAGTCTGGCAGAGCCTGCAGGGAGTGGAGTAGTCCTAATAGGTGAGTAGTGACATAGCTTCTGTAGCAGTTACAGAGAGTGAGGTTTGAGGAAGATGTTTCAGATCTTAGGAGGGCTGCAGAGGCATTTGCAGATTTCACAGAAAGTGTGGACTGATGAACTACAGGCGTTCATACAGACAGGAAGCTCTGTCTGAGCAGGCGAAGCTAACGGGGACAGGGAAGTTTTCAATGTTGGAAGAGGTGTCATGTTGTGGGATAAGACCGCATGGGCGGCTGGAGGGATTGGAGGAGCAAATAAAGGTAGGGATGCTGTCGGGTAGAGGTTACAGATAGGGAGGTTATCAGGGGCTGGAGGACATTGCAGGGTTAAGGACAGTTGCAAATGCGAGATAATGTTAATTGGAGAAAACATTTTAGGCACTGGAGAAAGTTCCACAGATAGAGTGCCCTTGATTAGATTGCAGGCATATGGATGGGTATCGGGCTATGGATCTTTAGAGTGACGACATTGAGTAGAGTGTGGAAAATTCCAGAGGAATGGAGGACGTGTCTGGGAAATTTTGCAGCAATATGGAGGCTGGTATGGACTGTAGAATGTCACAGGTACAGGGCAGATGGTATCGACTGGAGTTCATTACAGATATAGGCAGAGTGGTATGAACTGGAGAATGTTACGGGGATAGAAAGAATAGTATAGACTGGAGAATATTACAGAGATGGGGAGAATGGTATGAACTGGAGAGTGTTACACGGATAGGAAGGGTGGCATGGATTTGGAGAAGGTTAGAGATAAAGATGATTTTATGTACTGGAAGATATTTCATAGACAGTGCGTGTTGTCCATGCTAGACGATATGACAGGGATGGGGAGGCTTATTGACACTGGAGGAGGATACTGTCTAATAGAAGGTTGTGAGAGACAAGTCACTTATGAACATAGCATTGACTACAGGGAGCTGTTTACAGACAGATATATTGTCCTGGAAGCAGTCATGCTGATAGCCAGGTAAACAGAAACTGAATAACTTTACACAGGTCGGGAAGATTGTAAGAATTTAATGTGTTTTCACAGATCGCGAATGTCGTAAGGACTCGAGAAGATTACACCAACGGGGATGGTTTTAGAGACTGATAAGTGTGAAGACATCAGGAGGGTTTCAATGGTGAGTGCATTTTTCAGCAAGTTGGAGGGCATGGGGATGAAGGTATACTATAGTATCCTCCAATCTGAAACCCTCCCTATCGTGTTTACATAGTTATGTTAAAACTAAGGCAGTTGTCATCACTGGACCCAAAGTGCTCTCCCACTGACATTTCAGTCACTCGCTCGACCTCGTTTTCTTACCTTTCTTATCCTGCATACATTCAGGTTAAACACCTTCAATCGTATATTGGCCATCTATCTTCTCATTGTTATTCAATTCTCCTTTGCTTTTGAGGTTTTATAAAATATCTAATACAAATATTCTGCAATACATTGCGTACTGGAGACTTTAAGAAGCTTTCCAGATTTCTCCTTTCTATTCAATTCGCTCACAGCTGTTTACCTGCAGCTTTGCATCCGATTGGTTATTAGACTTTTTTGAGATTGCCTCTTTGCGCCCCTTTCGAGTCTGAAATCTTGTTGATTATCCGAATTTACACTTTTCGCCAGAACATTTGCCCCAACTAAACTTTGGTGGAGAAAGTCCGAAAGGTATCGATCCCTCCTGTTCCAATGCTGATGTCAGTGCCTTATGAAAAGGTACTCCTTCTCCTGCTCTGCTTTATTGGCGCCATTTTACTGCTCTTATTCTAGTGTCTATGCGCCAAAAGTGAATAACCTCGGTAGATGTCCAGAATTATGCATGTTGAAGATTTATTCTTTAATATGGTTCCAAGCACCTGGTAATGGCTGAACAGGTCCCTCTTTCCTAGTCTTGCCAATGTTATTTACACAGACGAGGATCACAACAACTGGATCCTTACCCTTCCTCTCCAATATCCTTCCTAGCCTGTCGAGAATGTCCCGCTGCTTGGCAGCAGAAAAGCAATGCGTGACTCTACATACAGTTTACCTAAGGATACTATCGCTCCCTCTAATTTAGAAGGCCCTAAAACTGCCAAAAAGTCAGAGACTCATGGAGTCTTACAGCATGGAGACAAGGCCTTTGGCAAAAAATAGTGCATACCGATCAAAGTATCTGTTTTCGCTGTCAACTACATTTGGCCCACAACTTCATATTCACTTCATTTCCAAAAGCGTTTTAAATGTTGGTAATGTACCCGCTTCAAATTCTTCCCCTGGCTAATCATTCCACAAGTGCACTACCACTCATGCATAAAACGTTTCTTCTCAGGTCCCCTTATATTCTTTCCACTCTAACCTTAAGCATATGCCCTCTAGTCCTCGATTCCCAAACCAAGCGTAAAAGATTGAGTGCATTCACCCGCTCCCTGCCTCTTTTGATTTTTTTTCACATGTATGTGATACCCCCACACTCCCCTACGCTCTGAAGGAAAAATAAACGTCCCAGCTTTTTTTCCCCATAACCTAGACCAGTGATTCTAGGCAGCATGCTCGCAAATTAATTCTTCACTTTTTCCAGTTTTATAACATCATTTCTATAACAAAATGACAAAAAGTGACTAACATACTGCAAATGCCGACTCACCAGGGTGACGCAAACCTGCAACCAAGCTTCCTTACTCAGAAAAGGAATGCCTTCACACATGAAGGTATGTGTATCAAAAGCTTTCTTAACTGTCCTGTCAACGTGTGACTCCACTTTCACAGAATGTGAACCTGAACTCCAAGATCCCTCCTGTTCCAGTACACTCTATAAGGCCATGTCATTCACCATGAAAGCCCAACTATGATTTGACTTTCTAAAATGCAAGACCTCACACCTACTGAGATTGAATTCCATTTTCCATCTCTCACCTCTTTTCCTGAGCTAGTCAAGTTCCTGCAGCGATTCCTGGTAACCTTCCACACTCTTCACGATGCTGCCTATTTTCGTGTCATCTGTAAACGTTCTTGTATTTTCTGATCTAAACCATTCCACTTGCCTTTCTGCTTCGCCCCATTTGAATGCCCTCCTTTCTTACTGTGCCATCCTCTGCTGGCACATCCATCCTGCATCGTTTCTTCTGTACCAGGTGGGGAGCACGTATCCCATAACCTTTGGACAAGGTTAAGAGCTGAACATGGAACATAGAACACAGAACTGTGCAGCAGAGCACAGGACGTTGGGCACTCGGTGTTGTGCCGACTTTGTATCCTATTATAAGGTCAAACTAATCGACATAATCTTCAATTTACTTCCAACCATGTATCGATCCAACAGTCGCTTAAATGTCACCAATGTATCTGGCACTACCAACTACGCTGGCAGTGTATTCCACGCACTCACTACTCTTTCAGCAAATAAACGACCTCTGTCATCTACTCTAAACATTCCTCCAATCAGCTTAAAATTGTGCCACTTGCTATAAGCATTTCTGCCTTAGGAAACTCTCTCTGACTGTTCACTCTCTCTATGCTTCTCTTCATCTTTTACATCTCAAGCAGGTCACCTCTCACTATTCTTCGCTCCAAACAGAAAATCCACAACCCACTAAAATTTTATTCATAAGACAAGCCCTCCAGTCCAGGCAGCATCGTGGTAAATCTCTTTTTGCGCCCTCTCTAAAGTTTCGATGTTCTGTCTATAATGAGGTGACCAGAATTAAACACAACATTCCAAATATCCTCTTACCAGGGCTCTATACAGCTGCAGCATAATCTCAAGGCTCTTAAACACAATACCCCGATCATGAAAGATAGTACACCAGATCCCTTCTTCACAACCCCATCAACTTGAGTGGCACCTTTGATGTATCTTTGAACATGGTCACCAACATTTCTCTGTTCCTCAACACTGCCAAGACTCCTGCCTTTAATATTATATAATGTATTCAAATTTGCGTTTCCAAAATGAATTTCTTCACACTTTTACAGTTTGATCTCGATTTGTCACTAATCAGCCCAACTCTGCATTTCGTCAATATCCCGTTGCAACCAACAAATTCGCTCCACGCAATACACCACTTCAAAAACAATCGTTCTATCGGCAAATTTACTCGCCCACACTACCACTTACTCGATGAAGTCATGCATAAACATCACAAAGAGCAGAGGACGAAGACCAACCACTGCATAGCACCAATGGTCAACGAGTTCCAGGCTGAATGGTTTCCATCTACAACCATACTCTGTCTTCTATAGTTCAGTCAGTTCTGTATCCAGACAGCCATATTTCCCCGTATCTCATGCCTTCTCATTTTCTGAATGAGCCTACTATGGAAAACCTTATCAAACGCCTTACTAAAATCCAAATACACTGCATCCCCTACTCTATGTTCATCAATATATTTTGTCACATCCTCACAGAATTCAATAAGGCTGGTGAGGCATGTTCTGCCCCTTAAAAAGCTTGCTCACAATCTCTGATCAAACTATGGTTTTCCACGAAATGATAAATCCCGTCTCACAGTATCCTCTCAAATAATTCACCCTCGACAGACGAACGATTACCCATATTTACGTTGTTGCACAGGGGAATACAATTTTCGAGCTTTCCCTCATCTGGCACAATTGAGTGGATTGTAAGAAGGCAACGTTAATCGTCAAAGGCGCAGCAATCTCCTCCCTGTCTACCTGTAAATCCTTGGGTGTACCCCTTCTCGACCACGTTCCTAATCTATCCTTATGTTTGTAAATTGTTTAGCACATCCTCCCTCTCATCACCAAATTTTTCGAAAACATCAGCCTGTTTCACATTATTCTCTAAAACGTCAAGATCCCTCTCTGCAGTGAATACTGAAGTATAATATTCATTAAGTATATGCACTACCTCCTCAAACTCTAGTCACAAATTCCATCCACTGTCTCTGACCCGTCCTCCGCTCACTCTGGGCATTATCTTATTCGTCACATGCGTGGGGAATGCTTTAGGGTACTCCTCGATCCTTCCCACTTCAGTTTTTTCATGCTTCCTTCTTACATTCCTGAATCCATTCTTCAGCTCCTTTTTGGCTACATTGTAACCCGGAGAACATTGCCTGATCCTTGACTCCTTAATCTTAGAGCTAACGCTCCTCGACTTGAATCACTCTACCTGCCTCACTTGCAGCCACTCTATGCTGTTCCTGGCAACTGACATAATTTGTGATACTTCATTTACCAGGTATGTCAATTGCCTGAACAACGTGTTCAGGTCCTTCTGCACCTTCCAGCTGTGCCGCAGGGTTTGAAGCTGAGACTCTAGGTCATCAAATCTGAAGCGGAGTTCTTCGAACAAACAGCACTTGTGCAGATGTGATTACTGCAGTTCGCAATGTGATCAGCTATCTCCCACAACACAGAGTGACAGCACATCGCCTGCCCATATGTCTCTACTTAGTTAATTCAGTTATGAAATACTTAATCACCAATTCATTATTTTCTCTGGGTGTGGAGTCTTTTCTTTCAAATATCTGACAGATTTCCTATCAGCCGATCAGACCAGAACTGTCCCGTGGCGACAGAGAAGCTCAGTTAACCATGTCATTCAAAGTTAGAGGCAGACATGTAATCGACAAGTAAAGTCCGATCGGACCTTTCGAGAAAAGACAAATGATGGTTACGGCATAATCTCCTGGTCTCTTTCATAGTAACGAATGCATCATTCCCTGCAGAATTCGTATAGTTGAAGACAGACTGTACCTCCTTTACTCCATGCCAATGATGGCTCCAGTAAATAGCAAACATACTTAATTCGGAGCAAAACATTGCAAACTTAATAATGTTGGCTTTGAACCCAGGGGTCTGAATCCAGTCCTCGTGGATTGAAGACTGGAGAACTTCCCTGGTATCACAAAATCTCTCCGGCGATTACATTTTATTGTTGTATCTTTAAGAGTAACACAGCGATGACAATCAACAGGAGATTCTTTTCACCTCAGTGATCAGATCAGGCTGAAATCCAGGAGATGGAAACAATTGACAGAAACACTTCCATTCGAGGAAGTGGTTCACCCACCGCATTCCAGGATAGCAGGGACACCTGGACGAAAGTTTGTGAACTTGCAGCATTTGGTTGGCTCCTGGGACTTCGATGTTGTGGCCATTTCGGCGACACGGAGAGAGAAGGGACAGGAATTGCCGCAGGTTTCGTTTTTTAGATGTTCCAGAAGATCAGAGAATGTGGTAAAGGAGGGGAAGCCGTTGCATCGTTAGTCAAGGACAGCATTACAGCGGCAGAAATAACGTTTGCTGAGGACTCGTCTCCAGAGGTAGCATGGACTGATATTTTTAAAAACAGTAAAGGAGATTTTCGCCTCTTCGGAGATTTCTATACGCCTCCAAAAGTACCAGAGATGTAGAATAAAGGATTGCAAAGATTATTCTGGGTCGGAGCGAAAGTAACAAAGTAATTGCCATGGGGGACGTCAGATTTCCAAATGTTGACTGGAAACGCTTCATTTGGAATACCTTAGATTGGTCAGTTTTTTTTTTCAAGTTGTGCAGGAGTGTTTAATGACACAGTCTGTAAATCGCACAACAAGAGACGGGTCCAATTAGACTTGGTACTGGTAATGAACCAGGCCAGGTCTTAGATTTGAAGGTAGGAGTGCACTTTGGTGAAATGGACGAGAATTCAATGACATTTATTTTAGCAATGTGAAGGGAAACGTATGTACTGCAGGACAAGAGGTTTCGCTGGGGGAAAATCAATTCTGATGTGATGAGGCGAGATTTAGGAGGCATAGCATGTGGAAGGAAACTGCAGAGATAGGCACAGTTGAAATGTGAAGCTTATTCAAGCAACCGCGTCTCCTTGATAAATATATCCCTGTCAGGCAGAGGAGATGTGGTTGAGTGAGGAGACCATGGTTTACAAAAGAATTTGAATCTCTTGTCAAGTGTAAAAATGAGGCTCATGTAAAGATGAGAAAGCTCAGTAAGAGGATTTGTGAGTTAC
The DNA here is from genome assembly GCF_037043375.1 of Chiloscyllium plagiosum. Classification (NCBI taxonomy): domain Eukaryota; kingdom Metazoa; phylum Chordata; class Chondrichthyes; order Orectolobiformes; family Hemiscylliidae; genus Chiloscyllium; species Chiloscyllium plagiosum. The sequence goes on along the minus strand of NW_028270179.1, from coordinate 18,476,697 downwards.
AAGTTAGCCCGGAGTGACCGAAAGAAAGAACTGAGAAAAACCAGGAGGGGACATGAGAACGTTTTGGCAGGGAGGATCAATGGAAACCTGAAAGCTTTCTATCGTTATGCCAGTAATAAAAGAATAACAAGGTAAGGTTAGGGGCAATCAAGGAAAGTAGTGGGACGTTTTGCGTGGAGTCCATACAGGAATAAGACAATGTTGTCGACGGGAATAGTGGGACACAGTGTTTTAGAAGAGATGAGATAAAGTTTCTGCAGGAGGAGGTGCGAGCAATTCTCTAAAGTGAGAACATTGGTAAGTCAACTGGGTCGGATGAAATTTATCCAAAGATTTGCTGGAAAGCTAATGAGGAGAACACATCACATTTGGCTTTGATCTCTGTGTTGTCATTATCTATGGGAATAGTGCCAGAAGACTACAGGATAGCAAATGTTGTTCCTGTGATCAAGAAGGAGTTTAGATACAACACTGGCAATTATGGACCAGGAAACCTTTCTTCTCTTGTGCAAAGGCTGTGATCGGATTGTAAGAAATGGGAATTATAATAATCTGGAAACTATTTATTTCATTAGGGATAGAACATAGAACAGTACAGCACAGAACAGGCCCTTCAGCCCACGATGTTGTGCCGACCACTGATCCTCATGTATGCACCCTCAAATTTCTGTGACCATATCGTCAACACGGTTTTGAGAAGGGTTCGTCATTCCTCACAAACCTTTTTGAGAACTTTCAAAAGGTGATAAAACTGTTGGATGAGGATAAAACCGTTGATGTGGTGTACGTGGATTTCAGTAGAGCGTTGATAAGATTCTCCATAGTAGGCTATTGCAGAAAATACAGAGGCATGGGATTAAAGGTGGTTTTGCGGTTTGATTCAGACATTGCCTCAATGATAAAAAAGACATCTCATCTCCCCTACTGGCTGTTCTTAGCTCTCTCATTTGCTCCTTCCTGTGAACTAGTAACGCTTCAGCGTCTGACCTGAGCCTTCTCATGTTTCTCATGTTTCCAGAACCATTGAGTTCAATTCGTAATGGTGTACCACAAGTATCTGCTTGAGAAAGACTGCTGATTTTCTGGATGACCTGGATCGGGGGGAAGCAGGATGGGTTAGTAAACTTGCCGATAATCCTAAACTCGGTCGAGATGTTGACAGTGTGGAAGGACGTTGCTGGTGATAGAGGGACATAGAGAAGTTGTAAAGCTGGACTGAGAGGTGGCAAATGAAGTATAATGTGGAAACTTTTGAGGTGATTCACATTAAAACGAGACACAGGAATGGAGCGGACTGGGATAATGGTAATACCCTGGGTAGTGTGAATGATCAAAGACGTCTCGAAGTCCATGCAAATAGATTTCTGAAAGTTGCTACACAGTTTCATAGGCGTGGTTCTGGAAAGTCACAGCCGGTTCGATAGCTGTTGAGGAATATGAGAATTTACATTTATGGCAGAAGGCTTTCATCAGTAATAACGCTGCTGATACCGGGCTTCTGCCCAAAACGTTCACTATTCTTGCACCTTGGATGTTGCCTGACCAGCTGTGCTTTTCCACTACCACACATTTCCAGAATCTGCAGTCATGACTTTAACTCAGGTTGATAAGTTTGTTAAAGTAGGCGTACGATGTCTTCAGTTTTATTCGTCGAGCGTTTGAGTATCTGAGCAATGATGTCCTGTTGCAGTTCTACAAAACTCTGGTGCGGCGGCACTTTTGGGAAGGATGTGCAAAAATGGGAACGTGGTGCAGAGGAGATTTACCAGGATGTTACTGAGTATTTGAGGGAATGTCTTATAAGGAAAAGCTGAGAGACATGAGACTCTTTTCGTCAGAGACAACAAAGGATAAGAGGCGACTTCATAGAGACCTACCAGATGTTCAGGGATGGATAGGTTGGACGTTGAGAACGTTCTTTCCTTGGAATGTGATGGCTAGGACGAGGTGACACAACTTTAAATTGAGCTCTGATTGATATTGGACAGGTGTGAGAGGAAGTGTATTTATTCAGAGAATAGTAAGGGCGTGTAATGACTTGCCTGAAACTCGCCAACATTAAGTGTACATAAATGGTAAATAGGTAAACATATGAATGACAATGGAATATTGCAGGCTAGGTGGGCTTTTGTTTGGTTTCACAGGTCGCATAACATCGACGGCTGAAGTGCCTCAACTGCGCTGTAATGTTCTATGTTCTATGTACAACGTTCTATGTTTTATGTTCGGTGATGTGGGGTTGGTGGGGGGCGGGCGGTGGCGTGGTAACAATCATTGATCTTTTTTGGCTAGTTGATCGGTCTGTGAAATATACGACCTCTAACATGAGGTTCGCCGGTTCCAAGGCTTTTCAGTCTTTCCGAGCTCAACAAAGGCTATATTGTTTCCCTGCAATGACTGGAATTGATCCAGTATTTCATTGTGCGCTCATGTTTTAAATGCACAGGTTTCACAATTGCATATTCATGTAGCAGTCTCCCACATTCGCCATTGTCTGCATGTGTAAATTACCCTGTTTTCACAATTCTAAGCATACAAATTTCAGTTGTACCACAAGAGGCATTGTATTACTGTAGACGATACACCTTTTGTATACTGCTGAGTGTCCATATATTAGTTATCTGACACTAAAAATGTATTACTGGAGAGATTTTATTTCAAATATTGCATAATGCTGAGTATACAATAATGAGCAGACCTGAACGGTAGCCATTCTATTAATCGACACCATGCAGCTGAGTATTACCTAATGCCACATTATCTGATTTCTCACAGTGGCAAACTAATATTAATGTGGACCATGTCGCTTTGTGCATGAGGGTTAATATATCAGTAACACTTTGAGTGTATGTGTGTGCTGTCTGTCACTGCAGACCTGAGTGAAAGTACATGCCTGGCTGTATGAGTCTGCATGTGTTATTACTGTGTGTGAATGTGTGCTTGAGCATATGTGTTTAAGTGTGTGTGTGTGCATGTGTGTGCGCGTGTGTGTGTAGATCTGTATGCGTGCATATGCAGGTCAGTATGTGCAGTCGTTTTCGTGGGTCTGCTGGCATTCTTGTCTGTTTGCATGTGTGCCCGTGGGTTTAAGTTTGTGTTTATGTGAATATGAGCGCATATGCCTGTGTGTGTTTGCGTTGTGTTATTCTTTTCCTCCATAGTGCACCTCTTGAATTCTATCTGTGTTGTGCTTTTTGCAATTGTTAACGTCGGAATTATCTCCGTTATCAATGAATGCGTTTTCATCATCTGGATCACTCGCAATGCAGCGGAGGATAAGATCTGTCCTGTTTTCTGCTTATGGGTTATTGGGGATGGTGCAACCAGACACTGCTGATGAACTAATGAAACCAAGCCATTTTCTAACATGTGATTCCTTCACTCCTAATACAGCGTTTGTAAATATTCTGAGAGGCAGATTGAGTGCAATCAATCCTGGCCAAAAAGGTGTTGTTATGCTGACTGTTGGCTGACAAGAGGATAAAATCCATAGTTTAATATTGTGAGGACGCTGCCCTTTTGACAAGTTCATCAGTCCTTTTTTTTTTATTTTAAGCAGTGTTGTAAAGGCAGAGGTGCCAATTGGCCTGAATTGGTTACGTTGAGACAATGGCAGAGGAGTTCCCAATTTCTCCTAAATCAGTATTTTTTTCCCAGTCGGATGAGTTTTGCAGCAAGCAGTCAGAAATAGCTGGGGGCTAGCGAGGCACCTGCATTGACAAACAGGTTCCATGCTTCAACAGAGGTCTTGCCTGACATTTTGCAACAAAAACGTGCCTGCTTATACGACATTGTGTTTGACCATACCTTTTGCCAAGGGATGTGTTTATGAGATGTTGCAGGGATTGGATCAGCTTCATTTAGTTGCAATACCGTTGTTTCCTTTTCAAATAAATAATTTGAAATGTTGTTTCCTTTTGGTCCTGTTTCATTCATAGTGACAAAATCAATTCTGTTTTGCGTAATGTTGAATGGATTGAACACCTGCATCATTCCTGTCATGTCCACTCTACATCGTTTTTACAAAATACAAAAAAGTTGGCATCTCTGGCTACCTTCTTTTTAGGAGTCCTGCCTGGTGACAAGGAAGTGAGGGCTCTGGGATGGATTTGTTGACGCTTCCAATGTGGGATGCGGTTGTAGGACTCAAAGGCAAATAGTGGAAAATGTTGCTGTATTTTGTTCTGGATGCTGCATTCTGTTAGTTCAAACATTGCTTGGAGTACTAACGGTGCTTTCAATCACTAAGAGCTTCTTGGTTGGTAAAAGTGACGTTGCAGGCATCACAAAATGTGAACTACATATAACTGCTGGATTTGGCGGACAAGGGGGAGGTGGAGTTAACTTCATCCTTGAGAAAAGGAGAAGTAATTACAGCAGTAGCCCAGCATTTAAGTATGCAAGAAACGTCATCAGAACGGTTTGAAATGGCTAAATACAACTAAAATAAACAGCTTGAATTCGTGACAAAAGAGGAAGAAAGAGAAAAATAAATGAAACAGTTTCAATTACAATTGAAATAGTGCAGAGAGATAGAAAAAAGCAAGAATCGCCCTCGCGAAACAAAAGAAAATGTCAGATTCGCTAGAGCAGAAAAAATGAAAGTGAGACAGAAATAAAGGGAAGAAGAAAGAGAGACTTGAACATGAACGTCGGCTTAAAAGGAGAGAGGATTTCAGAAATTCACTTCCTGGCGCAGCGAGAACTCATGGAAGAGCGGAGAGTTAAAACAGCCAGCTTCACAGCTGAAATGGCCGATGATTACGAGTTGATTCATAAATCAACGTTTGGCTTTGAGTCAATTTCACTCCGTGAACGAGCAGAATTTGGGAAACCAGAAATCCTCACGTGGTAACTGAATTGCAGATCTCGATGGAGAACAGAAAGATAGCTGAAAACAGGGTGGAAAAAAACGCTTGAAGGGGAAAGCGATGTTAACTGTCTCCGTGTTTCACTCCATGTGTTGTTGGGTTAGAAGAAGAACTGGGAAGACAGGTATCGTAAAATGGGCTAAGCTGGTGAATTTTGTTTGTGTGGTAAAGGAAAACGCAGCGGAGGCTTAAACTCAGAGCTCGATACACAAACTGGTTGGAGGTTGGTTGTTGAGTATGTGCCAGATCTTCTAAAACTATTTACTTCAAAGGTTTTACTCGTTCAGGCCAGAAGCAGAATGTGAAGAGCTTCCAATATTAAGAGATGCGGGATCGTGTCAATCTTTGATATTGAGAGATGAGAAGACATGTAAAGATTTTAGCCGGAGAAAGTGTTGATACATGTTAATCATAGTAAGGCAAGACGTGAACAAGTATGTAGAATGAGGTTAGAGATTCCAGCGAAAAGTGAAGTGCTGGATGGAGTACTGGAAAAACTCTCGGTTCCAGGAATGCAATTTGTCCTTGGTAATGATGTATCTGGGCCATTGTTTGAAGCGCAGCCTACTGTGGTTAAAAAAAAGGGAAATGAGACACCTATGGCTTGACAGTAATAATATCCTGGGATACTTCCTGACTGTGTGGTAACGAGATGATAAAGTCGCAAGTTGAAATAGGAGGAGAAGTAGAAGACTATAGAAAATAAAGTTGAAATAGAATTATCAAAGACTGACAGAAACATTGATGGACAGCATGGTTATTTTATCGTTGAGAAGTTAACTGACTGACAACTGAAGCAATTGCATCAGAAACATAAACCAACCTAAATCTGAGTGTATGTCTGAGTGCTAATATCTAAGGCATAATTCAGTAGGGGGTGGGAATAAATGTAGTTCCAGTGTCCAGGAGGTTGACAGTAATGCGTTCAGAAATGAGGTTTCAAGGTCGCAAGACGTACACTGCCAAACAGGGAGGTGATTTGAAGTGAGTCTATTTCAACGCCAGGAACATCTGCACTAAGGTCGATGAATGTGCGACATTGGTTGGTACCTAGGACTTTGATTTTGTGGCCAATTCGGAGTCATGGGTACAGCAGGGACAATAATGGTTTTTAAAGTTTCATGGATTCTGATGTTTCAGTAAGAACAGAGAGGATGGTAAATGCGGGGGCGTTTGCAGCCAGTGTCTGGTAACTGGAAGGGGCCTGTTGGACCTGGAGGTCAGGTATCTGTACGAGTTTCCAGGAGAAAGTGAAATGAGCCGAGGGGAGAGGGTCGCTTTATGGTAACCAGGGCGTCACCAACTGCCGTTCAAATGGTGTGTCGATTCGGGTGATGACATCTCAGTCAATTTGCCGTTGTGCTTCCGCATGCTCAGATAGACTCCACGGTTGAGGTGTGGCAGGGCTGACGCGAGGCTGCGACGGTTGGAAGAGCGTGTTGTGCCCGTTGCTACTGTCTGAGGCCTTGGGCAGTCTGTAAAAGACGCTTGTGGGGTTGCAGGTGTCTCCAATGCTATCAGTGATGTGTTTGTGGAAGTAGTTCTTTCTCCTGATTGTGTAGCTGGGGAGGGGTTAGGGAAGATCACAGAGGCCCCCGCCCCAATCCTGACCCTCACTGCTCCTGTGCTGAGAGTTGAAAGAGGGAGGAGAGTGAGAAATGGAAAGGAGGGGTATTGAATGAGATGGGAGAGTATAGGAAGGCAGGGCGTAGAGCAGGTGAGAAGAAGGAACGGAGAAAGTGTTTGGAAAAGGAGGGGAAGAGAGGGTATGAATGGAGACAGGGAGAGAGAGTGTGGGAAGGGAGCAGGGAAAGACAGTGAGAAAGCAGTTGTCGAGAGAGAAATTGGAACTGGAGGGGAGAGATTGGGAAGGGAGGGGGAGACTGTGGGAAGGAAATGGTGTCAGAATCGGAAGTGAGTGGGAGAGAGAGTGGAATGGAAGGCAGTGTTTTGGAAGAATCACTCCATGTTCTATGAAACAAAAATCAGGAGACGCAGAAAAATCCTTCATGAAATTAAACTTTAATCTTGCAAAATCAAAGCTGTGGTAGCCATCAAAATGTCTTCCCTGACTGCCGACAGTTTCTTTGTTCTCGTCCAGTTGGTCCCGCGTTTTGAGGAAACATGAGCATAGCCCAACACACACAAACGAAGCTGCATCAGGACACTATTCAAAACGGCCACAACACACTGCAGTACACCAGGACTGCAAAAAGAAGAAGAGGAACACCTATACAAGGTCTTCGCCAAAAACGGATACCCGCGCAACTTCATCAGCAGATGCCTAAGAGAAAGACCACGGAACGAGGACATACCACAACCAAAAGGACTAGCTACACTACCATACATCAGGAGCATCTCGGAACTGACTGCCAGACTACTGCGACCTCTAGGACTCATAACGGCACACAAACCAACAGCCACGCTCAGACAACAACTCACCAGAACGAAGGACCCGATACCCAACATGGGCAAGACGAATGTAGTGTACAAACTTCCATGCAGGGACTGCATTAAACACTATATAGGACAAACAGGAAGACAGCTAACAATCCGCATACATGAACATCAACTAGCCACGAAACGACACGACCAGCTATCCTTAGTAGCCACACACGCAGACAACAAGCAACATGAATTCGACTGGGACAACACTACTATCATAGGGCAAGCCAGACAGAGAACAGCCATGGAATTCCTAGAGGCATGGCATTCATCCACAAACTCCATCAACAAACACATCGACCTGGACCCAATATACCAACCACGACAGTGGACAGCTGAAACTGACAACTGGAAGCGGCAGGGACAGACCACTATAAACAGCGGAGGAAACATCAAAGAAGCGCTTCGCAGGAGGCTCCCAAGCACTGATGATGTCGCCTAACCTGGGGACGAAACATTTGCAACAAAAACTTCCAGCTCGGCGAACAGAACCACAACAACGAGCACCCGAGCTACAAATCTTGGCACAAACTTTGATGAGCATAGCCAATCAAGCTGGCTTGCTTTGTCTTTCCAACTAATCATCATCTGCCACATTGGTTCCTTCCATCACACTTGACCAATTATATTACATCATCGTCATCAGTATTAGGTCAACCGCCAGTGTCTTTACTAACCTCTCACAGTGCACTACTGGAGCCCAGCAACATGTTCCCTGGCATACAATGCAACACTGAGTTAACTACATTACTGCCATAATAACTTCCATACATGCCTCCATTCCCACTCTCTCTCTCTCTCCATCCCACCCTTTCCTCTATTTGTCTCTCCACCTCCCTGACCAATCTTCAAATCTCTTAATCCTTCCCATGGTCTATCTTCCCTTCCCACGAAGACTTCCCCCCCTCCCTACCCATTCTCACCATCCTTTCATCCTGCTCACTCTCTCTCCTTTACCATACCACACATTTTTTCTCCAAATTCCTTCCAACTCCATCAATCTCGCTAACTTCAAATTCTCTCCCCTCTCCATCTAACCCTCTTCGCCCTCCTTCCCACGGTCTCCAGCCCCTCTCTTCCCACTTTCACTCGCCCAACCCTCCCTTTCAACCCTCTCTACCCCAATACTTTCCATTTTCTCAATCACCCTCCCTTCGCACTCTCTGTCTCCCCTTTTTCACACTACCCCCACTCCCCTCTCTTTCAACTCTCTCTATCCCGGAACTTTGCACTTTCTCTATCACCCCACCATTCTCACTCTGTCTCCCCTTCGAACTATCTCCCGCTCCCCTCCCTTCACACTATCTCTTCACCCCCTCTTCTCCCTCTCTCTACCCATCCGTTCCCACTCTCTCTCCCCGTTCCCTGCGTTTCCACTCTCACCTGCTCCCTCCTCATTCGCTCTCCTCTTCCTTTTCTCACTCTGCCCTCTTCTAACTCTCTCTCTCCTCCACTGCCACTCTCTCTCCAACCCTTCCTTTGCACTATCTCCCTCTCCCGCTTACCACTCTCTCTCTCTTCACTCTTCCTGCTCTCGTTCTCTCCCTTTCCCACTGACTCTTTCTGCCTCTCTCTCACTCACCCCCATACATCCCACATTATCTCCCCTCTCATATACCCCTTTCTCAACGTGACATTTGCAATCTGTCTTTCCGATTACATCTGTCCTACGTGCCTTCCCACTGTCTTCCCATTCTTTCTCTGTAGCCACTTTTGCCAGTTTCTCCCTCTCCTTCCCTTCCAACTCTCTCCCCTGAATTCCCGCTTCCTCTCTCACCTCTACATTCTTTCTCTCCCCTTCGCATTCTCTCCCATCCCTTCCCTTCTAACTCTCTCTCTCTATTCTTTCCCATTTTCTCTTACACGCCCTCCCATCCCGCCGTCTGTCCCCATCCATCCTTACTCTCGCCACTCATACTCCTTCTCGCTCTCTATCCCATCTCCCTTGGCACTCTCTCTCTCTCGCACCCTCCCTTCCCACTCTATTCCTAATCTCTCTCTCCCCCTCTCTTTCCACTTACTCTGTCTGTCATCTTCCACCGTCGAAAACATTGTATTTTTCCAATGTGAATGCTGAAGAGAAGCATGCATTCAGCGCGTCACCACTCTCTTCACACTCCACGTGCAACTTCCCACGATTATCCTCGATTGGCCCGAATTATTGTCTGATCATTTTCCTATTGCTGATATATCTGTATAAAGATTTAAGATTTCACTTGATCATATTTGTCAACGAATGCTCATGTTGCCTCCTGGCTGTTCTTCTCACATCAGGTCTTTGCCTTGTAACTCTCAAGAGCCCTAAACGAGCCTTCACCGAACATTCTAATATAAGCCTTCTACCTATTGATAAGAGATTGAAATCCTTTCGTAAACAAAAGCTCCCTCTCTCGACTAATATGCCTTAGCCACACACCCTTATAGACACACACTCTCACAACACTCACACATGCACCCCTCACAGACTGAAGACACTCTGCACTCACTATGCACACACACACACTTTCTCACACTCACAATCCCCCCCCCCCCCCCAGATAGACCCACACACACACACAGACAAAGACCCACATGCACACATATTTTGTGTGGCGAATTTGTACTTGCAGAGTTACATTGCACTTTTCTCAAAAACTGCATACATTAATGTAGAACTCTGAGCTCAAAAACTGCATGAATTTATGTAAAACTCTGTTATCTCACTTTTTAGATTAGAATCAATCTAAATATCAGGACATTGACAGAGAACACAGGGGGCTAACACCTTCAACATATTGTCTAGCTATCACCATTATTAACAGCTAACCCGTGAATGCAACTTCAAAATACAGGGTTTTGTGATTTACACATAAAAGAAGTGAAACTATCACTGTGTTCTAACAGATGGAAGGCTTAACAGACAATCAATTTTTCAATGTATAATTTCAGTTACATCACACTGCAAATTTTTGCTATAAATTCTGTGTTATGATCGAGCCCTCCACAATCACCTGATGAAGGAGCGTCGCTCCGAAAGCTAGTGTGCTTCCAATTAAACCTGTTGGACTATAACCTGGTGTTGTGTGATTTTTAACTTTAAACATCCCAGTCCAACACCGGCATCTCCAAATCATCTCTTTTTAGAAGTATCCTTAGGCCGATAATTCGCAATCAATCCCTCCATTCATCACACATATTGATATCGGCCATTTGGTCAATAAATCCTGAGTTATTCTTTCCAATTTTTCAGACACTTTAACGACATTGTTATTTTCTACTGGAATTGTCTTACTCACATTTAAATTGCGGTCCCTTTATTCATCCTGACATATATTTCAGTCCAGCTAATGTATTATCTTTGCTCTCACGAGTCACTCGCCTGTACTTTACAATCAGCGAGCGCATGTCAACAATATAAATACTTTCTAGTTCTACAATTCGCAAGCAGCCCTTACCAATTCAACAGTTCCCGAGCCTCCTCAGTCTCAACAAATTAGTAAAAACAATCCATCTTCGTTCGTCCTGCCGAGACTATCCTTCCACTGCATGTGAAGGCTGCACGAATCGTTTATGGTGATTTGAAATAAACTCTCTAACATTAAATGCTTAAATCCTTCCAGTGCAATATAAAGCATCCCTGGATCTCAAGTTTCAGGGAAACGAAACATAAACATTTAAACACGAACGGGAAAGGATGCATACAGACCAGATCACAGAAACAGACAATCAGAACTTACATGCAAGCAACCACGAGCTCAGCACTGAGCCAACATCTTTCGCTCTCTCTCTCTCAGAGCCGAAGTGAAACAGATACTTCATTCATTTCTAAAAGTACCATCTAATTATCTAGCAGGCCATGTCTTTATCATTCAGCAGTCCAGTAACACTTTAACATTTTGACTATTCTCTGCTGTTTTACTTTCAAACAACAAGTACCAATCTGCTGGCTTTCAGTTTCAAAATTGCGGAAAACATACAACACTACACAAGCACTGCCTGCGCAGACCGATATGCAACTGGCGAAAACCGCTCAGGACTCCTGACATGACAACGTCAGGGACTTACTAACACAACGTGGAATTTTCACTAACACTAACAATAAAACGAACCTTACAATTTTTTGCCCGTTCAGACTCTGATCAATAAACCATGAGAAATAAAAATGAAAAAAAAATCAATACCTATATCCATAAAGACTCGACAGTGTCCACAGAATATTAAATGCACTGCTTGGAATTTTGTCTCGGTCAGTTTTTTCTATACTACTCAACCGCATGCTCATTTTCCCTGAACAATAACCTGCGTCTTCTCAAATTTTAATTTACCATCCATCTTCTGATTTTTAAAAAATCGGACAGCGCACTAGCAGCTTTCTTTGCAATTCTGGGTCCCCAAGAACCTCCCTTGTTCGACAGAATACAGTCAAATATATCAGTGAAACGCTTACTCTTTCTCTCTTTTATTCTGACTAGACCTGGGGTGATCCTGCTTCAATTGGGAAGTGGTCAGCTGCAGCTGCTTTTCAGAGGAAAACGTCTCTTTCCGGTCCCGTCTGGGGTTCCAAATTTATTGTGGAAGAATCACTCCACGTTTATAAAATAAAACCTGGAGACGCCGAAAGCCTTCACCAAATTAAACTTTAATCTTGCAAACTCAAAGTTGTGTGAGCCAGCAAAAATGGCTTCACTGGCTCACTACAGGTCCATTGTTCTCCTGCAACTTATGCAGTTTTTCTTCCCGTGCTTATCGGATATCATTATGGTAGCCAATAATGCTGCTTGCTTTATCTTTCTAAACTAATTATCGACTACCACGCTGATTCCTTTCATCACACTTAATTTATCACATTCTGCATCATCTTCTGCATTAGCTCATCTCCCAGTTATTTAACTAACCTATCACAATGCACTACCATTATCTGTTACTGGCGCCGTGTAAAATGAGCCAGGTCATACTTTGCAACACTATGTTAACTACATAATTGCCAGAGTAACTTCCTCACGATTCCCCTCAACATTTACTAAACATCTATAATGTCACGTATCTGCTTCCAGCACTCCAGGGAAATAGGTCCAAGCCAATCCATGCTCTCTGATCCCAGCATTATGCATGTGCATCCGTGATATGGTGTGAGTGAAATTTTACAGAACCACAAATGTATCGCCGATACCGGGCCGAAGGTTATCTGATCCGATTGTGTGTATCAGTGATGTTGGGGAGACAGCAAACTGACCCCATTAGACATGTGTTACTGTCCCCGATGAAAAAAGCAGCCTGGTACTAATATGTGGGTGTTACTAAATCCTGACAGAGATCAGACTGACCCCAATCTGTACGCATCACTGACTCTGGAGAGAGAGCAAAGTGACACCACTATGCTTGCATCAATGACCCTCGGAGATAGAGCAGACTGTCTCTGCTTGTCATATGCAAATGTACGTTCCTTGATTAATTCAACCTTTTTTGTGGCCGCATGGGAATATGAATTGCAGTGATGCTGAATTGGTTTTGTCTCGTAGAATGTGTGCTCTTCAACTGATGTTTAATTTCCACGATTTGTTTCTTTTCTCACAGTTAATGTGTTGACGAATGCAATCACGAATCAAGCTAAGTGTGGTCTATTCAAATTTGTGACACACGTATCTGTTGGACATGGCAGTAGCGGATCTTTCGTTTAATATCCATGATATGTATGTATTTTTTGAAAATGTGTTTCTTTGCTTAAACAATTTTAATAAGTGTAAATGGACGTTTCAACACAGCCTTCATCTGGTCCCTGAACTTGTTCAATGTCACAGTATAAATACAAATATTTGTGCAGCAACTGGTGAGTTGGCAAATGTATCCAATTTCCTGTACAAAATAATGCAGGAAAATTCGCGTCTGCACAATCCGCCGCACTCTTCTCCATATTACATACAGCGTAATGACTGCCCACGACATGATAAAGTTCGTCGAAATGAGAAACAGCAAAATTATAGATTTTATTCGACTTTCTATTTTCGGGTCAGTGGCATGCATCCCCTTTCTCAGAGTCTGCAATCTGACGCGGGCACTTTTGGCAATTAGGATATGTCTGACACATAAACCATTAAACAGCATGGTCAAAAGTATTGCCAAACATGGGGTTAGAAGATAATGATTGATTTCGACCGTTGCCCAGCACTGAGATAATACAATATTCAATCTTTCCTGACAAAACCAAGGAATGTTCTTTAGCCGATATTGACCTGTTAACATAAAATACCAAAACATATTCTTTAAACAGCTCAGAACTGTCACTGTTCCCAATATCACAGATGACATTTTCACATTGCAGTATTTGAGCTTCAGTTTCTGGCAGCTGATGGCCACAAATCGATCAATTGTGAAAGCAACAGTAAACCACACATAACACTCTGTAGCTGAATTCACAAGAATGGCATGGACATTGCACACAGGAATAGACTTCACGAACTGAAAATATGTCTTATAAACAATTGGAATGTGCCTCAGGGTAAGGTCAAGGATATTGACCATTAGATCCGCCACTGCCATGTCCAACAGATACAAAGATACACATTTGGATATACCGCAATTAGCTCGAGGGAAGATTGCAATCGCCACTGCGTTAACTGTCAGAAAGAAAACAAAATCTGGAAGTTACAATGGAGTGAAGAGCATGCATTGCTTTTCACAACAGAAAAGGAGCACACTCAGTATGAAGCGGCACCCATTTAAGATTGAAATGAGGATCAACTGTTACTCTCAGAGGGTTGTGTGACTGGGAAAATTCTTGCTATGAAAAATTGTGCGCTCGGAAGTACTTGTGCATATTTAAGTCATATTAAGCTACAAATTTTAACCGTTTTCCTCTTACCAAAGAGCTATTCTAGATTCGAAACGTGACTCAGGAGGGCAAAAGTGGGAAGGATTATTGCAGGAGTTCAGAACGGGGAGTAAGGGATGGCGGTGAGGTTCGTTTGTGGGTGTGTCACTGTCTAAGATTGTATCGTAGAATGGGCATTACGTGTGAACTTTTCTTTTTTTTCTCTCTCCACAGATTCTGCCAGATTTTCAGAACTTCCTGATGGTTTCTTTTTAACGGGAGAATATATGACAGGAACGTAGACGCCGGTGTATTCCTCGTGTTGAAACAGCATCATCAGTGAAGCATCCAATTCTTGACGCCCATGCATTCATTCCTAAAGCTGAGATAGATTTGCGACGTGTGGCAAATCGACTGAAAGGATGCAAAGGTGATAAAACCGTAAGATGCCTCTGACTGAAATAAAATTAATTAATACTTAGGGTTCTTTCTTTGATAACATGTCGGTTTGCAGAAGACGGGCAGATTGGTCAAACACTGTCCCTCATTTCCTAGTTTCATTGTCCGCCATTATTTATGACTAGATGTTGGCAGAACGGCAAATCCGAGATAGCTAGCATCACTTTAGTGCTGACACACCGCTGATCGTCTGCTACTCGCGGTGTTCGGGTTGCAATTCCTGGATTGTAGTCTCTTTACCAAGTCTGCAAATTTTCTTTCGCCATTAACTTGACCCTACTCCCGGCAAGCTTTCTTGAATGTCTCCATTTCACATGGTTTAGATCCCTACTTTGAATCGAATGTTAAAATGAGGGAATATGATTTCACCTCTCAACCGAACAAGTCCCCTTTGGCGCTTCAATACTTCACCACTGATTGTTGGAAATTCCTGCGGATACGAGCTTTGTCTTGAAGTTGTGTTTTTTTTCCGAATAAATGAACATCTCCCATCAGCTATTCGTATGACGTGTTTCGCCTTTAACTTTCTCCTTTTATCCAGGTCAAACTCTGTGACTGTAAAATGAAAACAATGAAGGCTGGGATTTTGAGACGAAAGCAGAAATGTTTGGAGAAAGGCAGCTGGTTTGGGAACATGAGAGGTCCACACTCCCGTTTTTGGCACAGCGGTCTGCTGACAATTCCGTTTTATATCATTGTTATTTGTGTGAGGAGGCTGTTGATTGCCTTGTGAGTTTTCTACTCCAATGGAAGAAACATCTTGTTTCTGAGTGGACTGAGCAGAAGAGGAAACATCAGAGAACCCTCAGAGCAGTTTTGGAGCGATGACAGATGTTTGAGGGAGTTATAATTGAGATTTTCTCGACAGTGACTACTATTCATTAATTGATGTATTCATTGTACGTGCTGTTGACTGGCTGCAATGTTCAGATTGACTTGTCATTAACACTAATCTGCTCGAATCTCATAAATACATGGGTTACTCGACGCTGGGAATCTTGCAGCAAATCACTCAGACAGTATCTTCGAAACCCTTCGAGAAAGACAAAGGCAGCTGATGCCTGGGCCTGGGAAACAACAGCCTAAAGATGACGTTGGAGGAAGGTTTTATCATAAATTGTGACAGAGATCAGGATCATAGTGATGTGGATAATCTGCACATTGTCACATTCCGCGAAAGGAGGTTTCATAGCCATGCAGAAACCCATGTTGCTCTTAGTTATATTTCAGTTACAAGGAGTGTGAGCTGGGCTGACTATTCGATCCAGGAATGGAACTATCGCTGCTAATATCACGCTGAATGCAAAAGCATTTGTCCAGTCAGCCAAGCCCATCAAGTTCAGCACGCAGTCAGTATAACATTCTAAACTGCGGGATCTCTTTTCATTTGAAAGAGACCCCACCTCCATCTCCGGTTCATGGATTGAATTGACTAAATAGAAATACTTATCAAAGACACCCACGACTGCAAGGAATGGGTCGTAGATGTGCTCAAACAGCAGGAGTACATGTCGTATTCGATCGTAGAACAGCATCAAATGTTGATTTCTAATGTAAAAGGAAAAATGTGAAGAGACTTTCCAGCTTATATTTGTGAATCTCCAATCTGCTGAATCCGGAATCCATTCCATTGCTATAATGGTCAAGTATGCCCTTCTCAAATTGAGGTTGCTCTTCTCCCCCTTAGACACGTCAAACCCTGTGCAAGTCTCAGCTGAGGCCTCTCTCTAATTCCATGAGATCACACTTTGTAATGTCTCCCTTTATGAAGAGAACTGGAGATCTCTCTGGCGACACAACGTGGCCCACAGAGACTGGCATTAATTGCAGTCCCTGAACAAATAGGTTTAGCTAACATCTTTCAAATCAACATCCGTCGTGCCCCGAGCAGCGGGGGAGCATTCACTGTCTCCATTCAGGTAGGGCGACACAGTGGCTCAGTGGTTAGTACTGCCTCCTCACATTGCCAAGAATCCGAGTGTGATTCCATCATCAGGTGACTGCCTGTGTCGAATTTGTGTGTTCTCCCCGTGCCGTCATGGGTTCGCTCCAGTTTACTCCCACAATGCAACGATGTGCGTGTCTGGTGAATTGGCCATGCTAAATTACAACTCGTATGCAGGAATTTGTAGATTAGATGCACTTGCCAGGACTAAATGCATAGTAATAGCGGAATAGGTCCACTTTGAACCTGCTGTGCTGAAGGGCTGGTTTCCGTACAGTGGCGATTCTATGATCTGCAAACAAATTATTGAACAAAGGAACGAAGCTCTCAAAAGCCTTCCAATTTTGTCATTCTCAATTTGTTTTTGTTAATTTAAGTCAGAGGTGGTTTTGCAGAACTGCACCACTTAGGCAGATCATGGGTGACATAAACCAAGGATGTGCAGACCATCCAGCATACTCCGGGAGACAGGATGTGAAAGGGGTCATGATCTTCTTAATCTAATTGAAATGTTACACTGTTTTGCACACAACATGTAGGCAGAAGATCATACAGCAGAGAAACAGAACATTTAGCCCAGCAAATCTAAGCCAACAAACAAACATCAAACTGCATGAATTCCTGTATTTGGTTAAAGAGACTATTGTTCCCTGTTTTGTAACGTTGTCACCCAAGTGTTTCTTAAATATTTTGAGAATACGTGGCTCCAACACGCTCTTAGGTGGTATATCACATAATTGCACCAAGCTTCGATGAAAATATTAATTCAGATCTCATCTCAATGACGCTCTTCTCATCGCAAACCGTTGTTTGTTTGTTTCAGACACGTTTACCATTATTTGATAACAATGGATCTGTTCCAGAAGTTTTAGAACTTAACAGAGAATATTGGTGAGGTGCTATGGTTCACATTTGAAGAAAGAAATGTAACGAGACGTAGTGCATATTTACAATAGTGCTGCGGCATGGATTGCTTTAGAATGAAGGCGTAATCTCAACAGTGATGAGACTCACGTGAACTTCACAGCTCCCAGGTGATACACATCGATAGAGTTTGGATCAGATTGCATGGGCAGCTGATATGTTCCTACCACTGGGCAGGTTTTAACGGCCTGGTTCGGAGCGTGGGAACTCGGAGGAACACTCGGAGATTAAAAAACATGCACTGAATAATGCAGGGGCCGATAACACTGCCTCAGGAAGCAGTAATATATTGGTCCTCTCAGAGTAAGAGTTTATAAAGGGGATAACATGTAAATTAACATACTGCACAATGAATACGAAATATGTCTTAAACAGGATTATTGAGATACAGGGGCAGGTATTTGATCTACCGCATCATCCCCATCTCTCCCCAAAAAAAAAACATTCTCTTCACAAAAGTAAGATATCATGCTGTGGGTACTTTAAAGTCTGGGTCTCAAGAAGTGAGGATCGTTTGTGACAGATTCTGTTTTTTAATGTGTTCACGAATATCAGAAAATGGATGACCGTAAAACCTGCAGTGGATGGTGAGAGACAGGCAACGAGAGAGGTCGAGAAGCGTGGAGGGAGAGGGGGAGAGAACGAGAAAGAAAGCGGATATCCCTTAACCAGAAGGGACTGGGACCGCACATTAGCAGCATAATGTCGCGGGGATTTGAGATTGCTGTACCTTAAACATTCAGTTCGGAAAGGGACAGCACAGGCTGGGAAAAACCATGAGAAGGTCAAGATGAACACAATATGAAGGCATTTCATCCCGAGATAATGGCCGCACCATCTGTATGCCTAACGTGAACATTTCCCCTTTCCCATGTTGTGCTTCAGCTGTCGGGCTTTGCCCACTCACTTAACCTATCTCTGTGCATCTGCAACCTGTTTGTGTGTTACTCTCTACATTTATCATTGCCGAGCTTGGCGTTTTCTGCTAGTTTCAAGGAACACCTTTTCTCCCGTGATCTCAGCTCATGTTTAAAAATTGCCTGCTCTCTGTTT
The DNA here is from genome assembly GCF_037043375.1 of Chiloscyllium plagiosum. Classification (NCBI taxonomy): domain Eukaryota; kingdom Metazoa; phylum Chordata; class Chondrichthyes; order Orectolobiformes; family Hemiscylliidae; genus Chiloscyllium; species Chiloscyllium plagiosum. The sequence continues at coordinate 18,458,213 of NW_028270179.1, read as the reverse complement.
CCATGTGTTTTTCAGTTGCCCATGATGCCTACCGTTTGAATTATCACTTTGTGAGACTATTTATGTATGTATTAAGCACTTCGGCGCATCAGTTGATGTCAGCTGTCACTCTTTTCTTAGAATACTTCTTTGCTTCTGTACTATGCTTTCTCCCTTTCCCTGTCATCGTTTGCCTTCCGTTGTTTTTCGATGCCTGTCACAGATCATCAAATCCCGGCATTGTTGAAACAGGCCATTCAGCCCATGGAGTCTGCACCAACACACGGAAGTGCAGCCCAACCAGACCAGCCCCATCAACGCAACTCTGCATTTTCCATATCCAATCCACACATCCCTTGACACTACGAGAAAATTTAACACGGCCAATTCACCCAACTTGCCCATCTTTGAACTGTGGGAGGAAACATCAGCCGACACGGAGAGAATTTTCAAACTCAACACAACTCTCACTCGAGGGTGGAACGAATCCTAGACCTTGGCGCTGTGAGGGTAGTGTGCTAATTACTTAGTCATCGTGCCGCCAAGATATGGCTTTGTCATGTCACATTCCTGCCATCAAAACATCTTTTTAGTTTTCGTTTAGCTCCTTTCTCAAACAAGTTGCTGTGTCTTTGTTTGTCCTACCTTTCCAGAGTATGGAAAAGAGACTTGTTCGCGCAGAGATCATCTCCACTTGGAAGGTCGTACATTATTTACTTCCAATCTCACCAAAGAAATTGTTATTGCCGTCTTTCTGGCTTTGACCCTGTTCTTGTTCCATTGAAGATCTCTCTCTCTCCGCCAAACATTACGATTGATTGAGCACTGTTCTTCTACACCTTCATTCTCAAACTTCCAATAAAGTGATCATCATCTGCCAAATATGCTTCACTTGATCCGTTGGGATCACCACATTTCAAAGAATCAGATCTACGGCATATCACTTCCATTTGTACTGGGCACATATTGACGCAGAAATTTATGCTAAATGCAATTGAAGAACACTTGCCTCTCTCTGCCCTTTACAATATGGCTTTTCCAATTAATACTGGGTAATTATTGTTTCGCACTGCCATGAATCCTGGGTCAAGCTCATTCATGCTATTTACACTAGACTCAACAACATCGCCACACAGCTTGTGCACTCTGTAGCACCATCTCACAACGCCCTGAAATTCTTCTTTGGGTCTACTTATCGGGGCCTGCGACAAAAATCATGTCGCCATTCTCTGCCCTAACAACATTAACATCTCCATGATTGGAGCAAACATTTGTCATTCTTCCCAGCTATGAGTTCTGCACTGGGCACATCAATGCTAGCATCGCAAAAGCTGCTGACTGGGTTGGACAGATCAACATCACTGCCACTTTCCAATAACACACCTCGCCTCTCGATGCCAGTGCTGCCATGACTGCATTTTGGACTCATCTTGACGATACCTATGTTCCACACTGAGCTCAACTTTCCACTGCGGTAAGTGCTACTAAGGAAATATTTGAAACGGCAAACGAATGTGCAAAAATAAATAAAGCAAGGAAAATAAACAACAAGGAAAATCACCCTGGATCATCCTTTGTCCCGAGAAATAAAACTCCCTCTTTCACTAAAATTGCCACCTCGCCTCCTTTCCTCCATTCACAATCGTTGATGAACACCTTGAACCCAGGAGTATTTAATTACAGGTCCGTGTGTGCTCCCCAACTCGAAGTGTCTCTCTCAATTTGTCTGCTTCCCCTCTCAGTCTGTCTGTTTCTCTTTGACACGGACTCATTCTCTTCCTCTCATCGTGTGTCTTTCTCCCTCTATCTCTCTATCTGTTGTATTTCTCCATGCTAGCTTCTCCCGACCAAACCCATGTCCTTCTGCCCCTCTCTGCCTTTCTCCGTCTATCATTCTTTGCGTTTTCATTCTTTCTATCTCTACTTTCTTTCTGGATATATATATATATATATATATATATATATATATCCCTTTCTCGCTCTCTTTCTTTCTCTCTCTCTCTCTCTCTCTTTCTCTCTGTGCCAATTCCGAAAAGTCCTGACGAACCTATCCCAACAGTCAATACAGCAGTGGCCGGATCATTTTTTCTTTGTTTGAAATCAAGTTAAGTGATAGGACCAGATGGAGTACTAGGCCGCGCACTCAGAGCATACACAGATAAACTGGCAGAGGTCTTCTCGGGCATCATCAACCTTTCCCTGAAGCAGGCCACTATCCCTGCCTGTTTCAAGATAGACAACATCATCCTTGTGCTTAATAAGCCTCACGCAACATGTCTCAATGACTGCCGCCCACTGGCCCTAACTTCAGTCGTCTTGAAATGCTTTGAAGTGCTGGTTATGGCATTAATCAACTCCAGCCTCTCCACTACTCTTGTCCCACTCGAATCTGCCTATTGGGCCAACAGATCCACGTCAGATGCCATATCACTGACACGTCACACCTGCCTCGAACATCGTGACACCAAGAACAGCTATGTACGAATCTTATTCATCGGCTACATTTCAACGATCAACACTATTATCCCCTCAAGACTGATTATTAAACTGAGTAAACTCGAACTTAGCCCCACTCCCTGCGACTGGATCCTCGGTTTCCGAACTCACATACCACAATCAGTGAAGATTTCGGGCAATAATTCATCCATACTCACACTCAAACTGTAGTCCCCCAGAGATGCGTATTCAGCTCCATAATGTCCTCACTTTCTACCCACGACTGCATCGCCAAGTACCAGGCTAAGACCATTTACACGTTTGCTGATGACATCACTATAGTCGATCGAATCTCAGATGGTGACGAAACAGATTATATATGGAAGGTGGAAGAGCTGGAAAACGGTGCATTGCGAACAACCTAGCTCTCAAAGCGGGCGAAACCAAGGAAATCATTACTAACTTTCGGCGGGATATTAATCATGCCCCCTAAAATTTAGCAGCACAGAGCTGGAACGAATGGAGAGTGTCAAGCTCGTGGAGGTGGTCATCCAGAATAAGCTTTCTTGGACTTTTCCCGTGGACGCATTGGTTACAAAGCTTCCTCGGGCAGCTGAGAAAATTAGGTATGATAGCTCATATCCTTGCTAACTGTTATAGGTGCACCACCGAGAGAATTGTCTATGCATTTATTACAGCCTGGTAGCCAACTGTACTATTCTAGATCAGACACGGTAACGAGGATTGGTGAACTCGGTCCGGACAGTCACAAAGCCCAACCTCCCATCTATACAATCATTCTGCCAGGCCCCCTATTAAAGAAAGGCCGCCAGCATTTCCAAAGATCCTTCCCACCCTGCAATGCTTTTCTGCACTCTCTCCCATCGGGGAGAAGATACAGTAGCCTCGACACACGCAGTAGCCGGTAACGTAAGAGTTTCTACCCTACTGTTGTCAGAATACTGAATGGACTCACAAACTCTGAGCATTCGGTTGTACTTGTGTTTTTGTTCTTGGCACTGTTTCCTATTACTTACTTATGTCTGCCACTTAATGCAGTGATCTGCCTGAATTTCTCACAAGACAAAGCTTTTCACTATGCCTCGGTATACGTGACAATAAATTCAATTCAGTTCAATTCAGTCCGATCACATTACTTTTTTTCTCGTTCTGACATTTCCACGTTACTGCATTCTCCCGCCCACATTCTTTGCCTCTCACTCTATATTAATGTTTAACTGTCTCCGCTTTCTGTTTCCCAGTATCTCCCCTTCATTAAAACTTTTTCTCTCTCATTCTTTTGTCAATATTATGTCCTTTTATTTATCTTTCTACACTTTTTCGGTTGTGAAATGAAATGAAATAAGTAGTTTTAAAAGATATTAAGGCTGTGTAACAACAAATGCTCCATATTTAAATGTTTTAAAAATGGTGTAAACGATTCTTGCACAGCTGCTGCCTGTAACAGCGATTGATTGGATGAGATGCGGACGAGAGCCATGCAGTTCACCTGGCCTAGAATGAAGAGACTTTGCAGTACAGTTTCGTATTTCCTTGAGAACTTAGTCGAAGGTAGACTGGGTAGCAAAGAATGCATTTGGTGTACAATTCTTTAGTTGTCAAGGTAATTTGTATTGAGTTTAGGCTTTGTACGTCATGTTGTGCCTGTATAGGACATTGATTAGTTTTATTTTGGAATATTGATTTCTCTTCTGCTTTCCCTTCTATAGGAATGATGTTCTGAAACGTGAAAGTATGCAGAAACGGTTTACACAAATATTGCTGGGTTTGGAGTGTTTGAGGCACAGGAAGAGGATGAATAGACTGGAGCAAGTTTCTCCGGAGCATTGAGACTGAGGGGAGATCAAACAGAAATTTATAAAATCATGTGTAATTTGGCAATATTGAATAGTCTTTTTTCCCGGGTAGGGGAATCGAGACATCGGCAGCAATGGTTTAAGGTCAGAGTGAAGCGTCTTAAAATGGACCAATTGGGCAAGTTTTGAAAGAGAGTGTTGAATGTAGAAAGTTAGTGGAATGGAGGCTGACATAATTACCACGTTTAAAAGTTATCTGGGTATTTGACTATGAAGTGTTTAAGGGAATATGAATCAAATGCTGGCAAATGGGGGAGGTTTGATTTAGGATATCTGATTGCCATGGGCCATTTGAGCTGAATGGTCTGTTTCCATGCTGACAATCTCTATGATTCTATGAAGCTAAGCAGAAGATGTGAAAAAATGGAAATTCAACCAGCAGTATGTGGCTGGTCTGTGGACTAATGAGTAGTTATCGATAAAAGTAGGCCTAATTCCAACCAACACATGAGAGTTTGTTTCCAGTGTGAATAGTTTGTAGGTGTTATGGTTTGGGCAGAACATTTCTGTCTCTTGGAGTTTCAGGCGCTGTCCATTCCTCTGCAGTAGGAATAGTTCAAGCTTGACCATCATCAGCTTTGTTACACTTGTCAGTCATTGTAATGTGAGGGCGTTTGGGTTTGTGGAAGATCAAGGAACGGCAGAAGAGATCAGCTTAGTGAACACTATGAAAAGAGATCATTCAACAGCGTTCTAATCCTTTTCCTCTGTCCACAACATTCTTGGTTTTTTTTTCTTAGTACGTCTGTCTGCTTGTGAATGCAAAGCCAGATTTTCACAGGAGAATAGAAGTAAGTATTTTAACGAGCAGTATCCTATGCCAAGTATTTATGATTGTTTACCTCAAACTAGAGTCATCCACCTCTAGAGTGTATTAATTTGTTATATACAATGAGCCATGATTTCTGTCCTGCTGGATCTGAAATTGGGCCAACTGAGGAAATTTTCTTCAAACAATGTAAAACATGTGATGAGTTCAGGTTTATCAAGAATTAATCTCCATGCATTATCCCAGTGAGGAACTGCACATTTTGTCTGGGTCCTCTGGGGACAGATTGTCTCCACCTGTACTTTGTTACCACAGAGTTCCTCTTTTTGTTTTCTCTATGTGTCTCTTTATCCATCTGCCTGTACCTCTCTCTGTCTCTTTCCTGCTCTATCTCACTCTGCTTTCCCCTTACTCCCCATTTCCCCATCTATCATTCAGATTGTTCCTTATGTTTCTGCCTGTCAATATCTTTTGAGTATGTCTTAATCTGTGTCTCTGCAATTTTCTCTCTGTTTCGTTGTCTCTCTGTCTTTTCCTCGCTCTCTTTATGCTCCCTCAGTCACTTATGTCTCTCCCTGTATTTATGTTCTAAACTTGTTTCAATCGCTGTGTCTCCGCCTCTATCGAGCTCTCTGTTTGTTTTTGTGTGTTCCTCTTTCTGCCTTTCCCTCTCGACTTTCAGTCTGTCTCTCTCTTTCTCTGTGCTCTACTCTGCAGTTTGTTTCACCAGATGTCTGCCACGCAATTCCGCCCTTTCTTACAGTCTCTTTCTGTGCCACACTCTCTCTCATCAGCTCTGAGTGACAGTCAGAGTGTTTGTTAATAACATAATTACTAGAATCATGTGGAGTCCTTTCAGCCCTTCAGGTCTGCTGCGCCATGTAATATAGTCATAGCTCATCTTGCATCAGTTTCAACTACACCGCTCTTCAATCTTTCAACTCATTGCAAACTAAGAACCTGTCTATCTTCCATTTTCTCAGTATGCCGTATTTCCTATGCATGGGACAAAGAATTCTACAAATTCGTGACTGCACAAGCGAATTAATACTCCACATTGCTGCTCGAATTTTATACTAAAGCTATGACCTCTAGTTCTAAATTTCACCACACAAGGAAACGACTTCTCAAAACGCACTTTGTCAATCTCTTCGGAATCTTATATATGTGTAATAGCTCTTCTACTTTAGTCCAGAGTGAGTGAAGGCCTAAATGGTGCGGTCCAACTTCATAAGCTAAAGCCATCTCCTCTGGAAATTTTCGAAATTCTGCTTAAAGTCTTTTGCACAAAATAGCCTATGCTTTCGTGAAACTAATTACATGAGGAAAGTCGGGAAGTTTGTTTTAACGAGACTACGATTTATACAGTACATCACAATATTATTCAGCAAATGTGTTTCATGACGACAAACCTATCGTGGACATTACGTGCTGGGTTTCTGGTCCTTGGTTTTTTTTTTTCATTCTTTGGTTATCTGCCAATGCGGAAAAGGATCTGATTAACAAATTGATTTAAAGCTGTTTAAAATCAAGACAATGTCAATTCCTGCACCGACACAGACACCATTGCTGACAATATTCTTCCTCTGCTTGGCTCTATGTAAATAAACAGAAACACTCACTATCTGCCTCTCTCTCTCTTTCTCTCTCTCACACACACGTACACAGATACACAGCCACTCACACTCACTCACATTCAGATGCAAATACATAAATGAACACATGCAGTGACATGCACACTTTCACGTAGACATGCACCTGTACTTTGACACGTTAACACTCACATACAATGGTATTGACATACAGGAACATGCACACACACATAAAATTGCACTCACTCACATATACGGATACACATAAAAACACGCTTACAGACAGGGGCATGCACACACAGTCACACATACGCATAGTATCATAAGCAAACACACACTTTTACAGACATAAACGCACCCACACGAACATTAACTTGCACTCACGCACTCATTTGCAGAATCTCAAATAAATCAAACACAAAAAGTGAAAAATCTACAGTAATATATCTATCTTATAGAATCATTAATATGCGGGCACTCAACAGTATTCACCCAATGTATTATGCACTGTAAAAGCATTGTGTGAATTGGCTGATGCATAGACATTCAGCTGTGTGCCAGTGTTCATTGTCGACATTCATATCATACCTGTGAAGGCGGCTATATATGCGAAGGTTCATTGTTTTGAACTGTGTATACTAACTATAGTAAGACAATGCCTACATAATACAATATCTATTTCCGGGGACAGATTACACTCATCTGTGTGTCGACTATGTGTTCTCTACAATAAAACAAAATCGACAGTGATAAAATAACTGCTGTGTGGAATCACCTGTATTTGATATTGTGCAGTTTGTGTACTGTCTAAAGTAAAGCAATGTCTACAGTGTGATTGACTGGTATTTCAACATTACGTATCTGCTCAGTAAATCTTGAGGTGTAATTCGAAGACATATTTACGAATAGTATGGTTAGTCGCTAGTATAAGTAAACGTAAGGGAACTGGGAGATGGCTGAGTTGGGGAATGAGGAAAGTCGCTTTCAAGATTGCTGAACTGGAAACTATGGTGAGAAGGGGAGTTGGTAGCTGAACCAGTTGTGCCATGCAGCGTTAGAAGTAGATATGCAATAGAAGAGAAAAGCCACAATCGTAACAGCTGGAAAATAAAAGCGATAGGGCAGATATGTTTCCCCAATTCTTTCAAAGATCCAAATGCACCAATCGCTGCAGAATTGCAATATGTTTAAATACAGACTGTTGTTGCATTCCCCCATGCATATGCTGGCTTGAACAAACAAGAACCGTCTTTATTTCTCAGCAAATGTATTTGCGACGAGTTTATAATTAGACTGATGAGGAGATGACCAGCTGGATGAAAGATGGAGACAGTTCCATATCAGCACAAGAGTCCCAAGTAGTTTCCTTGTTATTTCCGTTTGACAATGTGGATTGTCCACAACGCTGCATGCCCAAATATCAGTTGCTAAACAGTTTAAGAGTAATCCACTGCCAACATTGTGTTACAATAAGCATGTAAATAATGCACAAGTTGCTTAATGCTGACTGTCCAAATATTGGGAGTCCCACACTGTATTACTGGAGACAGTACACGCGACAGTACGTTTGTACCAGCCGAGGTAAACACCACAGCATATAGGGCGAAAAGCACGCCTGTGGAGACCTCACCATTGTTCTGAAATTCAACAGGGCCAGAGCCGTTCCAAAATTCTTCATATACGCTTTTCTATATTTTCTCTAACAATCTTCATTCTCAGAATGATTATGATCTATCTCAGCCCTCTATGTAAACAATGTCTGACACCACAACTCACATTCTCCTCATCTCAGTTTTCAAATGTCACCACTTTATTTTGAGTTTTCGGTCATTGAGTCGTCCATGAGTGGAAACATACTGTCAGCAATTGCCCTGTCAAACCCCCTTAAGAATCCTGTAATCTCAAGTGAGAACACCTCTTATTCTTCTATATGTCAGTGGGCAAATTCACAGCCTGATTAACCTTTGATCATAAGACAAATCCTCTCGACCCCAAATCATCATAAGGAACATCTTCTAATCCCCCTATAATTAATTGAATGCTTTCCTTCAATAAGAAGCCCCAACTTGCCCTCTGTACTCCAGATGTGGTCCTACTAGCACCTTTTAAAAGTGCAGTAAGAATTCGCTAAGCTTATATTCCAACCACCTTGAAATCAAGGTCAGATCGGTTAACGTTTCCGATGAACTTTTGCCCATGGTGTTTGTTTCCTGTGTCCTATGCACAAGTTCATCCGACTCCTTTGAGTTGCAAATTTATCCATTTAAAATATATTCTGTTCATTTGTTTATCTTTCCAAAATGAACAACTTCACTTCTTCCTATTTTACGCCCCGTTTACCAACTTTTTAATTTCCCAATATCGCTCTACAAACTGCTTTTATCCTTTGAGATACCAACAGCAAAACTAACGTCATTTATAACATATCGTGCAAGAATTGTTAAAAAAAAACACTACATCGGACAATCCGGCAGGAAGCATACCACCATGATAAATGAACACCAACTGGCCATGAAAAGACACAATTCACTATCACTGGTCTTCAGCGATACAGAATAAGAAAGACAATATGCACATCCTAGGAGAGGCGAAACAAAGACTCACACGGGAATTCTTAGAGGCATGGTATTCTCTCCAGGACTCCATTAATAAACATATGGATTCAGATCCTACATACGTTCCCTTGGAAAAAAACGAACCTGGAATGAAATCACCCTCGTCAAGAAACTAAAACCTTTCAAAAGAGAAGGGGGACATTCCACCAGCGTTTCAATGGAGACTCCAAAGGTGACGTGATCTGGCATGGTGACGAAGCGTCTGAAAACAAACCTTCAGGCTCAGCTTGCTAACGTACACACTTATCATAAGCCTGAGCTACAAATCTTCTCAACAATTGTTTCTATCCTTCTCATTACCTTCCTTTCCTTCAACTGTTAGTACCGTCGATGTCCCACCTTTTCAAGCTCTCCCATCACTTGAATTGTAATGACTCGCAAACAAAACAATCACTATTTGTCTTCCTATGGTTCCACATGCTTTATGAGCTGCTGTTGTGTTATTCCGTGTTTACGAAGTGCAACCAGTCAGTATCCTGCCTGGCCTTGTGTCTCACGCTGCTGGGCATTTTTACCCTGATTGTGTCGAAAAACTCAATCGTTCATTCAAAGCGAAGCCGAGTGATTCCAAAGTGGGCGAGAGGACCAAATAATTACAGAACGACAGAGCAATATTTCATTTCGGCAAATTGGAGTTTAACCACAGTCTTCTTAAAAAACGTCGCCACTTCAATCATTGTACTGTTAGTCTTTTCTGTACACTGGTGAATGTTTGACTTGTTAGGAATATTTAATCTTCGACTCCAATAATATTTGGTCTGAGTGAGTGAACTGACTTCAGAATTAGCAAGGTGGATTAGTGCTTAAATTTCGTCTGCAATTTTTATCAACGGAATACTCTCTCAGATCCTGTAAATAGTCGTCATGCTCCAGTCATCTTATTGTGACTAAGTAGAATAATGTAAGTACTGCTTTTGCTACTCAAATTCCTGTTACGTGTCGACCTATCACTTACTGATGCAACAATGAACTCGAGGTCAACAATCAGTTCAAATATCTGTCTGAAAACTACCTGTCGAACCATTCCGATGATCGGAACGAGACCATTCAGACATTTAAGTGCGTGCTTTTGCGAAATTAAACCTTAGTTGCTTTATGTCTTCATTCTGTTGTTGTTCATCCGACGAACATCCTAGTCAGGATGAGTGGAAAATGGTAGAAGAACTGCTCTTCGTCTTTGCTTCCTTGTTGCGAAATGAACAGTGAGTACACGTTCTGTACTTCGACGTCCAGTTATTGAATGAAATTCATCATACATGAGAGGTATTTCAGAGAATGTATGCAGGGGTGAATTTGCCAGGTAATTCTCAGCACGTTATTTCACTGCAGTTAATGAATTAAAGTGATGGCAATTTGACAATCGTAATTTCAGAATGCACGTATTTCCGCACAGATAGGAGTAAAATTCAGGATCATATACGCGGTCAGCTCATTCTTTATAACGTTCCTCATGTGTCTCTCGTTCGATGGTGACTGGTGACAGGACAGGTCAACTTCAGAGCGCTGAGTTCAGCATGGACCTTTGATCTTGGAACCATTATCGGTCAAAATGCAACAAGATGCAGAGAAGACACTCTTGTGCTGACGATGAGCGGAGGTAATCAATGTTACATAGTTATCAGTAAAATCCTAAATACAACTGAACGAAACAAGCCACTTCCTGCCATATAACCACCTTGATGGTCAATGATGTTCGCATTGCTGAATGCTGCCCTATTAACATCCAGTGGGCGTTCATTCATCTGAATCTGAATTGCATTGTTCATGCTGGTGCAACATCAGGAGGTCAGAGGCTGTGAATTCTATCCCATCAACAATGACTCTCCCTGGAGACTGTTGGCCGTTTGAATAAAAATGCAGCGACAACATTCAACATTGACTCACTTCACTTCCATCAAACAACATCACGTACGATACACACTGCTGCTCCTCTCAAGTGCTTCTTTGGCAGCAATTTCTAAAGCCAACATTTATGCAAACGAGAATAACAGAGGCAGGAGATGCAGTCATATCGTGAAGCTCACCTCCATCCACAATACCTCAAGTGTTCGGACTACATCACTACTCTTGCACATTAATGGGACAAACCTCTGGAAGTTGCTTCCTGACATCACTCCAACATGTGCTTGCCATAGCATGAACAGCAGTGCCTCAGTGAGGGAGTTCATCGCGACCGTCAAAGGGGCATTTCCTGTGAGCAGTCCACATTACATTGAGCAAACAATCCAACGTAGTAATGAACGAACATGCGGAGAGACAAGCACAATGTAGAGGACCACATGGACACATGCTGCGACCTTCTAAGCTGTGACCTATTGCAGTGGACACTTCACACAGAAATAAGTTCAGAGCGATGGAATATGCAACCAGTGATTGGGAGGGGATTTGTTTCCTGTTGTGATAATATGAGATGAAACACATGAGGCACTTCGAGTTTCGATCACAGTAAATATATTGGTTTTATCACTGTTCAATGAATTTAACTATTTGATGAAAACGATAGTTCAGCACGCTTTCCACTGATGTCTGAACTTAGTCTGGGTTATGGCAGTAATATAAGAAGGTGTGCAGTAATTAAACAACCAGATCATGAAACCTTTTTTCTTATTAAAGTCAGGTATCCATTGGGGATGCAGCCGGAAAAGAATATGCAAATTCACATCGAATAAATCATCAATATTGTCGATATTAAGACAACGTTCCATCAGATAACAATTAATAACACGATTTATTCCCTTTGATTATAATGCTCATTTCGGTCTGCCTATATCACAAAGACAACATCACAGTAGATTGGAGAAAATTGTTTTGAGATTCCAAAGATATTCCATGAACCATGAAGTACGAAAGACTGTCATGTTGCAAGATGTCGGCAGGATAGGAATTATCAACTGGCACTCGTCTGCTTTTTTGCTGTTCTTATTTGCCGGTACCTCTTATCTTTCTCATTCAACTCGTGTTTTTTTTTAATTCTTTTCCTTTTCCATCTCATTCTTCTTATTTTTACCAGTTAATTCCTGACCTCCTCGGACGACTCCAGCCTCTGGCGAGGTCTGGTGAGGCGTGATGTTCCTTGGCCCTTTTTGAGCAACTGTCCTCAGCTTGTGGCATCTGACTATTCATCGCTGCTGAAGGCGATCACATATCTCTGACAACCCCTGCAGTGATGACTCACAGGCTAGCGCAGTGGTCTCTCTTACTGCGTGGCGTAGCAATCTTTTGGCCTCCAGCATCAGCCTTTTGCAAAGTGTCCCCACGTGTGGCGATCTCCTGGAGTGGCTTAGCGACCTCCCGATCAGACCTAACAGCCTCCTGCAGCGGTCACCTAGTGTGCGTGACGACCTTCACACCTGCTGCAGCGTCTTCCTAGTCTGGGATTTCAGTGGTGCAGTGTGGAGCCAGGACCCAGTTGTGACTGGAAGCTAAGTGCCACCGTGTTCTACTGTACTGAACGATTTTCTGAAATGCTGGCTATTTCATTTCTCTATTGTCTTAATCTAGTAACGAAAGAGACTGTGGTGTTGGACTATTGTATAAAAGTCGTTTCTGTAATTAGTGGCAAATACAATTTCCATTGTATGCATTGAGTTATTGTGACATAAAAGGCTGTTCGCTTCCATTCCAATCTATTCTTTTCCAATTTTGCAAGCTGTGCCATTCAAATGAATTTATGCCTTCTCCAAAATAAAATTCTCTGTTTATGCGTTAACGAAGGGAGGTAAGCAGTGGATGTCATTGGACAGACAGCTCATTTTATTTGGGAGAAAACAGAAATTCCTTTCAGTTGTTCAACTTGCAAAATTGGAATAGAATAGAAGAGGAACAGAGAGAGGAAGTAAGATGGAGACACACACACACACACACTCCGATCCTTTCATGTAATTTGTTCCAAGTTTGTCCCAGTGCAGGCAGAGCTAGTCATACAGCAGCATTCCAACAAAAACGGAGACACAGACTTGATCCCAAACAGAAACACAGACACAGATAATCAGAGATGTGCAGACACAAATGTAAATGCATACAATAACAGAAATAGAAACATCCACAGACACACGCATATGAGGACAGAAACACAGATACTCAATGTTCCCCCGCCTATTATCAGGCAAGAATTCGATCTTTTCAATAAAATGAAGTTCATTGGCGCATGAAACTCGTGCTGATTTGTACAATCGATCTGTGTCATAACTTGATGCTCAGACAATCAGAAGCTTTTGATTCATTAAGTTTTAACTGATTCATCCGAAACCTATGTCCCATTTATTGCAGATCTAATAACACAGAGATGCATTTAAATAACAGAGATACACAGACACACCGAAAAACACACACACACACACACACACACACACACACACAAACAGACTCACACACACACACACACACACACACACACACACACACACACACACACACACACACACACACACACACACACACACACACACACACACACACACACACACACACACACACACACATATATATATATATATATATATACAAACAGACTCACAAATATCAAGTCGTGGAGCAGTTTTGCTGTGAATAGATGCTGTGTAAGCTCAAATGTATGGGTTTTCATGCATGATGTACCGGAAAATGCTGGTTAAACAGTTCAGTGCAGTCACTTTTCCCAGAAATGCAGTCACCGGTTTTCTTTTTGTTGTTTTTGCCATCCCTTTAGACTGGAAACAGACCATTCGATCGAACAAGTCCACACCGACACTGCGAAGCTTAATCAGTACTTAAGTTTCAGCCTCTGGCAACAAAAGGCCACAAATCGATAAAAGGTGAAAGTGATGGTGAACCAGCAAAAACAACAAGTCATTGCGGAAAGCAAGGATGTGGACATTTCGCACAGGAATGGACTCCAGAATGAATCAATGTATTCTCAAAAATGTACCTAATCAATTGTTTGGGGGGCATTGTTCCAGGAAATGACTTACAGCCAAGTAGTGTAACATGTTATCCTTGATGTAAACAATTACTTTGTTCCTGCATGAATGTAAATCATAGAGTGTACTGCAGTGCATACTTGTTCATCTGATGAGACCCTTGTTCACTAGTTGATCCTGCGATCAGAATTTATTTGGTCCACTCTATTACACATCAGAAACCAACCTGGAGAATGACAGAACTGGTCTATACTTGCATCGCGTCTCAGAAACATTTATTTGCAAGCTGCACACTGCAAGCTTGTCAATCCACCAGGCAAAATACATAGTCACTCTCTGTTTCTTTTTAATAATTTTGGGTCATTTGTTTGGAACATAATTTTAAATGAAATAGTGACTCAGTGGTTAGCTCACAGCGACAGAGTCTGAGGTTCGACCACACCATCACACCTCTGCCCGTTTGGAGTTTGCATATTCCCTCTGTATCTGCTCTGGTTTTCATCCACAGTTCATAGATGTGCAGGTCAGGTGGATTTGCCATGGTTAACATTTCGTACAGGGACTGGGACGTTCAGGCTTGATGGATTAGCTATAGAAACGCGATGATAGGGTGAGGGCGTGTTTTGCTCTGCAGAGGTTTAATGCTGAATAGCCACTTTTGGCACTGTAGTGATTATCCAATATATTGTTATCAGTGTAACAAAAAAAGAATTGAAACTGTAAGTCTTATTAGATATTATCTATGAATGAAATATTTTAAGTTCACAATACGTACGTATGTCTTTCTGATAACCCTTGTGCCAATAATCCTCACCTGTGGACTTCTAACGTACTGTGGTCACAATGCATTACTGCACCCCACTCCCATCTCCCACCTCCACCCGCACATGGAGGAAAACAAAGGTAGCAGGACTGGATGGAAGAAAAACAGACATTTACATCATTTTCCTTCACAGCTGGCTGGACGTTGTGGCGAAATTCATACATTTCCTACAAAATCCCTAATGGATGTGTTTGTGAAACTGGGAGTAAGGCCTGATTCTGTATTGAGGTTTCGGCGAAATAAACCTGGTCTCGTCGCAAAACAGCACCTAAACGGGGCATACTGCAGCAAAGCGGCATGTATTTAGAATTAAAGACTATAGGTCGTGAATCTAAAGGAGAGTATTTGCCTGATTATATCACCTCAAAACCTCAGGGAATGCTGACGACATTCGTTCTCAACTTCAATCTCCTGAGCAACAACAGCAAAAGTCAGCGATGGACATTCACTGGTTTATTTCTCAGCCCAACCAGATTCCCACTAACTGGTTTGTATTTAAACGGTATTTGCTATTTATTGTCAGCCTATATTGATGGATATATTCCCTATGGAACCGAACCTCCTCATCTCTCAGATTCACACCGTCTGGTGTAATTTTCGACAAAGAGTGGCAGATAACTGTCAATCTGCAAATATGGGCGAAAATTCACACGAATCGCCCTGACCACTCTGAGTCATAGTTTGCAATTTACGTGTAACAAATCCATAGACTTAAATGTCATGCTGCATCCACAGGTGCACTTCCCATTGGATCGACCTTACAAACCAGAAGCATAATGCCCAGTTCAAATGTAGCCAAACCTGGTAGTTAACTGTTAATCTGCAGTATTAGATCCATTATTCAAAGAAATAATGGACCAATCAGCTATATATTGCCAGTTTAAATGTAACCTGGTCTGGCCATTAACTATCAATCTGCATCAATACGTTCATGGTCAACAGGAATACTCCGACGAATCCCTTCTAACTAATCACTACTCTCCTGTCCTGAAGGATGAACGGTGTTTTTCGAAAATCAGTTTGAAATATCAGGAAATGTCCTAATAATGCAAAGCAATCGTCTTCGACATTTCCTTCAACAAGAAACCTAGTTAGTCTAGAAAAGCAGGCTATTGAACTGGAAACTTTACAAAACCCAAGGTGAAATGAGTAGTTATGAAAGTAACTGGAGCAAATATAAAATGGCGACTGTCTAACTTCGGATACCTGAGTCCATCTGGATGAGAACAGGCACTGTCCTACTTCTTAGTATTATCTACATTCTGGCCAAAATGTGTTATTCCTCGTCAGCCTTTTCAATCTGCCTTCTTAACATCATCATATGTAGGTGCAATATAAGGCCACACGGTGTTTCCAGTCTTTTGAAACATTCATTAGATCGTCCTCAAATTCACGTTCCTCCCTTTTTACTGGTTAAAAATCGATCTATCTGAACTTTGAATTTTCTTAAGGATGCAATTTTAACAGCCTGCTGCGGGGAATAATTCCACAGATAAACTAACTTATAAGAAAACAAATCCCTCTTCGCCTCTGCTTGAAATTGGTTACATCTGATCCTCACTATCAACCACAATACGATATTTCAAGTCATCTGCCAATTTAAAAATCATATGTTTCATATTCTCACCCAGGTTGTGAATACACAGTTCAGATTCCAGAAACATGGAGTCCTATTGGTTAAAAATAAAGAAGAGATTGTAAAAGAGAGATGAGGATACTTGTTTCTCTCTAAATCAGAGGGTTGTGAGTCTTTGGAAATGTCTTCCTCGAAAGACAGTCTTTGCAAACATTTTTTGTTACGGCAGATGTTGATAGATTCCTGAGAATTGAGACAATCAAAGATGACCAGATGTAAGGCACGAAAGCAGATTTGAGGATAAAATTGAAAAAAAAAATGATCTTACTTAGTTTGGATGGTTTCAGGCGGATTGGACACGAAGGGCTAAGTGGCCTATTCTTGTTCTGTGTTCGGGTGTTCAGATGATTTCAAGGAGAATGTCTGCTGGCCTCTATTACCAATACATGGTGTTTGCGACAGGGAGATACTTTAGTGTATCCTGCCAACTCACTGGTTTGTTCACCTCCTAATGAAAGCCATGCATTGTTGCATTTCACTCCCTGCTTGAACAATGTGGATTGTAATGGAATAAGCCCAGTATAGGTGGCTGGCCAGCATGCAATGTTTTTTTTTTGTTTGTTTCCTGCTCTATCCCGCTGTAACTCCCAATTTCCATCCAGTCTTTGAGCTGAGAACATGAGGCCACGGTAATTCCCACTGTTCCGCCCAAAGTGCCCTTCGAGTCGAAAAGAACGCTGCCTCTTCTCCACCATCCCCACTCAAACCCTCACTGCCCCACCCACACCCACCTCTGCCATGAAGCCTGCAGAACGAACCAGTGACTGGCTGCAGGCTGCAGTTTGAGTGTGTTCGAGAACAGAATCGTAAAGTACAAGGTTATTGGAAAATCTACTCCGTGAAATGATTCTTGAATTCTACACTGGATTCCCATTACCCCACACGTTAGCACATGGCTTTGAATATTAGGGTATTTCAAGGGGTTAATCCAAAGGCTTTTCGAAGTTTGTCAGGTTAGCCGCCTCAGCTACCAACCGGGCAATGCATTGTAGATGCCCAAAACCCTCTGTTGGAAAATGTTTCTGCTCACCTCCTCTTTAAACATTCTCCCCATCAATTCCGAAATGTAGTGAGACGGTATTAACCTTTCCTCTGAGGGGAGCAGGTGTTTTATGTTAACTCTGTCAGTTTCCCTCATACGGAGAAAATAAGGACTGCAGATGCTGAAGGTCAGACGTGAGAGTGTGATGAAGGTCTTATGCCCGAAATGTCGATTCTTCTGCTCCTCGGATGCTGTCTGACCTGCTGTGCTTTTCCAGCAACACACTCTTTAACCCGTGACCCTCATAGTCTTTTCACCTCCTCAGTCTCTCCCCTACCTCCAGTTCTCCAAAGAAAACAAGCAGAGCATATCCAACCTCTCTGCATTAAAACAACATTCTTCAATAAAAAAAAATAGAACAGTACAGCCCAAGACGAAGCACGTCTGCCCAACATGTCTCTCAGAAACACAATGTCATGGTACACTCTGCCGATCTGTTTAGACATTGCCTATCTCCCTGTATTCGCTGACTATGTATAAATGTATATCACCTATGCTGTAAGTAACCATTTCCATCATCTCCCATGGCAGTGTCATCCAGATGCCAAACATCGACTGCGAAAATGCTTTCCTCGCTATTTTCCTTGAGACCTTTCCCCTCTCACCTTGGACCTAAGCACGCTAGTATTTCATATTTTCAAAACTGGAGAAAAGGCGCTGACGAGATAACTTATACATGCCTCTCATAATTGTATATACTCTGCTTATGGTCTGACTCCCTGTATTCTCTGTCTATGTACAAATGTTTTTCAACTTTGCTGTGAGTAACCATTTCCACCGTCTCACTTGACAGTATCATCGAGACGCCCAACACCGACTGCGAAAATGTTTTCCTCGCTATTTTCTTTTAGACCTTTCCCCTCTGAACTTAGACCTAAGTACACTAGTATGTCTTCATTCCAACCTGGAGAAAAGGCGCTGACGAGATAGCTTATACATGCCTCTCATAATTGTATATACAATGCTCAGGTCGTCCCTGAGCCTCCAAAACCCCAGCAAAAACAATCTAGCATTATGTAATCTCTCATCATTGATGATATTCTGCCATCCAGATGACACTCTGTTAAATCTCTTTACTCCCTCTCCAGAACCTCCACACCAGAACTTTGCACTGTCCTCCACTTTGGGCATAACTAAAGGCCCGCAGAGCAGCTAGGCTTCTCCAAGCAAAATGCAATCAATGTATGTTGTTTGTTTTCTGAACCTCCTCTCTGTCACTTTTTTTAAGACACGGATCTCAATGTGAAATGAGACCTAGACAATCCATGTTTCTCATGTTCACACAATTTTATTCACATTGCTGAGAAAACAGAGTGTCAGTCTCAATGGATTAGCACAATCAAATGGAGCCTGAAATGACAGATCTCTCCAGTCGGAAACTCAGATGTTTTCCAGCGTTGGCATTTCATCTTTGATGTCAGAGAGGTAAACAACACCATCGCATAGACGGGCATTTCCCTTCTACCAACTTTGCCTTTCGTTCCTCACATTGTAGTCTACTGCAGAACCTTCCGCCCCCATCAGATAAATCGATAGGAACTAGAATAAAGAATTTAAAAAGATAAAAGATGCATTGATTTTATCAGTCAGACACAATATACTTTCGATTATAGGCGGATATAATTGTTGTTTCAAATGAGCAGATCAGTGACAGGTCATATTTAAACCTGAAGTGTAAGGTGATGCGCGTTGGAAGCAGGAGCAAGACAAGGGAGCACCCAATGAAAGGCGGGTCACTAGGAAGCTGAGAGAGGCACAGGGATATTAATCTGCTTGTCCACAGATCCCTGAATGTGGTCGGAGTGAACAATAGGGGTGCGAAGAATGCAAAGGAGCAACTTGGCTTTATCAATAGTGTCGTATATTTTAAGAGCAAGGAGGTTACTTTGCCGATTTCCATTACTTTGGTGACACGCCGGGTGGAGTGTTGGACGGAGTCCTGCTCTCCACCGAAAAGCTGTGATTGGACTGTAGAGAATGCAGAGGATATTCACTAAGACATAGCCTGCAATGACACATTTACCTTTTGAAGAGATGTTGAGCAGCTCGAGTTGTTTTCTATTGAGAATTTAGGGTTGAGATGGTGTCTGTATGATGTATTTAAGATAATGAAGGGTATGGACAGGTTGAATAGAAAGCAGTGGCGAAGTCAAAGTGCTAATGCAAGAGGGGGCACGATTTTCATGTAAAAGTCACGATGTTTAGAACAGTTTTGAGGGTAAATGGTATCACCCAGAAGGAAGTGGGTTCCTGCAATGTATTGTCTGGTAGGATATTTGACGCAGGAAACCTCAAAACCTTTTCAAAAAGAGAGTGATGGGTGCGTTGAATTTACTGCCTTCAGTTGCAAAAGAACGAAATACTTTAGGGACACTTTAGCGACTCTTGGATACACACATGTGAGATACTACAATGAAGTATGTAGTTTAGACTGATATTAGAGTAGAATAAAAGTTCGGCGCACATTCGAGGGTCGAAGTGTCTGTACTGTGCTGTGCTGACCTGCTCTATGTTTTATGTTCTAAGACGTGGCTGAACACTTGCAGAATTTTAACATTCGGGTTATATGCCAGACCTTGGTTAATGGGGTTGTTGTAGATTTCAAAGTGCTGTTTCATGGTTTAGACAAGATGGAGTCCAGGGTATCTCCGAGGCTCTGATTCTGTGATCGAGTGCTCCATTACTCACAAACTCCCACCCTTCAGCCAAAGCCGCTGGTTCACTCCCCTCTGAGGGAATACATTTCTTCACATTTCTGTGTTTAATTGGTGGCACCTCATTAAATAATGATGCCCTCTGTTCTGAAACTTTCCAAGAAGGGATACTAACAGCTCTTCAGCCACGTTGTCAAATCCACTAAAAATATTAAATGTTTCAATAAGGTCGCTTCTCGTTCCTCTGCACTGCACTCAGCGCAGGCCCAACATGATCAACGCCTCATCACAAAACAATCCCTCCACAAATGATTACAGCTGAATGAACTCTCAATGGACTGCCCCCAAATGCAGTTTACATTTCCTTCACTAATGGAACAAAAATTGTTCACACTATTCCAGCTGTGTTATAACAGGAGCCTTGGAGACTTTTAGATAACCTCCTGACCTATATCCTACAATGTCTTTGTATTTTGCCATGAATATGTCACAAATTGTGGCGAAGCTGCATTCAAATCAGCCTCTTCAGCGAAACTATTGTTCACCCGTGAATCCATTAGGACCTGAATAAAGATCCTCCCAGCTCAGAGAAAGGGACACTGTGTGTGTACAAGAACTCGCTGTTACTGTAGTGCAGTATGTCGATGGGACGCCTGACGTGGCAGGGAACAGCTCCTTGGCCAATAATGATTGCAATGAGAAAGAATGCATGGGCATAATGTTACAACAGCCTGGGAATTCCAATCAGTAACGTTCTGAGTGGAATAATGCTTCTTTTCCATAATTATGGAAACTGTGTGGGCAGATGGAAGGAACACACATGATCCAACCGAACAGAAGCAAAAACTTTAAGACCACAGTGGCCATTGTTCCAACCCGAGGTACCTCTGTTTGCCGATGGAAGATGCAAAAACCTCTACATGCAAGGTCAACAAATGTACGTACCAATAACATTAGCTTCCATTAACACCAGAGTTCCAAGCAGCAACACCAGTGTCACCCACATCTCTGTTGTGATTCTGAGAGGGAGAATGTTTACATTCGAACAAAGTTCCACTTCTTATGAGCTCATAGATTACTGCGGTATTATTAATTATGGACACAATAGCGACTGGCTGCACTTCAGGTTCTATTAAGATGTAGCTTACTAAGTGAGACTGACGACAGCAGGAACCTAAGTATAAATGGATCATAAACGGAACAGAGACACTGACCTCACTATTGAATGAAATGACAGAGATCAAAAATCAGTTCTACTTAGGAACAGGAGGTGGTTATTCAACCAGTCGACCCCTGTCAGCCACTCAACAAAATCGTGGCTGATATGTGGATAACTACATTTGCCTGCCCTGGGCACATAACCTTGATACCCTTGGTAAATTTTATAAGCATGTCTCTTTCAGTTATAAATTTAAAAATTGCATTAGCATCGACTGCTGTTTGAGGAAGAGATTCCCAAATCTCGAATATTCTTTGTCTCCAGAATTGTTCTCTATCATCTCTCCTGAATGGCCTGCCCCTGACTCTTAGACTACCACGTGGGCGTCACTGGCTGAGCCCAACAATTAGCGTTAACCTTCTAATTTCGAGAGTAATAAGGCCCAATTGCTCTCGTCTCTCCTCAGTGTGTAAACATCCAAAATTCAAGTATCGTCATTGTAAACTTGCACTGAATGCCGTCTGGGATCAAAACCTTCTTCGTAACGTATGGTGTCAGGCTTTTTCCACGGTACTTTCAGAGAGCAACGGACTTGGATCCAAGATGCATCTCTGTACGGTCTTCTCAATACTTTTTGGATGTAATGGACCTTATATTCACCACCCTCATAGTTCTAGAATCTCACCACCTATTGAGCAAAAATCAAATTCCTCGTCCCCTCTAAATCGTTTACCCTTTACTGTAGATCAATATCTCCTGTCTTTGATCGCACAATAAGGCAGAACAGTTGTTTCTGCGACCTGTCAATTGTTTTCATCTTTTATAGAAAACTATCATGTCATCACTCAAGATGCTTTCTTCTGTGAAAACATATTCAGTTTTTTCAAGTTCTGTTCACACCAGAAACTCTTAAATTCAGGCAACACGACAGCTAATCTGCTCTATCAACCACGACCTGGTTCCCACCTTCACGTTACGCCGCAGTTTTATCACACCCCTCCTAAAACGTGGATTCCAGAACTGCGCCCTCCACTCAGCCTGTAACCTGAGCAATGCTTTATGCAGTTCCACCAGAACGGTTCTCAGCGGCATCATGACTGATTCAGATCTTTAGTGAACTGAACGACAGTTGGTGCCTCTTGCAGAGCCCTGAAAAGCTACGCAGAAGTCTTGAAGACACGTCCCACTTGGAGAACTGGTTCCTGTACAGGCTGACAGTAGCTGAAGGGTGGAGCACACTCTTGACTTCAGCCATGCACTCTGATCCTACTTGCCCACCATGCTCATGAAAAGGTTTCCTAAACTAATCACAGGAGGGACTATCTGATGTGGAATGGTTCAGTTGTTGGTCGTGTACTCATTGACGTTTCAAAGAACTAGAGGCAACTACATTTAAATATACCAGATTCTCAGCGGACTTGACAACTCAGATGACGATAGGCTGTTTCCTTTTGTCAGAAACTCTACGACCACAGGATAACATATCAGAATAAGGGGTTGCCCATTTCATGCAGAGAGGAAAAGTGTTTTCTTCTCTCAGGTGGCAGCAAATCCTCAGAGTCATTTACAGCCAGGGGCTGTGGACCTTAAGTTCACTTAACGCTGTGATTCAGAGATTTTTTAATCAGGAATGGTATCAAAGGTTTTGGGAAAACAGCAAGAAAACAGACGTGAGGATGATCACGTCAACCATCATTTCATTGACAGAACCCTCTCAATGGGCATTCCAGCTCTGCTGAAAATCTACTATTTGAGGTAAAGAGACCAGAACTACACACAGTACTGAAGCGGTACTCTCACACAGGCTCTTCTGAACTTCAAACCTCTTGCAATGAAGGCTACCATACCGATAGCCTTCAAACGTTTGCTGCAACTCAGACAGTGAGTAAGCTGTTGGTTTACAATGACCACACAGTTTCGAAGCAGCTTGTGAAAGAATGCCAGACAGGATGGCGACTGGCTCCGTTTCAGAGCCAAACAATGAAGAAAACGTCAGCGGCTCATAAGAAATGTTTAACTATTGGCAGACAGCTGATAGTGGTTTAACCAAAAGGTACCACACCACAGGCGAGGGATTAGCTTCAGAAGATAGGACCTGCATGATATTAATAACTTGGGGCAAGAAATTTAACGTTCTGTCACCTGAATTGCAGACTACTAAACCGGTTTAAATGCAATTTATGCAAGGGGCAGAAGCAGGCTTTAGAAAGATACTGATATTTCAGATGAGTGGGCAAAAAAAAGGTAAATGGTGAAAAATATGGGATAATGTGAAGTTGTTCATTTTCGAAGGGAGAACGAAACAACAAAATGTTATTTCAATGGAGAAAGCTGCAACACCACGACACTGTTTTACATGTGCACGAAGCACAGAATGCAGCAGGACAAAAGAACGCAAGGTGTTATTTCGAGTTTTTCTTTTTACATTATTCATTGGGAGGATGCTACATCGTGGGATCGACAGAATTTATTGCACATCATTAATTAATCTTGAGAAGATGGTGGTGAGCTTTCCGCTTTAACCGCTGGAGTCCTGCTATGCGTTGAACCACCATGCCATGGGGAAGAAATTAAAACGTTATGATCCAACAATAATAACTCGCCTTAACAATTTTCGACCCAAATTCATGACCCCGCACTTATTCACGTTAAACTTCATCGACAACATTTTGGCCCACTCTCCTCATCTATCTATATTCATTTGTAAGGTTTTATTTCCTCCTTGCAATTTATTATCCCGCCCATTTTTGTGTTGTCCGCAAATTTGTCTATAGACCCTTCTATTTCTGTATTGAAATCGTTAATATAGATTGTACATAGCTCCGGTCCAAATGAAGGAACGGCACAAAATTTCCAATTCAGAATGGTTAGTGGCTTGGGTAGAAACTTAGAAGTAGCGTGTTCTCATATATCTGCCTCCCTTATTCCACTCGATGGATGTGCCCATGTGTTTGGATGGTGCGGTCTGAGAATATTTGGTGAATTTCTACAGTGTCTTTGTTGAAAGTGCACACTGCTGCTGATGAGATTCGTTGGTAAAGGGAGTGAATGCTTGCGGATAGAGTGCCAATTAAGCGTCCTTCTTTGTCCTGATATTGTCAAGCATTTTGCGTGTTTTGGGGGCCGCATTTATCCAGGCACGTCGGGCGTAATCCATCACACTCCTGACTTGTGACTTGTAGGTTTTGGACAGGCTTTAGGGAAGCACGGAGTAAGCTACTCACCGCTTCTGGCTTGTATTCGTCACTTCTGGCTTGTTCTTACAGCCGTTTTGTTTAAGTGGTGAGTCAACTTCTGGTTCTGGTCAGTGATAACCTCAGGATGTTGACAGTCGGTGATTCAGTGATGTTAACACCATTGAGCACACAAATGGGTTTTGTTTGGGTTGTCACTGATTGGTGATGGTTCGAACCTGGCATTCGTGTAGTGCAAATGCTACTTATGACTTCTCACCCTAAACCCAATTATTTTCTCGACCTTGTTGTATTTGGACTCCTTCAGTATCTGAACGGTGCAGAACATTGTGCATTCATTGGTGAATATTCCACATGTGACATTGTGCTGCAGGCAAGGACATTGATTACGCACCAGAAAATGGTTGGGCACAGGGCACTATCTTGTGCATTACTGCAGAGGTATCCTGGAGCTGAGATGACTGACCTGCAACAATCACGAACAGTTTCCTCAGTCTCACGAATAACTCTAACCATCAGAGATGTTTCCATGGATTCCATTTGATTCCATTTTTGCCAGGTCCTCTTGATGAGATACACAATCGAATGCAGCCTTGACATCAAAGGTTGTCACTCTCATCACCCCTCTGGAAATCAGTTGTCTTTCCCGACTTTGAACCAGCCTGTAATGATGCCAAGAGCTAAGTGATCCTGGTGGAATCCAAACTCGGCGTCACCAAGCAGGTTTTGTTGAGCAAGTTCTGCCTGTTGGAATATTAATGACACCTTCCATCACGAGGGGTGATGATCAATAATAGAATAATGCGGCCGTAAATGGCCACATTGGATTTTCCATGATTTTTATTATATAAACAAAAGTTACTGGGGTAATTAGGCACATTGTTTGCTCGAAGCTAGCATTCTCATTGTATGGGAATGGCCTGGCTCAGAGAGCTGAAAGTTCTCGAATGTAATTCGTCAGTTCTATTTTTTGGATAGTTATCAGCGCTAGTAGCCTTTGGAGTATTCATTCTCTCGAGTGAACTGAATTGGCTGACGGATGATACCTGTAATCCTGCAGACCACTGGACGAGATCCTGGATGGATAATCCATTTGGCACTTCAAGCTGAGAATTGATGGAAATGCTTGAAACGTGTGTTTTACTCTGATATAGGGCACTCTTACGTCATTGTGAATGGGCATATTTACGAAGCCTTCTCCTCCAGCGAGTTGCTTCATCGTCTATCGCCATTCATGACATGATGTGGCAGGACTGCACATTTTAGATCTGATCTGATGGGTCGAGGGATCGCTTAGGTCTATCACTCCGATTTATGCAGTTTGGAATACAAGCAGTCCTGTTTAGTATCTTCACTCTGTTTGCACCACATCTTGAAGTATGACTGTTGCTGTTCATGACATGACCTCGTGTGCTTTTCATGACCTGGTTCATGACCTCGTTGAACAAGGGTTTATCTCCTGGCTTGATGGCTTTGACTGAGTGTGGGATATGCTGGGCCATGATGATCCAGATTGTGCTGAGGTACATTTATGTTCCCGTTGATAACCCAAAGCTCCTCATGGATACTTAGTCATGAGTTGCTGGATCTGCTCGAATTTCGTCACTTTATCACGATGATAGTGTCACACAATACGGTGGAGGCTAGTCCTAACGTGAAGTTCGGATTTCATCTCCACAAAACGGTGCGGTCGTCACTCTTCCCGATACTATTAAGGACAGTTGCAGCTGCAGCTGCCAGGTTGGTGAGGGTGAGTACACGTCTGTTTTTACCTCTGTTTATTTTTTTTACCTCATCATCTGCCACAGACCCAGTCAAGCAATTAAACAGTTCTGTCCATTTCAACCCTGACGAGCCACTGCGGGTGACGGGTATTGAAATCCCACACCAAGAGTATGTTTCGTGCCTTTGCCATGCGCAGTGCTTCGACCGGGTGTTGTTCATCATGGATGATTACGATTGTTCAGCTGAGGGACAACAATACATAGTAATCAGTAGGAGGTTGCTTTGCCTTGCTCAACTTGAAACCATGCGTTTTCACGCGGTTCACAGCCAAAGTTGACGACTCACAAGACATTTCGCGCTCTACTGTGTAACAAAGTGCCGCCACCTTTGCAGGGTCTGTTCTGCCAGTGAGACAGGACATATACAGGGACGATAATGATGGTATCTGAGACGTTGCCTGTATACAACTATGTCAGACTGTTGCTGAAAAAGAATCTGTGAAGCAGTTCTCCCAACTTTGGCACTAGATTTTGGAGGACTTTGCAGTGCCGACAGGGTTGCTTCAGTGTTTGTTTTTAAAAGTGCATTGGTCGATGACAAATGATTCTTTCAATTTCAATTGTCTTAGAATTTGTAGCAATTGGTACACCTGTATGGCTTGCAAGGCCATTTCAGAGGTCAATTGACAGTTACTCAAATTGTTCTGTGTGGAGTTACATTTATGTCACACCAGGTGAGGACGGCAGATTTCCTACCATGCAGAAGGTTAGTGAATCAGATGGTTTGTTTTCAACAATCGGCAATGAATTCATAGTCATCATGGTATTCTGAATTCCAGGTTTGTTTCTTACTGAATTCAAATTCCTCCGTATGCTACGTTGGGAAACGAACCTGCAGCCCCATAACATTATCTTCAGCTCTGGATTCTTAGTTCATCGTTATTAAAACCAGCTAGTTGCCTTCTCCTTGGAGTATAAGAATTGGAAAGTCTTACTGCAAACTTACAATTTACTGGTGAGGCCATATCATGAACACTCTGAGCAGTTTTGATACAAACATTTTCAGATTTATGCCATTTCATTGGACAAATAGAAAATAAAACTTTCTGGAATTACTGTGGAAGTAGAAATGGAGAGAGACAGAGAGGGAGAGAGATAGAGAGAGAGAGAGAGAGAGAGAGAGAGAGAGAGAGAGAGAGAGAGAGCGATCAGGTCGAGGCAGCGAGTTCAAGATGCGCAGACAGAGACAAGCGGGGGAAAAGCAGAGTGGGCTGCTGAAAAGGTGACAGATCCGAAAAGGTGAAGAAATAAAGTAAACGATCGATAGCACTCTCCAGAATTCTTGGCGGTCTCAAAGTGTTGAGCAAACATGTCATGAATCATGTGTGATGTCAGTGCTTTAATGGGAAAGACATTACTGCTCATTTGCATACCGTTAGCTCGCAGAGTTCACTGGAAATTATTGGCTGGTCTGGCCGAACACTGGGGTAATGGGACGGCAAATCTGAAGGCTTGATTCCAAGAAATGTCTGAGTTTGCAAGATATTCTTTTACCCCGAGATAGACACCGATTGGGAACTGAGAGGAAGTGAGTTGGAATATGAGGCCAATCGGTGTTATGTTGGTTAACGGTAAACAACCATGCGAAGTCCATAAGACCACACGAGCAAAAATAATGCTTTTTGGTCCATCAAGTCTGCTCTGCCATTCGATCATGTCCATTTGTGTTTTAGACACCATTTTCCAGGTTTCTCCAGGGAAACTTTGACCCCCCTGGGAATCAAGATCTCATCTGTTCCTATCTTAAATACGTGCCCTCCACAATCTGCTGTGGCAATGAATTGCACAGATTTACCACACGGTGGTTGAAGAACATTCCTCTTATCTCCGTTCTAAAGTGTCTTACCTTTAATCTCAAGTTATGCCCACGGCTCATGGTGAATGGAAGCATTATCACAACCTCCATTCGTCCGGGCAATTCCTTGTTCTGTCCGTTTGAGTCCGATCACCCCTCATTACTCTATAATCCACAGAGTGCAATTCCATTGTCACTAATCTTCCCTCACATATGACACGTTTCATTTCTGGCATTATTCTCGTGTTCAACCCCTGGGCCTGTTTCTGATGCATGAGCTCTAATTTACTCACAATACACTCATTGTGGTTTGACCAGAACCTTAAAAATCATCCGAAGTGCATGCCAATATTTCTCTTCTAGTCCTCCCGAGATGATTTGCAACATTGCATTTGCCTTCCTAATACACACACAACCTGCAAGTTTACCTTGAGAGAATCCTGGATGAGGACGTCCAAGACACTTTTCTCCTGATTTCTGAATTTTCTGACCGTCTTGAAAATAGTCCATTCTTCTATTCCTTCTCGGAAAATGCATGACTTCACAGTTTCCCGCAGTGTGTTTCATTTGCCAATTCTTAGCCCATTCTCATAATCTGTGCAAATATTTCTGTGACCTTCCAGACGTCACAGTACAACTGGTCCCTCCACTTGTATCATCTGCGATGTAGCCGACGACCCACAGTTCATTCATCCAGATCATCAATAATTAAAGGGAGAAGTTATGGTCCCAACACGATCCCTTGTGAGTACCATCTTTCACTGACTTCCATCCTGAGAACGGCCATTTTTTGACATGATTTGGAGATGCTGGTGTTAGACTGGGGTGTACAAAGTTAAAAATCAGACAACATCAGGGTATTGTCCAATAGGTTTATTTTGAAGCACTTGCTTTCGGAGCGCTGCTCCTTTATCAAATGATTGTGGACAATAAGATTTTATGACACAGAATTTATAGTAAACGTTTACAGCGTGATGTAACTGAAAATATATATTTAAAAAAACTTGGATTTTTTTGTTGATACGCTCATCTTTCAGAATGAACATATTTATTTCAGTTCTTTCACATGTAAACCGCAAAACGTTTTTTTTTAAATGTTACATTCTCAATTGAACGGCAACAAATGATGTCAGACCGGCCCAGAAAATGTATTGAATGTTTCAGCTCCCTGTGAGGTTATCTCTGCCACAATGGTCATATTGATTCTAACCTAAAGAAAAGATTTTACAGAATATTACAGGGATTCATGCAGTTTATAAGCAAAATAAAATGTAATTCTGAAAGTACAAAGTCAAGTCACAAATATGTGTGTGTATGTGTGCATGTGGGTAGGGAGTGCTGGAGGGTTATGAGTGTTTGCGAGAGGGTGTGTATATGTCTGTGATTGTAAAGTGGTTTAAGTCTGTGAGATTCCATGTGTGCGAGTGCATGTGTGCATGTATTATAATGGTCTGAGTGTGTGCGTGTGTGTCTGTCTGTCTGTGCGTATGTATAGTATGGGCACTCGTAAATACTCAGGAAATGCTTTCATAAGAACGGGGTACGATGTTCAACTCATGGACCACCAGGTACGACGTCCTACATCGAGGAACCGTAATGACCTTCTCAGGAGACAAACACAATCTGCAACTCTCAGGGTACCGATTGTTGTCCAGTAACACGCAAGAGCTGAAAACTACGCCATGTTCTTTGCAGCCTGCAACACATTATCAATGAGAATGAGCACCTCGCCAAGACAGTCCCCATACTTCTTCTCGCGTTTGCACAGCCACCAAACCTCAAACAGATCATTGTTCTTATCAAACCACTCGGCTTTCAGGACAATACCATACAACCCTGTCAAAGTAGATGCCTGTCACATGTTTGAATGCCCACACAGATACCACCATTACGCGTGGGGACACCTCTAACCATGAACGTGGCAGGTAATCACGTCACTCATCCAACGTTGTCTGTCTCGTACGCTGCAGGAAGGATGCTCTGAGGTATGGTGCATTGAGGAGACCAAACAAAGGCTACTACAACATCTGAATGTACACCGCAGAACAACCAACAGACAGGAGTGTTCCCTCCCAGTCGTAGAACACTTCAGCAGTCCGGGACATTCGACCTCGGAACTTCGGGTGGCCATCCTCCAAGGCGGACTTCGGCATGGCAATAACGAAAAGTGGCTGAGCAGAAGCTGATAGGCAAATTTGGTACCAATGGGGATGGCCTCAACCGGGACCTTGGTTTCATGACACACGACAGGTGCCCCCATTGCACTCTATACACAGACAGACAGACAGACACATACACACACACACACACACAGACACTCAGTCTCTCTCTCATATACTCACGTCTTCACTCCGACACACGCCCTCTCACAGTCTTAAACACCTTTGCACCCACAGTTACACACGTGCACATACTCTCACACAGACACTCATAGTCAGCCCCAGCCTTCACCCCACATACAGCTGCATGCACATATACACATATAAGTTTGTGGATTGAATTTGTACTTGCAGAATTACATTTTACTTTGTTCTAAAACTGCATGAATCCATGTAAAATTCTGTAAATCCGTTATTTTTCGATTGGAGACAGACTCAAAGGGAGCTAACACCTTCAATACATTATCTGGGCCGACATGACACCAATTGTTATTGTACACTTGGGAAGGTAACTTTTAAAAAAAAAATCGTTTTGCGATTTACACATGAACGAATTGAAACCGACATGATCATTCTAAAAGATGAGAGACTTAACAAATATTCCAGGTCTTTTTCAACATATAATTTCAGTTACATCACACTGTAATGTTTTGCTTTAAATTCTATGTCATGCAATCATATTTTCCACAATCATCTGAAGAAGGAGCAGCACAACCAGAGCTAGCGCTTCCAAATCAGCCTGTTAGACTATAGCTTGGTGTTCTGTGATTTGTACATTCTTATCTCCACTCTTTGACTTCTGAGAGGCAGCCAGTCATGTGTCCATGCTCGTAACGCCATATTACTCAGCAGCCTCCTGTGTAACACTTTATCAAATGTCTTTGCATAAGTCTAGACAGCTCACGTTTATTGCCACTCGTTGATATAACCTGCTCGTTGCCAGTTTAAAGAATTCTAAAAGTTTTGTCAAGCATGACTTTGCTTTGATGAAACCATTGTTAACATTGCCATATTTTACTAAGCATTTCCAAGTAATCAGAAATCTCATCCTTCGCAATGAACTGTTAACAATGTTAACAATGACTACAGTTGTCTAATTGGCCTGTAATTTACAATCTTTTGCCGAAGTCTATTCTTCTATTTGGTTGGGGGGAATTACATTAGCAATTTTCCAGACCTCTGGGATCCTCAACCATGTCCCCAGTGAAACCAAAAGTTTCTCTATTGTATCGTCCACTATCTCCTCAGTTATCTCTGCCAGAACTTGAGGGTGTAGCCCATCTGACTGAGTTGATGTATTAACGTTCAGACCTTTCAGTTGTTCTGGCCTCTTCTCCTTTACAATGGACGCCGTACTCATTTTTGACCATGTGGTCTCGCGATTCCTTTGGATAATACTTGTGTCTCTCACCGTGAAGACCGACAAAAACTACTCATTAACTACTTCAGCCTTTTCTTTGCGCCCCATTACCAGTTTTCCACATTGTATTCCAGCTTTTGCCAATCATTTTCTTTCCTTTAATATCGACAGCAATTATTGCAATCTTCCTTAATACTATAGTCTTGCTTATATTTAATTTTCCACCATCTTATTTCTTAGTTCATTCTCCTATGTTAATCATTGTCGGCTTCCCATTCCGTTGATTTCCTACTCCACTTTGCCAGATGAAATGCTTTCTCCTTTACTTTTCTGCTGTGCCTGACTTCCATGGTCAGCCATAATTGTCTCATCCTCCATTTAGTATGCGTCTTTTCCTTTGCGATGAACGTTTGCTGTATCTGTTACTGAGTATTTTTTTTCTTCATGTTGCAAATATTTTGCACTATATTTTGTACTGGAGACTTAAATAAGTTTTACTGAGCTATCTTTTCTTTTCATTTTTGTCATATTATTTTCAATGCAGAAACGAGCCTTATAGCTGGTTACCTGCAGATTTTCACCGCTTTGCTTATTAGACATCTTGGAGTTTTCCTCTTTGCACGAATTCCTAGTTTGATGTACTGTTGACCACCCGATTAACCTTTTTCGCCAGAACCCTTGCTCCAAATCAGTTCTGGTCTTCAAAGTCCCAATGGTAAAGATCCCTCTTTTTCCAATACTGATGCCACTGCCTCATGAAAAGGAAGCCCTCTTTCCTGCTCTGCTCTATTGGCGGCATGTTACTTCCCTTATTCTCCAGTATCGACGCCAATTTGCGAATGACTTGGTCAGGAATCCAGAAATTATGCCCATTGAGGATCTGTTCTTTAAATTGGTTCGTCCCTCCTGATAATGTCTGAACAGATCATTTTTCCTAGTCTTGCCGTTGTTATTTGCATTGACGTTGACCATGAAAATTGGATCGTTACCCTTCCTGTCCAATATCCTTCCGATGCAGTCGATGATGTCCCGCACACTGGCATCGGAAAAGCAACACAGCACGCGGGACTCTCAATACTGCTTACAAAGGGTACTATCATTCCTCTTAATTTGGGATCCCCTGCAACTATCATAAAGTCATAGAAGCACAGAGTCCTACAATGTGGAGACGAGCCCGTTGGCCGAAAAGAGACCATGCTAATCAAAATATCTCTCTACGCTGACCCCGACACTTCACCCTTATCCTTCTATTCACTTCTTTCCATGTATTTGTCCAAATGATTTAAACAATATTTTTAAAGTACCCGCCTCAACTACTTCTGTTGTCAGCTCATTCCACATGTGTATCACCATCCGTGTGAAACCGTTGCTCCTCAGGTTTCCTTTTATTATTTCCACACTAACCTGAAGCTGATGCCATCTCGTCCTCAATTCCCGAACCCCGCAAGAAATACTGAGTGCATCCATCAGCTCCATGCAGCTTATGATTTTTTCTCATGCGTATGATACCCCAACACTCTCCGATACTCTGAAGAAAAGAAGTCCTCGCGTGTTCCGATACACCAGACCATTGAGTCCAGGCAACATTCCTGAAAATTGCTCCTGCACTCTTTCCAGTTTCACAACGCCGATCCCACAGAAGATGACCAAAAGTGAACACCATACTTCAGTTTTAGATTCATCAATGTATTATATAACTGCAAAACTCCCCAACGCCAATACTGAATGCCCTGCCTGACGAAGGCTATTGTCTTAAAAGCCTTCTTCACTGCCCTGTCTTCCTTTGACTCCACTTTCAGAGAACTGTGAACCAGAACTCTAAATCCCTGTATTGCTGTACACTCCATAAGGACCTGCCATTCACATGAAAGTCCAATCATGATTTGACTTTCTAAAATGCAAGTTGAAACTTTATTGCTGGAACAGCACAGCAGGTCAGGCAGCATCCAGGGAACAGGAGATTCGACGTTTCGGGCACAGGCCCTTCTTCAGGAATGGGCCTGTGCATTCCTGAATGGGCATTCCTGAAGAAGGGCCTGTGCCCGAAACGTCGAATCTCCTGTTCCCTGGATGCTGCCTGACCTGCTGTGCTGTTCCAGCAATAAAGTTTCAACTTTGATCTCCAGCATCTGCAGACCTCACTTTCTCCTTTCTAAAATGCAAGACCTCACACTCACGACAAGCCACACTTATTGACATTAAACTCCATTATCCACTTCTCGGCGCACTTCTCCAGCTGATCACGATCCTGCAGCAATTCCTGATAACCTTCCTTACTCTCCACCATACCGTCTATTTTAGTGTCATCAGCAAACTTGCCTGTATTTTCTAATAGAAATCTTGCCACTTGTCGTTGTACTCCCCCAAATTGAATGGCCTAATTCGCACTGTGCCATACACCACTGGCTCGTCCATCCTGCATCTTTTCTACTCATACAGACAAAGAGTAGGTACCAATACTTTGGACAACGTTAACAGCTGAACATGGAATATAGAACACAGAACTGTTCAGCAAAGTCAGCCATTTGGCTCTCAAAGCTGTGCCGAACTTCTTTCCTTTGCTGAGATCAAACTATAAGACTGTAAGACCATAAGACATAGGAGCGAAAGTAAGGCCATTCGACCCATCGAGTCCACTCCGCCATTCAATCATGGCTGATGGGCATTTCAACTCCACTTACCCGCATTCTCCCCGTTGCCCTTAATTCCTTGTGACATCAAGAATTTATAAATTTCTGCCTTGAAGACATTTAGCGTCCCAGCCTCCACTGCACTCTGTGGCAATGAATTCCACAGGTCCACCACTCTCTGGCTGAAGAAATGTCTCCGTATTTCTGTTCTGAATTTACCCCCTCTCATTCTAAGGCTGAGTCCACGGGTCCTAGTCTCCTCGCCTAACGGAAACAATTTCCTCGCGTCCACCCTCTCCAAGCCATGTATTATCTTGTAAGTTGCTATTAAATCTCCCCTTAATCTTCTAAACTCCAATGAATACACTCCCAGGATCCTCAGCCGTTCCTCATATGTTCGACCTACCATTCCAGGGATCATCTGTGTGAATCTCCGCTGGACACGCTCCAGTGCCAGTATGTCTTTCCTGAGGTGTGGGGAAGAACACTGGACACAGTACTCCAAATGGGGCCTAACCAGAACTTTATAAAGTCTCAGTAGCACAACAGTGCTTTTATATTCCAACCTCTTGAGATAATTGACAACATTGCATTCAGTTTCTTAATCACGGACTCAACCTGCATGTTTACCTTTAGAGAATCCTCAACTAGCACTCCCAGATCCCTCTGTACTTTGGCTTTACGAATTTACTCACTGTTTAGAAAGTAATCCATGCTTCTATTCTTTTTTCCAAAGGACAAGACGTCGCATTTGCTCACATTCAATTCCATCAGCCATTTCCTGGACCACTCCTCCGAAATCCTCCAAACTAACCGTCATTGCCTTTATTTTACGATCATCCATGTGCCTATCTAACAGACTATTGCATGTCCCTCATATATCTGAATCTACTATCAACGTTGGCAGTGCATTCCAAGCACTCACTACACTCTGTGAAAAGAACCGACATTTGGTGTCTACTCTGAACCTTCTTCCAATCACCTTAAAATTATACCCACTTGTAATAAGTATTTCTGCCCTTTGAATATATCTCTGCCTATTCAGTCTATCTATGCCTCTCATCATTCTGTACGCCTCTACCAAATCACCTCTCATCTTTCTTTACTCCAATGAGAAAAGTCATAACCCCTCAAACGTTCTTCATAAGACATGCCATACAGTCTCGGCATCATCCTGGTCAATCTCCCCTGCGCTCTCTCTGAAGCTTCCACATTTTCCCTGTAATGAGGAGACCAGAACTGACCACAAAATTCTATGTGTGGTCTTTCTCGTGCACTATACAGCTGGAGCATAAACTCAAGGCTTTTAAACACAATACCGATAATGAAAGAAAATACACAATGCGCCTTCTGAACAAGCCCATCAACAAGGGTGGCGACTTTGAACGATCCATGAACGTGGACACCAAAATCTCTATGTTCCTCCACACTGCCATTTTCCTGCCTTCAACCCCGTATTTTGCATTAAAATTCGAACTTCCAAAATGAACGACTTCACACTTTTACAGCGTGAAATCAATCTGTCAATTCTCACCCCAGGTCTGTATCATGTCAATGCCCCGTTACTCCCAACAAATTCCCTCCTCACGATCCACCACTTCAAAAATCTTCATGCCATCGGCAAAATCACTCGCCCCATCTGCCAGTTCGTTATTCATGTATCAACATCACAAAGGTCAGAGGACGTGGATCAGAACCCGATGGAACACCTCTGGTCACTGGGCTCCAGTCTGAATGATTTCCATCTGCAACCACACTCTCTCTTCTATGGGTCAGTCAAGTCTGTATCCAGACAGCCATACTTCCATGCATCTCACGACTCCTCACCTTCTGAATGAGCCTACCATGGGAAAACCTATCAATAGCATTAATAAAATCAATTTGCACCACATCGAATACTCCACGTTCGTCAGTGTGCTTTGTCACATTCTCACAGAATTTAAGAAGGCTTATGAGACATAAGCTGCTCCTCACAAAGCCTACTCACTATCTCTAATCAAACTATGGGTTTCCAAGTGATGATACATCTTTTCTCACACAATCCACTCCAACATTTCACCCACTGGAGACATAATTCTGAAGATTATCCATATTCCCTTTCTTAAACAAAGGTATGAATTTTTTCACCTTCTACTGATCTGGAACAACTCCAGGGGATTGTAAGAAAGCTAAGATCATCGCCAACGGCGCAACAATCTCGACCCTTTCTTCCGGTAGTAACCTTTGGGTTTATCTCAACTGGCCCAGGGAACTCCACACTGCCAGTTTCCTTTATTCTTTTGCTTATTTTAAATTTTTAAGCACATCCTCACTCATATCATCAACTTGTTCGAGCACATCAGCCTATTCTACGCTGTCCTCAACAACACCAAAGACCGTCTGAGTCGTGAATACTGGAGAAAAGTATTCATTAAATACCTCGCCTACCTCCTCCAACTACAGGCTCACGTTTCCTCCACTGACCGTGTTTGGTCCTATACTCACTCCGGGCATTTTCCTGCTCCTCACATGTGTATAAAATGCCTTAGGGGCTTCCCCAATACTTCGCACCAAAGCTTTTTTATGCCTCTTCGAACAGTCTTGAGTCATGTTTTCAGTTCATTTCTGGCTGCCTTGCAAACCTCGTGAGCCCTGCCTGATCCTTAAATTCTTATACTTATGGCTGGATTCCTCTAAATGAAGCCCAGTACCTGCCTCACTTGCAGCCACACTTTGCTGTTCCTGGCCACCGACAGAGTTTGTGAAACTTCATCTACCAGGTATGACCGCCTCCTGAAACAAAGTGTCCAGATGTTTCTTCAGAACCTGGATATGCTGCAGCGTTTGTAGCTCAGACTCCCGCTTATCAAATAAACCAGACTTCTTCAAACAAAGAACAATTTTGCAGACGTGGTCAATGCAAATCGAAATGTGATCAGCCATCTCCGACATCACACAGTGACAGCACATGGACTGCGCAGCTGTCTCTACTTAGTTAATTAAATTGGTAATTAGTTAATCATCGATTAACTTTCTTTTCTCGATTTCGAGTGTTGTTTTTGTTCAAATCTCGGACAGATTTCCGATCAGCCAATCAGGTCAGACCTCTCTTGTAACGTGCTGAAAGCTCAGTCAATCATGCTATTCACTGTTGAAAGCAGAAATGGAAAAAGACACGTAAGGTCCAATCATAAACCATCGAGAAAAGACAAACGATGGTTTCGGCATAATCTCTCAGTCACTTTCAAAGTAACGAACGCATCATTCCCTGCAAAATTTCAATGTGTTTAAACACGGGCTGCATTTCCTTTTCTCCGTGCCAATGATGGCTCCAGCAAACAGCATCCATTCTTAATTCTGAAAAAAAAAGAACAATTGTCAAACTTATAATGTTGGCTTTATGTTTCCTAAGTCTGATGAGGAGAGTTAAGGTATGAACCCAATCCTCCTGGATTAAAGACTGGTGAACTTCCCTTGCATCAGAGCGTCCCTGAGGCGCTTGCTGTTACTGTTATATCTTGAAGAGCAACACGGTGATGACGATGAATTGGAGACGAATTTCTCCTCAGTGCTAAGATCAAACTAAATGACTGGATATGGAAACAATTGACAGAAACACTTTCGTTTCAGGATTTGATTCTCCCACCTTGTTCCTGGATGCTAGAAGCATCCTGAAGAAATTTGGTTAACTTGAGAAATTTGTTGGTTACTGGGACTTCGATGTTGTGGCCATCTCAGTGACATGTATAGAGCTGGGACAGGAATGCCACAGAATACGTGGTTCAGACGATTCAGTAAATCAGTAAAGGTAGTAAAAGAAGGGCGGTGTGGCATTGTCAGTCAAGGACAGTTTTACTGTGGCAGGAAGGATGGTGATGAAGACTCGTCTATTGAGGTAGTATAGGCTGAGTTTAGGAACAGAAAAGGAGTGGTCACCCTATTGGGTGTTTTCTGTAACTGTACAATCAGTTCCGGAGATGCAGAGGGAAGTATAACGAAGACAATTCTGGATTGTAGCGAGAGTAACAGGGTAGTTGTTATGGGAGCCCATAAATTTCCCAACTTTGACTGGAACTACTATAGTTCGACGACTTTAGATGGGTCAGTTTTTGTACTCTTGGGTGTTTTCTGTAGGCCTCGGAAAAGTTTCAGAAATGTAGCAGAAAGGATTGAAAAAAGTAATCTGGGCAGGAGCGAAAGTAACAGGGTAGTTGTCATGAGAGACTATAGTTTTCCAAATGTTGACTGGAAACGCTTTAGTTGGAGTACTTTTGATGGGTCAGTTTTTCCCAGTTTGAACAGGAGGGTTTAATGACGCAGTCAACAAAAGGCGAGTCCACATTGGTTTTGGTACTGGGTCATGAACCAGGCCAGGTGTCAGATATGAAGTGAGGTGTGCACTTTGGTGTAAGTGACCACAATTCAGTGACGATTACTTTAACGATGGAAAGGGACAGGTATGTACTGCAAAGCAAGAGTTATAGACAGGGTAAAAGCAACTATGATGTGTTCAGGCAAGATTTACTGACTATAGGATGGGGAAGTAAACTCCAGCGGATAGGCACAATTGAAATGTTGAGCTTATTCAAGGAAAAGCAATAGCGTCACCTTGATAAGTATGCATTGGTCAGGCAGAGAGGAAGTGGTCAAGTGAGGAAGCTGTGGTTTACTAAAGAAGTTGAATAGCTTGTCAAGTGTAAGAACGAGACTCATTAAAGATGAGACGTGAAGGCTCAGTTAGGACACTTGAGAGTTACAAGTTAGCACGCAGTGACCGAAAGAGAATCTAAGTAGAACCAGGAGGGGACTTGAGAAATTTTCGGTCGATAAAATCAATGGAAATCCGAAAACTTTCTATCAGTATATCAGTAATAAAAGAATGACAAGGTCAGATTAGGGCCAATTAAGTAAAATAGTGGGAAGTTTTGGGTGGTGTCTGAACAGATAGAAAAAGCACTAAATGACAGTTTTGTCATGATTCACACAGGAATAACGCAATGCTGTCGAGGGGAACACTGAGATACAAGGTACGAGAATGGACGGCTTTGAATTTCTTCAGCAGACGGTGTTAAAAATTGTGGAAAGTATGAAAATAGGTAAGTCAACTGGGTCGGATGGGATTTATCCTGGGATTATCTGGGACCCTAGTGAGGAGGTTGCATATCATTTGTCTTGGATATTTATGTTTATATCATCATTGTCTGTACGAAACGTGCCAGAAGACTGGATGATCGCAAATGTGGTTCCATTGTTCAAGTCGGGGAATAGACACAACCCTGGTAATAATCGACCAGTGAGCATTACTATTCTTTTTGGAACTTTTTAGGTGGTATTGTAAGAGATAGGATTTATAATATCCTCGAACATAATAATTTGATCAGGAATATTCAACACGGTTTTTTGAAGAGTAGGTCGACCATCACAAACCTTAGTGCGTTCTTTGAGAATGTGACGAAACTGGTGGATGAAGATAAAACTGTTGATGTGCTGTATATGGATTTCAGTAAAGCTTTTGATCAGCTTCCCCGTTGTGGGCCATTGTAGAAAATGCAGAGGCATGGGATTGAAGATGATATAGCTGTTTGTAGCAGATATTATCTCGATGTCCCCTTCTGGTTCTTCTTCGTTCCCACTTTATGTCCGACCTGGCTAGCTTGTAACACTCAAGCGCACTAACTGCGCCTTCACGTCTGATCTTTCCATGCGCCTGGATTTCCGTTCGTACTGCTGCACCGCAAGGATCTGCTTTTGGACCACTATTGATTTTCATTCTTATAACTGACCTGGAGAAGTGCGATGAACGATGTGTAAGAATATTTGCCAATGACCCTAAACTAGGTGGAGCTGTGGACAGTGTGGAAGGACTTTGCAGGTGACAGTGGGACATAAGAAAGTTGGAGAACTGGACTGAGAGATGGCAAAAGGAGTATAATGTGGAAAATTGTGATGTGATGCATATTGGAAAGAGGAACAGGCATACAGCGTACTTTGCTCAGGGTAAGATTCTGGGCAGTGTGTATGAGCACAGAAGTCCCTGGCTCGATGTGAATGCATCACTGTAATTTGTCACAAAGGCTGATAGATGTGATGCTGGAAAGTCACAGCCCGTTCGGCAGCTTTCGATGAACAGGAGAATTGACGCTTCGGGCATAAGTCTTTAATCAAGAATGGCTCTTCTGCTGCAGGGCTTATGCCCGAAACGTCGACTTTTCCTGAACCTCGGATGTAGCCTAATGGGCT
Source organism: Chiloscyllium plagiosum (assembly GCF_037043375.1). Taxonomy (NCBI): domain Eukaryota; kingdom Metazoa; phylum Chordata; class Chondrichthyes; order Orectolobiformes; family Hemiscylliidae; genus Chiloscyllium; species Chiloscyllium plagiosum. The sequence continues at coordinate 18,417,592 of NW_028270179.1, read as the reverse complement.
GTACTTTTCCAGCGCCACACTTTTCGACTCTGACCTCCAGCATCTGCAGCCATGACTTTAATTCATGTTGATCGGGTTGTTAAAGAAAACGTTTAGTTTTTCAGATTTTATTCGCAGACGATTTGAGTTTTGGAGCTATGTAATTTTGTTTCAGCTGTACAAAACTCTGGTGTGGCTATATTATTGGAAGTATGTGGAAGCTTTGGAAAGGGGTGCAGAGGAGATTTAGCAGGATGTTGCCGAGTATTTTACTAAAGTCTTATAAGAAAAGGGTGAGAGACGTGAGGCTGTTTTTGTTCGCGAGAAGGGGGATAAGAGGTAACTTCATAGAGGCATACAAGATGATCAGAGCATTAGATAGGGTGAGAGTCTTTTTTTCCTTGGATGGTGATAGCTAGCAAGAGGTGACATAGCGTTAAATAGAGGTGTCATAGATATAGGACAGTTGTGACAAGCAATTTATTTACTCAGAGAGTAGCATGGATGAGGAAAGACCTGTCTGCAACAGTAGTGGACTCGGCAATATTATGTGGATTGAAATGGTAATTCGATAATCACATGAATGATCATGAAATAGTGTTGGTTCGATGGGCTTTCGAATGGTTTCACTGGTCAGCACAACATCGATGGACGAAGGGCCTGTACTGCACTGTAACGTTCAATGTTCAATATTGAACATACTACGTTATGCGTTCAGTGATGTGTGGGGTACTCATCGCTGATCATTTTGGATAGTTAGTCGGTTTGTTAAACATTCACCTCGAAAAAGGACCTCGCCGGCGACAAGGCTCTATTTAATCTTTCAGCGCTCAAGAAAGGCGACATTGATTTCATGCAAAGACCGGAAATGATGCAGTATTTCACATGCGCTCATGTTTTAAATACATGGGTTGCACAACTGAACGTGCACGTATCAGTCTCACACAATAGCCATTGTCTGCCTGTACACAATATACTGTTTCCAATGTGCTAAGAATGCAAATTTCAGTTTTCCCGCACGAGACATTGTATTACTGCAGACAATATACATTTTGCACACCGCTGAGTGTTCATATATTAGTTATCTCACACTACATATAGTACTACTGTAGATATTTTATTTCTATAGGCAATAAACAGGTTGCATATTGCTGTGTTTCCAAACATTAGCTGGCCTCCACAGTAGTCGTTCCATTGATAGACACCATTCAGCAGCTGAATATTAGCTAATGCCCCAGTATCTGCTTTCTCACTATGTTGAATTAATATTAGTGCAGTTTATGTCTCTTTGCGCGTGAGGGGGTATATCACTAACTGTGTGAATGTTTGTGTTGTGTTTGTGTGTCTGCATGAATATGTGTCAGTCAGTGAGCGCAGTCGTGCTTATGTATCTGCTAGCATTACTGTCTGTTTGTATGTATGTCAATGGAGTTGAGTTTGTGTTTATGTGAATGTGAGTGCAGAGACCTGTGTCAGTTTGCGTGTGTTGCTGTTTGACTCCACAGTGCACATCATGGATTCTATCTGTGTTGTGGTTTTAGCAATTGTTAATGCCAGAATTATCTCTGTCATCAATGCTGTTTCATCATCTGGGTCGCTCAGTGGAGGATGAGATCTATCCTTTTTAGAGACCTTGGATTCTTGGGGATGGTGCAGCTAGGCATTTCTGATGAACGAACAAAAGCAATCCTTTTACTAACACGTGATTCCATCTCCATTGAAACAGCCTTCACAAACATTCTGCAGGACAGATTGAGAGTAAAAAATCCTGGGCGAGAAAGTTTTGTTCCGTTAGCGTTCAGTTCACAAAAGCATAAAATCCATCGCTTAATACTGTGACGACACTGCCTCTTTCACAATTTTATTTTGTCATTCTTTTTACGTCAAGCGGGGGGTCGTAAAGGCAGTGGTGCTGGTTGTCCTGGATTGGTCACTTTAAAAGAATGGCAGTAGAATTCCCAGTCCTCAGGTGGTGATAGTTCGGACGAGGGGACATAGCTTTAAATTGAGGGATGATAGATATAGGAACGATGTCAGAGGTAGTTTCTTTACTCAGAGAGTAATAGCGATGTGGAGCACACTGCCTACAACAGTAGGAGTCTCGTCGACGTTAAGGACAGTTAAATGGTCATTGGAAAAACATATAGATGAAATGGAATAGTATAAGATAGACAGGCTTCAGATTAGTTCCACCTGTCGACGCAACATGGAGGGCCAAAAGGCCTATACAGAACTCAATGCTCTATTTTCTATTTTCCGTGTTCTGTGATGTCTTTGTGATGAAATGGAGTCCATCACATGTTCGGACAATTGAGTAATGAGTGGACGTTCAACCAGTTATATACCAGTGTGTTATCGGAAGACATTGTTTTGGATAGTGCACGGACTCCAAATAGCAGGTCATTTACAGGTTCAAAAATCTTAAGATATAATGCAAAATTATTTTTATTGGTACAGACTGCTCAAGGATATAGTTGAATTTTGCCAGATATGTCACTCATATCAGTTATATGAAAACCGCAGAGAGTAATGACTACCCATTCCTGCATTTCAGTAATATTTCACAATTGTCTTAATTGATTACGTAGGACTCCTCCCTGAATTAGAAAATCAGTATTTCTGAAAAATATGGTATTTGTCCACTAGATTTAAAGAGGCTATTCCATTATGCAAAATCACAGCTCAAAGGATTGCTAAGTAGTTACTCTTTTTAAGCACAGTATTGATTATCCACGGCGAATCAGTGCGATCTGGGCACAAACGTACATCAGAATTATTCAAGGAAGCTATGGACAGCTTCCAAATAAAACAATCCAAATCCATTGCGTTCCATCCAAAGTTGTAGGAAGAGCGACGAATCTACTGGGACTGAGAGAAGCAGCCACATTGCAAAATGCGTTTCTCGTTTCAACCGTGGTCTTGTCAGAAAACTTTCTCTGATGCCACTCCTGCCTGCAATACATTCTGCTTGCATTATACTTTTATATGATGTATGGTCATGGGATGTTGCAGAGAATGGAACAGTTTTGTTAAGTTGCGATATCGTGTTAATTAAGTTTTCAGTAAGTTATACGGAATCATGTTTTCTTGTGTTCGTGTTTCATTCATAGTGGTTTAATAAATTCTATTTTCTTTAAAGCTCTGTGGTTTGACCAGCTGCATCAGTGCTGGATTTTCCACTCTGCATCTGCATTTACAAAAAAAATAAGTTTAGTGTGTAGTCTCCCTTCTTAAAATATTTTGACAAGCTCTTGCGTGGTCCATAATAATATCGACAGCAGTTATTCATGACATGCAGGCATTGCTGCCAGAAGCAACATTCGTTTCCCATCCCTTTCTGCCCTGCAGGGCATTTAGAAATGAGTCACATGACAAATGAAAAATTTGATCAGATACGGACCATAGATTTTCTTCCCGAAAGAATGCCAGTAAAGTAGATGTTTCCTCTTTTCATTAAACTATTTGAACATGATAACCATTATAAGATTCGATGGTGAACCCACAGAACATAAGTTTGCTGGTCGTGTATTGAGAGTGCAGTGGAAGTCCGAGCCGTCCACCACCCTGTCATCATACATTTGCTGATCCGTAGGAGACATGACTCATGAAGAAACAATCCACATCATTTCTGAAGCGGTTTATGGTTTGCTTGGAATAAATAAAATGGTCTTCCAAGCCATCACAGGAGAATGGATAACTAGTAATGACCTATCCTTGATCAAATCTTAATTGCAGTGCATAGATTGCCACAGTGGGGTATCCTGCATCTATTGCGTACAGTTCTCTCATCATTGACCAAAAGAACATATGTTCAAATCGCGTGGCATGTGTTGATTTCTCATTGGGACAGGTGTGCATGATTTGCTTTGGTGGGCATTGGAGAATTGCTCGGCAGGTGGCAATTATCAGACATCGTCACCTCTGTCAAGATCTGTCTCCCAGCTTCATGGTATCACAGTTTACTGTCAATACTCAATGCAACTCCACCACCTCGCTGAACTATGAGCAAGGAGATAATCGGCAGCAGCTTCACGGCCCACGAACGCTTCCATCTGGAGGGACAAGGTCTTGAGGCAATTTGCTGATCTGACCTGGAAATACGTCGGCAGTTCCTGCACTTTCGCTGGGTCACAAATTCTGGAATTCTCGCCCTCACAGTTTGTTGTGGGTCTGTCTGCAGCACACGCATTACAGCGGTTCAAAAAGGATCACAGCCTCAGCAAAACGGGTGGCACCAAAAATAACGAACCAGGATGTACCGGCAAAGTGCCACAAATGAACAGGAATAAAGGATTCGTAAGGGCAGTGGTGTGTGGCTTCAGATGAGTGATTTTATTTCGAATCGCATCAAGTCAAAGAGTTATAGAGCGGTACAGCGTTGTATCAGTAGCTTCAGTCCAGCACGTTCCTACTGATCAGATATCCAAAATTAATCTTGAGCCAGTTGCCAATATTTGGCCCATATCCCTCCAAACACTTCCTGTTCATACAACCATCCAGATGCCTTTTAAATGCTGTACATCTGCAAGCCTTGACCTCTTTCTCTGGCAGTCCATAAACACAGAACCATCTGTGTGAAAATGTTGTCATTACGTGTCCTTTTAAATATTTCTGCTCCCATCATAAATCTACGCTGTGTAGTTGTGGGATACGAATATTCCAGGAGTGATACAGCTGTTGCCACTCCATTTTGAGATTGTTCTGCACTCTCTCCACGACATCTTGACCCGAGCATGAGGGAAGCAATACACCATTTTGACCTTTGGCTCTCTGCTCATAAACGTCTGTGTGCGTCTCTGACGGGAGAAACACTTGTCACAATTCATCGGTTTCAACCTGCATTACCTGTCGTTACTGTAGAGACAGACTCAGTTCCAAACCTTTTGCAGTATTCACTACAGTCTTCTGAGAGTCCATAACCTCTTTTATTTGCCAAAACAGATGCTTTTTTGGTATGAGGATAGCCACAGCAGACTCTTACACTGCCTGCTTAGGCCTCCTATCTTTCCCGAAACTAAACCTTCTCCCTGACTGTACGTGCGGCTCTTCTCTCTTCCTAAAATTGTCATGCATAAGACACCCGGCTGCTGTGAATTCTGCATGGCCTCTAACTGCAACTGGAACCGATCGGGGTGGACACCTTGGGCCAAATAGCCTGTTTACACATATAGGAATTGTATGATAAACCGTTCTTGTTATTTCTTCACAAATTTGGGAGCAGCAAGACAGATTCACAGCGCAGGGAGACTTACTTTATCTTTTCGGAGGGAAAAAGTGAGGTCTGCAGATGCTGGAGATCAGAGCTGAAAATGTGTTGCTGGAACAGCGCAGCAGGTCAGGCCTCCTGTTCTCTGGATGCTGCCTGACCGATTCTCCTGTTCTCTGGATGCTGCCTGACAGATTCTCCTGTTCCCTGGATGCTGCCTGACCGATTCTCCTGTTCCCTGGATGCTGCCTTACCTGCTGCGCTGTTCCAGCAACACATTTTCAGCTACTTTATCTTTTCGACTAACAACGCAGGAAGTGGGAGCTGATGTACTGAATGGAAGGATGCAGTGAATACTATGCATGAATGTGAAATAATCTGGCTGTGATGCATCATTTGAATGCATCTCCATGAAGAAACGCTTGTTCAAAACTTCAACGGTTGCATCTACTTCAGAAAGCTCTTTCTGTTGTTTCTTCCATATGAAAATGTGCAATTGGATTGTGGGTCAGGCAAAAATGACATACACTTTTGTAAGTTGGTCAATGTTGTTGTGCATTATAGGAGATGGAATTCAGCAAAGTTGTGAGGGAGAGTTTCTGTCGTAAACAGGCGACAGAAAAGGAGAATTCTGAATACGCAATAGAGAGGTTAACAGGCCGGATTAATCAAAGACAGCGGATATACTTGGAATTCAGTACACATCAGAATCGCTTACCGAGGATGTGAAGAGTACGGATATGCCAGAGGTATTGGACAAAAAGAATTATGCTGAAGAATTATTTGGGTAGAGACAAAAAAACTGCAGATGCTGGAAATTAAAGTAGAGTGGCAAGAAGCAGGAAAAGCACAGCAAGCCAGGCAGCGACAGGAGATGGAGAATTCGACATTTCAGTTATAAACCTTCTTCCGGACTGGCAGCGGGTGTGGGTCGCGGATGCTGAAGATAAAGCTCTTTTATCGCGACCTCCCCTCATACCTACCCCAAGTCCTGCAGAAGGATTAAACCCGAAAAGTCGACTTTCCACCTCCAGATGTCTCCTGGCTTGTTTTGTTCTTCCAGCCTCCTGTCTGTCTATTATGCAGAATTTATAACGGTGACTGCTTCAATTGTTCATCCTATCAACGATTTTTATGAGATAATATTACTCAGCTGACAGTTGCAGCTCATTATTCATTCCAGACAAAAATAATGTGCAACTGATAGAAGACATCTTGTGAGCCATTCAATTTCTGAGCAGATTCGTTGGCTGGAAGCGGAAATAAAATCAGCCAAAGACAATGGAATGCAGTGATAGAATCATAGAGTCCTACAGCACAGAGACTGACACTTTTACCCAAAATGGTCCATTGTATCCAAAATTTCCATTAAGGTTAAACACATTTCCATGTAATTGTCTCATACTCAAATAAATCTTTCCCATCCATGTATTTCTTCAAGTGTCTTTTAAGTGGTGTTAATGTGGCCGCCTCAAACAATTCCATTGGTCGGTCATTCCACGTACGGGCCACAATCTGTATAAAAACAGTGGCCATACAGGTTCCCTTTTGTTCTTTCCCCCTTACCTTAAACTTAAGCCCCATCGCTCTCTAACCCCAAACCTGAGAAAAAGACCGAGTGCCTTCACTCAAGCCATGCCTCTCATGATCTTACATACTTCTATAAGTTCTCTCCTCTTCTTCTACGCTCTAAATAAAAAAAGTCCTAGATTGTTCAACCTCTCCTGAAAACTCAGATCCGCCTGTCCTGACTAAAATCCTTGTAAATTTCATCCAGTTTAATAAAATTTCTTCTGAGACCACTGTAATCAAAACTGAATTAAATACTCGAGTGGGGCCGTCTCCAACGTACTGTATAACTGTAATGTTTCTTCCAAATTCACGACTGAATGCCTTGACTGGTGAAGGTCAGTTTGCCAAAAGCCTTCTCCAACGCCGTCTCTACCTGCGAATTCACTCTCAGAGAAACGTACAACTGAACTCCAAGGTCACTCTGTTATATTATAATCGTGAAGCTACGGACTTGATTTGACGATCCAAAATGCAGGACCACAAGCTTATTGATATTAAATTCCATTTGTCATTTCTCGTCCTCCTAATACAGCTGCAAAGCTGTGTCAGTCTCCTGCAGAGGAGGCAAAGAAATAAATAAAACACAAATAAAAACGAAAGAAAGGAAGGAAGATAGGACGAAGAAAGGAAGACATAAAAATGGAAGAAATAAATAAAGACAGAAAAAAGTGAAAACACGTTAGGAAGGAAGAAAGAATGACAGAATAAATAAATAAATAAAGGATGGAAGGATGAAAGGAAGAAAGGGAGAACGAGGGGGGAAAAGGAAGAAAGGGAGAACGAACGGGAGAAAGAAAGAACGGAAAAGAAAGAAAGATAGATAGATAGATAGATAGATAGATAGATAGATAGATAGATAGATAGATAGATAGATAGATAGATAGATAGATAGATAGATAGATAGATAGATAGATAGATAGATAGATAGATAGATAGATAGATAGATAGATAGATAGATAGATAGATAGATAGATAGATAGATAGATAGATAGATAGATAGATAGATAGATAGAAAGGAAGGAAGGAAGAGAGATAGGAAGAAGAAAGAAAGTAAAAAAAAGAACGGAAGGAAGAAGGGAAGGAAGAAAAGAAGCCAGGAAGGAAAGAAGAAAGAAAGCAAGAAAGAAAGCAAGAAAGAAAGAAAGAAAGAAAGAAAGAAAGAAAGAAAGAAAGAAAGAAAGAAAGAAAGAAAGAAAGAAAGAAAGAAAGAAAGAAAGAAAGAAAGAAAGAAAGAAAGAAAGAAAGAAAGAAAGAAAGAAAGAAAGAAAGAAAGAAAAAAAGAAAAGCAGAAAGAAAGAATGAATGAAAGAAAGAAAAAAGGAAGATGGAAAGCAACAAAGAAAGAAAGAAAGAAAATGAACATGGAAATAAGGAATCCATTTAGAAGAGGGAGAGAACCATAGAGTATGAAGAGCACACAAACACGCCGTTTGGGAACCTTGCACAGCAAAATGTCACCAATTGATCGCTCTGTCGACAGACGAGTCACTAATATTTGTAATCTTTCCATACACATCCTGTTTCATTAAAAGTGACGGGACAAATGCACAACGATTCGGTGCTCTATCTTCATCGATCAGAGCATGGAGTACAGGAATTGGGACATTCTGTTATAAGATGGAAGTAAGGACTGCAGATTCTGGAAATCAGAGTCGAGAGTGTGGTGTTGTAACAGCACAGCAGGTCATGAAGCATCCAAGGAGCAGGCAAATCTCAACAAAAGCGCTTCATCAGGATCCTGAATTTGGATAAAGCCACACTTGGAGTACTGTGCATAATTGATTACGCACTGCTCTCGGAAAGGTGCTATCAAACTGAAATGGTAAAGAAAAAATAAAAAAATCTTAACCAAACTGGACAGTTTAATTTTAAAAGAAAACGCTGAACAGACTGGCACTGTTTTTTCCCTCTGCTGCACAGAAGGCTGAGTATTGATCTAACACACGATGAGGAAATCCTCATGGACAGAGACAGGGTTAAAGCCAATGTCCTTTTCCAAGAGTAAAGGAGTCCACAGTCGAGGGCAAGAAGTTGAAGGGAAAAGTTTTTTAGAAAAACCTAATGAGCAAACTTGTTTCAAACAGAGGCCAGACTTGTCTGGAACAAGCTGCCAGATGATTTGATTCGGTGAGTACAACTACAGCAGGTAAAAAACATTTGGACAGGTACACTGGTAAGTTTTTAGAGGGATAATGTTCTAAAGCAGGAAAATGGGACGAGGTGTTTCACACAAATGGATGATTTCGGTTCAACGGTCTCTTTCTGTGGTGTGGTTGTGTGATGCTAAGATGATGGACAATGTCTGAGGTTGACACGTCAGTACAGGGACTCAGCGTCAACGGCTATGCGCCATGTACTGCTGTTACTGTCCAGAGGATGATCTATCGCAGACTCCTGCGGTGCCAGTATAATACTGTGTTTGTTTTCATCGATTAACATAAAATGTGAGAGCATCGAGAAGCTGCTGGAGACACTGACTAGAAAATTTACCATCACTCTCACGGTCTCCAGTATCAAATACGCAAAGCTATTGCATATAAGATGGAAAGCACGCACTTCATACACCACGCATCACTGGCAGCGACATGACAATCTGGGAATTATACCGCATGTGGCCTCTTTTGAATAACAGAAGGCAAAATAATTATCCCATCCAGCGACATCACATCTCTCATTCGGCGAAAGTTATTCTCAGCAAAGTGATGGACAGTGTCATTGGCGGATGCATCAAAACATACAGGCACAGCTTGTTGCATTTCTGTGTCGGGGAGGGTGAGCAGCAAGAAATCATGGTTAAGGTGACACAGTTAGGAAAATGCATGACGGCATGACAACTGAATATAAGGAGTTAGGAAGGAGGAGAAAAAGAAGCACCACAAGAATAGTAAACTCTGGTGTTCTCCCTCTGCCACACGCAGAGGGAAAGAATAAGAAGATTTGGCAGGAAAATGCTTGGCTGAAGTGTTGATGCAGAGTGCGGGACAGGATTTCAGATTTGTGCAACATTAGGTTCTCTTATGAGGGAACTTTGAAATGTATGGAAGGGTTGGGTTGCACCTGAACTCGAAGGGGACGACGATCCTTGCTGGAGGTTTGCTAGGGATGCTGGGGAAGCTTGGAATGAGGTTGGCCGGGGTGAGGGTGTTTGTGACACATAGCATCAGGTGAGAAGATTCCTCATTTGGTTGGATGGCAGATGTAACAAACAGAAAGACTTTGAGGAAGGTTCACCAAAAATGGTAAAACTATGTGACTCCACGCAGAAAGACAGAAGAAAGCAATGCTGAGACAAGAGCAAAAGTAAGAAAAGAAATAAAAGTAAAATTGGGCGACAGAAATAGTTCCAACGTCTGGAAGATAGCAAGATTCGACAGGAACAATGAGGAAAACGGCAGCATTAAGAATGCCCGTAGTATTCGAAATAAATTCAATGAACTTCTGCAAGTCGCTACAAAGGATTACCATTACAGAAACGGGGTTGCAGCAATACGATGGCTATTAACTAAATATCCAAGGATATCTTGTAATCAGCAAGGACAGGCAGGACGATGGGAGATGGTGTCACACTCTTAATTAAGGATCAGAATCGGGCAATAGCGAGAGACGACACAGATGTCTGAGAAATATGTTGAATCCATTTGGGTGGAAATCAGGAATAGTAAGGAAAAGAAGTCAGCTGAGGAGGATTCTGCTGGCGACCCAATAATGGCACGGGCAATCAATCAAGAAGTAACTGACGCAAGTATGAATGGAACAGCAGCCGTCATGCAGGTGTTCAACATGTACACTGACTGGCCAAATCAAGTCTGTTGAGGCAGTATTAAGACGAGTGAAAGTAACACATCCATGAAAACAATCTTGAACAGCATGTTACCGAACCTACAAGAGAGCGTGAAATCTGAGATCTGGTCCTCTGTAACCAGACTGGAAAACAGAATGATATTGTATTTAGGAATCCTCTCAGAAAGCGTGCTCACAATATGGTCGAACTTCGGACACAAATTGACACTGAAATAATATCACTAAAAAACAGGGTGTTATGCTTTCAGCAACCTGGATGGATTCTAGGGGACTTAACGATCGTTCGACCCTCACGTTTGCTGAACTTTACTCCTATAGTGAGAACATTTGAATTGATAACCTGATCTCCCATCATATCCTTAACATCATTCTTTGGCATGTGAGACATATTCTCCACTGTGAAGACTGACAGAAAATTGTTATTCAAGGCCTTGCCCGTTTCATCGTTGCCCAACGTTAATTGCCCTTTCGCATCCTGCAATGGCCCGAACTCTACTTTAGACAGCCTTTTATGTTTTCATAATCATAAAAACGTTTCCTACCTGATTATTTACTCTGTGTTGGTTCGCATTTATCGTCTATATTTCCTTTCTTGGGCAGTAGTCACACTAATTTAGATGGAATAGATGGGACCTTACAGAAACATATAAAGTTATGGAAGGGATTGTTAAGAATAAGGCAAGAAAATTGTTTTTGCAGCTGGGTGAGACTAGAACTCGATACATGGCCTCAAGGCTAGGGGGAGTAAAATTTAAGACAGTGATGGGGACGAACTGGTTTTCCCAGAGAGTAGTGAATCAATTGAATTCTCTGCACAAGGATGCAGTAGACGCAGCTTCGTCTATGAGAAAAAGATAAGTGATATTAAAAATAGCTTGTTTGTTAAATTTGATGGTAATGTCAAATAAATTTTTGGAAACGACAAGAATTCAATTGCAGACGAGGCAGCATAAAGACGAAAATGATATGATACAATTTCCGTAACGGTTAAAAGCCGATCATAAAGACAATGAGACGAAAGACTGAGCCGAAGAAAGAGGTAAAACTTGAGAAGGATGAAAACCAGAGAGACGAAAGGTAGAAATACAGAGACCTTGAAATTAAGGAATTGGCTTAAAAGATTGTAGGGTAATTTAGGAGGTAGACAACGTGAGGAATAGAGTGAGGATGAGCAAACCCATCGTACTGAAAGGCCTGGTAAGAATCGGTCTAAATATATCCAAGCATTGTCTGAATTTGATATAAAGGAAGCAGAAGTCTTGTTCATTTAATTTGAGAAAACGACTAAAACAGTAAAGTGGCCAGTGACTATGGTGGTTCGTCGATCCAATCAGAACTGGTAGGTAGATCTCATAAGGTGTTATTACAAGAGTATCTTGAGAGTCTTTGGAAGTGAAGGAAGCTCTCTTAAACGCACATGAGCTGGTGGCACAGGTAGAAAGAGACCATATCTGAATCTAACGAGGGACCAGGTTAAACATACATTGAATGTGAAAGGGACAAACAAAACAATGCTGACAGATGAGTACAGACATTAAAATATTTCATATTTGTAATTCTTAAGGGAGCCGACTGTTTCGGAGCCATTGAAATATTTACTTCCAGAGGTAGTGAGAACTCACGAGGAAGAGCAGAGTGACAACGACAGCATCAGCAGTTAAAATGGCTGAATATTATGGACTGGTTTATGAATTATGGTTTGGTTTGGGTGTGCTGTCAAGAAGTGAGGCGGGAACGACAGGTTCCTTATTATGGGAGTCGAGGAAATTAGATCGTCTGAAATTTTGAGACTTGTTTCAAGGAACGTCTTTTTTTTTCGTGAAAGGCTGCCACAGGTTCACTGTCTTACTACAATTTCTCGAGTTGAATACTCAGCCTATGTTTATACAATGATGCATAAAACGTTGCTTGTTTTACTTAGATTACATTCCGCAATCAAGTAATGTAGAATGCAATAATTCAACATAACCAAAAGCACAGTGCCATTTCTCTCTTTATACTGGATTTTTCTCAAAGACAGAGAGACTAAGGAGTGTAAGATGCACTCTCTACAATTCGTCAAATAATATGACACAACGTCAGTCTTTATCACCAGAATTGCGTTTCGTTGACAGCTGCAATTCTGAGTGCCGGGTTACCTTGGTCAAGTGTCCGATCATGCAGCAGTGTGTCAATTCCTTACTGCTTCCACAATACCCTCCTTGTTGACCTTCCAGATCAAAATATAAGTTTACAATACCGATTCATCCGATAAAGGGAGCGCACTTCCTTCTGGAAAAAGGGAGCATATTATTTTTTACTTTCTCATCGTAGGAATCGTGATGGGACAGGGTCCAGTAAATGATTACTGGTTTTGGACTAAAAAATGTGGAAGGAACAAACGGCGCCCAACAACAGCCTATAATTCTCGGTAGGATGTAAAGTATCTGGAATATGATTGCAAAGGTGACGATCCCAATACATGGAAGTTCCCCTTTTATCCATCCAGGCGAGTTCGAAAGCTATCCTGAATGAAAACAAGAGCGTAATTTCGTAATTTCTGTGATTCACAAAATCGGATAGATTTTCTGAATTATCTGGTCGGGGGTACAGCATTCCACAACAATAACAGCAAAATGTCACCCCCCCCTGCAATATTAGAAAACCGACGGCCAAGCAGTTTAAAGGGACGGCTGTTCTATATTCAGCATGCTCAGTATTGCTCTCGGTCAGGCCTTCAGTGCTATCATTGTCGACAATTTCCAACACTATTTCTAATTTGCCAATTCTTGGGAATGCCACCAGGTTCAAATAGGAGCAGAAGATGTTGTGGATCTGTTTGCCGAGCTGGGAATTTGTGTTGCAGACGTTTCATCCCCTGTCTAGGTGACATCCTCAGTGCTTGGGAGCCTCCTGTGAATCGCTTCTGTGTTGTTCCCTCTGGCATTTATAGTGGTTTGTCTCTGCCGCTTCCAGTTGTCAGTTCCAGCTGTCCGTTGCAGTGGTCGGTATATTGGGTCCAATAGGAGAAGCCTTGCCCACCTGGGAGAACAAAAAGGTGAAGGAAATCTTGAGCTTCAGTGTAAAGGTAGCTGAAAATGTGTTGCTGACCTGCTGCACTTTTCCAGCAACACATTTTCAGCTCTGATCTCCAGCATCTGTAGTCCTCACTTTCTGGTCGGTGTAAAGGTATGCTACATAAAACTATGATGCGTGTTAAGACATATCCCATTGTTCCGTCATTACACAGCTGACAGGTGCTCTTGGCACTCATAATGCAAGGCCACACACCTGCACTTTTCAGGGGGGAGCAGCCAACTGCACTCAACAATCTCTTGCCCAATGATCCTTCTGACCACAGCGAATGAAACCTTTATTATTCTTGGACTAAACCATCCACTGCCAACCCATCGAACTGGTGTGGGTAATACTTTTGGTACATTCGTTACAAGATTGGTTACGTTGGAGAAACTGGCATTCAGACCCTAAGACACCTGATTAAATCAACCACATCAGTCCACATAAATGAGCGATTTAAAAACAGCCCTGCAATTCTGCCGATGCCAGATGAGATTGATAATTTTGAAAGCCTGAGCGAGCTGGCGCTCAATACATTTTTTTTTTGTTCCCAGGGGTGCTCCCACAAATGATTTCGACTGGAATGGAGCTTCCACGTGGAGTCGGAAGATGTAGTGTTAGACATTCGTGAATAAGTTGCTTCACTACTCATTACTTAGTGGGACTTTCACTTTTCTGAGAAGAGCTTGAAATAGGCTTACATGAAATAAAAGATTGATTTTAGGAAGAAAACTGTGCAGCAAATTTCGAAAATATTGAGGATAGACAAATCCCCTCCACCAGACGGGATATACCCGAGGTTTCTAAGGGAAGTGAGGGAAGAGATTGGGCCTTTGGCGCAAATCTTCGAATCCTCGCTCTCCACTGGAGTAGTGCCAAATGGTTGTCGGGTGGAAACGCCATTCCTATGTTCAACAAAGGGTAAAATGATAATGCTGATAATTATAGACCAGTAAATGTTATGTCTGTGGTGTTCAAATTATTGGAGACAGTTCGGAGAGACAGAATTTATGATTAATTGGAGAACCTCAGATTGATTAAAGATAGGCATTATGATCAGGTACAGTTCATGCCTCACAATCCTTCTTGAAAAGTTTGAGGATGTGACAAAATACGTTGATGAAATTAGAGTAGTGTTGGTGGTATATATGAGGTTCTACGGCGTTTGCTCATTCAGTCAGTAACGAGGCATGGATGCAACGCAACGTAATTGGCTGGGTCGAGAATTGGCTAGTCAATAGATGATAGATGGTGGTGGTAGATGGAAAGTGTTCAGCCTCAAACTAAGTGACCAATGTGCTGCAGAGACTGGTTCTGGGGCCTTTGTTCTTTGTGATTGTTATAAAGGATTTGGATGAGGAAGTGAAAGGATTGGGTCGTACGCTTGCTGATGCCACGAAGTTTGGCGGAGTGTAACAATCAGTGAAGGGCTGCTGTGGATCGCAATGAGACATTGGCAAGATGCAGAACGGGGTGGACAAGTAGCAGATGGTGTTCAACCTGGAAGAACGTGAAGTCATTCACTTTGGAAGATTGAAATTGAATGTAAAAATTACAGGTTTTAAGGCAGGATTCCTTGCAATGTGGAGAAACAGAGGGATCTTGTGTTCTTTGTCCACAGATCTGTCAAAGTTGCCACGCAAGTTGATTGGCTTGTTACTAAGGCGTCTGCTGTGTTGGCTTTCATAAACAGGGGGAAATGGCTTCAAGATCCACGAGGTTATGCTGAAGCTCTTTTGTGTCCCCGTTAGACCAAGCCTGGAATATTGTGCCCAGTTCTGTTCGCTTCATTACGGGAACGCAGTCCAAGTTTTAGAGAGGTTGCAAGCAAGATTTACCAGGATACTGCCTGGAATGGAGGGCATGTCTTACCACTAAAGATTGAGTGAGCTCAGCCTTTTCTCATTGGAGCAAAGAAGGATGAAACGTGAATTGAGAGATGAGGAGAGGCATAGACAGAGGGGCAAGACAAAGACTTGGGGGTGCATTGCCAGCAGAGGTTGTAGAATTAGATAGGCTAGATACATTTAAGCTACTCTTGGATTGGCAGATGGAATTTAGTTTAATAAAGGTTAAGTAGGATCATCTGTTTTTTTGAGTAGAACTGAATGCCAGCTCGACATTAATGGTCTGTTTTATGCTATACTGTTCTATGTTCTATGTTGTTAACTTGAATGGGTCCTTAATATAGGGGATGGAATCAGTAAGGCATTCTCCTTTCTTATGAAGGCATCGAGTGAGCGCCCCAAAAACACGATGCTGGCTAACCCCATTTTATGTGGCCTGCACAGCTTGATTCCGGGGCCACCCTTTCTGGCGATGTTTCCCTGACCCCACTCTTCCTTGTTGGGTTCCTCTTTCCAATACACATTTTCTATTTCCGGGACTGAGACAAGAATCCTTAGAAGCCACCATTGCATTGCAATATGCAATTTTGAGCAGACGAAGAATATACCCGTGTAAGGATGTCTCTAAATTTGGCAGGTATGGACAAGCCAGTTATTAGGCGCAGGCTTCCTCAATGGGTCAGGAGCCTCATTAATCATGTTTTAAACCTCAGAAGGGATCTAGGCTTCAGGTCAGCTCTATCATCGACCAGGATCCGGGCACACATGTGGCAAGATAAGTGAAATTAAAAGTTTCATTCGCATCAGTGGTGGCGGTGAGCTTTCTATATGCTATATCCAGGGGACGCATTTAAATCTGGAGGCTATTCTGCCTCATAATGGGGTGGGTAGAATCAGGTGAGGATATTGGCATGCCAGTAGTCTGCACTAATTCCCGGCACTGCGAAGTTTGATTCAACTTGGGGTGGTAGTGGTGTGGGGGGGTGGGCGGGAACTGTTGAAGCTGGCCGCAGCCAGGAGGATATTCTCCTAAATTGTGTCCTGCTGATATTCATTCTGAGGATACAGCCCCATCGATGGAAATGAAGGTGGCTTCTGAATTGCACTAGAATCTTTGCTTGTTTTACATTTGCGAGGTTGATGACGTTCAGCAACGTGTAAACATTTAATGAAACAATACATCTTATAGCATTTGTCCCAGTTGGATCGACAACACCTTCCTGGTAATTTCTTGCAATTCCTAATTTTATTTAAGCCAAACGATTCTTTATAGAGCCAACGGTCCTTGGACTATCTGGAAAGATCATGACAAAAGGGAATGACGCACCCACAATCTCGTGTTTCACGGAGGGCAGTAACAACAGTGACCCAGTGGAACGATGAGGACCACGACCTGTTACCGTAATATTACCAACTTATGATGCAATTTATTTTTCTCAGTGATTTTGCCTCAACGTTTCAGCTGTCCTGGTAAAACTGGATAAGATACACATTCTATAATTCAACAAAAGAAATCACACAACCAAAGTCGATATATCAAGCAATATTTATCCACGAAAGCTGCAAGTCTGAGAGGCAGGTTAGCTTTTCAGATTGGTCAAGTAACCCATCATAGGAAAGTATGTCAAGTCCTTACGACTTGCAAAATGGGGCACTGGCATTAGTATTGGAACAGAAGGGATCTGTACCGACACCTAAACCGGATTGGTGCCAGTGTTCCAGTGGAAAAGGTAACTCGGGTGATCAGGGCAGGGAAAAACTCCAAATGGAAGCGAAACTGCAGTTTACATCTGCGGTTGTGGAGTCAACTGAATTGAAAAGTATGAAAAAAAAGAGAAAATACGGGACAACTCAGGAGAGTTGATTAAATTTTACAGCAAACATAATACTGCTGAGTGTTTGGAATGGGTTAGAAACTATACATTAAATAAATTTGATTAACGAATAACAATCAGAACAGGTACGATCAATACAGAACTAAAGGTGGGATTTCCGAAATCATGCCATATACGAAATAAGGTAAATTAGTTTGTGGCGTGAAACAAAACTGGCAGGCATGTTGTCATGGGCGGTTACCGAGACGTGCTGAAAGGGAATCGGGACAAGTGACAAATTGTCTGTGGGTAACGATCTACAAAAAAATCAGACAGGTGGGCACGGTAAATGAAGGTAAATCTATAACAGTATATGAAGAAAGGTCAGGTGATGTAGAATCTGTGTGCGTAAGGATACGGAAAAGTTAAACAAAACTAGTCTGGTAGTAATCTACAGAGCTCCAAATCAGAGTCAGGATTTTGGGCATACGATAAACCAAGAGATAGAAGGGTTGGGCAAGTAAGTCAAGATTACAGTAATAATGATTGAATTCAATGTTCAGATAGAGTGGCAAAATCAGATTGGTCGTGGATCGCATCAAAACTTAGTTGCGGAACGTCTATGAGACATTTTCTTTCAGCACCTTTTGGTGGATCTCATGCAGAAGAGGCAGTTTATTATTTACTGTTTCTCAGTGACATAGATTTAATAAGGGTGCTAAAGTTAAATAAATTCCTGGGTCAGTGACCATGACATGCTGGAACGTACAATGCAATCTTTAGGGAGAAGATGGATTCTGGGCTAACAGTATAACAGTCGAAAGAAGGCAAGTACAGCTGCACGATGGTGGAGCTGACAATAATTGACTGGAAGATGACACCAGAAGAAATGACTTTGGAACAGCAATGACAGGTGCTTTCCGTGGAAATGAGAGAGAAACAGCAAAACTCCATCCGAGAAAAAACAAGTAGGCTAAAGCGAGGATGATGCAAATATTTGACGAGGGAAGTCAGGGACAGCACACAAGCAACAGGGAACGCGAATGATTTGGCGACTGCCAGTGGCAAGACTTGGGATTGGACGGTGGAAAAAGACCAACACAGGACACCGAAGAAAGAAATAAAGGAGGAGACGATTAAATATGAGTGTAAGCTTGAGAGTAATATTAGGACAGATTGCAGGTGTCTCTTTGGATATGTGAAGGGCTAGAGGGAGATAAAGGTTGTTAGTGGATCACAGGAAGATGATGGCGGATTAATTGGGAAAAAAATCAATTGAGGAAATGAATAAGCGCATTTCATCATTCTGCACAGTGCAAGAGATATGTAATATCACAAAAATGCAAGAGGGTCGGTTGAGGTGTGCTAGGGAGAGAACATGGGAATGGTGACCAGCACCGTTGAAGAAGCTGCTAGCAAAATTGAAAGGTCTGAAAATTGGATGATCGCGCGGGACGGATCCACTCGGCACGCAGCTCAGAATGAGATACCTTGAGAGACAGCGGAAGTTTTAGTTCTGATCATTTGGTATCACTGGAGTCAGGGGGATGCGATGAGATTCCCTGCAGTGTGGAAACAAGCCCTTCGGCCCAATCAGTCTATACCGACCTTGCGAAGAGTAACTCTGTCAGACCCATTGCCCTCTGACTAATGCACCTAATACTATGGGCAATATACCATGGCCTGTTCTCCTGAACTGCACATCTTTGGAGTGTGGGTGGGAACCGTAGCTCTTGGAGGAAACCCACGCAGAGTCGAAGAGAAGGTGCAAACTCCACACAGTCGCCCAAGGTTGGAATCGAACCTGGGACTCTGGTGCGATGAGGTATCAGTGCTAAACACTGAGCCACCGAGCAACCCCAAGGGTCTTAGACCATTTGAAAATCTTCTTGTTTCAGAAGGGAGTAAGTAAAAGAATTGGGATTTTTTAGTCGGTCAGCCAGACTCAGTTGTTGTTATGATTTTGGTGTCCATTATGAAGAGACAAATTTCTGGATACTTAAAAGTGCATGGTAAAATAGGGCAATGCACATCAAGGGGAGGTCATGACTGACAGATATATAAGAATTATTTGAGGAAGTAACAAATGGTGAGACCAAGGACAGGAAATGGATGCCATATACCTGGACTTCCAGAAGGCCTTTGTTATGATGTTGCACAGGAGGCTGCTCCGTATTACAGGCAAGGTGCGAACATAGATCGAAGATTGTTAGTCTGGCAGACGGTAGAGACTGTGAATAAAATAACCGTTCTCAGGAAGGAAGACACGACCAAGTTGTGTTCCACAAGTGTCAGTATTGGGACAACACGTTGTCTCTTTACACATTAATGATCTGGATGAATGAACTGAGAGGACTCTGGCGAAGTTTGCAGCTGATAGTGGATCTAAGAGCAGTTTATTTGAGGAGGCAGGGAGGCTACAAGAAGACGTGACAGGTTAATAGAGCAGGCGAAGAACTGGCACTTGAAATTCAATATGGGAAAGTGTTAGGTCATGCACTGTGGTAGGACGAATACACGCATGGTGTATTTTCTAAATGGGTAGAAAATTCTGAAATTGGAAGAGAAAAGGTCCTGTTATTTAAAATTTGCAAGTTTTGTCGAGTTAGGAAGGCAAACATTATACTTTCATTCATCTCGAGAGACGAGACTATAAAAACAGGAATGTACTCCTGAGGCTTTATAAGGTTTCAATCAACCCACGTTAGGACTGCAGTTAGCAATTTGTGGGCCCATTTCTTAGAAAAGACATATTGGCCCGGGAGTGGATCAAGACGTCGTTCAATAGAGTAATCGCAGGAATGGAAGGCTTTACATGTGATGAACATTTGAGGACTCTAGGACACATTGGATGGAGTTTAGAAGGATGAGGGGAGGCTCGGTCTGAAACTCACAGAATTCTGCACGGCCTTGACAAAGTGGACGTTGGGAAGTTGGTTCCATTGGCTGGAGAGAAGAGGACACGAGGGCACATCGGTCGTGTAAAGGGAATATTATTTAAGTTGCAAATCAAGAGAAACATCTTCAGCCAAAGAGTGGGCAATCTGTGATAATCATTGCCACGGAAGGCTGTGGGGGACACGGTACTGAGTATATTATTTATGTCGGGATAGGCAATTTCTTGATTGCCAAGTGGATGAAAGGTTAGGGGAGAAAGTGGAAAAATGGGGTTGCACAACTGTGGCAAAGTTTAGAGAACGGTTAAATTGGACGGGAGCGTTTACTAGTCAACATTTAAAAAATCACATTCTATGAGGAAACAGGAAGCCTCTTGATTAGAGAAGTTTATCTCCAGGTAAAATGACCACCAGCAAGTGGAAGCCCGTAAACGTGAATTAGCTGGATACCAAGAGTCGAAGCTCATTGTACCGTTGAGTTTGAAATGCAAGATATTCTGCAGTATAGAAACTGAATGTGAAGACATCTTGAGGCTTTAATCAGAAAAACGAGCAATGTATGGCTCAGGCACAGACAGCTGGGAGCAAGAGTTTCCCTGGCGGTACACAGGGATTCAGTAGTTGACTGAAGAAGGGATATCCACAGCTGAGACGATTAGTAGGTTGCATTCAAGTATGACCTCTACGTAGATTAAAGGGATTAAAGGGAGCATCTGGAGAGAGTAGGAGCACTGAAGTTCAAAAGTGGACATATGGGTAGAAATGCAGGACATGTGCGCGTTGTGAACATCTCCTTTGTGTTTTTCGTGGAGAATGCCATTAAGACTTGGGAACTTGGGAAGTTAGTTGTGATATTTTGAACAGTTCATATTACAGTAGAGCGGATGTTAGATGTCTGAGAATGCATAGAGGTTTGACCATATATATTCAAGAACACAGTAAGAGGCGACAGATAGAATCACAGAGCCCCTGGCCGGCATAATCCCCTCATCTTTAGACACTGGTGAGGTTCCAGGAAAAAAGTAAGTATAGCGATATTGTGATCGGATTCAAGACAGACAACATGAAAAAAAAGTAATGCGAATGATAGACTTGTACGCCTAACATTTGTGATAAGTAAGATTTTGAGAAGAATATAAGAGATAGGTCGTACATGCATTTGGTAAAATAAGGTTTGATTAGGAATGGTTAGCATGCTTTTAAGCGTGGGAGATCAGGCCCACAAATTTGATCGAGCTTTTTAATGAAGTAATAGGAAGCTGGGGGAGGGCAGGTTGGTGAACGGAACCGGTAGGGATTTTGATAATGTTGCACATTCTCGGTTGATCTGGAATGTGAGATCATATGGAATGGAGGCGGAGATGATAAATTGGATACACAATTGACTTTACCGCAGTAAACTCAGGTTAATGGTGAAGGGATACTTTTCAAACTGGAGGCCTGTGACGAGTGGAGTGCCTCAGAGTATGCCTCGTTGCTGGTCCCATTATTGTTTGCTATTCACATGAATTGGAAGAAAAACGTACAAGGCGTAAAAAGAAAATTTGCAGATCTCACGAAATAAGTGTCACAGTGGAACTTAAGGAAGGTTATCAGAAATTGCACTAGGACATTGATCAGCTGAAACAGTAAGCCAAGAAAAGTCAAATGGAGTTTAGTGAAGAAAAGTGGAAGATTTTGAATTTTGGAAATTCTATTCAAGGTAGCTGTCATATAGTGAATAGTGTGTAGTAGGCCTTAAGGAGTGGAGGCGAACAGAAAAAATGTTTTGTTCAGATTCTCTGTAAGCAGACTCACAGGTATACAGGACATTGAAGAAGTCTTTCGGTACACTGGCATTCGTCAGTCAGGGCATTCAGAATAGAGGTTGGAAGATTATGTTGCAGTTGGACAGGACGTTGGAGAGGCAGCGCTTGGAGTATTGTGTTGAATTTCGATCATCTTGCAATCGGAGGAATATTATTTAACTGGAAAGAACGCTGAAAAAAGTGGCTTGTTGCTAGGACTCAGGATGGACAAGGTTGGATTTTTCTTTCGAGCGTAGGAGACTGAGGGGGGATCTTATGGAAGTTTGTGAGACCATGAAGAATGGATAGTTTGAGTTGCACACATTTTGTTTCGCAGGTTTCCTGAATTGAGCGTGGGAAGTCATCAGTTCAATGTTTGAGGAGAAAGAAAGGAAGAGGAACTGAAGTAGAACTTCTTTACTTAGAATGTGGTACGGATATGGAATGAGCTACCAGACGACGTTGCTGTGGCGAGTACGTTCAGAACATTTAAAAGCCGTTTGGGCAAATGCATGAACAGGAGTATTAAGGAGGATATGGGCTATTTGCTGGGGAATGGTGCAAGCGTGGATAGACTTTCTGGTCTGCATGAAACTGTTTGCTTGAAAGTGCCTGCCTCCTCGCCGGGGGTCTCTTTGAATCTCGGACCCTAGAAATCAAAATAAAATCCACAATTTTGCTCACAGAGATCAAGTGTTAGCGTTACTTTCAGTAAATGTGTTTCGACGCTGCTGCTTCAACAAAACAAAACAGCGAGTAAGAAATTTGCCTCACTCATACAGGGTATTTGGTGCATATGAGGAGGTGAACAAACCCATCTTAACTGCATCTGAGCTTGTGCCAGCGTTTCATGACGCTAACGAGGCAAACGACATTGAGTTGGAAAGGATCAAATAAAGTAATTTTATTTAAGTGAAAAAAACTAAGAGGGAGTTTTATGTTAGAGGAGAGTATGGAGTACTCATGTGGAAGGCACAGCGTTAAAACGGCAAGATTCACAGCCGAAATGATCGATAATTATGAATTGGTTCAGAAGTCAAAGTTTGGTTCTGACATCAATTTCAGTCCATGAGGGACAGACATTAGGAAAAGAGAAAATCTGGCGTGGCAAGGAAAGTTTGGAACTCGGTGAGCATAATCAGGATGAAGGAATAGCTTCAAACTGAAAGAGAAGTTGGAAAGTTCCCGTATTTTCACTGCACTGAAGTAGGACACGTTAATAACAATCTTGATGAGTACGAAAAAGCATGGGAAGCCAGAAGTAGGAAACATATAAAGCCAGTGAATTTTGTCGAAGTGATAAAGTAAGGCAAAGTGGAGGCTAAACGCCTACACCAGAATGTTCAAGACAGTCGGAGGTTGAATTAGAAGGAAGTGTCAGACCTTTACAAACTACATACCTGCCAAGTTAAAACTTACTCGCATAGTAGCAGCAGGTAAAGATGTTACAATAGGAAGGTATACAGGATCCTCACATTCTTTGATGTTCAAAAATGAGAACATACGTACCTATGAAGACTAGTTATCGGAGTATATGAGAGTCATTGGAACTCAGTGTGAGAGAAGAAGTGTTCAATTTTTAAAAAATTGAGGAAAAAGTGTCAAGTGAAGTGTGGAGAAGTCGTGGGAGGAAACGGGGCAAATTCTCAGTTCCAAGAACACAATCTGTTATAGCTATTCATATAGCTAGTTCGGAGTTAGGAATGCTGGCTACTCTAGTTGAATAGACAGTTGTTTACTTCAGGAGAAACCCAGGACTGCAAATGCTGAAAACCTGACATGAAAAGTGTGGCGCTGGAAAAGTACAGCAGATCAGGCAGCATTCGAGTAACAGGAGAATCCATTTTCGGGTATAAGCCGTTCATTAGGAATGTGGAGGGTGTGGACGTGGGCAAGGTATCCTTGCTGTGATTGGAGCAATGGAGTTCAAAGGTGGAGGTGCAGCAAGTGAAGGAGATGCGCTGGAGAGCATTATTAAACGTGTCAGAGAGAAAATTGTGGTACTCGGGATACGAAAAAGTCTGGGATACGTTGGAGTGGAATTGCTCCCTATGGGAGCAGATGCGGTGGAGACAGAGGAATCAGAGTAAGGGACAGTGATATTACAGAAGGGAGGAGGGTTTACTCCACGTAGCTGTGGGTATTCGCAGGTTTGAATTAGATGCCCGTGTTGGGTCAGTTGCCGGATTGATTACAGAGAGTTTCAGGTGGGGGAGGGCTGTATCCGAGCTGGTTCAAATGAACTTGAGTTCAAGGAGAAAAATGGTCGTAAAGTTGATGTACTGGTCAACCTCCTCGTGGGAGAACGAGATGACGCTGATACACTCATCAATGTAAGGGAGGAAAAGATGTGGAATCATGCCAGTGTTAATGCTGAAGATGGACTGATCTACATATCCGACGTAGAGGTAGCTGTAGGTAGGGCCATGGCTACCCATTTGGCCTGATGGAAGTGGGAGAATTCGGATGAGAAATTGTTGAAGGTGCGGACCAGTTTAGCCAATCGAATGAATGTATCATGGTAGTATTGGGGTACTGGTTGGGTTAGCGGCAGGGATGGAAACGTAGTGCTTGCAGGTCTTCACCATGATGGATAGAGGCCTACAGGGACTGGATGCCCATTGTAAAGATGAGGTGTTTTGGGCCGATGAAACAAAATCCACGGAGGAGCTGGAGTTTGTGGGTGGTATCCCAATCGTGTGTGGGTTGTTCCTTGACCAAGGGAGAGCGGATGTTGAGCTATTACTGCAAGCATATCCCAGGAGTTTTGCTCACTGTGTGGTAACAACAAATTACAAATTGAAAAAGGAGAGAGCACAGAGATCAGATAAGGACCTACAAATGGATTTTGCAGAGACCCTGTTTGATTCGATGGTTGATAGAAAACAGGAGTAAATGGGTGATAAAGGAGAGATCTTCAGCTCAGGAAAATTAACCGAGTTACAGCTGAAAGGTGCGAAACGGAAGGAATTGATCAAAAAGTATAATCCAAAGAAGACTCTAGATGCATCTCCGTGTGTTGGATTCTAAAAAGTGGTATCTTAATAATGAATTGAAGGCCACCACATATTCAGTCAGATAGGGATGGTCTGAAGTACATTAAGCCAAAGAGCTGAAGAAAGGAGGTGTTGCGGGTAACACGTGCATTACTGCGACGTTATTTAGGAGCAAGAAAAATTCAAACTGAAATATAAAAACCTTTTTAACTGGCTTGTACCTTCCAAGAATGTAATTGAATTTTGTCAGTCATGTTATACCTGTCAAGTAATTGGAAAACCGCGGTTAGTAGTAAAATTCGCAACTTTATAGCAATTTCTGCGTTTGAGGGACCTCTGACAAGAGTCTTAATTGATTTTGTAGGATCGCCTACGTAGAACAAAAAGTGGGAATCAATGTGTGTTAACATAAGTGGATGTGTCCACGAGACTTGCACACGCACTTCTTTATGCAATATCCCATCTCAACTGATCCCACAGAGACCAAGGGTCACACTTTCAACCAAAATTAAGCAATGATATTACGGACAGCTCAGGAATAAAGTACTTCAAATACAGTGCGCCCCATACAAAGTTGCATAGAGGGCTGGAAACATGGTGTCAGACATTAAAGACTATGTTCAGAGCTAACATTCAAGACTAATCAAATGATTGTGATGAAGTAATTCCATTTGTAGTTTTGTGAACAGAGATGCATGAAATGAATTGAACACATTCTGTCCACTTGAAATCGTTTTCCATTATGAAGTGAGAGGAAAAATAAAATTGATTCAGGTGAAATTCGGAGACATAATTCAAATACCATATTTTTGGGCTATGTGTCAAATTTTGGGGCACACTTGAATAGAGCAGTGGAGATGGCTACACAGCATTTAAAACTTTCACAGCATACAATGCAGGAAGCAGACACGAAATCGAAAACACTGCAATTTTTCAACTGGAGACCAAGTGTTAGTGGCACTTCCAGTGGCAGGTGAACATTTAAATCCAAGGATTACGAGACCTGATCAAATCGAAAGGAGATTGTGAGCTGAACAAGTTGGTAAGAACTCCACAGAGAAATAAAGATCACAGAGTGTGTCGTGTGAATAAGCACAAAAGTATTTTCACAGGATGAGACAACTCGGGGAGAATGTGTTATTGATTGCAAAACAGAAGGAAGAACCAAGTTCAGAACATTCTGAATTGGACTCTCCCCAAGTTAGGTTACTGAATGGGGAACATGTCAAAACTTGGGATAATTTTTTGAGTTACTTTCTCGTGGAAAACCCGAAAGACCTCATACACTTAAAGCGATCGTTATGAAGATGTGGGTTTGCTGTATCTTTAAGAGAGTTCAAAGATAGCAGAACTACCTGACAACACCAAATGTCCTGAACAAGATATAATGTAAAATGTGGTTCAGTAACTGGGTAGCTGGTTGCCTGGAAACGACCGCATAGATTTGAATTAGGTCAATTATTTTAAATTATACATCCCACACAAAAAGAAATGAAACTCTAACTACATCTAAATTTAGTATATTGACAATCTGAAAAGCCAGTGACACAATCAGATGGTTTGGAGGTGTAAGACCGGGCAAAATTGAACAGTTGGGAGGAGAACTGTCACGCCATCAGCATCTGCAGGCAGCCCGGATAATCGCTAATTTAAAGGTGCATTTGTTGAAAAGTGACCTGTGAGACAGAAATCCCGAAGAAGAAAAGAAGATCGATGCAGAAAAGATTCGAAATCTGGCTAGTTTTGAAAACTTGTACTGTTGGTAAATCTTAATCGCGGGGGTTTAATAAGATTAGTAATGTAGAAGGGCAAGGTAAAAGATAGGTTAGAGGGGTGAGTTGTGAATAGTTGTTAGGTAAGTATTCTCAAGGAATAAAGATGTGAATTCTTACTTTAAATAGTTGTTGACCTCTGTCATTTTCACAGATTAGTGCAAGAATTAAACCATCTCCGTGTTGCTGGTTTAAATTGAGCAGGCGGCTTACCCTGTGTGTGTTACTGTTACAGAGCGAGACAGTTTGAACAAAGCTGGAAAATTTGACCTAATTATGCCTGATGTCGATATCAGAGATGCTGTTCCGATGCAGCAACATCCTTATCGGTATAACTCTCTAATGTTGGCAAAGTTTCAAGACGTTTGAATGCACGCACCAAGACGACATAGTCAAAATGGGTTACTATGACTGGATCTTACTTATAGTAATGGTGTCAAATTCAGATGCATATCAAGCTTATGAATGAACTATTTAAAAGTGAATGAAGTACCAAAATTTAATTCAGATACGCTTACACATGTGGAAGACTATGTTGGAGAGATTAAACAAGCAATTGATATTTCTGTTTGGATTTGCTCAGAGGATACTGGCAGGTCCTGTTGTCCAAAATAACGAATATAGTACAGGCTTTCCTCAGACAGAATGGACTGTCTCAGTTTAAAGTCAAACCATTTGTTATGAATAATGCACCGCCACATTTCGATGACTAACCAACAAAATCATTTCTGGCATACCAAATTGCACAGTAAATATTTATGACCTGGTGATTTTTAGGTGCACATGGAAAAAACATTTGCCAACTGTATCAGAATTCTTCAAACGACTTTACCAAACTTTACCAAACTTTACCACGAAGTCAACTTCGTGGGTAATATTATTGGACATAGACAATTGCCCCCACGGAATGTAAAAACAAAGCTGAGTCGGAAATTTCCCATGCCATCGACGAGAAAAGCAACGCTATCGCTCGTATTATTAAGTGGATTTTATTCGGAATTCGCACCACGTTTTCGCAATGTGGCTGCTGCATTCCCTGAATTACTGAAGTAAGGCAAGACGTTTCAGTGAATGACAGATTGTCAGAAAGCGCCGGCAAGCGGCCCAGTATTAACCACAACCTAATAACACAAATAGTCAACTTATCTATTATTTCAAGTATGTGAATGTCAGCAATGTAATATATATATATGTTGGAGTGTAGTAAGATTGCAAGATTAGATTTTTTTTCAGATTACATTACAGTGTGGAAACAGGCCCTTCGGCCCAACAAGTCCACACTGACCCGCGGAAGCGTAACCCACCCATACCCCGACATTTACCCCTTACCTAACACTACGGGCAATTTAGCATGGCCAATTCACCTGACCTGCACATCTTTGGACTGTGGGAGGAAACCGGAGCACCCGGAGGAAACCCATGCAGACACAGGGAGAACGTGCAAACTCCACACAGTCAGTCGCCTGAGGCGGGAATTGAACCCGGGTCTCAGGCGCTGTGAGGCAGCAGTGCTAACCACTGTGCCACCGTGCCGCCCCACTTATAGAAGTTTTAAAATGAAGGCAATCTTGGATGCTGATAGGTCAATTCATGTATTGACGAATGAGTGACAACTCTGCTTCTTTCATGAGGTTATTTAGACGTTCGTTCATTCTTCAGAAAGACAGAGATCCCAAATGCTGGGATAAATCTCCCTCAAAACGCTTTCAAAACATATGTATCATGATGGCGAGCGGCTAGTTCTCCCAGTTCAGGTTTTTCTTTCTACTTTCAATTTATCAAGCAATCAGCATGAAGCTGCTGGCCAGGTGTTTAGCTGGGGACCAAAGAACCAGCTCCATGCTGATTCTCTCTCTCCCCTTCTCTCTCAACTATCTATTTATCTCTCTGCAAACCCTCTCCTGTAAGAATCTTTACTTGAATGTACCTTTTTGCTCAGAGGGTTTATAGGATATTGCAGTAAATCGAAACATATCTTTGTTAAATTGCATGTTCGTGTCAGTTTGTTCTCAAACAGTTAAGTCATTCTGAATTTGGTTTCGTTTTGTTTGTGTGTAAATAAATTCTGTATTGTTTACAACCGAGTGTATTGACCAATTGTGACGCGCCTGGAGCAAACGTCTGCTCAAATCAATTAGGAAAGTTACGCTCTGGGCAAACTTTTTAAAAATGCTTTAAGGGAGTCTTGATTTCAAAATTAAGTGTTAGTGAACATTATCACAATCAAAGGAGATTGACCGAAGTGAATGATTTGATAAGGATTCCACATCGAAAGAAATCTCACAGAATATGGCATGTGGATATGCTCATAATGTATTATGATTGGAATGAAAAACTAAATCAGAGTGTTTAGGGTGCAGGTTTGTTCGCTGAGCTGTAAGTTTGATATCCAGCCGTTTCATTACCTGGCTAGGTAACATCATCAGTGGCGACCTCCAAATGAAGCGATGTTGTTGTCTCCTGCTTTCTATTTTCATCTATGTAAAATATAAATGAGTAGCAGGAGACAATAGCTTCGCTTCACTTGGAGGTCGCCACTGATGATGTTACCTAGCCAGGTAATGAAACGTCTGGATATCAAACCTCCAGCTCAGCGAGCAAACCTACACCATAATCCTCAACCTGAGCTACAAATCTTCACAAACCTTGCAAAAAGAAGAATGTGTTACTTGTGACACACAGATTAAGAACCAAGGATTATGAATTGGGCATTACTTACATTATCTTGGACAATGAGAAATTTTCAAAAAGTCAGGGATACATTATTGAGTTACCTTGCAGAGGAAAACCGAAACGACCTGAAAGAGTAAGTGATGCTCCATGGCAAGATATGTGGGGTTGAGCTGGTGAAGAACTCATCTGATTATGCATAATGTAGACCGAGGAAATGCTATTCCAAGTAAACAGCAGCCTTATCGACTTATTCCAGTAAATTGACACAGGTTCATAAAGAGATTGAACGCATGCTGTAAGACAGCATATAGGATGTGAGTTGCACTTACCGCAGGCTCATCCATCGTAATGTTGCTAAACCCAGATCATACCCAGCACTTAGATGTAAACAATTGAAAAACCACTGCAGGTACAAAATGTGATTCTTCTCCGATTCTGCAATAGAACTTCGCATTGAAAAGGTTAGAAAAGCTAGGTATATTTCTATCTCAGAAATATATTCACAGGATGCTGACGGGTGCTTTTTATCTGCAAAAGTGAAGATAAATTTCGTTTTTGAAACAAGGAATGAACTGTATCGATTTAATTCATGCTATTTGGTATGAAAAATGTGGCATCACATTTCAGAGACACAGCAATAAAGTCATTTCCATATTACACAACTGCGTAGTGTATATTGAAGAACTAGTTTTTTTGTCACACATGCAACAGAAATTTTCAGAATTTATTGAAATGATTCGATTGACTTTCCAAGATAGGCTCGTTGACAAAGCTGACTCAGAATTAATTCGTGAAAGTCCAAGTTATTATCCTGGGCCGTGTTACTGGATATGCACAAATGCCCCAAGGAATGTGAAAACAAGTGTAAGTGTGGAGTTCCCCATGCCACGATAAAGAGAATAGTATTATATTTCCTGGGATTTAGTGGGTTTTATCGGAAATTCATACCAAATGTTAGAAGAGTGCCTGTCTCAGTAACTGTTTAATATCTGTCTTGCCTGTGATGCTTCTAAAGCAGTCTATATGCTCTCACATAGTGAGGTGATCAATTATGCAAGCTGTGTAGATGTGCCGCATCATAGCAAGACAGAAATTGAGGAAGCAATTTCACAGGACAAGATGCTCACGAAGAATGTTGGGCGGCAAATAAATACAGAGGATGAGAGGCACAGTGGTGGGAAAGTTGATGGTGCTTTGAAGGCAGCAGCACAGATATAGAAAATACATGAGATGATATTTGGATATTGTCCGATTGCAAGTAATATGTGATGGAGCTGTAAATATTATTCGTTAGGTCCAGAGGGAGAATTGTGTGTTGTTCCATGCCACTTACTCCTCACTTTAAGTTAATACACTGTGCTCTCATGTATGTCTCCCATGTTGAAGATATTCTCACAATCTGAGCCATCAATAACTCTCTTAATTTTGTATATCACAAGTAGACCCACAACGGCATCATGTGTCTCAAGGGGAACAAAGACGGACTGCCCAGTCTTTCCTCATAACTAGGATATTTATTTGCAACATCGTGGTGAATCTGCCCGTACACATCCCGATGCAACCACATCCTCTACAATGGGGCGAACAGAGATAAACACAGTTTTCCATCTGTGAACGAATCAATATTTGAAAATATTGCAACAGGAATTTTCTGTTCCATATTCCTCACACTTGCTAAAGAAATCAAGCTGCTATATGCCTCCTTCATCATCATAGAATCGCCACAGTGTGGAAACCGGCCATTTTCCAAAAATGTCCACATTGGCCCTCCGACGGGGGCCAATTCTTCTGTGCTGTTGCGCTACGGTTCCCCTACTAATGTATCTCGCCAACACAACCCTGAACACGATGGCAGATTCAGCTTGGCCAGTTCACCTAACCACGCTGTCGAATCGTGTTGACATATGAAGGGATTTTTACCTCATACACTATGATATCTTTGTTCGTCGGTGCTCCCTGGCGACTTACCATTCGTTATTCCCATTCTTCGCTTATTAAACACCCCAAAATTAATCACCTTGCACCTTTAGGGATTAATTGTATCTGCCATTGCTGTGCGCAATTTAGTTGCTGATCAATATCAGACACTCTGCTGAAATGATCCATATCACGTTCAACAATAATGCCAAATTTCAAGTCATCTGCAAACTCACGAATTGTACATTCTGCATTCATACCTAAGTTGTGATTTTGCAGTTAAAAATAGGGTAATTAAGATTTTTTTTATAATAACGGGGCTTCTATTTGAAACGCGTTTCAGGAAACGTATTTTTGCTCTCACTTCCTCAAGTGGTAGCGATTGGAGGAAATTTAAATTGTTAGGTGCACTCTTGATAACCAGGTGATTAATAAGTAATCGGAGAATTGTAAGATTGCAGACTTGAGGAGTAAGTTGGAAGGGTATTGAACATATTGCTTGTGACTGTGTGTTGGGGAGCGATTCGCCACAAAGCTCTCAGTTGCCTATTATTTTCCTTGTGTAGTTGGGTGACTTCACGGAGAGAGATTGGTGGCCTCTCGTACTGATACATGGTGTCTGTGTTTTGCCCGCTTAAAGGTTTCTTCACCTTGTGATGCAAGCCAAACCTGGTCGATATTTCCCATTTGCGTTTCAACAACGCCGCCATGAATTGATGAAACTGGACTTGTCTTGGCGTTCGACGAGCGAGCAGCACACATTTTGTCTCCTGTTCTATTCCCAGATTGCCCAGACACACTCCACAGTCAGTCCGTTCAGCCACGGCGACTAACCACTCGAGAGCCCTCCGAGAGTCCAGGTCATCAAGAGTGACGGGATCGTCTAGAAAGCTGGCATTCTCCGTGCTTCGCTGTGACAGGTCATTCTGCCCTCTGGATTCGAGACGAGGGAGCCGACGTCGGACCGGCAGCACAAGGAGCTGCTGACCAGTGCTGCGATTTCTTTTTACAGGAAGTAGAAGAAGTGGAAACTGCTGGTCAATTCCTGCATCATCGACCTCATGAACGCGCTGTTATGACACGCGGAAATGCTCTCTCCTGATTTAAACCTGACGCACAGAAATGTTTCACACCGTGCTGTAATCTGAAAATTCGACTGGCAAAGAACTATCCCAAAAGTTACCATGGAATGAAAAAAATGACAACTTTAATATTTAAAGTCTAACACAGAATACTTAACTGGAAACTACTTACAACCCCTTTCTCTGAAGTATCTTTTACTTTCCAGTTGACAATACTGGTCCGATAAAACTACCTGATTCATAATTCGAGAAAAATTCAAATTTCAAAACCAGCCACCTATCCAATTCTCCCTTCGTTTCTTCCGCTGTAGATTTGTTCTCCAGGGTCGGTGTCAATCATTTTCGATGTGGAAAGGTACCTGCCAGACAGTTCTTGCTGGCAGCCTTTATCTGTTGGGCTTTTTGCTGTTCTCCTCCAACTCTTCATTTGATTTCGGTGTTTTACATCATGGATCGTTTCAGTGCTGTCATTGCTGTCAAAAACGACCATTCAATTTGATTGGAGTTTGGTATTTTGCAGCATAATTTAACCTGATTGACCGAATTTGCATTAGTTTCTGTTGTCTTCAGGCAACCCAGCTACTCCAGCTGTTCGTCCAAATGCTTCACAGTTACCTTTTTCAGAACACTTGATGCTGTGCCAGTTAACCCTGCTCACCTTTAACGTTCTTGAATGTACACTACTGTTTACACCTTCATAACACCTCCGTCCTTAAGAAACAATGAACCATCATAATAAAAAGATGTCTGTTTTGGAGGATGCAAAATGATCACCCTAACATACAAATTACTTTAAATTAAGTTCACCTTAACCTCTTCCCATATACTGCGAAATATGAACCATTCAATAAAAAAATTCTGAGCTAAACTTTATCAATCAAATCCACAATAATGTACCTGCAATTACATTCATAAAATCTGCAAGATTTCCGATTTTTAAGTTAAATCTCTGCAACCTAAGCTTGCAAAGAAATAGTCGCATATTCTTGTATTTATAGCTGTTTAAGAATGCAAGAGAATTGTTTTCTGCACATGCAACCGTCTTGGACAAATTGTTCGTGACATACATATTAAAATATGTAAGGCCAGTCCCAAACTCAATATCTCTTTTTCGATCATAGAGTATTTCCACTGGTGCATGTTGCGTTTCTTCAAAAGGTAACCAACTGGCAGTTCAATCATTTCCTCATCTTGCTTTCGCAGTACAGTTCAACTCCGATGTCACTAGCATCAATGGCATTGAAAAGCTTGGTGCATGTGAAACTGGTTTGGTGATTAACAATGCTTTCAAATGATCGAATGCCTCCTGGCATTTTTTCTGTCTATTGAAACTTAGTGTTCTTCTTCAGCAAATCGGTTAACGGTGCCACTGCACTTCTGATGTTTGGAACAAACCGCTGATAGAATACGCTAATCATCAGAATTCAAGCTTTCTTCGAGGTTTGTTATGGAAATTCTTTCTCGTATAAAATGGTTGCAACATGTTCAAATGACAGACTGTTACCTTTTTTTCCGATCTGACCTCGTTACTAGTTAGTACGCCTGACTCAAATTTTTTCTCAGTTTGATAGGGACCACTAAACTTCGCTTTGAAGGGATCTCCTGACACCGGAAAGAGCACTACCACGTCATCCCCTCGGGAAAAATTCAGGGACTCAAAGCTTTGATCTGCCACCTGCTTCATTCAATACTGAACACTTTTGCGGTGTTATTCATTAACTCATCTATTCGATCTAGTCTCCCCCTCAACGATACACAATCCAACTGTGGGATCGCCCAATTTTGTCCTGCCATTTTATTTAATTAACCTCAAGCGTCTCTCACTTTATGACCGAATATTAACTGGAAGGGAGTGCACTGCTTCGTTTGTTTGCTTTATTTCTAACTGCAAACATTGCGATTGGGATACATTTAGCCCAATAATTTCTGTTAATCTTAACAGTCTGCTCACAACAAGGTCTGATGCTTCTTGAGAGTCAAGTATACCTAAGCTCCCATATCCTCCTTAGACAACGTAGAATAGAAATTGACCTTTGGTCCAAACAAATCTCGCTGGGTAGCCCATACACTATGAAGAAAGCTACTAAATCCTCTGTTAAGCTTTTTGCCTTGATAGTCCACAACTTAATTGCTTCAAGAAAACTGGTATGCATATCCATTACAGTTAACAATTATCACTTCCCATTATTAGTCTTGGGAGGGGACCTACACATTTATTTGGAAAACGTGTGACAGGTTCTTCGAAGGCGGGAATTGGATCGAATTCCATTTCAGGCCAACAACATTTGTTTGTACTTAAGCCTGAGGCTTTAGTATCCCAGTTGACGTCCTACCGGCAGTTAATGTGGGACGCATGCACCTCCTGTCTGTATGCTGCTAGCAAAACAATCTGGTGCACTTCGGCCCATGACTCCTCTGCTGTAGTCTCCATTTTCAACTTGAGATTCTATGTTTCAGATAATTACCCTCTGCAATATTCTCTGCCTCTTTATCAGAGTATGCATCCACATATATATATTTCATCGTCTTGTGTCGCATTTGCAATCCGCTTACCCTTTCAGGATTAAACACTTACGTCTGACCCTCTGCCAGTTCAGGTTTTTCCTGCATCTTTACATCAAACAGGGTGTCCGCGAACTGAACCTCAATTGCTTGATCTTTGTCTATATTTTTGCTTCGTGCTCTGACTTTTGATGGGATCTGGTTATGACACAGTCTCGTAAAATACCAAGATGTTTCTGTTTTGACTCTTCAGTTCTTTGGTCTTCCTTGGATTTCTGCACATCAAGAGTTGTCACTCCACATTAGATCCTGCTAATCATGCCAAAGAACAAATTGAATTCCTGGAACTGACTCTCTGTCAATCATTCCCACGGTTACATCCCCAGTCTTGAGTTAGTACGATATCCTGATCGAACATAGAAGAAAGCTAAATTGTTGTTCATCTGTCCCACAAATTATCACACTCTCGGGTAACCGATCAGAAAGAGTGCATATTCGCTGATCTAATAGTTACAGCGTCTGGTTTGATCCTGTATCCCTCAAAATTGTAATTTTTTTGTCCATCTGTCCGTGTTCTTTCTGAGCAAACTTTACCAACAAGCGCATTCTTTGTCGAAATCAGGTACGACTTCCATTTCAAGCCCCTGCCCAGGCTGTGCGCTCTTCTCTAACTCCTCCATTGGGGTTTCCTTTACTAACTTCACTACTACTTCTGCCTTAGCTTCATTTACCATATCTTTTCCCACAGAAACCTTTCTTCATCGACCAGCAATGTGACCTTATGTGTCCGATCTTCTGGCACTGAAAACATAACTTCCCAGTGCACTTCTGAAACCAGCAGTACTGTAATTGTCTGTGTCCCTCTCCATTACAGTAAAAACACCTGAAGCCTTTCACCTCCGTTTCACCCCCTTGGGCTTCTTTAACATGTGGTAAATTCTTATCAGTTCTCTCTACTCATTCTTCCATGGAGACCGTTCCCCTCAAAGGATGAACTTCACCAACATGTATTCATCTCGTAATGATGCTGCCCTTCTCATTTCCTGAAGTTTCTGCTCCTCCACGTGAATTCATACTACCTCAAGAAGTGAGTTTTCAAACTCCTGCGGCAGAATGATCTCTCGGAAAGTCTCAATGGTCTTACCTATTTTTAACGCACGCAGTCATCTATTTTAAAGAAAAAACCGTTTCATTCTTTCAAACTCACCAGAAGGCTAACCTAGTTTCCTTCTTTACATTTTGAACTGCTGCCTGTATACGTCTGGTGTCAATTTATAAGCACTTACAATCTCCTGTTTCAGCTCTCCACAATTACTTGCCCCCTCATCTAACAGCGCAGCAAATATCTCAAAAGCTCTGCTTACCAGCTTAGTCTTAAATAGAATTACTCATAAATCTTCGGACAACTCAATCTACGAGCCAGTATGTTTGAAATCAAATAATGAAGGCTTCACCATCTTTCTCATCAAAATGTAGCATAATTTTGGCATATTTGTACATATTACTAAGTTTTATTTCAATCTCCATCCTGTCAACTACATTTTGCTTATGTGTCGCAACTTCTCAATGTCAAATTCTCTCTGTTTTTGCTTACCTGAGAAGTTACTCGCTTTCTTTTTCCTCACTCTCCCTTTCTCCTCTCTCTAAACTTTAACTCAATTTCCTAAATATTAATTTCAGTTTTTCTACCTCTTCTCTGTTCATCTGGCATATCTAAGTGTTTGAGTAATTCCCTTATAATTTCAATTTGCGTTGTGCTTCGTTAAATCCAAGTGCAATTTCTTTCCTAATTCTAAAAGTATCGCCTTTTTGTTGCCTTCTAAACTTCCGTGGCAAATTTGAGAATCATCATAAAATCTCAGAAAGTATTCAACAATTTTAAGAGCTATTTCTCTCACTTTTAATTTAATCAACGACAAGTCAGCGAAATTAAGGAAAAATTGTCTCAACTACATTTTAGCGAAAGATCAAAGCAAGTTTTTAAATCTGCTGGGATTATTCGTAGCCCCAAATATATTCACATGTGTCTAATCTACTGCAAAACTCAGGTTGGATCTATCCAAAACAGTTTAAATAGAGGAAGAAAACCTCCAAACTGCTACGACATGACAAGCACTGATTGCTAATTTAAACAAGAAACACAGAAAAGAGGCTAACCCGTGCTGTAAGCTGTTAAAATTCGAGAGGCCAAGGACTATCATAATAGTCAAAATTTAATATAAAAAACATTGTTTTTTAAAAAAAAAGTCTAACTGAGAATAATTAGCTATCAACTATGCGCATCTCCTCTCTCTGACATATATCCCTCTCGTTGACTGGTCCAATAAAACCACCGATTAAGATTTACAGAAAAATTCAAATCTCAAAACCAGCCGGCTGTTGATTATTTTCTTGGTATCTTCCACAATAGATTCTCCATTAACGTCTGTGTCGATTTTTTTCTCTGTGCAAACTCCTTCTCTGTACAGGTACCTCTCAGAGAGTTCTGACTCGCAGCACACACCTGTTAGTCTTTCGGCATTTTGTTCCCAACTCTTCAAGTTGTTTAATATTTATACCCCAGAGAATCAGATCGTTCCATTGGTTTTAATTTTGTCTAAATACCAAATGCAAACTGTATTGATGTTTAGAATTTCGTGTACAATTTGAACTTACTGGACGAATTCGAATTTTTATTGGTCTTATCACAGCCCCGGTATGTTAACTGCTGGACCAAACATTACATTATAAATTTTGCAGCACTCTGTGTCCTTGCTGATTCCTTCACTCTCTTAAAGGTACAGTACATCTCTGCACCTTCATAATATGAGAAACAGGATTTACGATTATTTGGAAGATCACATCTTGATTAAAGATAGTCATCAAGACCTAGCGAGAGACAGATCATGCTTCACAAGATTTATTGAATTCTTTGAGAATGTAACAAAACACGTTGATGTAGGTGGAGCAGTGGATGCGATGTACATGGATTTAAGCAAGGCGTTTGATAAGGTTCCCTATTGTAGGCTCATTAATAAAGTAAGGAGATGTGGGATACAGGGAAATTTGGCCAACTGGATACGGAATTGGTTGGCCCATATTCGAAAGAGAGTGGCAGTTGATTGAAAGTATTCAGTCTGGAGCTCAGTGACCAGTGGTGATACGCAAGGATCGGTTCGGGGACCTATTCTCTATGTGATATTTATTAATGTCTTGTGTGAGGAAGTGCGAGGGTGAGTCAGTAAGTTTTCGAATGACACGAAGGTTGCAGATAGTGGGGTGGAGACCTGTTTCAGGTTACAACGGTACGTTGACAGGATACAGAGCTGGGCTGAGAAGTGGCAGATTGCGTACAACCTGGAAAAGTGTGCATTGATTTTTTTTTGGTAAATCTAAACTGAATTCAGAACACAGGTTTCAAGATCGGATTTTTTTCAGTGTGGAGGAATGGAGGAATCTTTTGTCCTCATCCACAGTCCGCTCAACTCTCATACTCAAGTAAACAGGGGTGTAAGAAGGCGTCGGGTGTGTTGGCTTTCAATGGCACCGGGATTGAGTTTAATACGAGTGGCACTATACTACACCGATCAAGTGTTTCGATCCCTCTCAGAACCTGCCATTTTACCTGTGTTTATGTCGTCAGAATTTTGGGGACGGGACGATCACTTCCCTACTCCAAATTGTAAGTACTGCACAGGTGCGACCTTTTCAGTCTATCTCTTCGCCTGTGGTGTGGTAACCGTCCAGTGAAACTACCGCCAATTTCTCCGCAATGTGATGATTTTGCTACTTTATAAAGGTTATTTTGCCTTTTCTTCCACATTCGTCCAAAAGGCACAGGCTCTGGCTGTCTAGTCAGAAAACTATAAATCAGTAAGGCAGCGTGAGCTAGCAGAGGGTGTGTCAGCTTTGATCGAACAACGCTGTCGAAATTTTTTCACAAAAGACAAAATAACGTAATAACGGATATTTCAAGGCAAAGATTTGCAAGATCACTACTGAAAGCTAATAGATATTCCAAACTGCGAAGGAGAAAGACGAAATCAAGCAGTTGCAACATTACTTCAAAATATTGGAATCAGTCAATAATCTTGGTTTGTATAGCCTGAAAAGGCACCTGCACATCAGTTTGGATCAATGTTTGGAAGAACGTGCACGAGTGGAATGGTTCTCAAAGCGAAAATGTCGGGGAGAAAATACAATGTTAAATTTATGTTCATTCGTCGAGAACATTTATTCTGAACATGTGACAGACTTATTGGAGTTCACAAGACGATCTTACAGTAAGGGAAATTATAATGAACACGCATTCTCAGGAAGTGAAATGAAAAGTGTCTTGTTCACAGACGTTTAGGTAAGATGCGACTTTGTGACTGTATTGCTGAGAACATGCCTTGGTGCCTGCGGGTCTGAAAACCAATCAGAAACATATGGGTGTAGATAAGTAGACCAGAACACCAGATGGTGACTGGCATAATGTAGTGGGAGAATGGGTTTAAAATTAAGGCACAAAAATGATGGTGAAAATAAAAATTGTATAAATTGCTCCATCTACCAGCTGTTAGCTGTAGTAGAATGTAAAGTGTTTTTATTCTTTATTCTTTATTAATTCATGGTATGAGGGTGTGATTCCCAGAGACAAGTTCAAACGTGAAGAATGCCTATTGCAACTACAGTAGATATACGTGAGAATTTTCTCCACTTTGCATTTCTTGTTTTATTACACCTCCTGTTTCAACCAAAATAAACCTCCCTGATTCTATTTGTTTGATGACTGTGATTATGTAACTGAGTGATTTCTCCGAAGAATTGAAGTATGTACAAATACAGATTCCCGTCGACACCCTCTGCTCTGTGAACTCAAAGAATTTCAGCTTCTGCAGACACAATACACTGTCACATGAAATGGGGAAGCCTGCAATTCTGCTGGTGAAAGAGCTTTATTACCCATTATTTGCATCTGTAGCTGTTCCTGGTGAGTGGATCTTGCTTTTTTAAAAACAAATATTCCTAATCAACCTCTTTCATGACACCGTTTCTTAATACCTCACTTGTGGAACAGGTTTGTCTACCTTGCGTCATATTCACTGTTTTTGCTTCGTCTCTCTCGTGCGATAAAAATGCTCCTTCATGATTCCGTGTATATTTGGATTGCCTTGTCACCTCTTTCAAGCTAACCTCAGCGATAGATGACAATATATGTACTGGATATTGTTAAGCACATGAAATTGACTGACATTGTAATATTTCATTTCAATCAGGCACTGACATATTATTCACTGCTTTACTTTCTGTCTCATAGCGAACTTGGCCACAATTTGGATTCTTTCACAAAGGAACTGTGGTCTTTCCAAATGTATCACTGTTTACATGGTGGCCATGGCAACAACGGATCTACTGGTCCTGGTCAACAATGTAATATTTTTTCACATATGCAGTTACTACTTCTCTTTTTCATTTCTGTCCCGTACTCCTGTTTGCAGAGTCATTATATACATGACCGCTGTCACTCCCGATTTATCTGTTTGGTGCCTTGTTTTATTCACATTTGATCGATTTGTCATGATTTGTTGCCAAAAAATTCCAACAAAATATTGCACCGAAAGAACTGCAACCATTCTGGTAATTACGAAAACGATTGTGATCGTAATGAAAGAACTTCCCGTTTTGTTTGCTTATGAACCTGAGAAAATTATTAACAACGTGCAGTGGGGCTGCCGGTCAAGTGCAGCATTTTTTTCATCTTCTGCAGGTGTAGGTTATGTTTGGTTTTACAGCGCCTGCGTCATTTGGATTCCCTTCACTTTGATTGCCTTATGCAATACATTAACTGTCCAACGCATTGTACTGGTGAATAGAACCCGCACTGAACTCCGCAGCTCCAAGAGTGGAAATCCGTGTGACTCAGAATTGGAGAACCGCAGAAAATCCATCATTTTATTATTCTCAGTATCAGTAAGTTTTCTCTTGCTCTGGTTGACAAATGCCGTGAGTTTAGGTTTTACAAAAATAACAAATACGGTTTATTACAAAGGCAAGTTCACAAATCCTGAATTTATCGCCAGTGAAGTGGGAGACATCTTGAAGTTTTTTACTTGCTTACTGAATCCTTGTATTTATGCAGCGACCCAGAACAAATTCAGAGCAGAGCTTAAAAATATGGTAAATTCTCCGTGGGTATTAATCCAAATAAATTTCGACCGAAGTCGAGAAAATAAATTTCGTCAAGAAATGGTTCTGCCCTCACGGTTTTAGTTTCAGGTCTTTCTCCATCATAAATTTGCCTTGTTTCCTATAAAATGTAACAAAATTCATTCCTACATTCACATATCTTGAACATTCCAGAGCACATTCGGTATGTATGTTGTTTTATTTTTACTTCATAATTTGTTGAGTGAACACATCCTATTCCAGTCGGTACAGCACATCCTGCAGTCAAAAAATTAAGATAATATGTTTAAGAATTTAAGCATCCATATGAAAAAAAGATGGTTCCATTTCAGCCACTGAATTCGAAGAAGTCTATTTGAAAACATTAATCAAATTCATTTAATCTGAAACGCATTACGGCATGATCACATGTTTTGACAATTCTCGTGGACACTGTATCAGAATATGCTATTGCTTGGACACATTATGGGAGAGATGTCGTCAATGAGAAATTGGACAGGACTCTTCAGACACCAATGACATATGGAGGAAACTGGACACTCTCACCAATTCTAATTTGTACAACAATATATTTTTTTGCATTTTCAATTTAGAATTAATGGAGAAAATCAACATGTCTGGCAAAATTCCGAAGAGAGGCATCGGCGTCAAGAGGCCTATCTGGATAGTGGGGGTGGGAGTTGCTGAGAGCAGTGGAGTGAGGAATGCAGTCAATGCAATGGGGGCTATCCGTATGATGGGATGCAGACGGTGTATGAAAAACAGGAGCACTTCTGGGATTATGGGAACGTTCCATTGTTCTCAAACACTCTCCTCCAACTCCTCAAAAGGTCCCAAACACCCCAGAATATCTTGCCCTCACCACGCATCTCTGCCTTCCACAAGGACCATTTTCTTTGCAAATCCTTGATACGTGCCACACTCCTTCCATCTCTCCTCCACCTGCACTTTTCACTGTCTCTGCAAAAGATGCAACAGCTGTCATTAAAGCATTTCCCTCAACTCCATCCAAAGTGCGAGACAGGTGAGACACATGTTCGCCTATACTTCCTCCAACCTTGTCGACTGAATCTGATCGTTCCTGCTTTTTTTTTTAAAGAACCAGTCTGTTTCACACCGATAATCAGGTTTTATCTGGAGACCCAAGGAAGCAGCTCCATGTTGATCATCTTGTTCTCTTCCATTTCTCTTGTAACGACCTGTGTTTGATTTTGCCCTTCATTGCCAATGGAGTGTTTACTGGAATTATGCACGTTTTTAATTCGAACACCATCATCAATTTGCGATATGGTAAAAAGGTTTGTCAGATAGGTTATGTCATTCCATATCGTGTTCACTTTTGTTCATGGTTTTTCCGGTAGTCAGTGATTAAATTCTGTTTCGTTTAAAACTGTTCCAATATAGAAACATTCTGTGAACAGATCACTTGGCAAATAAAGGAAAATTAAAGCACAGATTGTGACATGCAATACTCCAGTCCAGAATGGGAAGAAAAATCTGATCAAAATGTAGTCAAAAAGCTGCTAAGCGATGTTCACTGAAGGTTTAAAATGTTTGAAACTCCAACAGCGTCCGAATAAATCGAGACTGGAAAAGCAGGAAGAAACGAGAACGTTTCCTCTGTGACACAACTCAGGTTGTTCTATTTTTGCGAAGATTAAAAAATAAGGTCAAAGCTTCGGAAGCTGAGTGCTCGAGTGGTCTTCAGCAGCCAGGTCTGAAAATCTCATTCAACCCCTCTTTGAAAAGACATCAGGACAAAGGGAATTCTTATAGCGACTGCATTGGCGCAATGAGTACTACAAGTGGCTGACGATGGCTATTTTGTGGGATCCGGACATGAGATGATGATGATGCCTGGTGTGTGGGGTTGGCGAAAATCATAGAGGAAGGTGCTCGATCTCAATGATTGTTGAGCTCGATATAAAGCGTCAGTATTCCCATTCGGTAAAAGATGGACTGATTTCCATATTGCACTGATTTTCATTGCAACAAGCCTGAGACAGGAACGATCGCCCGAAAATTCGATGGTATGTTGAAATAAAGGGCAGAATGGTCATGTCTGTAGTCAGAAGCTAGTTGTACACAACACAGCAACATGGTCTGCGTTTCAGTTCCCAAGTGTGCAGTGTAGGACATTGCAATCAGTGAATACAGAAGGCTCGATTGCTGAAGGCAAGATACAACCTTGTCTGGAACAAGGGAAAGTCAGGAGTGACAGAGTAAACAGACTGGATTTAAACATTCTACAATTGCACAGATATGTGCAATGAGACTGCAGAGTCGATTTGGGAGAGAAGA
This sequence comes from Chiloscyllium plagiosum, assembly GCF_037043375.1. NCBI lineage: Eukaryota > Metazoa > Chordata > Chondrichthyes > Orectolobiformes > Hemiscylliidae > Chiloscyllium > Chiloscyllium plagiosum. The sequence continues at coordinate 18,374,239 of NW_028270179.1, read as the reverse complement.
AGGAGTTGTTATGGGCAAGGCCAGACCACCTCAAAAATATGTTAAGTAGGTAGCCTCGACCCAATTTTTTCATATTTTATAGGCAGATGCGAAGTGGATATTCCAGGTGTGGTGGAGCTGGTCAAACCACTCGGCTTTAAGCAAAACAGAATCTATTTAAACACAACTGTAGAAACACATCCAAAAGAACAAGGAATTTAGATAAACTTCTGTATTGGAAATCTTAACTAGTCCGGTACAGCAACTGAACCAAGGAACTTTTCCAATTCAAGAATTATCCCAGAAACAGAACTATTAGCAAAAATGTAAATTTGAAAACAAATTCTTATTGGCAGGAAGGAACAACGTTCAAAAATATTTCAGAGAAAACATCAGTCAGGAAAAAATTTCTGGAGTCGGCAACCCATCCTGGAACCCAGCATTTTGTGACCTATCCAGCTAAACCATACTAGAAACAACCTGTACTGAGAAAATCAGCTACTCGTCTGGCATTTCAAAGCTGGGCTCTTCTTGGACCCGTCGATACCTCTGTATATACGACCTCTCATTAACAAAAATAGGACAACATTATCTTGTTTAAATGACAGTATCGTCACAGATTACACCAGGGAACCTGAGCTTGAATGCTCCTTAAGGAAGTCTGACACGGGACCAGAGGGGAACATATTATTAGTTGTGGTAAACTGATCGAGTGATACAAACGGCGGATAATGGTCCTTTGAATGCTGATGCTGGTGGTAGCGGATAAGGTGACCACTATTGGAGTTGTAAGGGGGAAAGAGAATGGCTGGGACAGAAGGGTGGGAGACGGCTCAAGGCCCTGGCAGCTACTTTTATAGCTATAAGCAGGAAATTAAAGTCTGCTAATCTGTTGCATGGAACAATTCTGCCAAACACATTACGACGAATTATTCAAAAGAAAGTATTTACTCGATATAGGTGTCACTGCCTGCACTAGCATTTGTTGGTAAAATTGACAGAGACCAGTAAAGTGTTAAACACAGTGCCTTCGGTCTGCATCACATGTAAAACAGATAAAGTAAGGAAGTCTGTTTCTCCAAAGGTCATTAGAGAACTCACAGCTTTTTTTCAACAATGATACTTAATTAAAGATTCGAACCTCATTCCCTATCCTGCCCCTGCCTTTCCCTCATTCAGTTCAAATTCCCTAATCAGAATTGTGCTGAAGAAGGGTCACTGCATTTAAAACGTTAATATGTCTCCACACATGTTTTCAAATCTGTTGAATTTCTGTAGCAATTTCCATTTTGCTGTGTTACAGTGAAATCATTCATCTTTGTGCTAGCCTCACAGTCGCGCAAATTGAGCTCCAAGTCTTTTTTTTTTCAGTCATACTGTTCAGAAATATGTCAATTGCATTGACAAAATTAGTGGGGATACAGTAAGTGAAGTAACCTCCCACGGGCAGCAATATTCCAAGGAATGTCATGTTGTTCAGGTTGTTACACGTTTCATATATTCTAAGTTAACTTCATTTACATTGAGAAAATTTACGGAAATGATTTGGAAGGACACCAAGAATATTCTGATAATTGCAAACAGACGTTAACTGCGATAATAGTGCATTTTCACAATGTGTCGGGAGAGACACCGCCCGTGTTTGATCTGTCTAGTTTCAATTTTCATTCTCCCTTGTCAGCACCCTCCTGGCTCAATCGTAACGTAGAAGTTCTTTCCTTTGAGGTTCTGTTTTGTAATTGGCCGCGTTTATTGACATTGAGGTCCATGTGCAGTATGCTAAACTGAGAAGATGGCTCACGAAAAAGTCTGTTGGGATTTGCTTAAAAATACTTAACTCGTGACTGGTTAAATGACTGGAAAGACTGAAAGAATGACATATGGGAGAGTGTTAGATATCCAATACCCGAATTTTGAAATCAATTCATTAAATTTCACAACCCCTCTGGTTTTGTGATGTAACACAATTTCTCTCAGGTTTGGGTCAAAATTATGATTCTCCGCCGCATTCGAACGCCAACGCTGCATTTCTCATGATTACGCTTCGCATTAAAATTAAACACATCAGACACATTTTAATGAGCAGCCACTCCTTCAGGAGCCTTCGGTATCTCCGCAAGAGGGAGAGTTGGAGAGAAACTGAAATGTAATTCCAAGAAATAAACCATCACCATAACCTTTCTGTTTCTGATCTCTTCCACGATTAACCTGTCATTGTCTATATTATTTATGACATTGGATGCATATTTTGGGTTGTCAGTCAATGCATCTAATTTACATTGTGCAGGATTTGCGCTTCATGCTGCAGATTCTCAGATGCTGAACCGAAACTGCAATGTATGCTACGACTCAATGTGCGTTCAGACAGTAGCTGAAGACGTTACTACATTATCCCTTAATATATCATTCAATCAGAAGTCACTGCCTACTCAATAAATCCAGAATTTTACAATATCAAAACAAGTTTGCAGCAATGAAACAGCCCGCCGCTGTGGTCAAATTCTATGCGTAGTTCCAGCTTGTCCTATATTCTCACACAGGTTATGGGGGGCGTTTCAACGTCTCTGTCAACTTTGGGCGAGCAGTTCACTTCCCCTGTCAACAACTTCAACTTGTGAGTTAAAAGGGTGTTCATTTAAAATTGCCAAGCGGCAGAGCTAACTTGCGGTTTCACATTTTCGTTTAAGTGGCTGAGCGAATTAAAGACAGACTCAGATCCAATGCGTAGTCCTCAGGGAAGGTGAGGCGATCGGGAATGAGTTCAAGAGTTGGGGTCAAATAACCCTGTTCTAAATTGCACTTCTGAAGTTACTCACTCTGCGTCTTGCCCTCCCACTCATTGCTCCAACCATGCTTAAAAATTCTCTGTTTCCCAAACTCTGTCACCTCCTCCTGCAAAGTCCTCCCGTTTGCTCACTGTCTTCCATTCTTACTTCCCCCTCCTACCTGCTTCTCACTCTGTGCCACGTGAATATCTCACTACACGGAGTTCTTCTGAGTTAAATATTTCTTTACTACCCCCATATCTTTCCTCGAGCCATTTGTCGCTCTTCGACCTTTTCCTCCCTCTTTCTCCATAGTTGTTCTCTCACTCTGTCTCCCTCTATCTCTCCACGCTCTCTTTCCCTTTACTCCCCTCCTCTTTTGCACTTTTGTCTATCTTGCCATTATTACGAAAGAACAAAGAAGCGCACAGCACAGGAACAGGCCTTTCGGCCATTCAATCATGAGCCGCCACATTTTGTCCTTCCATTTTAAAGCTGTGTTCACTTACAGGACCCATACCACTCAATTCCCTTCCGACTCATGTATTCGTCCATTGATTCCTGAATACAACCATTATGTCTGCTTCAACTATCTCCTCTAAGTGTACTTCGAGGGACTCACCAACACGAGTTTGAAAAACTTTATTCGCACATCTCATTAAACTCATGACCCCCTCCACCCATAGATAAAGCTTCATAAGTTGCATATCTATCCCATTAACAATCCTATAACTTCTCACAGATCGCTCATCAAACTCCAGCATTCTCGTGAAAATCGTCCAGAACTTCATCAATCTGAGTATCGTCTGCAAACTTATTAACTGGACCAGCCACGTTTTCCTCTGAATGATTAATGCATGTCACAAATAGCAGAGGTCCCAGCACTGATCCCTGTATAACACTGCTAGAGACAACCCTCCATTCTGAGAAGCGTCCATTAACCCTTAACATCTGCCTCATATGTCTTAGCTAAATCTGAATCCATCTTGCCAGATCTCCCCTAACACTTTGTAAATTTATCTTTTGTACCAGCTTGCCATGCAGAAATTGTCGAATGCTTTAATAAATTTCATGTAGATAACATCAATCACTTTGGCCTCATCAATCATCTGCATTCCCCGGCAAAAAAAAACTCGATCAAGTTCGTGAGGAAGGACCACGCCTGCAGTAAACCATGCTATTTATGGCCAATAAGACCTTTTATTGTAAAGGTGCATAGATCTTCTTCCTGGGAATCTTTTGCAATAATTTCCCGACCACTGATGCGACACGCACAGGTCTGCAATTTCCAGGATTATCCCAGTGATCCTTCTTAAATAATGGGACAACATTGGCTATTTTACAGTCCTCTGGGACCTAGTCTTCGGCCAAAGAGGATACAAAGATGTCTATCAGTACTCCAGCAATTTGGTATTTTGCCTCCCAAAATATTCTTGGAAAGATCCCATCAAGAGCGGGCGATTAATCTATCCATAACATTTTTGAAGATGCTCAAAATCTTTTCCTTTTTATAGCAACTTTGCGAAGAAATTTGTCACTCTGTTACCTGAGATCATTCTCTACCAGTTTCTTCTTTTTAGTGAATACTGACACAAGATATACATTTCGGGACTCACTTACCTTTTAGAATCATATAATCTCTACATCGCGGAAAAAGGTCCTTCAGCCCATCAGGACCACATCGACACGCCAGAGTCCACAGCACACAACGCATTCTTCCTATACATCCCTGAACACTGTGGGCAAATTAGTATGGCCAATTCACCTAAAGTACACATCTTCAGATTGTGGGAGGAACCTGGAGCAGACCCGTGGAAAATGTGCAAACTTCACACAGATGTTACCAGAGATATTAATCAAACCCAGGTCCCTGGCACTGTGAGCCTGCAATGCGAACTACTCAGCCATGGTGCCTCCCTGAGCTCGACACCTGGATTCGCTCCTTTGTCTTTGACAGGGTTAACGTTTTTCCTGGTTATCCTCTTTCATTTTGTAAATGTATGATAAATACATTTATGAAAATCCTCAGCAATCTCTTTCGTTCTGCTTGCTAATCATTTCTCATCACCTCTGATTCTCTCAGGAAAGTGCCGCTCCTGAATTTTTAGCAATTGCCAGTTGAAATACTCACAAGTGTCACGTGTTGATTTCCCCTCAGCACGCGGCTTCAAAAATATTTTCTTTCCACTTGCTGTCGTATATTTTTCAGTTCACCTTTCCCCAATTTAACACCGTCACCTGAGGACTGCTGTGATCCCCATCTGTGTGAATCCTAAGACTCACGTTATCTCAAAAAAATAATAATACTGAATGGCCTGGACAAAGTGTTGCTGGAAAGATGTTACCAGTGGTAGGAGAGACGAGGACCCATGTTAACAGCATCAGAGAAAATGGAAGATGTTTTTGAAGGCGGTATGGATATATTTCCTCAGCCAGAGAGGGATGAATATGTGGAACTCACTGCCAAAATACGCTGTGCAGACGAGGTACTGATCACATTTTAGCAAAGATAGATAGGTTCTTGTTTATCAAGGGAATTCAGGGTTACAAGGAGAAAGCGGGAGAGTGGGGATTAGAAACATATCAGTCTTGTTTGAATTTCAGAGCTGACTCGATGAGCTAAATCGCTTAATTTCTGTCCAATGTGTTATGGTATGATGAGATTTTGGTCACTACTCCCGAAACGCGCTTCAGCACTGAAACTTCACTCACCTGGCTCAAGGCTCATTTCCAAAGACCAGGTGCAGTTTGACGTCTTCCCTGGTTGGGATATTTACAAACTGTGCGAAGAAACCCTCCTGAACTGTCCTGACAAATTCCACCTAATGCCAGCCCCGAGCATGAAGTGATTCCCAGCCAATTTGGGAAGTGAAAATCACCCATCACCACCTCCCTTTTTAAAACCATATTCCCAAACATGGTCCATATATTGGATTAGATTAGATTCTCTACAGTGTGGAAACAGGCTCTTCGGCCCAACCAGTCCACACCGACACCCCGAAGAGTAACCCATTTCCCTCTGATTAATGCACCTCAAACTATGGGCAATTTAGCATGGTAAATTCACCTGAACCGCACATCCTTGGACTGTGGAAGGAACCGGAGTACCCGAATGAAACCCACGCAGACACGGGGAGAATGTGCAAACTCCGCACAGACAGTTGCCCGAGGCTGGAATCAAACCTGGAACATTATTGCTGTGAGGCAGCAGTGCTAAACCCTGAGCCACCATGCCGCCCCTTTATCTCACGCTGGATTTTAGGAGGCCTGTCGTTCATCAAAAACATTGTTATTTCACACTTGCCATGCCTGAGTTCTACACAGATTGCCTCGCTGCACGAATACTGTGATGTATCGTCCGTCAGTTATTATTATTGGATACTCCTTTAGCAGGGATGTAACTCACTCACACCTTCTGTAACTTTTTCTACCACACCTCAAATATGTTAATTCTGACACATCCGGCTATTGGTGCTCTCTCTCTTTCAACGAAGAAATCGCAATAATTGTGTAATCACCATAACGTCATTGTATAAGTGCTCACCAAATCTGTCGGTTCACTTACCTTGCCTATTACATTTCTCACATTGATACACGTGAATTTCCGAACACTTCCCTTGCTCCTTTGAGCAGCGAATCAAAGCCTGGTTTACCCTTACTCGGGTCTGCCTTGATTTCTAACTCTTCCTCAACTTCTGCATGTACTGCCCTACTCCGCTGGTTATCCCTGCTCTCCCAAATGAGACTAAACGCTCCCCAACCAGTCTAATAAGTAGTACCAGTCCCTTTCCCGATTCAGGACATCAGTCCCAGTCCTAACGAGGTATAAACAGTCTAGTGTATACATGTCCCACTTAACCCAGAACTGGCCCCAAATCTCCAACAGCATCTTTTCAGCCACATGTTGCTCAAAGATGTCCTGTTGTTCTTGCTCTGACCATCACGTGACAATGGCTGCAATCCTGAGATAACTACATTTGAGCTCCTACATTTCAACTTCCGTCCTCGTTCTCGATATTTTACATTTCGGACCTCCTCATTTTTACTAACCTATGTTGTTCGCTCAACATGTACCACAACCACTGGCCCATCTGGATTGTCCTGCAACCGCTCATGGATATCTGGCATCCGCATTTAAGGGACACAACCTACCCGAAATTAACCTACTTATTCCCTTAACAATTGAATGCCCAAAGACTACATCTTTTCTGTGCGCATTTTTCACTCCCTCTGCAGCAAAGCCAACCATATTTGCAGCATTTTAGATGCTGCTGATCTCCAAAACGGTATGTTTGTTTTACAGGAGAAAATCCACAGAAGATTCCAGCACTTCACGCTTAGCCGTCCTGACCGGTCTTATTGAGTCTGCGTCTGCGGTGTGACCACGTCTCTATCCATGCTGTTCACGATAATCTCCGATTCTCAAACATTTTCTCAGTGTTCGCATATCAGGCAATGTCGACGGTACTTTGGATTCCAGCTGCCACATGCTGCAATTATATATAATTAATCCAAACAACATCAAATAATGTTAACATTAAATTGAAAAAAGCTGCTGCTGTATATTCCGATAACAATTTCGCAGAACTTACCTGATATTCACCAGCAACAGCTTTCAAAAGTTATTTCGGGTTGCACTCCAGTACCCGCTGGAACGCTCACTGCCAAATTTTCTGTGATGCTTCGATTAGAGTGGTGCTGGAAAAGCACAGCATGTCAGGCAGCATCCGAGGAGCAGAATATCGACATTTCGGGCAAAAGCCCTTCACCAGGAATGGAAGCAGGTAGATTTCAGGGTGGGGAGATACGTGGGTGGGGGTGGGTGGCTGGGGAGAAGTTAGCAAAGAGTACAATTGGTCAATGGGGGTGTGGATGGAGGTGATCAGTCAGAAGGTATGTTGGAGCGGATAGGTGGGCAGGGAGATTGGCAGGTATGACATGTCATGAGGACTGTGCTGAGCTGGAAGTGTGAAACTACGGTCAGGTGGTGGAGGGGTAATTTGAAAACTGGTGAAGTCCACATTGATGACCTGGGGTTCAGTGATGTCACGATGTTCTGTCTCTGCTTCTCTGAAAGTTACATTTCTTTTCTTTTGGAGAGGAAGGAAGAATGGAACACTGGAGGATAGCAAACGCTAGGCCCTTATTTAAGATGGGCTGCAATTAAAAACCATGGAACTAGAGACCAGTAAAACTAACATCTATGCTGAGTGAGTTACCCGAAAAGATTCTGAGAGATAAGATAGACAGGGTTTGGGTTGCAACAGTCACTATGGCTTTATGTGTGGTAGATCATGCCTCAGGATTGGCACATCCAACACCTGACAACGGTAGAATGGGAAAAGATGTTTAGATTAGAAGATAGAATGGCGAATAGCAAATCAGAAGATGGAAGACAGGCAGGAAATCTGGATGAACGGTAGTGTAGAACAATCGGTGAAATGTCGTCGGACATGGACTTGGTAGCAGAGTACTCAGAAAGCGGGGGCAGGGTTTATCGTTTTGATGGACAACGTACAGTTCAATCCGACGGAGGGGAAGGTGCAGGACACGATGAGGGACCGATCCTCAGACCGATAAGAATGTGGGGTGGGTCGAGAATGTTCATCCTAACAGGTGAGGACCAACGAGGTATTGTGGTTGGAAGGAACATGCCAATAAAAGTGGAAAGCACACCAATCGACAAATAAGGGCGGAGATTAACGTGTTGCAAGGTCATAGAAAGAGCCGAGCGAATGGAGGGATCAGGCCTCAGAACAAGATGGACACATGCACTGATCATTGGAGAACAGTGTAATGGTGGGAAGGGACGATGGACATGAGAGGCGACCAATCCGAGAAAGAGGGATAGGTACTGCCTCCTACTTTCAGTTCCACCACCCACCTCACTATGTTCTCTAGCTCTCAACGCCCAACCTCAGACCATGTACAAACCTTACCCTCCTCCACGCCTCCTTGAACTGACCTTATCTGTCCATTTTTCTTTCAACTGATGTATCACAAGAACTCCCTACCTGGTTCCTCTATCACTGTCCCACCTAACGTTCCCCTAGCTGCAACCCTTCACCCTCTTTATATCAGAACTCACTGACCCCTTTCCCATTCTTTTGAAGGCTGTGGAATGGGAAATGGCCTTGCACATTTACCATATCATGAGTTTGATAAACCTCTATAAGGTCACGCCTCAGTCTCCGTTTGTTCAGGGAAGATTGCCCCAGTGTATTCAGCTTCTCCCTAAATCTCACATCTGGAGGGCTGGTGTAAGATGCAAGGAGATATTGAACGGATGCAGAACTGGGCTGATAAGTGGAACGTGGTATTCAAAATGAAAAACTGTGCAGTCATTCATTTTGTAAGGCCGCATTCGAATACAGAATACAGGGTTAAAGGCAGGATTCTTGGCTATGGGAAAGAACAGAGGAATATTGGGTTTCATGTTCATAGATCCCTGAAAGTTGCCACCCAAATTGATAAGGTTGTTAAGAGGGCCTGTATTGTGTTGACAGTCATTACCGGCGGATTGAGTTTGAGAGCCAGAAAGTTGTTCTGCAGCTCTATTGAGTCCTGGTTAGATCACACTTGGCGTATTGCGTTCATTCCCCATCACCTCGTTCCAGGAAACATATGGATGCTTTAGAGAAGATGCAGTGGAGATTTATCAGGATGCTGCTGGAGTGGAAGGCATATCATAAACAAATGCTTGAGGGGGCTTGGCACTTTCTCATTGGAGGGAGGAGGATGAGAGGTCACTCGATATACGTGTACAAGAGGTTGAGAGGCCGAAAGAGATGTGGATAGCCAGCCACCTTTCTTTTTCTCATGGCGGTAATGTCTGTCATGAAGGGACCGAATTTCGGGGTATTTGGACGAATTACCTTAATGTTAGGTCCCTTCATGATAGACATTTCCGTTTAAAAGCAAATATTGTCATGCAGCATACAAGGAGCAGGAGGGAAGGCGTTTCAGGCATTTCAATAAGGATGCTGTGAGTGGGGGAAGGAGGCTGAGCATTGAATTGAAGTGTGAGGTTGACTTTGGGGGAAAGTAGGCGATAGGTGGAGATTCGCACGGATCCTTGTGGATGGAGGAGGAGAATTTATTCCCAGTGCGGTGTGTGATGGAGACTTCGCAGTAAGGGTTTCAGCAACTAAATAAAGTGAGGACAGCAGATGCTGGAGAGTCAGAGTCAAAACAATGTGTTGCTGATAAAGCACAACATGTCTTGCTGTATCTGAGGAGCAGGAGAGTCGATGTTTTGAGTATAAGCCCTTCATCAGGAGTGTCGAGGGAGAATACGGCTGAGATGTAAATATGGTGAAGGTGCGGGTGAGTGTGGGGATTGATAGAAGGTAGATGGGATGGCGGTTCCTGGATGTAGTTGGGGGATGATTGTGATAGGTCGGTCAGCAGGGTAGAGAAAAATGTTGGGATGTAAGATGGGCAGGTAGGTCAGATCAACATGGCAGTGCACATTGGAGGATTCGGTCTTGCATGATGTGAGGGAGGTGAAATTTGGAAACTGGTGAAGTCAATGTTGCTGCGGTGTAGTTGTCGGGACCCAAGGGGAAGATGAGGTGTCCTTCCTCCTGTGAGTGGGTGGCGTTGAATTGACAGTGGAGGAGGCTCTGGAATTTCATGCACTGGGGTAATGTGAGGGGATGTTGAAGTTGTTGGTTTGATGTCTAACATTCCAGTCGTGAGTTACTTGATGAGTACAGACGAGCAATGTTCTCTGAAACACTCACCAAGTTGTAGCTTGGTCTCCCTGATGTAGAGAAGACCACGTCGATATTATTCGATGCAGCAAATTTGTCCTGTTTATCTCTCAGTGCTTCCGCTATTTCACTTTCCTGAATGCAGGGCTTGTGCCCAAAACATCTACTTTCCTGATCCTCGGATTTCTGCCTGACCTGCTATGCTTTTTGCAGCGTAAAACCTTTCGCCAATGATACAGGGATCTGATCGCACACTTTCGCACACACATGCACACAACGACTAAGGAACACGAATGTCAAAATACTGTGGAAATTTTGAAACATTGAATCTCCATTAAATAATCCCAGATGTCTAATTAACACAGAATATTGACACAGCTTGGCCAATCTCAGGATTCACCTCTCCCGACTTTCAAACATGGTATTGGAAACAGTGTTGCATTTGAAAGCAGTAGATCGCAAATGGGATGCGGACGAATGTTCATGTGCATGTTAAGTAGTGGAAATCTCGCACGGAATGAAAACAGAACACAGAGAAAATGAGATGCTGGAGACCAGACTCGAGAGTTTGGTGTTGGAAAAGCAGAGCAGGTCTGGCAGCAATGGAGGAGAAGGATATTCGACGTTTCGGGCATGAAAACTTCATCAGGAATGAGACTTGTGGGTGTGGTCTGAGAGATAAATAGGACGACGTTGGGTTGCTGGGAGGTAGCCGGTAATGCAGTGGGTGGATGAAGGTGAGTGAGAGGATGGTAAATCAGAGGAGGAAGGGATGGACGGGTTCGCAGTGTTGTGCTGCGTTGGAGGCCTGGGACTGGAATAAGGTGGGGGGAGGTGAGATGAGGAAGCTGTTGAAATTCACATATATCTCATATGGTTGCAGGGTCCCGAGGCAGAATACCTCCTCCAAGCGTCAGGTGGTAAAGGTTTGGCGGGGAGGAGTCCCAGGATCTGCATGTCCTTGATGGAGCAGGAGTGGGAAATGAAGTGTTCAGCTACAGAGCGGTGAGGTTGGTGGGTGCGGGTGTGTCAAAGAAGTTCTCTGAAATTTTCCACAAGAAGGCCTCCTGTGACTCCAATGTACAGGAGACCACACCAGGTTCAACGGATGCAGTAGATAACAATGCTAGATTTACAGGTGCATTTCTGAAGGATGTGGAAGGATTTCTTCGGGCCTTGGACGGATGTGAGGAGAGTGGTGTGGGCGCAGAGTTTGCTCTTCCTATGGTGGCAGGGCAAGTTGTCAATGTGTGCTCTGGTGGGTTGTGTGGACCTGACGAAGATTCGCAGAGTGAATTGTCATTTTGGAGCGCTGATAGGGGTGGGGAGTGAAATATATCTCTGGTTGTGGGGCCCGTTTGGAGGTGGAAGAAAGGGCATAGATGATGAGTTGTATGCGGACTTTGGTAAGGACTGCGTTGTCCTGTCTTTGTTGCGTTGTGATGGATGGTGTTCAAGGGCAATGGTGCAACCATGGTGTTCAAGGGCAACCATATGAGATATATGTGAATTGGAGAGATGGGCTGGTGGGAATCGTCAATATTTGTGGGAAGAGAAGTTGTAATTGTGGAAGAATGAATGCTTCTGTGTCTTTCCGAGTTGGAATTGGTCATCCTGGGAACAGATGTCGAGTAGTCAGATTAATTGAAAATAAGGAATGGTGTTTTGTCAGGAGGTAGCATGGGAAGAGGTGGACTCTGGGGAGCTTGGGGGTCTGTGTGCTTGTAGAACATCTCTGTGATTAGACACTTGCTAGAGACGGTGATGACGTGGTCCAGGAAGAGGAGACAAGCTGTTACAGGCTGGATCTGTTTTCCCTGGAGCGTCGGAGGCTGAGTGGTAACCTTATGGAGATTTACAAAATTATGAGGGGCATGGATAGGATAAATAGACAAAGTATTTTCCCTGGGATCAGGGAGTCCAGAATTTGAGGGCATAGGTTTAGGTTGAGAGTGGAAAGATATAAAAGAGACCTAACGGGCAACTTTTTCATGTGGAGGGTGGGACATATATTGAATGAGCTGCTAGAGAATGTGGTGGAGTCTGGTACAATTACAACATTTAAGAGGCATTTGGATGGGTATATGAATATGAAGGGTTGGAAAGGTATGTGCCGGTTGCTGGCAGGTGAAACTAGATGGGGTTGGGATATCTGGTCGGCATGGCCGGGTTGGACCGAAGGGTCTGCTTCCATGCTGTACATCTGTATGACTTTATGATGATCCAGGTCGGCGTGGAAGATGTTGGTAAAGTTGATGAACTGTTCAACCTCCTCGGGGGAACACGAGGCGCTGCCGATACAATCGTTGCTGTAGCGAAATCACAGGTGTGGATTGATGCCGGTATAACTGCGGAAGATGGACGTTTCCACGGATCCGACAAACAGACAAGCATAGCTTGGTCCCATGCGGTTGCCCAAACCTACCACATTTGTTTGGATGAAGTGGGAGGATTGGAAGGAAAAGTTGTTGAGGGTAAGGACCAGTTCAGCCAGGCAGATGAGGGTGTCGGTGGAAGTGTACCAGCTGGGATGGCGTGAGAAGAAGAACCGGAGGGCTCGGAGAAATTCATTGTGGTGGATCGACCTGTACAGGGACTCGAAGTACATGGTGATGATGAGGCGTTGGGGGCCAGCGAAGCGAGATTCTTCGAGGAGGTAATAGTCATGGCGTTGTCAAAAAAGTAGATGGGGAGTTGCTGGACTAAGAGGGGGCAGGATGGTGGTGAGCGAGGTAGAGATGAGTTCAATAGTACAGGCGTAGGCTGAGACAATAGGTCGACCGGGGCAGTCATTATGTGAATCTTAGGAAGGAGGAAGAAAATGGGGAAGAACCCGAGAGAGAGAAAGAGAGATAGAGTTGAGATGGTCACCTTCTCCAGGACTTTTACAAAGGAGGCACTGTCAGAAGGAGGCAATGTCCCCGTGATACTGACCCCACACATTTCATTCAGAATTTCTCCCAAGTTTTGAGGTTTAAACATCGCCATGGCAGATAGTGCAATTTGAGTTTAATAAATAAACCACAGTTAAATAAATGAAGAGGGAGCTGTCTATTCCCATGTTTAGGGGAATTTCATGACTAGTGGTGCACGTTTTTAAGGGGAGGACAGAAAGATTTAAAATAAAAACACGCGAGGGCTTTTTTTTCATGATGTGGAATAAACTCCTCTTGTAGTGGCGGGTGCAGGTAGAATTACACACTGCAAAAAGCATTTGGTTGGATGCAGGAATAGGAAATATTTGGAGAAATGTGGGCCCGGAGAGTTCAGGTGGGACTAGTTTAGTTTGTAATCATGTTTGTCATGGACTGGTTGGACAAAAGTGTCTGTTTTGTGCTGTGTGACTGTGTGACCAATGTGTACAGTCATGACCATGGCACTCATGGTCATTGTTTGAAAAATTCATCTGGTTCACTGATGACATGTCGTGAAGGAAATCTAATCTGGTCTGGACTACGTGTGACTCCAGGTCCACATCAATCTGTTTGATTCTTAACTCTCCTCTGTCAAATTATGAATAGACAATGAATGATGGTCTAGCAGGCAATGCCAATTATTCACTTGTTGTGAATGATTTTTTAAAAAGTGGGAAGTTTGAAAATGCAATCTCGCCTGATGTTTTGTAACGACACCTGACGAAAGAGTAGCGCTTTGAAATGTGGAATTTCTCACTAACAAAGCTGATGGTTCACACAAGTTAGAAGATCTAACAACTTCAACAAGAATGCACATGGATACGGGTAGGTATACAGATACAGAAAGATAATATTTTGGTCATGTGAATGGTCCAAATAATGACCGATACATGCTGCTCATACAGAAAGAGAAACGAGGATAGTTTGGGTTGGGAGAGGGCAACAAGTGATTATCTCGAGGACCATTATACCCGCCACTGAGAACTGGAATTGTCCAATAGATAACTAGAATTGTAGGTTTAATGTTAAGCAGTAGCAGAGGCTCAGAGGAGGTTATTCCTGAAGATCAGCGTTTCCACTGCGCAGATGGCCACCCAGGAAAATGCACAAGGGAGAATCACTTGGAACACCAATCTTCAAGAGTGTCTGAGAGTGATGCAGCACGGAAACAAGGTCTTCGTTCAAAATTGTCCATGCACACTATGTTTCGCAAACAATATTAGTCCCACTCACCTGCATTTAGCCCATATCCTTCTCAACGCTTCCTGTTAATGGATTTGTGTTTTTAAATGGAAATGTACCTGCATGTACCATTTCCTCTGGTCGAACATTCAGCATCGGAGCTACCATCTTTTAGAAAAAAATGCCTCTCAGGTCCCTTTTGAATCTTTCTCCCCTCGCCTTAAAAATATGTCTCTTTGTTTTTAACTCCCTCAACTTAGGGAAAAGACATTTGCTGTTCTACCTATCTTTGTCCCATATGATTTGTTAGGCGTCGACAATGCCTTATCCTCCGATCCTGCACTGAAAATGTCCCAGTCTGTTTTATAAGTCCTGGCATTAACCTTGTAAATGTTTTCTGAACCTGGTCCAATTTAATAATGTCCTTCTTGGAACAGGGTGATTAGAAATTGACATAGTACTCCAGAAGAGTCCTGAATATTAAAGATTATATTAGAACTCCGATACTCAGTGGTCTGATCAATGATGGCAACCGTGCTAAACACCCTCCTAAATATCCTGTCTACCTGTCAAACAAAGAACGATGGACTGGAACCTCTGGGTCTCTCTGTTCAACAACACGACCCAGGGCCCCATGTGTAAATCCTGCCCTTGTTTGCGTTACCAAAATAGAGTATCTTGCGCTAATCCTAATTAAACAGCATCTGTCTCTTTTAAGCCCTTTGGCCCAATTGATCAAAATCCCTTTGTAATATTAGTTAGGTTTCTTCACTGTTGACTGTAGTTGCATTTTTGGTGTCACCTGCACTTACAAAACATACCTACTCAATTCTTATCCAAATCGTTTAAATAAATGACAAACTGCCGCGGACCCACCCCCGATTGTTGCAGAAAACTACGATTCACAGGCCACCAGGGATTGTGCTGTGAAGCTCTATCGTCAGGGGAGTTGACAGACGCTGCATATCTCTAATGAGTTCACAAATGATCATCTTCTCCCCCGGGCCAGAAGACACTCCATCAGAAAATATAAGCCATTTTTCTCATGAGACGGAGGCAGGTAAGGAAAGAATACGAGTGTGAAGGAACTTTAGGTGTGAAGAGATGTGGAAGAAGGAAGCTGACATAAGTTTGAGGAAGCATGGATAAACAGGGCTGTGCAAGATTGCTAAGGAAGGAATTGAGGAATGGATTTAGGGCAGCGTGAAGGCGGCATAAAAAAAGCCTGAACGGGAAAGATAAATTAAAAACCCGAAGCGTTGTACATTTATGCGAGTAACAAGATGGTGGTGAAGGCACGGCAATCACAGGTTAGATTAGATTTCCTCCAGTGTGGAAACAGCCCCGTCAGCCCAACAAGTCCACACCGACGAACGAAACAGCAACCCACTCAGACCCAATCTCCTTGCATTAACATCGGCTTCTGCACCCAACACTACGTGCAATGTAGCACAGCCAAGTTACTTAACTTGCACATCTTTGGACAGTGGGGGAAAACCAGATCACCCGACGGCAACCCACGCAGACGCGGGGAGAATGTACCAAATCTACGAAGACAGTTGCTTGAGGGGGGAATTGAACCCGGGCCCTAGTCACTATGAAGCAGCAGTGCTCACGACTGAGCCACGGTGACAACACAGGAGAGTCGATGTGGAGGTGGAGAAGGTAGTAGACGTCTTCATTGAATATTTTGCTTCATTACTAAGTGAGAGAGGGACCTTATCGTTGTGAGGATAGCGCGAAACAGGCAGGTGTCCTCAACAGTTGAATGTTTAGAAGGAGGATGTGCTGAAATTTCGGGGAAAACATGAGAATAAAGAAGTAGCCTGGGATGGGATATATGGAGGGATATTTGGATAGAAATGGAATACACCCACTACAGATAGCGAGGGAAGAGGATGCTGCAACTTTGACAATGATCTTTACATCCTCATTGTCCATTTGATTAGTACCAGACATTTTGTGGGTAGGAAATGCCATTACCTTGTTCAAGAAAGGGGATAGGGATTATCCTGTAAATTACAGACAAGTCAATCTTACATCAGTAGTGGGCAAAGTATTTAAGAGAACTGTGAGTGAGAGGAAATATCATTCCTTGGAACACCATAGTTTGATTCGACATAGTCAGCATGGTTTTGTCAGAGGCAGGTCATGACTGACAAACCTTCTTGAATCATTTGCGCATGTCACAAAACATATTAATGAAGGTCCAGCGGTGAATGTGGTGTACATAGAATTCGGAAGGTTTTAGTATAATGTTGCCCATGGGCTTATTCAGAATTTATTGAGGCTTGGGATACAATGGAATTATGCTGCCTGGGTACAGAATTCGCTGACACATCAAAGACAGAATATAGTGGTTAATGAAAAATATTCAGTCCGAAACATTGTGAGCAGTGACGTTCCACATGGATGGGTTCTGGGACCGTTGTGATTTTTAAAAATGACTTGGATGAGTTAGTAATTGTGCCAATGACACAAAGTATTGTGTAGTTGTAGATAGCGTAGAAGGCTGTGTGCAGAATTTCCTTAGTGCCGGCCTTCGACCAGTGCCCACTCCCTCAGCACTGACCCACTGAGAGTGCCCACCTTCTCAACACTGACCCACCAACAGTGCCAATCCCTCAGCCCTGACATGCTGACAGTGCCCACTCGCCAGACCTGACCTCCAGACAGTACCCACTTCTTCAGAACTGACACTATGACGTGCACACACCCTCAGCACTGATCCTCCAACATTTCCCACTCCCTCAGCGCTACCCTTGCACAGTGTTCACTCTCTCAGCACTGACACTCCGACAGTGTCCGCTCCCAAAGCACTGACCATCTGACAGTGTCAGCATACGTTCAGTCCGGTCGCAATGCCCCACCCAATGTCCTGCTGTGCGTCAAGAAGAGACAGACCTCAAGTGAGTGCCAATATAATGATTTTATTTCTGAAAACTCTCCATTATTTGACTCGCTGAAGTTACAGTATTCGATGGGTCTGGCGAATGTACACTCTCACACGGCTTATTTTGAGGTCGTATCTACTACCTTGGTGTCCTTCCCACCATCTCAACCATTGAGCAGGCAGATGCAGCAGCCATAAATCAGAGGCAGAGACTGCTTCTCCGGATCTCTCCCGGATCACAGCCAAACAAACAATACAACCCTCTGGCCCTGTGGCATCCAATTGCCGACGCTGAAATGCAGTGTGATAGGTCATTGGTTTGTGGTACTCAGCGGCGGTGCATGAGACTAATGGCCATCTATCCATTTCCACTTCGTGTTTTTTTTTAATGCAGCATCCCCATTTACTCATCTGCATTATGCTTTGAATCATTCCCATATCTGATGGCTCACATACACTTAGATGCACAGTCCTATGATCTAACTGTTTCAAGTGGAATACACTAGGAATATGGTGCACAGTTCCCCTCCTACTATTCTTCGGTTAGTCCCATGTTGGGAGCCCTGTCACGGTCCCTATCTACCTATCACTCAGACCACGCTGGGAGCAAAGTACACCATTCCCAGGTCCGTATCTCTCAGACCACACTGAGAGCCCCGTGCACTGACCCGATCTTCCTATCATTTAGTTATACCCCATACTGGGAACGCAGTGCACAGTCTCCAGCTCCCTATTCTTCAGACCACATTAACTCTACCACCGGTTCGACGACACTGGTTGCACTGTATACAGTTCCAATCTCCATACCGTGGAATCAGTGAGAACTTCGGCTGCTGGACGTTAGAGCCAGGAACATTTGGATCTGGAAAAGAACAATTCAGACAGCATCTTAGAAGCAGGAACATCGACGTTCATTAGCAAACGCTTTCGACCTGAAGCGTTGACTTTCCAAATCATGTGATGCTGTCTGACCTTTTGTCTTTTGCAGGCTTCACATTTTACCGAACCCCAACTCCTAATGCTTCAGTTGCATCCACACCAGAGCACTGTGCACAGTTCTGTTATCCATTTCCTGAGGAAAATCAATTGATCGCTTCCTTAGAGCGGGACTCCGATTTAAATGGAGACTTGCAAGGGTCCGAAAGGAGCATTCAAGTTCTCGGATGATCCCTTCACTGTCTACTCCGACTGGGGATTCATGAGCATGCCCACGGTAAGCTCCTGTCTCAGCTGGTACCATGACCGTCAGGCTATTGGAAATCCCTAGGTTATTCGCCTGAAGGGAGAGCTTGGACGGCATGGAGGCATGACAGTCAGTCTCCACAGAGACTACTTATTTTATACACTGATGTTACTGGAGAATCAGTTCATGGGTAAGTGGTGTGTGTGAATGTGTCCATGTAGTTATGAAGATATATTTGTGAATATATGTGTGTGTGTGTGTGTGTGTGTGTGTGTGTGTGTGTGTGTGTGTGTGTGTGTGTGTGTGTGTGTGTGTGTGTGTGTGTGTCTGTCTGTCTGTCGGTCCGTGTTCATGTATGACTGTGTGTACGTGTTTGTATATGTCTGCATCATAATGCATGTTTGCATTTGTGTCTGGGGGTGCGTTTGTGAATCAGCACGTCTGCATGTGTGTGTGTTATTAATTATGTGCGTGCGTATTAATTATGTATTTGTGTCTGTATAAGTGTGTGTGTGAATTAGAGTGTGTGGATGTGTGTGTGAGAGTCACTGTCTGTGTGTGTAGTGCATGTGTGCATTTGTTTGTATAACGTGATTGTGTGTGAAAATTATTCCTTCGTTTTTGACATTATTACTAAATGGACACACTCTGATATCGGATCCATTCAATTCGTGCTCCAGTCACCACAGTGAGAAGCTGTGCAAAAAATGTGGAAAACACATTCAATTTTGGGTTTCTGCTGCAGGGTTGGCTGTTCAGTGCATATCAGGCATTTTGTGCGATGTAGCTAGTTTTATCATTAAATAATCCATGACAGCTTCTGAGCATGAGCAGAAAGGGATTGTGCACTATGAATCCATCCACCACCTTTATCAGATCATGGCCAATTCGAATATCAAAAAGATCAGTGTATTCTCGTGCTGTCGCTTTCAGTCACTTTGCAAATTGTGACATATCAATTTCAGTTTTGGAACTTTTACAATCATTGTGCATCTTTTTTTTTGCATTAGATATCCTCATCTGATGTCCTCAAAAAAAAAACTGCCAGCCGTTCCACACACATACCACCTCTCAGTCATATCCTGTGATAAATGTCTTCCAGGTTTGCAAATCCTCCCTAAATTCCACATCTGTAATCTCATCTAGCATTAAGATTCCAC
Organism: Chiloscyllium plagiosum; assembly: GCF_037043375.1. NCBI lineage: Eukaryota > Metazoa > Chordata > Chondrichthyes > Orectolobiformes > Hemiscylliidae > Chiloscyllium > Chiloscyllium plagiosum. The sequence goes on along the minus strand of NW_028270179.1, from coordinate 18,354,447 downwards.
ATGGCCGGGTGCTCTTGAAGGTGAGATTGCATGGAATCCAGAAGGATCTGGCAAATTGGATACACAATTGGTTTGATTGTACGAAGCAAAGGTAATAGTGGAATGATGCTTGTCGGACTGGAGTCCTTTGACTAATGGAGTGCCCCACGGGACAATGTTTGGCCCAATGGCGATGGCTATCGATACCAATAATGTGAATGAGAATGTACAAGCTATGCTTACTAGGTTTGCAGAAGACTCAAAATTGTGTGATATCGTGGACAGCAAGGAAGATTATCAGAAATTGCAGTAGACCCTTGACCAGCTAAGGAAGTGGGCTAATAAACAGCAAATAAAGTTTAATACACATATGTGTGAGGTCTTGCATTTTGGAAAGTCAAGGCCAGGAATAGTTTCACGGTGAGTGGTAGGGCCTCACGGAATACAATGGAACAGAAGGGCTTTGGAGTTCATGTGCATTGTTCTGTGAAATTGGAATCAGATATACACACAGCAGTGAAGACGGCTTTTGGCATGCTGGCCTTCAGCAGTCAGTGCTTGGAGAATAAAAGTTAGGAAGTTATATTGCAGGTTTTCAGGCATTTGGTGAGACTGCACATGGAGTATTATGTTGAGCTCTGATTACCTTGCTGTAGAAAGTATGTTTTTGAATAGGATTTAGACAAGCGAGGACATTTTTTTAGAGTGTAGGACACGAAGATGGGATCTCATCGAAGTGTATAAGAGAATAAGAGGCGTACCTAGTCTGAATACACTCTTTTTTCCGAGGGTTGGAGAATCAAGGTTAAAAGATACCATCAGTTTACATTTCGACTGGAAAGAGGAAAAGGGAACCTGAGGAGTAACTTTTTTACACAAATGTTGGGACGCATGTGGAATAAGATGTCTATGTACGTGGTTGGGCCGGGTGCATTAACGGCATTTAAAAGGAATTTGGGCATATGCATGAATATAGAATGTTTGGAAGGATATGAGCCAAGTGCAGGGAAAAGGGTTCAGCATGGAGAGACGTTTTGGTTGGCATGGACCAGTCTGAGGCAACAGGCCTGTTTCTGTGCTGTGGGTGTCTATGCTTAAATGACTGCATTTAAACGATTTTTTTTTATTCTAGCTGCTTTCTTCATATTTTCAGCTCTTGTTAGGTATGTGAGTGTAACCACAGAGATGACGGGTTAATCTTAGAATGAGAGATCGAGCAGTTATAGCGTCAGCGAATCATAGAGATATAGATCACAGAAACTGAACCTTCAGTCCTAATCGGCCATTCCAACCAGATATTCTGAATTAATCTTTTCATATTTACCAGCACTTTGCTCATATTCAGCTAAACACCTCCTATTCATATACCCCTTCTGATGTATTTTAAATATTGCAGTTTACCAGCCTCCACCTCTTACTTAGTTAGCTACATCCTGACACTCACCACTCCCTTCGCCAAAACGTTTCCCTTCGGTACCTTTTAAAGGTTCCCCTATCACTCTAATCCTATGCCTCTCGTTCTGGAATTCCCCCCAAAACCAGGAACAATGACCCTGTCTATTTACTCAAGCCATGTCTCTCATAATTTTATAAACCAACGCCTCGAGACTTTAGAAGATCAGAGATCTGATGGAAAACTTTAAGCTATCAACGGGGCAGTGGTAGAATGGGGAGGGGTAAAGGTGGATTAATATTCATTTATCCTGCTGATTGGATATTTTCGAACTAGTGGACAGAGTGTCACTGTTCGGGTCAGAGTGCTCAGGAGAGATGTTAAAAAGAGTGTCGACACACAAACGATCATGGAAGTTTGAAACGGTCTTCCAGAAGTCACAGTGAATTATGCATCAGTTGTCCGATTTCTTTTCTTTATATGGTTGAATTTGAAAGTTCTCTGTTAATCATATTTTAACAGACTACGTGACAAAGTGAGCTTTTATGGTTGTTTGGTTTAATTACAGAAAGGCTCACCACCGAGTCACAATATTATATTTAAAACTGAGATACGTAGGTAGTTGAGCATTGAGGGGATCAAAGAAAGTGGGAGCATGGAGGTAGAAACTTATCAACCTTGATTGACAGATGAAACAGACTCCATGGGGCAAATGACCTAATTTTTGCTCTGACATCTAATGATCTTGTGGTCCACAGAAGAGTGAGGAAGTCGAACGACATAAAAGTATGTCTATCGCGATGATATTGCATTTGCACAAGCGTGAGGACCTGAATAGTCTCTTCTCCTTCCCAGGATGTTCCTACCGAGAGTGCGCGGTATGATATATTTATGCCCAGCAAGATCAACCAAAGCCACAACTGCAATACCGATCATCGGCTGCACCAGCATAGGGCCAGGCATCCATTGAGAAAATGCAGCACATTTTTCATTCATTCCTCTCCATTTCCTTCAAACAGTGATCTGCCGGAGAACAGTTGTGAATTGTAAACGTGCTGAGCAAACAATAGTCTATAATGATCCCGGATATATTGCAGTTGGCCCCACGTTGGAACTGTTAAAGGGACAGTTCTCTCACCAAGAGCAGCAGCAACTTGGAGCAGGTACAAAATCTGAACTTCCAGACTGTTCTTTAATAATCGCAATTTCGTCGCTGATGTGTACAACATACAAAGCATATGTTATATTAACGTTGATAATTGTATTCAAGTTGTGCTCATTTCATTAAGACCAAATGTAACGTGAATGAACGATTAAGCCTTTATGTCAATCAGTTATTTCTCAGGGATTCCCGTTCCCTGGTTGTTTTCAATGTAATATGACATTTTTCACGAAAGCATTGGCACGCAGTGTTGCTTTATTTGATTTAGGAATAAGGTTCACAAGTACGAAACGAATAAAATATAAATGTACCGAAAAGGGTCAGCCATTCAGTCCAGTGTGTCACTGCGAGCACTTTGTGGGAGAACTGAAAAGAGCCAGCGCAGGAACGATGGTTTACTTCGCTTGTCCAGTTTGAGCATTGCCTGTGAAGTTTCATAATGTCAACAACTATACAGTTGGACCTCTCTGTTCACTGATAAATGACTAATTGACAGAAACGCTTAACCTTTAATTTCAGTTACATTTCATCTTAGTTTGTGAAATGACTTTATAATGAACACAACGTGGATCCAATCTTCAACTTGATCTCCGGTTATTAACTACAGAATAGCGTCTCATTTGGTATAAAGTGCCTCCCCGTTACAGTCAGCTCATCGTGACTCTGAAAGACTCTAGAGAGAAAGATGAAATCACTGGTTTTGCTGCAAATCGTTCTGGTGCTTGTCGAGCCAATCATTGCGGATGGACAACCAAGACCAAGGCTTTTCTTTACTGGTTAGTGCATTTATTTGAAAACGAGCGAGAACTCCACCAGCCCCTCAAACGTGTGCTGTTTTGCAATTGAATTTTGACTGATTGTTTGCCTTCTTTCAATCAAGCCGAATTCCCATCCCCACCTGCTCTGAATGAAAAGTTATCATTCCATTTTGGAAAATTTTGGAGGAAATTTTAAATTTAATTTGCTGATTATCGACCCTCAAAAACTGTTCACAAATAAACTGTTCTCAGCAGCTTCGTTTCCATGTTGTGACGGGAGACGTTTAAAAATCTCTCTTTAACCCGCCGCTCCCGAACTCTGCAATATCCCCTAGTCCCGATAACGCTTCTTGATGCCCAGACCACTCTAATTCTGATTAATTCTAAGAGATTAGGCAGTGACTCGTTGTTTGCATTTTGTTCAGCTGCCTTAGCCCCGGGTTGTGGAATGCACTCCGTACAAACACAATATATTCTCGAAAACAATACTTAAAACAAAACAATTAACAAATGGGCGGCACGGTGGTTCAGTGGTTCGCACTGAGGCCTCAAAGCATCAGGGTCCCTGTTCGATTCCAGCCCCAGGCGACTGTCTGTGTGGTGTTTGCATATTCTCCCCGTGTCTGTGTGGGTTCCCTCTGGGTGGTCCGATTTTTCTCCCACAGTCCAAAGATGTGAAGTTCAGTTGGATTGGCCATGCTCGTGCTAGGTGCATTAATCAGGGGAAACTGTGTCTGGGTGGGTTACACTTCGGCGGGTCGATGTGGACTTGTTGGGCCGAAGCGTCTGTTTCCACACTGTCGGGAATCTAATCGAAAAGTGCTTGATAACCTGCTCGTGTGTATCTCCTTCTGTATTGTTTTCTTCCTGTTTGAAAGAAAACACTGTTCACAGAGTTATTTTATGTATCCATTGATTAAGTCACACTGGGAGCACTTTGCGCAGTTCTGGTCCCTCTGTCCCTTGCTAAGATGCTACTTGGAACAATTAAGGAATGGCCTTGATCTCCCTGGGTAAGACAACACAAGACCCCTGTGAAGCTTCATATTCTTCTTATCTCTCGGTTTTACCTTACTTCGTTCACACTGGGATAGGACCTTGTCTCCATAGCCCTTAGTTACTTTCCACCTTGTTCACTGTACATAGAGATGGTTCAATCTGCCTTTGTATGACCACATTGTACATGGGTCTGGACTCCACATCTCTCGGTTCAGAAACAGTTGCAGGGCAGTGTACAGTCTTCTGCCAGTGACTACAATGGGAGCAAGTGGACATTTCTAGTCTCTATATCCCTTCATAACACAGCACTGAAAGCATTGGTTGCGGTATCATCTTTACACCCCTTAGTAAGGCCACACTGAGAATACTGTGCAAAGCTCAGGTATCCACCTCCACGATTCAATCACTCTAGCTTCACTAGATAAAGTTCTGGATGTCATTATACTTGATTTAGTGACACACTGAGTGTTAATTGTTTTGCAGTGGACATCACTGTACTATCCCTTTCTCTTTAATAGGTTTCTTCAAAGCTTGTGCATTTGAGAAAGGAATCTGCAAACGATCCCCTTGTCTTCAGCATGAAATCACGGTAATGGGCATGTGTGTCATCGGAGGATACTGCTGCAAGAGAAAATCGATGTGAAGTAAAATGAATCTAAAGAGAAAAACGTGAGACGGGCCAAGTGATTTCTGTAAATTGACTATGTTCTATTGTGTAGATCTAATGACACTTCACCTGCTGCTTTCTGAATTGTATCAATAAAATTCGTTGCATTGTCTGTTGTCCATACCCTAGTGATTTTTTCATCCATTTGATCGGAAGGAGGGAAGATCATAGACAAAAAACAGACAGAATCATTCAAAAATTGTAGTTCCAATAACGCGAGGCTCACAGAATCACATAGTGCAGCCACATGCATCCATCACCACCCGCCGGGAGGCCCTGTCGTATTGGAAGATATGGTAAAGGAATCTTCCTGCTGGTTCCCACCTTCCACCCTCCTTCAGCTGATGGTCTTGTCCTGTACAATGTTAAACAACAATCATAAACCATTAGTGAGAAACCAGCCCTCCGAATCCATTCTGACTTTCGAACATGAATCGCCTCCACCCTGAACGTTTCGGTTTCTCCAATGATTCTTTCAATTATCCGAGATTTGAACACCAAAATATTCCTGGCGAGGGAAACTGCAAAACGGGGAATATCGTTCTTGCCTTCCTTCTTACGATTTTCCTGCTTCAAATACATCTATCCACATCATCATTAGTAGGAATACAGATCACTCAGTCTGGTGAAGATGAAATGTTGCCTTCACTGAGAACACAGTTCTGTTGTTGGATACAGACATTGTGCCAAATACAGCAGAAACTGGACAGATCGTGAACCTAAAATCTGGGCATCCATGTTGCTTCAATGCAGCTTAATACATTAACAATCTCTTAAATCATGGCGGGGCATTTGCCTCATGCATAATTATCTCACAGCATCCCCTGAAAGACCTCTGACAATTCCTCTCACCTTGGCTTGTGAGGAAATCTCCAGAGAGGTTTGTAGAATCTCTGCAGCTCATCATACACATGGGACACTGTTGTTTCGGAGCTTCCGTGGTGCTGGGAGCAGATTTTGTTTTTGAATGTGGCTGCGAAACATGCACTCTGTTTTCATAGAATCCCGAAACTGAGGAAACAGGTTTTCGACCCAAAGGGCCCATTCCGACATTCAGAAGAGTAACACACCGAGATGCAGTCCGCTGTCCTACAAACTTACATTTCTCCTTGCTGATGCATCTACCCTACAAATCCTTGAGCTCTATGGAATATTTAGCAAGGCCAATTCACCTAACCTGCACATTTTTGATCTGTGATAGGAAACCGCAAAACCCAAAGGAAACCCACGCAGACACTCGGAATTGAGTGCATGCAGGTCCTGCCAGAGCTGCTGAGTTGCTCCGGATATTTCCTATTCTATTATCCCTGAGCCAGAAGGTTCTGTTTCAAATTCCACTCATTACAGAGGCTTGTCCCAACATGACCACCTGATGTATGACCCTGTGCAATGGATGGAGCAATGGCAGTCTCCCCTCCCATAATCCAACCCGACTGTGAAAGACTTTTGTCTTTCAGCCCGTGTTGTGGTTCACAGGGAAGTGCGAAATTCCCTCGGGGGCTGGGATCGAACCAGCCTCTATTCCAAATGCAGGGCTTAATGGGCATAGCATTCTGGATTCCCCTTCCTCCTTCCATGCAAGTCAGGAGGGAGAGCTTTGATTTAGACTGCAGCTGAGATGGGAACATGTTTTTCACTCTCAACGCTGAAGATATGTCCCCAATGTTGCACACAACACCGCATATTTCTCATTATGCTTTTCTGTCCCCATTCCATCAGCCCTCCTGTCAAATATGTAAATCCCCAACAAGAGCCAACAGTCACCAATGACCAATGCCTATACTCTGAAAACGCTGACCCCAGTGTGTTGCCCATCCAGATCAGAAAGACAATTTCCTTCCACATTCATTCGGTGAATGTGGCTGAGCCAAAACTCTACGTGTTCGGATGAATCTCCCTGTTTTTATGAGTTTTAAAATGAGCTTGAAGCACTCACTTTGAGTTGCACTGTTCGATGTTGGGATGAACTACGGCTATAGGTTGTTCCATCAGATACCACGTGCAGAGCTTGCCTGTCAAAACTCTGCAAATGTTGTCAGAACAAACCAACCGAGGCAGCGCTCACTATGGATTTCAAGTTTCATCCAGTTCGTTTTCTTACGAGCTAGGCCAGCCCATTCACAATATTCTTAAGCATGCAGCCACAGACCATAAGTTTGCAATTGGTTTCGGTAAGTATGCAGTGAAATTTACCCGGATTAAGATAACTAGGTTGAGTACTACATTTTAAAGCAGACAAACATTTATTCACAAAATTACACAACGAACCAGAAAGAACAGATTAAAAAATTCCTACAGAACTCACCCTATCCAACTCAACTAAATTATGCTGTTCCAAATATACACAACAGTCCCAATCAGCAAACTCAAATTAAAAATCGGTATAAATAGAACACATGCTTACAGATTGAAGTTGAATGACAGAAAAGAGAGAGAGTTTCCACACAGTTCCTTGTTAAACTTCCAACCAGTTCAAGAATGAACTAAAACTGCTTAGCTCAACTCAGCTATCAACAGATCTGACCACTCTCTTTCCATTAATCAGGTCACTTCCAAAACATGACCAATTTGGCCTGAAGTCTGATCTGTTTACATATAAACTGAAAGCCTCTCAAAATCATTTTAATCTCTGTACCAAATCAGACTGATCGAAACCCGGCCTGGTGTATTGCCCTCTCTAAAAAAATCAAGGCCAGAGTCTTCTTGAGCCACGAAACAGTTTTGACGAATAAAGAAGGGCATCTTTCTGACACCTACCCACTTACTAAATGAACCATCAACTTTAAAAGATGGCTTCATTTTTATCCTTTCACAACACGGTTAGTCTGAACACATAAAAATACACTTTTCTAAGTATAAACATGGAAACATGCACAACCGTATGCAAATTCAGGCCGTGATGCAATTCCTTGTCTCATCTGAGTCTTCATAACGCATCAGAAATCATATTTTCGCGAGTTGTCACATGCACAATTCTGAACTTGAATCGCTTCTAACAACACCATTAAAAAAGTCTGGAATTTTGACCTTACATTTTTCCAAAAATGTGAATTTGTTGTGATTTGCGTGTACAATTGTCTGAGATAACTTGCTGGTAATATAAATATTGAAATGTTGTAATGCTAAAACTATGTTGAAAGACTCTTTCTCCACCGTTAACTTACTCCAAATTGGTGAATCAGCTATATCACTTGTAAGGATAAATCGTATTCCTGGAGCTGAGTCTGTCCAGTATTCCTACCACAATGTTTGCACACTTCTCTGGTCTCTCCAGACGCACTTCACGTAACTGAGCATAATTTGTTTCAGTTTCCTATTGCAGAATTCCTGTTACCAGCACTTCTTCTGGCAATAACCTCACAAGAGTGCATATCTCATCATCTAGTAGCATTATAGACTGAGAGGATCCTGTGTAGCTTAATATTATAAGCCCGCTACATATTACCTTTGGCCGACGTGAATACGCCCTAAGCTTGCATGTATATTTTTAAGCAGATCTAGAACATCCTCCTTAATCAATCTCTGATCATCTTGTACGTTCTGAGAGAGTTGTGTAACTTCACTTTTGCTTATTGTTTTTAGACCAACGAACCTTCCAGGCTTGTCTGATTTTCCGACATCTGGCTTTCTCCGATCCCACCAACACTGTGATTTCGTGTGGCCCACTTTATGACAATGAAAACACCGAAGCCTTTTAAGTTATTTGTCCCCCTCAAGGATTTCTTTATTTTCATTCTTTGTTACGTTATCTTTCTGATCTTCAATGAAATGTAACTTTCCCTTTCCACGTGAGGAATTCTCTTTTCCCCAGTTTCTATCCCTCATGGACTGAAATTGATTATAAAAGACAAACTGTGCTTTATAGACCAGCTCATAGTTATCAGCCACTTCAGATGCTAAACTTACTGTTTTAACTCTCTGGTCTTGCACAGGTATTCGCTACATATCAGGCAGTGGATTTTTGATTTCATCCAAAACAGTAACCTCTCTTAGGGCATCATAGGTTTGCTCAAATCTTAACGGTCCTATCCACCTGTCAAAATTACTCTGTTTGAACCTTTCATACTCCATGTAGGTTTACCCATTCTACCTCCTTCGATTCCTGAGGCGTTGACCACAGGCTTCTGTTAGAAACTCTTCTGCACTTAAAATGGCTTTTTTCACCTCCTCATCATCCACAGATACCTCTACTGATAGGGATGCGCACAGCTCACTCGCCCTACCTGCAAGTTTTGTCTGGACCAACAAGACGAACATTTCCACTGGCCAATGCATTTTTATCGCCACCTTTTCAAATGAGATGAAAAAGGATTCCGCATTCTTCTCATTGTGTTTAGGCAATACATGTACATGCATAAACAGTTTCTCATTCGGGTTCTTACTACTAGGGGCTTGTTCATCCCCACTCCTTTCCTCACTAAGCCTACACTCAATCTTTATCTCCAACCTTGAACTCTAATTTTCCTTTTCAACTGTCAATTTTTGAATTCCAAAAGCTTTCTGTGTTTCTCTCTCTTTTACTGCGCTCTTTTACGTTATCTTCTGCTTTTAATCGTAACTAAAACTGTTTCATTTCTGTTCACTGTTCCTTATCTCTTGACTCTATCTCAAGTTGCCTCATTTGCAATTGAATTATTGCGATCTCTGTAGATACTATTGGTTACTCCAGCTTGTTGGAATGCTGAACTACTGCTGGAATTATCTCTCCTTTCTGCACAGAAGCATGCAGTTCCAATTCCAGCTTCTCTGTTAATTCTTGCAACTCGGTCTTATTCACTTTTTGCAAACCTCCCAAAGTCACTGCATCTTGAAAATTTCTGGCTACTGAAAGATCTATTACTATCATAAGCTTTGTCTACCCAACCAAACCAACAACCAAAATGAAGCCACAGCAGCTACCACTCGCTGTTTAACATCCCGCAAAGAGTCCACAATCTCGTACAGAATAGGCCAGACGACTCAAAACATTCTTAAGCAGGCAGCCTCAGGCCATAAGTTTGCAAATTACAGTGAAAATTAACAGGAGTAAGACAGCCAGGTTGATTGCTAGATTTTAAAACAGATAAGAATGTATTCACACAATTACACAATAAAGCACAAAGAACAGAATAAAGAATCCCTACAGAACTCAACCTATCCAACTCGAATTAATTGTGCTGTTCCAAATATACACAACAGTCCCAATCAGCAAAATCTCTTTAAAAACCAGGATAAATGGAACACGTGCTTACAGGTTGAAGTTGAAGTCAGAAAAGAGAGAGAGTTTCCACACAGTTCCCAGTTGATCTTCCAACCAATTCAAGACTGAACTAAAATTGCTCATCTCATCTCAGCTCGCTGGAGAGCGGAACACACCCCTTTCACTATGCAGGCTACTTCTAAAACATGACCACTTTAGCCTGAAGTGTCATCAGTTAACATGTAAAGAAAAGACCACTCCAAAACCTTTTCATTTCTGTACCAAACCAGAGTGATCGGACTCCGGCCCGGTTTATTGCCTCTCTAAAGATAATAAAAGACAAAGTCTTCTTGAGCTGAGGCACACCTTTTTGAAAACAAAAAAGACGATAGTTCAGACACTTTGCTGATTTTCAGTTTTTCTTTCAGTCGACACTTAATATTGACACAAAGAAAGGCATTAATAGAACAGATTATGCCATCATGAACGTGTGTTTATTTTGTGACCTTACTGTGCATCTAGCTCTTCTACAGCTCCAGCAGTTTCACACCTCACTGGCAATTCATTTCTCTCCCAAGTAACAGTAGGAAAGTTTCACTTTTGTTTCTTAGTTTTCACATTTCTCCTTACCTCCACCGGTCACTCCTTTTTTTCATGTGATTGTATCTCTCTTTTTCTTCATAACTATGTGAGTTTCTCCCCATACGTGTCTCTACTTATGTTGTAGGCCTCTCTTTCAGTCTCTCTCCCTATCTCCTTCGTCCTGCTTCCACACCATTTTCCTGGATGATTTTCATTATAAATCCCTTTCTGTATCCTAATGTTTCATGAGTTAATTCTCTCTCTGCTTCCCCATCTTTCCCTCATGCTGTCTCTCCCTCTCTATTTCCCTGATACATTCAACTGCCTCTGATATTTAAATAGTCATTTTATTTTATTCAATTGTGGATCTAGTATTTACCATGATTAGTAATTGCCCCAGGAAAAGTGAGTCCCTTCTTGAACTTATGTGTTTCATGTTTTGCACGTCAGTTCCATAGTGCCATTACAAAAGAATATCCAAGATTTTAACCAAGCAAATATGAAGCAGCAGCGAAATATTTTCAAGTCAGGATAGTGAATGCCTTGGAAGGGGACGTGCAGGAGGTGGTGTTCCACTTGTCCTTCCACATTCAAATGTTCATAGTTTTGGAAGATGCTGTCTGAGGATCTTTGGAGCAGGTATGCAATGCGTTTTGTAGTTGGGATGTATTGCTTCTACCGGGCCTTGAAGGTGTAGGGAGGGTTTCACTGTTAATGGCGAAGTAAAATATTAACTGCTTGTTTTCGCAGATGGTGCCAGATCTGCAGGGTTCTCCAGCAATATCACATTTTGTTTGTCCCTCAGCCTTCAAAAGCGTTCTTATTCATATACTCATTCAAATGCCTTTTAAGTGTTATCTTCTTACAAGCTTACACGCCTTCCTCTGGCTGCACTTTCCAATAGTTTTCAATAAAGTAGCCAAAAACGCCTGTCAGCCACAGTTCGATTCTTACTTCACTTGTATTTCCCTCTAACATGTTGCATTTGGGGGATAATTTCTATCAAGTTTACACCGCAGTTAGAACTCAGACCAATTGATCTTTGTTACTCCTCTTTGGTAATGATCTCCAGTCAGTCGATCCTGCACGTCACCTGCATTCCTCCAAATGTCGTTTCTGGGAAAGTACGTGATTGTCTTTCTTCTGTCTTGGTCATTGTTCCCTCATGATACGGAGCTACAATATGCCTAAAAGCGTCCAAACCTCACCACATTCCCAGACTGATTTGAACAATCTCCTTGCACCCAATCACTTCCACTGAAGGAAATAATCGTGTGACATGTCAGCTGCTCATGTCATCCAGTCAACGGGTTATTCAGTCATCTCCAGGTGATTCAGTCATGTCAGAAATTTAAATTCTGACAGAAGGCGAGATATCGGCTGCTTTTCTGTAAAGCTATGCAGTTTTTGACACGTCCCTCTATTAGAACTTAATTGGAGCACTGTGCACTTTCCTGGTAACCATGTCCCTAAGTTCAAGCATATCTGCCGACTATGCAAAATTCTGATGAACATATTCCTCAGTCCGATCATACATGGAGCATTATGCACTGTTCTGCTCTCTATGTCCCTCAATAACCACGCTTAGAGTACTATGCACATTTCCAATCCTGATGTATCGAGGCCAGATCATACTGGAAGCTATGTACACTGTTCTGATCATCAAACGCGTCTCTTACTCTATATCTGGAGTACTGTACACTCTTCTGGTCATTATATCCCTTGGTCAGATCTAACTGGGCACACTGGACTTTATTTTGATAACCAATAACCCTCACTTCGACCATATGTGGAACACTGTATGCATTTCTTGGCTCTATGTCACTTACGTCTGGAGTCATTGAGTCCTTCAGCATGAAGACATGCCCTTTGTCTCAAACTGGTCCACGCTGGCCAAAATGTCCACCTAAGATAAACCCATTTGCCGGCACTAGACTTATATCCTTTGAAACATTTCTTATTCATGTAGTTGGTCAGCTGCCCTTCAATTTTGCTAATGTACCTGTCTCAACTACTTCGAAGTTATACCATACTTGGAACCCTGTGCATAGTTTTAATCTCCATGTCTCTAAGGTAGACCAATCTGGTAATAATTTACACTGTTCCATTAATCAAATACCGCTGTTCAGCCATTAAAGGAGCACCGTGCACAGTCTGATTCTGTTTTTATATCCGAGTCTAATGACCGTTTTATTAATTGAGACTTCCTTTCCGTTCTCAGTTAATGTATTGGAATGTGAGGATGATGAAAGGATCTGCAGAGAAGAAGGCTGTCTTGTGCATGAGATTGCCCACAGAAGAAGGCTGTCATGCAAATGAGATTATCCACAGGAGGAGTTATTCCTTCAATGCCATCTGCTGTTTTATTATATGATACAAAAAGTGCAATATTCCCAACTTTGAGACTCATCTGAATTTCGATTAATGCTAGCTGTAATTTTTATAGTTCAGTCTCTGCTTGACTCTCTAAATATAACCATCCACTGTCCCGTTGATTTCCTAAAGATGACAACACATCTTACTGCATTAACACCACTTCTTGCCCATCATTAGGTTTTTCACTGGGATTAGTGCACACGCACAATATCAGGCGAAATGGACAGGTCAGAAAACGGGAGGGACACATTGCCATCATGGAACTCCTTTTTCTTTCGCTGTTTCTCCCCGTTTCCATTCCTCTTTTGCTCCTTCTCTGTTTCTCACTCTTCGGACTTTGCCTCCTGTTTCTGCTCAGGTATTTTCTATCTGCTCCTCCTTCGCTCTTTCAAATTATCCATATTGGGATTCTATTCAGCCCATCGAGCCCACACTGACCGCCTGATGCTCACAAACACCTAACAAATACCTGCCTAAATTTCCATCGTGTTTCTGCATCAGTTGTGGTCGTGACCATTGTCAAACGACCTAGCCTGCACAACTTTAGACTGTGGTAGGACACTGGAACACCCAGAGTAAACCCACACAGACATAGATGGAAACTGCATACAGGCAGTCACCCAAGTTTGAACTCAATCTCAGGTCCCTGCCAATGTGAGGCAAAATTACTAACCACTGTTCTGCCCCTGTCTTCTTCTGTTCCGTTCCATATTCTCCTTATCCCTTCATGTTCCTTCTTCTGACTTGTTTCCTCTCTGATTCTATGCCCCACCTTCTCCCTCCCTGATTTCTGATCTGTGTCTCCCTGTCCAATGCTTCACTTCTGTCTACCCCTACTTCTGTTGTTCACCTTGTTGTGACATCATAGTGACTGTCATGCAAACCAAATCAGCATCCCTATCCCTGAGTCACTTCACATTATAAGTTAGACATTCAATGATTTTCAAAGAGCTGAAATCTCAAACATTCCCTGATATTTTCCAGATTGCCGTTCCTTCCTCAAAACATCAGGATAAGTCTGAAAAGAGCAGAACTCAAAACAGCTTCCAGTCCAGCAGCTTCCACGCGCACAGCCTTCAGCCCAATCTCAAGATTAAACTCTTTCAAACATTTCATGGTTTTCTGTGAATGAATGGCTATTCCAGTCTATCATTGATTGACCCATCCAAGGTCCAAACAACTGTTATTCTCTGAGCAACGCATCCTAATGCCAAAATGTGAATAGTGCTACAGAAGCAGCAATTAGCCTGCAAATATCTATCCAGGACAGTTCGCGCAAACAAATATATTTCCTTCTTCCTTCCAAATACAAGATGCTCCTTAAAGATCAAATCCAACTTTCACTCCAGGTTCTACAATAGATTTGCGAAAAATTGAAGTCACAAATGCAAGTCTCAGCAACAAGCATATTCTCAATATAAACCTCACCCACATACCTGCTCCAGGCGCAAATCCCTCCAAATCTTTCCTATTCGTGGACTTTCCCAAATGACTTTTAAATGTTGTAATGGTACCCACATCCATTACTTTCTCAGGAAGTTCATTCTACAAACTAACCGCGCTCTGTGTTAAAAAAAGACTCTGTTTATTTTCTGAATGCCCCGTGTCTCATTTTAAAGTTGTATCCCCAGACTTGAAATTCCCATCATAATGAAATGGCATCCACCAAATAATATGACGTCATGGTAGCGGGTCAGTTATCAGCATATTATGCGTCAATTGGACGACTTCTTCTCCGAATTTGCATGGTTCTGGGTCTTTCTCTCTCTGCCTGTGTGAATTTCTCTCTGTTTGCCAGTCTATCTGTTTGGTTGCCTGACCCTCCAGGAGACGACCAGACCTCATCATGTGAAAGGGTGGAGCAGGAGTCAGGGGCCGAATGGTTTACGCATGTTACTATTTTATGTGTTTTGGATTCTCTCTCTCTCTCTCTGTGTTTGTGCGGGTGTATCTCTCTGTCATTTTGTCTCTGTCTTTCTTTCTAAGGGAAAATGATAAGCAAAAGTCATATTGAATGGGCCCAGTGGCCAAGGTCCAACACTAGTTTACGAATTTCTGTGTTTGGTCTCTCTGCCTGTTTCTCTTGTCCTATGAAGAGGATGTTGCCAAGACCAGTCGACAAGAGTTAGAAGATAAGTATTGCCAAGGTCGGACTTTATTCCTTGGAAGGTAGGTGAATGAGGGGTGATCTTATTGAGAAGTGTTAAAGAGTGCATGTTGTATTTTTACCCAGGGTTGGGTAAACTAGTGGGCATTGGATTCAAGTGAGAAGGGAAAGATTTATAAAAGACCCGATGGGCAACCTCTTCACCCAGAAAGTGGTGCATATGTGGAATGGGATGCAAGAGAAAATGCTCAAGGCAGGTGCAGCATCAATATTTTAAAAAGCATTGGGATATGTACATGGATGGGAAGGAGTGGAAGGATATGGACCAAATTCAGGCAATTGAATCTATCTGAGTGGGCACCATAGTCTGCATGGATCATTTTCGGCCCCAAGGATGTGTTTCCATTCTGTGTTACTCTATGACTCTATCTTAAGAAGATCAACCATGATCAGACCAAATGGTGGAACAGAATTGATTGGCTGACTAACCAGTTTCTGTTCCCCCTTTCAATCTTTGCATGCAAATATCACGGGAGGCACTGTCTGACGGTGTACTTACGGGATCTGGAGGATTACTGGTAAGAATAGGCCTGAGTGGAGTGAAGCCTGGAATCCGGCTCAGCTACCATCTCCTGGGAAAGCGGGTACTATACTTTCACTGTGCCAACCAGCTACTCGACAAGCCCCACCAGAACGCCCACATGTGGTGGCGACTGGCCTATGTGGATGACATGCCTCCGTGGCAATGGGACAGTTCTGGAGAGAGACATGGCCATGAATCCAAGGATGAGGAAGAATATACTTTTCCTCTTCCTGTCAGCTCCTCCAAGCCAGGAGAGTACAGAGGACAGAGGGAATTTTGCACCGTTTACAATCCTAGTTCCATAGGAATGGTCTCCAAAAACCCCACATTAAGAGGAAAGTAAAAAGCGGTGACCTCAAAACTGGTAACTGGAAGAGACCAGGAAAAACAGTCTGTCAATATCGGCAAAGAGTCCCAAATCCTTTCTGTCTCTTACTTTGTTTTTGTCTTGTTCACAGACTCTCAATCTTTTTCTACTTCTCTCTCACTCTACCTCTGCCGTCTCACACACTCTGTCTTACTCTCACTTTATGTCTTACCCCCCTTTATGTCTTACTCCTTTTCTATGTCCTGTCTGTGTGCATTACACTCCCTCATTTCTCTCACAAATCCTCTCATTCCTTCTATTTTCATTGATATATTGTTCAATCTGTGTTTGTCTTTCACTCTGTCTCTCTGTCACTTTTTCTGTCATTCTCACTTCGTCTGTATCTAGGATGATTTCTATTTACACCTCATTCTCTCCCCTCTCTCAGTCTCTTGTCATCGTTACATACATTGTCTCTCATTCTGTGTCGTCTCAGTCTCACTTACCGTGTAACAATATGTCGTACTGTCTGTCACTTGCCGTCTCTCACTCCCACTGCCTCACTTGTATCTGTGACGTTCTCTGCCAATCGCTCTTCCCCTCTCCTTTCTTACTTTCTCCAATTTTCTGCCACTCTTTCCCTGTCTGTCGCGCTCTCTGTTTCACTATCCATCCCTCTCTTCCTCTCTCACTCTCTCTCCATTCCTCTCTGCCGCTGACACACGCACACTTCACTTGCTCCCAATTTCCGTCTCTGTCTCTGTCTCTCTCACTCTCTCGTTGTAGCTGCCTGGTATCTTTGTCTACTGTCTTCACAACTATTTTTAGTTTTTGATTCCGGATACTGCTCCCCTTTTATATTTTCCAGCAGTTTTTCCGATGAAATACATTCCTCACTCACACGGTGAATGAAATCCGCTGCTTCACCTTCTTTACTCTAAAGTGACCTGGCGATGTCTGCCGATTTGTCTTGGGTGGTGCTGTTCGATGCGAGAATATTGTGAGGAACGATTCTGTGCAAGGTCCGTCCTAACCCCTTGGAGCTGAGTAGTTCTGGACCGAACAGACCCACAACAAGACGATTAGAACACCCTCGTTCCTGGTATGAAGGATCACCACCGGCTGAATCCATGGCCGCTTGAAATCAGTAAATTGTGCACCCACTCTCTGATACATCCTGGGCTTTCACCGGCACACTGCATCAGCATTTCAGAGATTCTGTGCAAATTTCATCACCTCCTTCACTGGGTTCAACTGATGTTCGTTTTCCCAATTTCAACGAGCTACAGGGAGATGGCTATTCGAAGCTTTATATTTAGAATCCCTATGGTGAAGAAGCAGAATAGTGAATGGTCTGATCAGAGTGGATATTGAGCAGATGTGTTCATTGGCACGAGAGAGTAGGATATTAAAGCACAGCTTGAGGGTAAATGGAAGATCTTTACGAATAGTGAGAAGGAGAAACGTCTTCAGCCAGTGAGTGGGGAACCTATGCTGCTCTATCTTACTCTGTTTCTATATCACTGCCTGTCTACCTTTCACTCCCTCATTTCTCTCATTCATTTTCCTTTCATCAATATGTTGCTCAATCTGTCTTTGATCTTCACTCTATTTTTTTTCAGTTTTTTCTGTCACTCTCATTCTGACTGCCTCTATATATACTTTTCTCTCATGTCTCTCACTGTCGCTTGTCACCCTTGCTCACATTGTCCCACTCACTTTCTCTCGTCTCAGCTTTACTCGGTGTAATAAGATGAATCAATCTCTTTCACTTTCCGCCTCTCACTCTCTCTGTCTCCCTTGTATCTGTGACTTTGTTTGCATCTCACACTCTCTCTCACTCGTTGCTCACTCTAGATAGCTTTCTGTCTTTCCTTCTCTGTCTGTCGTGCTCTCTATTTCGTTGTCCTTGCTACTCCACCTCGGTCACTCTCTCTGCATTCGTATCTCTGCCGCTCAAAGACAATCTCATTTGCTCTCAATCTCTCTCTCTCTCTCTCTCTCTCTCTCTCTCTCTCTCTCTCACACACACACACACACACACACACACACACACACTCACACACACACACACTCATACACACACACACTCACACACACACGCACAAACACTCATACACACACATACACACACACACACATACACACACACACTCACACACACACACGCACACACACACACACATTCTCTAACTGCAACTGCCTCGTTTGATTGTCGACTCGCTTCACATCGATTTGATGTACTTAATTCCGTATTCTGTTTCCACTGCACATTGTCCGTCGGTTTTGCTTATGACGTATCTGCCTGCCTCGCAGGCCAGATATTATGTGGAACGTTTCTGGACAAGGTCCGTCCGAACTCCCTGGAGCTGACTTGTTGCAAGCCTAATAGACCAACAAAAAGACAACGAGAGAGACCCCGTTGCGATGAGTACAGAATTCGAAAGGTCGCGTTCTTGACTGCTTTAAATAATTAACATCTATACACACGCTCTGAAATATCCCAGGATTACCCCCATCTCACTCTTTCGGCATTTCAGAAACTCTGTCCAAATTTCACCACCTTCTTCACTGGGTCAAAATCCTGGTCATTTTCCCGAAACCCACAAGCGTGACAGAGAGATGGACTTTTGGGGATTTGCGTTTACATTCGCTGCAGTGCAGAAACAGAATACTAAATGGGCAGATATAAGAGTGGATTTTGCGACGATGTTTCCATTGATAGGAGAGAATAAGACCCGACAGCAAAGCCTGGGTGTGAAAGGAAGCACTTTAAACACCGAGGTAAGGAGAAATGTAGTTAGCCAGAGATTGGTTAATCCATGGAATTTATTTCCACAGACGTTTTTGCAAGTCAGGTCATTGCGTGTACTTAATTTTGAGACAGATGGTTTCCTGATTAGTGAGGGGATGAAAGGTTATGGGGGAAAGCGGGAGAATGGGAATCATAAACCTATCAGCCATGATTTAATGTCAGAGTAGACACGATTACCAGAAACCCGTAATTTCCGTAACGTATTGGATACATTCTGGAAAAGATGTGATCTTTAGAAGAAGTATGTATTGCACCTGAACTGGAGGGGCACCACAGGAGGTGTGCTAGAGATCTTTGGGAGAGTTAAATCTAGATAAGAAGGAATATTGTAAACAGCACCATGGAGCAAATTTTGCAGTCGGCAGTGATGCACTAGATACAGCTTGCAGAGGGTCTGTGAATAGGGACAGGCAATAGATTGTGCAAAAGGTGCAGTCAGTGTGATGCGTTGAAATGTGCCTACTTTAATACAAGAAAAATCAAGAATGAGCGTTCAGAAGTCCAAATCTGGATCAATACTTGGAACTGTCATTTCGTGGCCATTACGGATAATTGAATACCAAAGAGGCAGGAATGGTTGTTGGATGTTCCACCGTTTAGATGTATCAAAACGAATTGGGTGTGTGGGGCGGAAAAGAAATGGAGGATTGGCATTGCTAATCAGCGATAATATCACAGCTGCACAAAGGAAGATCGTCGATGAGGGTTTGTTTACAGAGTCAGTACGGTGGAAGTCAGCAACTTTCATGTCAATATCCCAGTGACATGGAGGAAGTGAGTGGTCAGAAAATGGGTAAGATGCATTGATTATAGTCACACTGCAGCAGCTTACCGGCCGTGTGGGCCTTTGGCGAGGCCACAACTGTAAAATCGTTTGCATTCCAGTTCGCTGCACTGAAGGGCGGACCTGGACGGTTTGCAGCACCTCGGAAAGTGTTTTACCAGAATGTTGCTTGGATCGGAGATGATGAGTCACCAAAAGCCTTTTGACAAATTTGGATGATTTGTCCTCGAGGTTTGATGCTGAGAGGCGATCTGAAAGAAGTATTTAAAAAACTCCCAAGTTTGCTATGTCGCTTCATATCGGGCACAGGGGAAAATGTTTGAAAGAATATGCATGAGACTGTTTGTTTTTACAGAGAGGTTGGTAGATGTCCGGAATACACTACCAGGGAAGTGGTAAAATTGAATATAATAGCAAAGGTTAACAGGCAATTGGACAGACGGATGAACATGTCAACAATATAGCGCTCTTGACCATGTGAAGGCAGATGGCATTATATTAGAGTAGTACAATCGTCACAGACATGCTGAAGGAAGGGTCAGTTCCTGTGTTGTACTTTTCTCTGGAGAATTGTAGCTTCGGAGAGAGGCTGGACTTAAACAGAACTTTTTTCTTTCGAGCAAAGGCCGTATTGGCCAGGCATGTTTCATGTGAACAAGTTTTTGGGGAGCACGGGCAGAGCGAGCAGAAAACAGCTGCTCCTTTGAGTGCAATAAGGGGACACAAATAGAAATTGAAAAGACTTGAAGATAGTCTCCTAGGTTCTCTGGTTCTCTGCTCCAACAGACACAAATAGAAGCTCGCAGGCAATGTCATTGGCTCATTGTCCCCTCTTCACTTCGGGTAAGGGAAGCGTGCTTTTGCGCACAGAGGGATGCTTGTATATCTCCAATGCATCACTCTCCGACCACAAAGACTGGAAAGAAAATTGGGAGTTGCACTGGGAAGGAGACAAAATTCACACGTCATGTTGGCCGACAAGCAGGAGAGCGTCAGTTGCATCACTTCTGAACCACACTGGTCAAACACAAAGGAAAATATCTACCAAGCTTGGCTTACATCATGAGGTGAACGAACCACTGAGTAGGCAGAAAACAAATAATAACTTCCATTGTACAATCGCGACTTATCGGTCTGGGACACTGCCAGGGGTACAATGTGTGGTCACCCGAACACACCAAATAGGAACAGGAGCAGTCCACTCAACAATTCCAGTTTACTAGAATTCAAATCAATGAGATCATGACCAACTGAAAGAGCTGGCAAAGTTCAGCAGATTTGGCATCATTTGTGAGGGGAAATCAGTGTCACCTTTTCGATTCAAATGATCCTTCCTCAGAACGAGGAAAGGCACCACAGTTCTGTGGAATGGTCGCTCGCCCCGAAACGTTAAGTCTGATTTGGATCCACAAATGCTGCCAGACCTGCTGAACTTTTCCGGCTGTTTTTCTTTCTGATTTTCAGCATTCACAGTTCTTTGGTTTTCTATGCAAAAAGGTCGTGGCTGAATTTTTTAGACGTCAACTATGCTTTCTTACGTATTCGTTGAGCAATTTTCACCTGTCAATGATCGACAATATGTCGACGTCAGCATGAAAGCAAAATCTAAACTATTTGCATCTCTTACCTTTTGAGAAAGGGAATTCCAAGCACTCACAACGTATTAAATGGGTACCTCCTTCCTCTAAAGTAATGGATGTCTATTTCTTGAATATGGACTATGCATTCACAACTTGGATGAGAAAGTAAATCGACAATTAGTAAGTTTGCAAATGACTCGAATTCCGTAGTGTTGTTGATCATGAGGAAGACAATCTCAGTATTGAATTTGATAATGCTCATTTGTTCAATTCGCAGATCTACGCAGATAGAATTTAATCCCAAAAAGTGTGAGCTGATGCATTTTTTGAAGTCTAATAGGGTACGGATGTGCACAATGTATGTTAGGGCCCCAGGACGTATTGAGGAACGATGGAAACTTAGTGTGCAAGTTAGTAGGTCTCCGAAGATGTGAACGCCTGGAGACAGGGTTATACGAAGGGCATACGTGTTGTTTTCACTTCTTATTCATTACAAATTGGAAGCAAGGAAGTCTGCTTACAAAACTATAAATCATTGCATCAACCATAGTGGGAATACTGAGTGTAGCTCTGCTCACCACACTGGTGGAAAGTCCTGCTTCCACCTCAGACATAAAAGACAAGATTCAGCATGATGTTACCTGGTATGGAAGTTCTCAGTTATGACGAGTGACTGGGAAGGCTGGATTTGTTCTCCTTGGAGCCCAGAATACTGAGGAGGAATGGGAAATTATGAGACGGATAGATTATGAAAATCTCTTTCCCAAGAGTGCCGTGTCTAAGACCAGAGTGCATACGTTTCATAGGTGCAGTAGTTGGTCCAAAATAGAATGTGCTGCCTGAGGGCTTGGTGAAGGCATTTGCTACATTCCATTTGAAAGAAAAGCCAACATTCCATTCGCAGGTCAGTGACAACGCTGTTGAAGTGGGTCTGCCTTCACGTGCAGCAGCAGACGAGGTCAAGATCATAATTACGTTGTGAGTCTGGAGTTAAATATCGGGACAGGACAGGCCAGTAATACGCATAGCGCTGTGCCTACGGATTCGATTGAAGGGATGAGCAGGTCGGTGTATTTATCGCATTGCTGTTATCATTAAGTCACGAAGTATACACAGAGTAGGTTAATGCAACTGTGGTTCTGGATTCATAAATACACCCAGACCTGAGTGTTGGTAAAAGCAGTGCTGTCATCACAAGTGAAGGCATAGCAGATCAGCAGCAACTATAGTGCTGTGGGTCTGAGGTCGCATGCAGAACCAGAGCACGTCAGTTATAACAACAGTGCTGTGGGATTGCAGTGACATGTATACTCACTGCAGGTCAATAATAACCAGATTGCTGTGTATCGAGAGTAACCTTTGAAGGCAGAGCAGAGAATAGAAATCAAGGTACTGTGGGGCTGGAGTGTAATGCAGAGATAGCACACGTAAATGAGAACCACAGTACATTTGATCAGGAGTCATATGAAGAGACACAGCATGTCAGTGGCAAGGACATTACAGAGGTTATGGTTTCACATATAGACAGAGACAAGGCCAGTGCTTAACACAATGTTTTGTGTCTGAAGTTACGTACAGAGCCAGTTAGGACACTGATAAGCACATGTCGAGTAAAAGCAGATCAGGCAATACGACAGTCCTGTTGGCCAAGAGTCACATGCAGTTGTAGAACAGTTGAGTGCTAACCGCAGTGCTGGAGGTCTTCAGTCATCAGGACAGAGTATGTCAGGTTATCCACAGAGCTGTGCTACTGGAGACAGAGTGGGTCAGGGGAAACACAGTGCTTCTGTCTGAAGTTACTTGCCGAGACATTGACAACAATAGTGTAATAGATGAATGGAAAGCAAGGAACGCAATGTAAGGGACACATGGATAACGAGGGAGGTTCTTAATTGAGTGAAAGGGAAAAAAAAAGAAGCATACGTAGGTTTTAGAATTTATAAATTGGAAAAGGCCGATTGGAATAATATTAGGAAGGCAGGAAGGTACTAAAGCCGGGGTTTAGAGGAGCAAGAAAGAGCCATGACATGCCTTAGGCAAGCAGAGTAAAGGGAAGTTCCAAGATATTCGATGCTAACATTGAAACCAAGAGCATAACGAGGAAGAAAATGGACCACACAAGGTTAATGGGGGGAACCTGTGCTTGGATGCAGAGGTTGTGGATGAGATACTGATGAATATTTTGCATCGGCAGTCACCCATTAAAATGACATAGTGGAGATTGAAATATGTGCGGAGTATACAGATATGCCAGGGCAGAGTGAGATCAAGAAAGATGTGGTTTTGAATCTCTTGAGAAACATTAACATGGATAAGTTGCCAGGGCTCTAAAGTATCTCCCACAGTTATTTGAGAGAGGGAAGAGAAATGTTTGTTGCAGCTTGGAACAAGAGCTTTGTGTCATCGCTAACCACGTAAGAGATCCCGGACGACTGGCGAATAGCTATTGTTTTTCCTTTGTTCAAGAAGGGAAATAGGGGTAATACAGGAAACTATAGCCCAGTCAGTCTCACATCGTTGTTTGAGAAGAGATTGGAGAGAATTCTTTGGAATACGATTTACATACATTTGAAAACGAATGGCCTGATTAGGGGCAGTTAACATGCTTTCGTGCAGTACAGGTCATGTTTTTCTGACCTAATTGACTTCTGAGCAGGTCACAAAGATGATCGATAAGGATAGAGCAGAGTATTTTGCTTACATGGATTTTAGTAAGTGATTTGAAAAGAAACCACCTGGTGGACCCATGCAGAATCTTAAGATGCATGGGATCCATGGTGACATGGCCGCGTGGATACACTTTTGGGTTCTCCAAATAAGGAAGAGGATGACTGTAGAAGGGTCTTTGTTTTCTGTAGGTCCTTGACTAATGGTTGTCCACAAAGGTTCTTACTGGGGCCTCTGCGAATTCTGATATATATATAAATGATTTGGTTTGATATGTAGATGTAGAGCCATAATATATCACTCGTATTCACAATGCTGCCGGTCCAGTGTCATAGAATCACAGACATTTGTAGCAGGGAAACAGGACCTTTAGTCCAACTACCCCATTATTTCCCATTTGACACTTATCTCTCTCAAAGTTTCTTGCTCATATGCCCATCCACATACTTTTAAAATGTTGTAACTGTTGCAGTGTTTATCACGTCCGCTGGCAGGACATTTCATGCATACACCATGTACTGTGTGAAAACATGTCGCCCCTCACGCCCCTTTTAACAATTTTCCCTCTCACCCTTGAGCAAATGCTCTCCAGGTTTGGACTCCTCCAATGTCGGGGAAAGGTATGAACTTTGCAACCTATCCATGCCCCTCATGATTTTGTAAACTTTTTTAAGGTCACCCATCGGCTCCAGGGAATAGAAACAACAGCTTGCTGAGGCTCTCCCTGAAGCTCAACCCCTCAAAACTTTGCAAATTTCTTCCAAATCCTTTGTGTTACGGGCAGAGTTGTAAGTCTGGAATCAAGTGCAGGAAAAGCGTGGACCAGTGGTAACTATAAGTGCTGTGGACTGGTGCCTCGTGTAGATAGATATCAGGTCATTGGGAACAACTGTGCTTTGGGCCTGCTCTCAAATGTAGAGACAGGATAGGTCAATGGCAACCACGGTGCTTTGAGTCTGGAGTTACATATTGAGACAAAGCAAGCCATTGGTAATCAACATGTTTTGTGCCTTGAGTCACATGCAGATAGAAAGTAGGTTATTTCAAAGCGAAATTACGTCGGCCATACGGCATATATTGAGACAGAATAGATTAATAGAACACCCAGTGCTTTCTGCCTGTCGTTACATAGCAGGTCATTCATAACAGTGTTGTGAGGCTGTAGTCACTTATAGATAAACTCAGGTTGGATTAAACACATTGCTGTGGGTCTGATTCGAATGCAGATGCAGAGCAGGTAAGCGGTAACCACAGTGCTGTGTGTCAGGTCGCGGATGTCGAGAGGGAGCAGGTCAGTGGTAACCACAAGCCCGTGGGTCTGGAGTCACATGTAGAGACAGCAAGTTAATAATAACCACACTGTTGTGCTTCTGGAGTCTCATGTAGAGACAGCGACGATCGGTGTTGCCCACAGTGCTACGGGTTTGGAGTTATAAGCAGAGATAATGCAGATTGTGATGACCATAATGCAGTTGGCCTGGAGTTCTTTACAGCAGTTCAGTGGTAGATACTGTTCTGTGGGTCTGGAGTCGAATGAAGAGACAGTGTAGATGAGAATATTTACAGTGCTGGTGTTCTGGAGTCACAGATAGAGGTAGAGTAGATGAGTGTGAAATAGAGTGCTCTGAATCTGGATTCACATAGGTAGCCTGAGCAGATCAGTGATAACCACAGTGTTTTTGTTCTGAAGGCAAATGCAGAGAGAGAGCAGATCATGGGAAAATATTATGCTGTTTTTCTGATACTGCAGAGAAAAACACACAGAACCTATCCACAAAGCTCAATAACACCATTCTTGGCAACATTCTTATCAATATTTTCTGGTATCCAAACATCACGGTGTCTCAGTGGTTAGCATTGCCGTATCACAATGCCAGGGACCAGCGTTTGATTCCAACCTTGGGCAACTTTCCGTGTGGAGTTTGCACATTCCGCCTCTGCTGGGCTCCTCCAACTGCTCCCGTTTCCTCGCACAATCTGAAGATTAGGTGAATTGGCCATGCTAAGATGTCCGTAGTGTTCAGGGATATGTTGGTTAGGTTCATTAGTTCATGGAAATGTGGATTAATAGGGGAGTGGAATGCTTCTTGTTGGGTTACTCCTCAGATGCTCAGTCTAGACTTGTTGATGCAAGGAATCTATTTCCTCACTGTAGGGATTACATGAATCTATGATGTTGTGGGTCTGGCGTAAGACACAGTGCAGACCAACAGTATCAAGAGTGCAGTGGATTGCAGTCACGTGTAGAGAATAAGGAGGTGAGTGGTAACCAAGGTGCTGTGCATCTGGATTCAAAAGCAGAGACAGACCAAGTCGTTGGTAATCATAATGCAGTCTACCTTGAGGCAGACATGGAGACAGAGCACATCGGTGGTAACCAAAGTGCTGTGCATCTCAGGTCACATACAGAGACAGAACAGATCTTTTGGAAGCACAGCTTTGTGTCACATACTGAGATACAGTAGGTCAATGGTATGCAGAGGGTTGCAAATGTGCACTCACGCGGAGATGCAGAGCAGATCTGT
The DNA here is from genome assembly GCF_037043375.1 of Chiloscyllium plagiosum. NCBI lineage: Eukaryota > Metazoa > Chordata > Chondrichthyes > Orectolobiformes > Hemiscylliidae > Chiloscyllium > Chiloscyllium plagiosum. The sequence continues at coordinate 18,327,984 of NW_028270179.1, read as the reverse complement.
GGTACAGTCAGTGCTTGTTTCTGGAGTCACAAGCAAAGAAAGAGCAGTCCATTATAAAATGAGTGTGGATTCGCAAATAAGTCCACAGCAGGTCAGTAGCACCCACAGTGCCGTGGGTTAGGCATTACTTGTGGAGAGAGTGTACGTGGGTAGTTACCACAACGTTGTCAGTTGGAGTCACATGGTAACAGATATATGTATTCACAGGTATTCGGAGAATCTTTGAAGATTTCCACAATGATCGTCAGTTGATCTCCATGCGCCAACAACTCCTTCGAGAATGTTACTCAGTTCAAACTACTCCATCTGCCTCAATGCCATTCCAACCTATATCCCTCAAGAACTTAAGCCTGGCCTCTGGAGAAAGCTTGGCACGTTTTGTTTGTTCCCACTATCAAATAATCCATCTGGTATTTTACAAATGGAGCAGTCACTCTCTTGCTCAGCACGGGTAGGAGATCTATACTACAGATTGTGGAAAGGAGTGAAGGGAAGTAAACATGATTGGAAGTCGATATTTTGCAGAAAATGTTCAAGGCTGTTGAAAGAATATTGTGTTCAACTTGAGGGAAAGGTGTATGACGGCATAGAAGCTGTGCTACGATTTGACAACACTCTGTTTACACCCCATTTCTCTACTGTGAGCAGATCTGAGAAAGAGATCTTACAAAGGTTTAATTTGCCTTGGATCAAGTAAAATATGGGTTTACATGAATGATGACTTCGTGTCTTACCATTTGAGGAGACCTGTATTTTCTGGAATTGAGAAGGTGAAGAGGTGACCTGATTGTTGCCGTCAATTTTTGACCAGTAAAAGACTGTGAATATAAAGATATTATGATATAGAACCATCGAGTTCATGTCGACCCCCTAAAGAGCTTCAAGACCAGATGAAATTCTTATCCTCCCCCTTTTAGCCTTGATTCACCAAGTCTAATTTAACTAAACTGCGACATCTTTGGAATGTGCGAGACAACGAGATAAGTCAGAGGAAACCCAACAGAGTTGAGGTGAAAGTACAAACTCTGCACAGCCAGTATGCAGTTGTGGAATAGAGCCTCAGCCCTGTTGCTGTGAGACGGGAATGCGAACCACTGATGCATTGTGCTGTTCAATGAAAGAAATCGAAATGTGGGAAACTTACCTTGATATGGTACAACATAATATTTCATAATATAACATGATATAATATAATATAAAGCAATGTTAATTAATATATTGCTCCAGTTTTGACCTCCTTTAGTGAGAAAGTGCAACGAAGGGTTACAAAACAGATTCCTGGGCTGGAGTGACTGATGCACAAAGTGAGGAATGATCGGTTTTGATTTTTTTTTTCTTTCCGTTCTTCCCCAGCACCCAAGTTTTGCATGTGCAGTTGCGGGACACAACGAAAAACAACAGGTGATAAACCCTTATTCATTTTTCACCAGCAGGACGGAAGGAAGCACCATAGGGGCTCGTGACAAAAAGTGCCCTTCGCGCCAAAGAGCAATGTTCCATGATGAAAACGATGAAGGGGAGAGCAGGGATAAAATCAAAATAGAGTCAGAGGGGAGAAATAAAACAACTCCACTCCCAGCTGTGCCCGCCTGTCCCTGAAAATTTCGAGTATATTAGTATGGCACCGTGTGCTCCTTCTTCAGGGATATCCGGACACAAACCTGACTACTTAAGACGGGGAGGCAATCGGTCATAACGCCCCCCTCCACGTCCCGCTGCCTCGACCTGTTTATGACCAGTTTGCACAGGCCCAGTAGCAGACCCACGAGGAGTTCCTCTGAACTATCCTTTTCAATTGGCACTGTGTGCCCAAAGATCAGGAGCGTGGGGCTTACGTGCAACCAAAAGCAGAGGAGAACCTTTTCAAGAAACTCAAAATGAAACATCCCACATATCATTGGTCCTGAATGCCCCAGCACCACTGAACAAGCAGTTGGGCTGGAAGTCCGTCAACCATCGCAATCTTCACCTAAGCCTGTGCCCTCTGATCCTGGTCTCTCATGTTGAATGGAACATCTTCCCTCATCCACTCTATCGAGGCCTTTCAGTATTCTGTATGTTTCAATTTGATCATCCTTCATCCTTCGAGATTCTAGCGGATCACATTTATAAAACTTTCCTCATACGTTAAGCCTTTCATTCCTGGGAGTATTGTCGCGCGTCCTACAGACGCGCTCGCGGACCAGCACATCCTTCCTGAGAAATAGGCCCAAACTTGCTCTCAATGATCAAAATGCGGTCTGGCCAGACCAGAGCCTTATAAAGCCTCAGAACTGTATCCCTTTAGTTTTATTCTCGCTCCTACCTGTCTTGTTTACAGTCGTGCAAGTGTGGACCCCCTCATTACTGATATACAAACGAGAGGGAACAGAATATTTTTCTTTACTCCGGTAGCAAACATAAAATGGTGCACTCAGTCAGCGATGCCCACATAACGTGAAAGATTTTATTTATAAATTTCTGAAAGTTTCACCTGAGTTGCCAACAGATTGTTTCATGCTTTCATGTTGTAAAATATTCACCTCCTTCATGGAACAGATTAACTGCCGGTTGACATTCTGTCGACTTCAAACGAAGTTATGCAGCTATTCTGGAATGAATCACAGCACCATGCGTTTCATAGTGAAAAACAGAAGCTATGATCAGGGATAGATCATTCAAGCATTCGAGCCTGCTATAACATTCAATGTGACCTTTGGTGATCATCCAACACTATCCCCTGTTACTGTTTTCTCACCATACCCTTTGATGCATTTCGTTCCAGGAGCCATGTCTAATTACTTCGAAAAACAATATTCATTTTTTTCGGCTTGACTGCTTTAAGTGGCAGATAATTCCACTGTCTCCGCGCTCACTGAGTCAGGAAAGATCCTCTACCTCCGTTCTAAATGGCCTATCCTAAATGCCTTCGACTGAGACCCCCTTGGTTTTGAACTCATCTGGTCATCGCGAACATGCTTTCCTGCGTTTAACCTATATACTCTTGCGAGAATGCTACAGATTCAGGCAATTCAGACCCTCAAGCCTCTTTCCGAACCTGAAGAACAGAGATATATAAAAGCAATCTTCAGCAAGAGAGTGGCTAATCGATGGAATTCATTGCAACAGAAGGTTATGTAGACGAAGGAATTACATTCATTTTGGACTGAGAGGGATAGGTTCCTCACGATGAAGGAAACCTAAGGTTACATTAGATTAGAATACATTAGATTACATTACAGTGTGGAAACAGGCCCTTCAGCCCAACAAGTCCACACAGATCTGCCGAAGCGAAACCCAACCATACCCCTACATTTACCCCTTACCTAACACGATGGGCAATTTAGTATGGCCAATTCACCTGACCCTGCACATCTTTGTGACTGTGGGAGGAAACCGGAACACCCGGAGGAAACCCACGCAGACTCGGGGAGAACGTGCAATCTCCACACAGTCAGTCGCCTGAGGCGGGAATTGAACCCGGGTCTCTGGCGCTGTGAGGCAGCAGTGCTGGCCACTGTGCCACCGTGCCGCCCACAAGATGGCGGTACCATGAGATGGCGAGGAATGTTTTTTTTTTGAGAAACGTACCAGCCAGATTGAATGTCAGAGAAGACTCGATGGCCTGAATGTCGTATGGTCTCATGGGCTTTATCACTAGTTCGTCCTTAAAATTGGCTAACTGCAAGCCAACTTATCCAAAAAGATTTAGAGACAAATATAACACAACTAAAGTTAGCTTAACGTCTACCATTGGTAACATGTTAGAATCTATTATTAAGGAGGTATCAGTAAATCATTTAGAAATTCAGAGTATTGTGAAACACTCTGAGCAAGTATTAACGGTAGATTTAGCGGTATTGTAACATGTACTGACATAAAATGAAAAAGACTTGCTATCTCGGCAAATCATGTCATAAAAGTACATTATCCTGAAAGAACAGAGTGCAGAATACATTGTTACAGCTTCAGACGCGCAGCAGAGAGAAAACAAAGATTAGAATTTCGCAGGTTTGTTTCAAAGGTTGTGATCAGAGTGGGAAAAGTTGTTCTTGAATCTATTGATATTTGAATTAAAACATTTAAATCTTCTACCCGTCAGAAGAGGATAAAAGATAGTATAATCCTGGTGAGTTGTGGGATATTTGATTCTGTCGGCTGCTTTCCCGAGGCAGCGGGAATCATAAATGGAGTCAATGGATTGTCGACTAATCTGAAAATACACTGGGCATATTCATGACTCTATGGTATTTCTTGCGGTATTGGGCATAGCAGTTACCGTACCAAGCTGTGATACACACAGACAGGATACATTGTATAGTGCTCGAGAAATAAAAAGTAAGCTTCTTGATGTACATAAGGAATTTCCTAAGCCCTCTGAGAACGTAGAGACACTCTTGTGCATTCTTCACCGTAACATCGATGGGGAAGCTCTGGACAGGTTGCTTGTGATCGTTACGTCTGGTAACGCTCTTGACCATCTTCATCTTAGTACCACTGTTGCAGACAGATGTATGTATAACACTCAGCCATGAGTTAATTCCTGACACTGCTCCTGGAATTCAAAAGTCACAGGTGGGACGTCAATCGGAATGGCTGGCTTGCCCGAGGGTGGGGTGGGGGTGGTGGTTGAGTTGTGGGGGCATGTGCGGAGGTCGGTGGGTGGGTGGGAGCCGAACATTTCTTATCATGGTATTTGATCTCACCCCACCGTGGTATACTTTCGATGGTGATGCAACATTGTCTGCTCACTGTGAACTGTCACTTTAACAAGTCAAGAACTCAGAACTTGAGAGATTATTAACTACAGAGATCTCCAAGCCCGCTGAACAAGGCTCCTTTGTTTCATTGATCTCACTGTGACTCTGCAGAACTTGTTGGGCGATAATATAAGCTCTGCCACTGCTCCTCGCAACACGTGATTTTGGGGAGGTCAACACTGATACTGGGAGGTTTAATATTAAGTAAGTTGCCACATGTGGGTTCATCCATCAGGAATTGATGTGAACGACCTTTCACAGATAGAGCACAGGATTTACCATTTGCGGACAGGCCTGCCACTGAGTTAGATCCTGCTGAGTTTGGAGATTGACACTGTGGCACGAAGTGCAGCCAAGATAAAAGTTAAGGCATGCAGAAGGAGGCTTAATGGATAGAGAGAGAGAGCATGAAATAAAGGTCGAGGGAGTGATGAGGAAGCAAGAGAGAAGCATAATGGAGATTGCAAGATTAATAGGAGAGGTGGAGGAGACAAAATACTGTAAATACAGGTATTACAGAAAAATTGATGTGCAAAACGTAATGAGGGATACAGAAACAGAAGATTAATGTGTTAGAGAGAATAATGTGAGGTATGCAGAAGGAAAGTAAACGGGTTAGAAAGCGGGATCAATTCCTGCGGATTGGAGGGTGGTTAATGTTGTACCACTTTTTAAGAAAAGTGGGAGAGAGAAAGCTGGACACTATAGACCAGTTCGTCTGACCTCAGTGGTGGGAAAGATGCTGGTGTCTATTATAAAGGATAAAATTACGAAACATCTGGATAGTAATAACAGGATAGGTCAGAGTCAGGATGCATTTATGAAGGGGAAATCATGCTTGATTAATCATTTCGAACTTTTTGAGGATGTAACTCTGAAGATGGACGAGGGAGATCCAGTAGATGTAGTGCTCCTGGACTTCCAGAAAGCTTTTGATAAAGTCCCACATAGGAGGTTAGTGAGCAACATTAGGGCGCATGGTGTTGGGGGCAAAGTACTAACTTGGACTGAAAGTTGGTTGGCTGACAGGAAACAAAGAGCAGTGACAAACGGCTCCATTTCGGAATGGCAGGCAGTGACCAATGGGGTACCGCAGGGCGCAGTGCTGGGACCGCAGCTTTTTACAATATATATTAATGATATAGAAGATGGTATTAGTAATAACGTTAGCAATTTTGCTGATGATACTCAGCTGGGTGGCAGGGTGAAATGTGAGGAGATTGTTAGGAGATCACAGGATGACCTGGACAGGTTAGGTGAGTGGTCAGACACATGGCAGATGCAGTTTGATGTGGATAAATGTATGGTTATCCACTTTGGTGGCAAGCACAGGTAATCAAGTGGAATCAATTTAGGTAAAGTGGCCGCACAAAGAGATCTGGGTGTGCTTGTACACCAGTCAATGAAGGTAAGCATGCAGGTACAGCAGGTAGTGAAGAAGGCTAATAGCATGCTGGCCTTCATAACAAGAGGGATTGAGTTTAGAAGCAAAGAGGTTCTTCTGCAGCTGTACTTGACCTTGGTGAGACCACAGCTGGAGAATTGTGTGCAGTTCTGGTCTCCAAATTTGGGGAAAGACATTCTGGCTATTGAGGGAGTGCAGCGGAGGTTCACGAGGTCGATTTGGCGGGACTAACTTACGCTGAAAGACTGGAGCGAGTGGGCTTGTATAACCTTGAGTTTAGAAGACTGAGAGGGGATCTGAATGAGACATATAAGATTATTAAAGGATTGGACACTCTGGAGGCAGGAAACATGTTTCCGCTGATGGGTGAGTGCCGAACCAGAGGACATAGCTTAAACATACGGGGTAGACCATTTAGGACAGAGATGAGGATAAACGTATTCACCCAGAGAGTGGTGGCTGTGTGGAATGCTCTGCCCCAGAGGGCAATGGAGGTCCAGTCTCTGGATTCATTTCAGAAAGAGTTGGATAGAGCTCTCAAGGATAGTGGAATCAAGGGTTATGGAGATAAGGCAAGAACAGGATACTGATTATGGATGATCAGCCATGATCATATTGAAGGGCAGAATAGCCTATTGTCAAGAGAAATACAGATACAGAGAATAACGAGTGGCAGAAAGAAAGGAGATAAATGTGTTCGAGTGGAATGCAGAGCAGAGAATGAAGAGAGAAGTGTGCGTGAAAGAATGATTAATGAGGGACAGTGAAAGAAGATGAATGTGTTCAAGAGGAAAAACAGAAACAAAGACTAATGAAAGAGAGATACATGAAAAAAGAATTGGAGAAAGAGAGATTGGGCAATGAGAGTGAAAGAGTGTTTGAATGAAGACTTTACAGAGAGAATGAATCGTATATTGTTTGACATAGGTGAGGGAGTAAAAATAACAGCGTTGAAGATAGAAACAGCGACAGAGACATTAATGAGGGAGGAGAGAGAAATTAATAAAGTGTGAAAAGAAAATCAACAGCACAGATAGTTAGAGATACCTCAGTGTGACCTATTTTGTTATTGATATCCTCGGATGCAGTTCAGCAAATGTCAGCTCGAGGATTGTACATTAATCTATCGTCGTTATGATCCTGGTTTCTTGCATTCATGTCGAAGCGTTTTTGTGAAGTAACATTTTCACAGTGAGGTCTGAAATTGGATCAAGTCTGAGTGATAGAGAATCCTTCGGTGATAGGGATGCAATAAGCTGGCGTCGGGATCTCAGGTGTTGGGGGAGAGAAGAACGACATCTCACAGATCAGTACCCTCTGAAAGCACATCATCATTGTCTTCACTCACCCTTCATTACATTTCATTCACAAGACGTGGTGCATATTGGCCGGTCCGCCATTTGTTGTCCATCCCTATTTCCCCCTTTTGAGAAGAGAATGTGGCTGAACTCCTTCTTGAACTGCAGTGGTCAGTGTGCTGCACGCAGACTAATGATAAACCGTCAGTGAAGCAATTAGACAGTTTTGACCCAGTGACTTTGAAGGAACTCTCGAAATATTTCACTTAACTTTCATTCCTATTCATTCACTTAAAATGAGATCCACTTGTTCAGCCAACATTTTGGCTCTCCATCATTCCCCGTGAGAATGACGTGGTGGACTGCGCTCCTGAAACAAAGCAGTCTGTGTGCTCTGTGAAGACCCATGATTCCATATGGGAGGACTTCCAGAATTTTAACCTGTAATAGTGAAGGAATGCGATACACTTCCAAGTCACAATGGTGAGTGGCTTGGAGAGGCTGTGATCCCATGCATCTGCATTCCTTGTCCAGCTGGATGGAAATGGTCACGGGGTACAAAGGTGCTCAATAAGGAGTTCTGGTGAATTTCTGATATGCACCTTGTGGAAGGTACACACTGCCACAGAGATTTGGTGGCCGAGCGAGTATTATGTCTGTGGATGCTCTCTCAATCAATTGAACCTTTTTACCCTGAATCGAGTCTCTTGAGTGTAGTTGCAGCTGCATAAATCCAAGCAAGTGGGTTTCACACAACTCAGTTGTGCTTTCTCATTGGTAGATAGATTTTGCGAGGTGCGAGGGTTGGAAGTGAGTGGAGAGGAGAGTAAGGAGCTAAATTAGCCGCTGCAGGATTTCTCACCTCTGAGTCGCTCTTTAGCCACTGTATTGATATGGCGGGTCCAGGTTAGTTTCTGGCTCAATTTTCAGACCCAGGATGATGGTAGTTGAAAGCTGTGGGTGGCAGGGAGGGGAATGGGTGGTTGTCAGTGTATAATATAATGTAGATACCATTGAACGTCAAGTGGGAATGGTTTGATTTTCTCTTTATGGTAAGCTTCAGGACATTAAATGTTCCGGGGGCAAATCAGTGAGAATAACACAATTGAAGTTTCAGTGGCAACAAGTACTGAAGGACTGAGAATGGGGCCAACTCAGAAGGCTATGAGGGGGATTAGCGGGGAAGGCATGAATAGATAACCTGAAAGATAATTAGGTTTGTGAAAGTGTCTGTCAAACAGGTTGAGGGTGGGGCTGTTGGACTGATGGGCTGCGTCAGCAATCCGTTTTCCCTTTGTAGTTTTTACCAATGATGCTAACGTGTGTGTCGAGTCTGTCCCTTTAACAAATTTACGTTGTCCTTGTTTATATTGAAGAGGGATCGTGAAGACAGAGTTTCTGATATGTCTGTCGAGGGCTACTTTCAATAGTAGGAGGGAATTGGCAAGTTCTCCCTGTTCATGATATTTTCTAGTTTGTTCATTTTTATCAGGTTGTTAGAAATACCCTGTTAACAGAGAAAGAGCTACCAGAAAAAGATGTTCCATGCTTCAACATATGTTTATCACCAGCTTTCTCTCTGAAAGCTCACCTGTACGTATGAACCTGAGTTTGCTTTTGCCTTTTGCTGAGTGGTGCGATTTGGGATGTTGCAGAAATTGGAACAGCTCCCTCGCTAACTTGCAATAGAGTCGTTTGGGTTTTCAACTACGTGAAGTTATTCAAAATTCTGTTTTCATTCTGTTCCTGTTTCATATGTAGTTTTCAAACAAATTTTGTTTTCCATCAAAACGTACTGTTTGATCAGCTGCACCACTCCTTGAATTTCCACTGTCCATCCGCCTAAGAAAGAATGTTCGGCTCTGGTGCGTCACCTTAAAATACTTTGAGGGAGTCTGGCCTTCTTCAGAACAGATCTCAACCTGATTGGAACTGCCTCATACTTCGTTCTCATCCAGGACACAACTGGCACACAAAGGCTGCAGCCAGTGTCTGACATGCTTCTCTAAAGTTCAATCTCGGTCTCAGAGAGATGTTAGCAAATATGACAGTCTCCAAACCTCCAAGAGAGATTAATCCGAATTCAGGCATTCCTGAAAAGGTTCAGGTGCCGTTACCACTGTCATATGTCAATCCCCCCCGGCCAATGTCACTCCCCTAGCTTTCAGGATACAAACAAAACTGCATTGGTGATCACCTGCGTCTACATTCACACACGTTTCATGGTACAGATCTGGCTATACAGCTGGGGAATGGACATTCTATCTATATTGGATGAATAGGTTCAGGAAGTGTTTTAAAAAATTCTCAAGGTCAGGTTCGTAGGAGAGTAGTCTGACACAGAACAAACGATCAAGAGGCGAGTCTGCTAGAATAATGGGCATTTTATTCCCCGCAGCCTCGCCACAACGGGTCTGGCTTATACTCACTCTACATGTTACCAAAACTGGGAGCCGTCAGTTCTCGTAGAGCGGTTGCCAACAACCCACGCTCGGCGGTTAAACGTAACCCCGGAGCAGACTCAACGAACTGGAGACTTTTCCAGCTGATATACTCTTTTCCAGATATAAACATTCATGTGAACAGCAGAGCAAGGCTAAAAAACACATTCCATTCTGGTTACATACAGATAAGAAGATTCACACGGGACTAAGCAACACCTCCATTCCGGTTAGATTCACACATGTATTGGGACATAATTTTTAACCGTTTCACCACATTCCACTGCTTGGAATTTTACACCACATTCCACTGCTTGGCCCAATACATGTGTTACATTATGATTCACACATGTATTGGGACATAATTTTACACCACATTCCACTGCTTGGCCCAATACATGTGTTACATTATGCTTAATTCAATTCAATTCGTTTCAGTTAATTTCAGTTCAGTCAATTCAGTGTAATTCAATTCAGCTCAGTTCAGGTCTGTTCAGTTCAATTCAATTGTGTTCAATTCAGTTCCGTCCATTTCAATTCAATTTAGCTCAGTTCCATTTTGTTCCGTTCAATTAGATTCACTTCAGTTCCACTCAGTTCAGTTCAGTTCAATCCCATTCAATTCTGTTAACTCCGCTTCAGCTTTTTGGACATGCCCACATCCTCCGCTGTACCCCAGGCAAGGGGTTCTTCGGCAGGACTGGGATCCTTTCTCAAACAAACTGCCACGTACATGCCCACATCCATGCCATCCGGGGACGGTCGGGACCTCCACAGTTTGTTCTTCTGGTTTCTTAGTCTTTTTCCAAAACATTGTTCTGTATCAAAATCTCTCCTCAATTGCGATTGACCCTGCTCGACTACGCCAAATGTTTTAAAAAATTCTCAAGGTCAGGTTCGTAGGAGAGTAGTCTGACACAGAACAAACGACCAAGAGGCGAGTCTGCTAGAATAATGGGCATTTTATTCCCCGCAGCCTCGCCACAACGGGTCTGGCTTATACTCACTCTACATGTTACCAAAACTGGGAGCCGTCAGTTCTCGTAGAGCGGTTGCCAACAACCCACGCTCGGCGGTTAAACGTAACCCCGGAGCAGACTCACCGAACTGGAGACTTTTCCAGCTGATATACTCTTTTCCAGATATAAACATTCATGTGAACAGCAGAGCAAGGCTAAAAAACACATTCCATTCTGGTTACACACAGATAAGAAGATTCACACGGGACTAAGCAACACCTCCATTCCGGTTAGATTCACACATGTATTGGGACATAATTTTTAACCGTTTCACCACATTCCACTGCTTGGAATTTTACACACAGGAAGAACAGGGCATAATGGAGGGAAATATGTGCCGTTTTGGAAGGACTCTATCTCAGTTGCCCACACTGAACATGGTACCTCAAATTTAATGTGCAGAGCTGACACAGAACTCCCGGACCACACACTGAACACACAGACCCCACCCAGAAATTAAAGACCTCATATTGAAAACAGATGCACCACATTCTTGTGTGTGTGTTGGTGTTTCTCCATATGTGTTAGTCTATATGTTAATACGTATGCCTCTGTTTACGTATGTGTGTGTGCTGTGTAAGTTTGCATATGTAGCTGTTTCTGGGAACGTGTTGTTTAACGTGTGTCTGTGTGTGTGTGTGTATGTGGAACGGGGTGTGTTTATGTGTACGTGGATCAGCCCTCTTTCTCTATCTACTTATCCACGGCTATGATTCCACGTATGTGTATTTATCTGTGTTGCTATGTGCTTCTATATGTGTGTGTCTATCTTGTGTGTGTTTGCGCATTCATGCGTGTAACAATGATTTGTTCTATTGTGCACCTCTGTTCAATGGAGTCTCTGCAATTGAGTCATAGAGGCAGAGAGTTTTACAGAACGGAGACAGGGCTTTTGATCGAAACTGGTCCTTGCGAATGAAAACATCCAACCATGCGGAGCACAGTTCCTTGCAACTGGTCCACACACACCAATTTCCTACCCAGGTGTTTGTCCAAATGACGTATACTTGTTGTTAACGCACCCACCTCAACCACTTCCACGGCAGCTCACTTCATATGCGTACAATCCTCTGTCTAAAAAAACTCCTCAATTTCCCTTTTTACGGTTTCCTCTCGAACCTTAAACTAGTTCCCTGCATTCCTCGAATCGCAAAGCCTGAGAAAAATACTGAGTGCAATCCCGCTATCTAAGCTTCTCGTGGTCTTCAAGATAACTCCTCCATGTCCTACACTGTCATGAAAAAAAACCCGAGCTTGACCAATCTGTCCCGAAAACTCAGGCGATTGAGCTCGGGCAACATTTTTTCTAAATGTATTCTGCATTCTTTCCAGCTTAATACAATCCTTCCTATAGCAAAGCGGCCAAAACTGAACTGCAGCCTAGCCAACATCCTGTAAAACTGCAACATACCTTCCCAACTTCAATACTCAATACCTTGACTGATGAAAGTCAGTGTGCTGAAAGCCTTCTTCACTGCCCTGTCCACCTCTAACTTCACTTTGAATCAACTTGTGCCTGAACTCCAAGTTCCCTCTCTTGCAATACACTCCTTCAGGTCCGACCATTCACCATGAAACTCTGAACGTTGCTTAATTCAAAATACAACACCTCACCCTTATCTGTATTAACCTCTGCTTGCCATTTCTCTGCCAACTTCCCGCGCTGATAAAGGTCCTGTTGCAAGTTGTGATAAACGTCTTCACGGTTCACGATTCATCCATTTTTTATTGTCATGAGCGAACTTACTCCATTTGCCATGTACATTTTCATCCGAATCTATGATAGAGATTAAAAAAAGAGATAATGTGCAATAAAAGTCATCTTAAATTCTGAAGAAAGTCTTCACGCAGAGGTACCTGCATATAGTTCCAGGTAAATACTCGGTGTCACGAATGATGCCCAAAATTAAGTTATTTCCTCGTTACAGAAGGAGCATAAACATTTCTCCTCATGGACACGTTCGACTCTGAGGGTTTTCATTCCGATCACAATTCTTCTTAAATCTGGTGTCTGTTTGTGTGTGTGTGTGCCTGTGTGTGTTTCTTTATGCCTGTTTGAAAGTCTGTGTGTCTATGTATGTATGTATGTCTATGTGCTTGTTTTTGCATGCTTGAGAGTGTGCGCGCGTGTGTGTATGTTTGTGTGTGAGAGTGTATGTTTGTGTGTGTTATGTTTGTGTGTATGTGTGTGTATGTATTTGTGTGTGCGTGTGTGTGTGTGTGTGTGTGTGGGTGGGTGTGTGTGTGTGTGTCGTTGGAGCCGTCACTTTGTATTATGCAGTGCACTACTGTCCTGCTTCTCTGCCCGTCTGACTGAATCCCGAACGATTTTCGATGAAATCTACTGCTGACTGCATGGTTTCCGGAGCCACAAAGAAAGGCATTTAATCACTTTGAACACCACAGAGATATTCAGACCTGTGCATGCTCCCAAACGCACGCAGATAAACGAATATGGTGTCATCCAGATCGGGGTGAATTGAAGTTCCATAGAATTTCGGCAATTCAACAACCTTCTCAATCTTGTATTAATAAATTTGACAAATTGCATTCAAGAATCAAGCGAAATCAGTGCACACAAGGAACAGTTCCCTGTTATCCTCGGACTCTCAATCCGAATGAACTGAAGGCAAACACAGCTGATCAGTCCCATAGGTGCAGTTAAATATCTGAATGGGCTGGGCCAACCCTTCATTAGCAAATGGAGGATTCAATATCTGATCGAAACACCAAAATGTCAAAGCTTCACTGTCTGCTCCTCGTTCTCACAGTGGTGAGTAACCCGGTCTATATCATGGGCGTTTAGGATTCAATTCACTGGGCAGGCAAGTCGAATGAGTTCATTGAAATAATGAAAACATGACACTGCAATTAGATTTTCAAATTGAAAATCATTCCGGTTATTGGAATTTGTCATGCCCATCAAGATTTTACAACAGAAACAGACATGGTGAGTTTTCGTTTGAATCAAGGATTGCAGTCTGAAACAATCCCCTGAGAAGAAACTCCCAGCTCTGCAAATTCCAGTGACAAGCTTCATAAGGGTTTTCACACAGAAATGGGACTGAATCGACATTTCTGCAAAGCCAGTGAACTGGTAGCTTTAATCCAGGATCATTTCCAGGAACAAGATGGGTTTGAATCGAGTGATACCAGCCATTTTCGAGTTATGTTGCGAAATCTGACAGAATTCACGCATACTCTGATAGATATTGAGTATCTTGTAAACAGTGACGAGGACAAGACACAGTAACCCAGATTCTTCCCTCTGCCTTTATTTTCATTAGTTTTGTTAACTTTTGCATGGTAACTGTGCATTATCCTGTCATTTACAGACACTAATTTTGTTTCTTCCCTTCTCCCATTTGTATTGAAGTATTGAAGATGGAATTCAAGTCCATTCCAGTAAAATTCAACGTATGGACATAATTCATCAAGCATGCAAAAAACTAAGAGTGACCTGAGTGCTGAGTGAATCTCAAACTTGCATACATGACAGGAGAATTTGAACTACATAATACACTAACAGAGAGTATGATTCAGAGACAGAATGAATCTTGCGATCAGTACATGTCCAGCAACAGAATCCCACAGTTATATACAATCATGAATCTGACAGTGAGAGATGGGGAGAAACTCTTGGTCAAATACAGAACCAGATCCTATTTAATGCAGATGGAAGTCCATATTCACTGGCACGATCCGTGATCGATACAAACACGCAGAAACCGCTGGAATTATCAAACACAGGGCGCTTTGCACAAATGCCAACAATTGACTATTTAATTAATCTCTGAACCACAACATTACGATGGTAAAAACGGTTTGACATCGAGGGAACGAATTATTAAACAATATTAAATATTGTGTTTTAGCCAGCTCCCAAATTGGCCTGTACAATGTCATTAAGTAATATGCGCATGCACTTCTCCAATATGCAATCTTCATTGTTCAGGACTGTGAATACTTTTATTGGCCGTAATTCACATTTCTGACAGTGTTGGACAAGTTTACATTTCTTTCAGTATTACAGACAGAGGGCATTTTGAACATTATTTATGTCCATAAATCTTGCATTTTTTTGCCGAATCTGCCAGCGTAAAGCACCGGAAAATGCTGTTGGCTGCCAATCTTTTCAGATCGAATGGATCAGAAGGAGAGACACTTAGAAGCAATGAGGAATTTGCAACAGCAACAGTATGTGATGGATGGCAGTTATAGGAAGGAGAGAAGTCTCAGATGCAGTCACATGGATGGGGTAACTCCAGGAAAGTTAAGTGAGATAGGCAGTTAGGGCAGGAGTCTTTTGTGGATATACCCATTTCCAGCAGGTATGCTGTTTTGGAAAATGTAGGGGGTGATGGATTCTCAGGGGAACGTCGCAGGAACAGCCATGTTTCTGATAATGAGACAGGTTCTAATGCAGCGAGGGCAACGTGTGGTTCCACGAGATCAACCGTGTTAAGAGATTCTCTCTTCTGAGTTACGGACAGATGTTTCTGTGGCCAGCAGCGAAAAAGTAGAATGCTGCGTTGCTTACCAGGTGCCATGATGAAGGATGTCTCAGAGATGGTGCCGAATGTTCTCACGGGGGAGAGGGGCCAGTAAGAGTTCATTGTCCACATTGGAACCAACGACATATGAAGTTTAAAGGTTGAGATTCTGGAGACAGATTACAGGGAGTTAGGCAGAAATTTAAAAAGGAGGTCCTCGAGACATGTAATATCTGGATTACTCCGGGTTCTCCGACCTGTTCACTGCAGGTATAGGAGGATGGAGCAGATGAATGCATGGCTGAGGAGCTGGTGTATGGGAGAATGATTCACATTTTTGGATCATTGGAATCTCCTTTGGTGTAGAAGTGACCTGTACAAGAAGGACGGATTGCACCTAACTTGGAAGGGGACTAATGCACTTGTAAGGAAATTTGCTGGAGCTGCTCGGGAGGATTTAAATTAGGAGGTGAGGGCGTGAGAACCAGGGAGGTAGTGACGAAAGAGATCAATCTGAGACTGGTACAATTGGGAACAGAAGCGAATCAAACAGTCAGGGCAGGCAGGGACAATAAAGGACGAATAAAGGACATTTATTTCAATGCAAGGGTCCGAACAAGGAAGGCAGATGAACTCACGACATGGTTGGGAACATGGGACTGGGATATCACAGCAACTACAGAAACATGGCTCAGTGATGGACATAACTTGCTGCGTAATGTTCCAGGACACAAGATGGATAGAAAGGGAGGCAAGAGAGGCAGGAATGGCATTTTTGATAAGGGATAGCATTACAGCTGTGGTGTGGGAGGATATTCCCGGAAATACATCCAGGGAAGTTATTTGGGTGGAACTAGTCTAAAACTAAGCTAATACAATTTCTATACATTTGTGTCATATCCCTCTAACACATTCTTATTTATGCATCTATTTAAATGACTTCTTAATGTTGTCGCTGTAGCTGCATCTATCACTTTATCTGTCATCGTATTCCACATACAAACCATAGTTTGTACGAAAAGATTTCTCTTCAAGTCGCTTGGAAATCTTTCCCGTCTCGCCTTCAAATTATGCCTTCTTGCTTTGAGCTTCCCTTTCCTTGGCAAAAGACCTTTGTTTTTCAACAACATCCTGGGCTCCAGTTAAAATTATCCCAGCCTATCCAGCCTCTCTGTATAACTCAACCACAGTCACACCACCATCTGCCCGCCTCTCCATATCCCAGAAAAGTTGGGGCAGAATATCTTGCAAATCTTTTCTGCACACTCTGTCATTTCATAATAGCCTTGGACCAGTCGCTGTGATTTCTGGAATAAAGGAATCACATTTAAAAAAAAATGAAGTTAAAATGAATGCCTTTGGCAGAATGGCGTAAACGTGACCGAAACATATTTCTCCAGACGCATCATTAAACGAGCATGGTTTTATTCATTCTTCTGGATAAATCAATGACAATTCATGGATAGATTGTCAGATTTGTGATTTTCAAAGCTGCCAAGGAACGATGATGATGTATTTACTGGGTGTACGTGCCCTGTACAAGCGTATTTTAACATCAGCAAAATAATGTGGCCTCAAAACCATTGAGCGGTTGTTGACATTATTCTGTTGTTTAGGAACTATGTGTGGTGTTCAAATTGAGACAAATAATGTATAATGAGGTTTGTACACAGAATAATGTAAAGTTCTGAATGTGCTGCATTCTAAGTTTTATTTGGCAGTCATCGTTAAATGGCAAAAATAAGTCAGTCAATGTACAAAATTGATTAGTTTACTCGAGTACGATGATAACTGCTTTGATAAAGTGGAGAATACATGATGGGCCATTGTTAGCAGGTACTGAGGGACGCAGTGACGGATTGCCATGCGGATGGAGGCATGTGATGTGCAATTGATTGAATCTCATACGGCGTCCACATTCAATTAACTTTCTATTAAATTCCATAAATATCAATGAAGAAATTGCAACCATCTCTGCTCATTTTTGCATATTCTAATGGCCCTCGAGTTTTTCATGATGCCTCCATGTCTAAACTTTTTGAAGACGAACGTCTCTGTGCAAACTAATGAATCCCGCGTCTGCAATAATTTGCTACTGTGCCATTCCAAGCAGTGATTGTGACGCCTCTCCAGCAGACGGAACCGTGCTGGCCTTTGCTGCCACAATCACAACTGACTGAAAAATAAAATGTCTATGTCTCTGATGCAGTTCACAGTGAACTCTGGGAAGTTTCCAGCCTTTCACAGAGCTTATTACTTTATTTTAAGTGTTTGTCTTCGACCTGCTGAGACTTTCCGTTGGTTTCTCGCATCGAAATTACGCGTTCTTCAATTCGGCAACTCAGATATATTTTGCAATAAAAATGGCACTCACGTCACTCTAACCTGGCAGCCGCTATAGGCGAGTTGCATTTGGATTGACAAGTTGGGAACTAGTGTCAGAAGAGATGGCACTATCGGGACCCAGAACCTTGAGGGGAATCAGAGCAATGCCCTGCGACCAAGAGCACAAATAGTGCCTGTCGACAAACTCAGAGCAGTCAAATAAAAACTCTTTGCTCCGTAATTCGACCTTTCAGGATCAGAATCGGAATGCTCTACTGTCACTTTATTGTTTCCTTTTTTAACTCGTTCTGGCCCTTTAAACCTTGATTTACTGGTTGGTCTCGAATTGATGAGCTCCTCTACACGACTCAGACTTGTCCTTTCAGTCTGTCTAGTCAGACAGCAGATCACACATCTCTGTACAGGCATATCTTTACACCATAAGACTTAGAATGAGAAGAAGACCATTGGGCCCAATGACTCTGCTCAGTTAATAAATGAAATCCTCACTTATCTAACAATCTTTAGTATCACTGTCTTACGTTATTCACATATTTCTTAAAACCTGTACTGATTAAAAATGCACATCTTAGTCTTGTATACACATAATCGTCAAGCGTTCACAGGCATTACAGTGAAGTATTCCAGAGTCACACCCTCTGACAGGCGAACATCCTTAAAATGTCTGAGTTAAATGTTTGTGCTTGATTGCACTTCTTCTCTTGCTGACAATTCACATTTCCTCTTGGAGGACCAGTTTAGATTCGCTGGATGCTACTCCATGAGATAAAAATATCGAGTGTATGTTTGTGATAGTTGGTATTCCAACTCCATCAGGACTGTGGTCTGGAAACAACTGGCGATTCTTTTATGGGCGATGCATCTGTGACAAGTGTTTTGGTACAGAAGCATTTCAACCAAGATGCATCACCATTGCCGGTTCAGTCATCCCTTACTGCAGTCTAGCTTTTGGGCCTTTCTTGTCTAGACCTGCTTAGTCAAAGGTTGTCCAGTGGAGAAATTCATTCTGATGGACATTGAAGAGTATGATGTGTGCCGTATTCAACCTCAGTGGAGTCTCGAATTTGTTTTCATGATCAATGAGACCCAATTTATGAAAGGGTGTACTGGGGAGAGCAGGAGATGTCAGTCAGCACAATGTTTCCTTTAATCTATCCGACCTGCTGTCATTGAGATTTATGTGTTTCTGAAGCCAGTTTTGAAGATTTCCAGAGTTGCTCCTTTCCCACCTCTCTCACACTGCCACGAACAATCATGATCCTGTCCTGCCAATGGGATAGGAAATAATTAACGAAAGTGATGGTGGTTCCTGAGATATTTCCAATCAGGCCTTTTCTTGATCAGTCCAATTGGCAAAACACAGATGCAATCGGGAAGGGAATAATGGCTGACGAGCTGAAAGAATGTCATTTTTAAGGACGTGCACTGTATCTTCAAAAACTAACCTACAACCCTCCCCCTGCATTGTGCATTTATGCATGGAACTCCTACTGCGTGGGGAAGCACACATGCAGGACCACTATTTCCCCAAAACCAGGAATTAAGGCCATGACACCAGACGAAGGCAGCCTCGTCTGAAGTTGCCGGTCTAGCTTTAAGCAGTCTCGGATGTCTGGAAGAAAGCTTAGCATTGTCCTTTCCACTCCTTCACGGTGAGGGGTAACCTGATGACAATCTCACCATTCCCATTCAGAAGAACAAACAAGAGGCAGCGAGATGATCTCAAAATCGAAATTGGCGTCACTGAACATCCGGCTCGAATCTGCCACTAAGATCGCCTCAGCCCAGATTCCACACCATCAGTTTGAGTGAAGTTCAGAAACAGCAAGGAGAAACAAATGTTTGGGAGAGTTGCATATCGATTTCAAAACCCCAGTACAAGTTTTGTGGATGTATAAACAGGCAGTTTGACTTGTGGGGATTGAAATTGTTCATGGAACTTAACAAGTCTCATTGGATCTGCGGGAAGAAAGCAGTTAATATCTCAATTCTGACGAGTTTTCATCAAAAGAGTTTGGTTTCAGATCTTCAGCACACGCAGTTCTTAGTTGTATTTTAAATGTGCAAGTGGTAATGAATGTCTGAGGGAAAATGTTATTTAACAGCTGCATAAAATGACACTCATTCCCCACTCCGTTACGATGCAGCTGGCAAATGTCTTTAGAAGGACACATCGAATAAAGGAGTTGTGGCAATCGCTGATACCAATGTTGCATGCAATCATTTTAACGAGATATGTGTGAACATCATGTACTATATTCGGAGGTAGGGAGTGTGCAGAATGCATTGGACTCTCACCCCAATGACCTCCCCAAGCTGAATTGATAAGGAGCTCCGAACAAAGACCGATGTCTGAACACATGACACAGGAGGCCTCTTGAAAACTTCTCCAAAACAGTAGAAAATAACAGCAACATGAGGATCTGGGAATGTTGCCTTTGATGACAGTGTGTAAGGGGGGACACTGCATGAACAAGGAGACATTATGTGGATGTGGCAACTCCAGTCAAAATAACAGGGGAATGTGGAAGCGGGCATATTGTCTGAAAAGAGAGGGACAGGTGGAAGTGCAAATTTTGCTGATCGCACCAGTGGAAGTGGGAATCGTGTCCAATAAAAACAGGGAACATTTGGAAGCTGGAATGGCTCAAAAATAACAAAGAAATGTGTAAGTGGGAATGTTGTCCAAAATAATTGGAATATGTTAAAGTGGTGATACTGTTTAAACCAACAGCAGAATGTAGCTGTTGGAATGTCATCTCAAATGAAATGATCGTGAGGATGTAGGAATTGTTTTGAAAATAACAGGAGAATTTTATGGTGGGAATGCTGTCTGAAGTTGATTTAATTATTCATTGATATATTTATAGTCACTCGTATCTTGTTCCTTAACGTCGTGAAAAGTATTTTATACCGTGGCCAAACTCTAGTGCCATCTTAAAGCAAAAGAAACATACGTCAAAACATAGAATATAATGTCAGAGAATGAATAAATAACATCTAGAATTCATAGAATCGCTACCGTGTAGAATCAGGCCAGAAGGCCCAAAAGGTCCACACAGACCTTCTGAAGAGTATACCATGCAGAATCATTCTCCTAATACACTACTGACTAATGCACTTCTTTACACACCCCTGAATAATATGGGCAATTTAGCATGGTCAATTCACCGAACGTGCATATCTTTCGATTACAGAAAATCTCCAACTTTACTGCTCTTTCATGGGCAATGCACCTGGGGGCCAGGAATGAGGGTTACCCTGGCACTGCAACTGGACCAAATATCACTCCTCTTCAGCGCCATCTTTCCGTTGCCACTATGAGTCCTCGCTGGACCTCACCACCACAGACACAACTGGTGCTGACGGGTGCAGAATCTGGCAAACCGCCGTCACTATGAGCATTTCGAAACCAGCGCCTGGATCATACAGATTCAACATGGATTTATGAAGGGGAAATTATGCTTCTCAAATCTGTTGATTTTGGGGAGAAATCAGGATGAGGTTGTTGAGTTGTGCAATCAGCCATGGTCATGATGAATTATGCAGCAGGCTCAAAAGGCCGAATACACTCCTCCTGTTCTTGTCCTAGGTGCTTGTCCAACACGATTTCGGACATCCGTCGGTTATGTCGCCCTGGCTGAGGCCGCCAGGTGTCGAACGAGGCCCAAACACACCTCGACCACAGCCTCAAGGAATCTGCATTCAGACTGTTTCCACAATGCAGAAGCCACGGTCAACAGTCTGCGCTGCTGGGCCCACTTATTGCCACAGAGCTCTTCACTGAAAGTCAAATAAAAGGAAATGGAAAATTATAAAATGACAACGGGAGAAGAGAAAAGTAAAGAAACGAAAATAAAAGCGGATTGAGCAGACGACCCGGTGCTCAGAAGCCCAAAAACAACTCAATTTTACAGGAAACCAGAAACAATGACAGGAAATATGTGTAAGTAGGAATACACTGTAACATTGCACGACCATAAGAACTGATACTTGAAAACTCAGCAGCCCGCACTTGCATGCTATCGACAGCAATATAATGTCTACTATGTAGGACAACTAATACCTGGACTCCCAGAATTATGCAGAGTCTGTATTATCTACGTGATGCAATGTCTCCAGTACTGCAGTGTACACAGCATGAGAAGTTGTGTCAACTGCTTTTCATCAAATTCTTATGATCAAGCAATATAAATCCTTGACACTAATTTATAAATCACCCAGTACCAATTCATTTATCTAACTCTAAAAGTAAGTAAACTAACTGAACTATTAACAAACTGAATAAACCCCTTCTAATTACTAAATAATACCTAATAAAAGATTCCTAAAGAAACCTGACAAGATTTGTTTGGCGTGCTGTTCTAATAGACACAGGTATCACCTCTTTATGAAATCCTAGAATTTAGTCTACCAAATTACAACCAAGTTGCATATCTTCCGCGGTGATGTTTTGCCTTCTCTGTTGATTCTACGTCCGCATTATTCTTTAGTTGTGTCGCTGTTCTCGATGGTATTTCGATGGTGATTCACGTCAGTCATAGAGAACCTTTGAGAGCTAAACATTTTCTGTCGGGTGCTGACGACCGTTGGTTCTGGAAGATGGCAGCCAGCTCTGAGGCCTTTGTCCAACTGCCCCCTTCTTTTTATACAATTGGTGAGATATCAGTAGTATTTAATATCGGATTGGTCCTGTGATGTTAGAACTATCAGTCTGAAATTTCTCGGATTCAGGAAACTAAGGATCTGGTTCAAATTGATTGCCTAAATTCAAAAGCCTGTCGTCTTGGTAAAAAAAACTGCTGATTTTCCTACGAACTGTACGGCCTTTTGATACACATTTCAATTCGGGTGCTTTCTGTGTGCGTGCAAATTTTCAGGCTACTGCTCACCGACATCCATTCTAAATCTCTAACAACAGAAAATGCACATAATCTACAAAAGCGGACATGCAACACTTTCATGCCAGCATTGTGCAAACACAAAAATTCTAACTTCCTGCCTCACAATTCACTTGTTATCTTTTCAGTTTAACAACATTTGGACCGCATTTGATTGCAGCAGAGTACAGTTCGAACATTGAACACACAAGCTTACAAAGAGATGCTGGATCATTTCTAGTCCTTCCTGTGTGACAATGCAAACTTGTTAAACTCTCAGACCAAATGGAGTCTTGTGGCCAGTGAAGTCCGTGTTAGTGGCGAATATTTAACAGAGAGATGAACTGTTCAAAATGGTCAGTGACTGCTTCCCGTCACAGCACTTACCATTTTGATCACTGACCAATGTAAGTATTTCTGTCAATAGTGCCATCCACCAGGCGTTTGGGCTGCTTTTCTGTTCGTGTTCTGAGTTTAGTCTGCAGCTGAATCTCCACAATAAAAGTCGAGTTACTGAGGGCTCATGTGGTGCAATGGAAGAGTTGTTTCTTTGTTTCAGGAAATCCAGATTCATCTCCGAAATTTCTTCATCATACCTAGGAAACACGAAACTAACTTTAAAATAAGGGCAGTGTTTTCATCAAAACTAATATTGACTGCACTTTCATAGCCATAGATTCATGGAGTCCTGCAGCACGGAGACAGGCCCTTTCACCCAAAATGATCAATGTCGATTAAAAGGTCACCCATACTAACCCCATTTCCCCGCACTTGGCCGTATCCTTCTAAACCTTTCCGATCGATTGTATTTGTCCAAATGCATTTTGAATGTTGCTCGTGTACTCGCCTAACAAATTTCGCTAGCTGGTAATTCCATATGCAGACCAGCCTCTGCATAAAATAAATGATCTTCGTGTTCCCTTTTATTCATTCCCATCGAATCTTTAACCGATGCCCTCTTGTCCTTGATTCTCCAACACCGTGAAAAACTGTCCTTGTCTCTCATGATCTAATCCAATCCGATGAGATCCTCCTCAGTCTCCTATGGTATAAAGAAAATGTTCTATCTTGTCCAATCTCTCCCTATAACTTTGAAAGTCGAGTCTTCGAAACATGCATGGAAACACATTCTGAACTCTTCCCAGATTAATAACAAATGTTCTGTAGCACGCTGAGCACAATTGAGCACAGTACTCCAAGATGCGACCACGCCAACGTCCTGTACGACTGCAAAGCAACTTCTCAATTTCAGTACTCAACGTCCTGTCTGATGAAGGCTAGTGTCTGAACAGACTTGTTTTCTGCTCTGAGTGCGTGTGACTCCACTTTCAGGGAACTGTGCTCCTGAACTCCAAGGGCACTCCGTTCCAGTACACTCCTTAAAGCCTTAACTTTCACCATGAAAATCAAATCTTGATTTGACTTTACAAAATGCAAGGCCTCACACTTATCCATATGAACTGCTCTTTGTTTATTCTCAGCCTGATTAAGGTCCTTCTGCAATTTATGATCATCTTCGTAACTGTCCATGATCCTTCTACTTCATGTACTGCATGTTTCAGTAAATGATGTTCAGTTACCCAGAATGCATTCTAAAATCAAATATCCAATGTGTCTTCTAAAATCAATCTTATGTACCTGAACTGTTATCTTCAAGGTCCCGTGCATATGTGAACCAAATGTTCGAGGTAGGGTTAGGATTCTAGTTACATTTGGTCTTATTTAGTGAAATGTCATTTTAATGAGCACAACGTGGATCCAATCCTCAACGTTGATCTGTGCTTATTAACTACAGAATAGTTTCTCATTTGCTATCAATAGTCTCCTTCTTCCAGTCATCGCATCGTGCAGCGGACAGACTCTACAGAGAAAGATGAAATCACCGGTTTTCCTGTTCAGCGTCTTGGTGCTTGACGAGCCCATTACTGTGGATGGAGAATCTAGAAGATGTTTTTTGTTTATAAGTACAATTATGTTAAAACGGTTTTCATCACCAACAGCTCCACAATCGGATGCTGTTTTGGAATTGAATTTTGACATCGATTTTGCTTTCTTTCAAGTAACCAGAATCCCATTCCTGCCAGTTCTGAATGAAAAGTTAGCTCCTCATTTTGTAGAATTTTCGAAGAACTGTTCAATTCAATTTTCTAATTATCTACCAGCAAAACTATGCACCTAGAACTGTTCTAAGCAGCCTGGTTTCTATGATGAACAGGGACATGCTTTCAAATCTCTTTTTGACCTGCTACTCCCGATGTCTTTAATATCCTTTAGTCGTGACAACACTTCAGGATCCCCATACTGTTCCAATTATGATAGATTTAGAGATCATTGTTTGGATTGTATTCAACTGCCTGAGCCCCGAGCTGTGGAATGTACTCCGTAGGAACACAGTTTATTCTCTAAAAGATTACTTAAAATGAAACACGATACAAAACTGTCTGGTAACCTGCTTGCATATATCCTTCTTTTTTTATCTTTCTGTATGAAAGAAAACACTGTGCAGAGTTGGTATACATATCCATTGATAAAATCACACAGGAAGCATTCTGCTCAGTTCTGGTCCACATATCTCCTGACAGGACACGACGTGAAACACTGTGCTTAGCGATGGCCTCGATTCTCTTTGGTAATACGACATGAGAAATCTGTGCATCCTACTTTCCTTATCCCTCGGTTAGACAGCACTGAGAGAACTATGCATATTGCTGGACTGCATGTGGCTCGACTAAGTCGCAGTAGGAGAACTGTGCACGTTTCTGGTCTCTGTATACCTTCCTTAATCCCCCCGGGAGCTCTGTACACCGTCCTTGTCCCCATATCCTTTAGTTAAACTTCACTTGGTCCGCTGTATAGAGAGATAGTTTCAACTCCGTTTGTAAGACCACACTGTACATAGTTGTCGTCTCCACATCTCTCAGTTCGACGACATTTGTAGGACAGAACACACCCTTCTCTCAGTGACCACAATTGGAGTATATCGATACTTTTTGTCTTGACCTTCCTTAATGAGACAGTACTGAGAGCATTGGGCACTGTTCTCCTCTTTACATCCCTTGGTAAGTCTACACTAGGAAGATTGTCAAAGCTTTGGTCGACCTGCTTCGATTGGACCGCACCAGCAGCAATGGATACAGTTCTGCTCGCCTTAACACTTGGTTAAATGACAGATTGGCGACGTCCCCATTGAACAGTTCCTTTTTGTCTTACAGTTCCCATACCACTTTGTGAACTTAAAAATGGAATTTGTAGGGAATCCCGTTGTCCTCCGCATGAAATTCGTCAAAGTGATGCTTGTCTGGCAGAGAACTACTGCAGCAAGTCAAAACGGATGTGAAGCAAAAAAAAATCGAATGTGAGATTCGTGTGAGGGACCAGCTGACTTCTGTTGATCGACTGTGTGTCATTGTGTGGATCCAAAGACATTTGACTTATTGCTTTCTGAATTGTATAAATAAAATTAATTGCATTGCCTGTTGTCTATGCTGTAATTTTTCCACCATTTCATGTGGCGGGGGCGGGGGGGGGGGGGGGGGGCGGGGTGAGGGGGGAGTCGTAAAAACAAGCAGAACTATTCCAACAGCACCATCCTCACAGAGTCATATCGTTCGGCCGCAACCATTTGTCACCATTCCGAGGGAGGTCCTGTCATATTGGAAGACTCGGAAAAGGAATCGTCATGCTGGTTTGCACCTACCACCCTCTATCAGCTGACGATCTTGTGTACTACAACATTAAATAACAGTAATGCACTGTTGGAAAGCAGCCAGAAATCATAAATCATTCTGGCTTTTGGACTTTAATCGCCTTCACCTTAAAAGCCTTGGCTTCTCCGATGCCTCTTCAAATTGATTTAGGCTTGAGTGCCAAAGTCTTTCCTGCAGTTCCTGGTGAGGGAAACCACAGAAAGGGAAATAATGTCATTGCCTTCCATCTTTCAAATCTTCCTTCCTCGAATGCATTTACCACATAATCATTGGTAGGAATAAAGGCCACTCTGTCCTAGTAAAGATGCAATGTTGCCTTCACACTGAGGACACATTTCTGTTGTTGGGTATAGTCATTGAGCCAAATCGAACAGAGCTTGCAACGATCAGTAAGTTTCAATCCGGGCATTCATGTGGCGCCAGTGGGGTTTAATACAATCAAAATCTCTTAAATAACGTTGTAGCATATTCTTCATGCATAATAATCTCAGTCCACTTTTGACAGACCTCTACAAATTCCTCTTAACTGGACTTCGTGAAGAGTTCGCCAAGGAGATGTGGTGAATCTCTGCAGTTCATCATTAACATGGTACACACTTTTTTTCAGAGCTTCCGTGGTGTTGTTAATTGATGCTTTTGTATGTGGCTCCGAAACATTCACTCTGATTTCACAGAATCCTGACAGTATGGAAACAGGGCATTAGAACCAATGGGCTCAATCAGACCTTCCGAAAACCATCAGATCTCGAACCATTCCCCTACCCTGCAATACTACTCTTTCCCTGTCCAATACACCTAAACTACACGTTCCTGAAAACTGTGGGCAATTTAGCATGGCCACTTCTCCTTGCCTGCATACCTTTGGACTGTACGAGGAAACCAGGGAAATCGGAGAAAACACACGCAGAAACTGGGAGTTGTCTGTTTGCAGGTGCTGAAAGGCCTGCCGATTTTCACTCGCGACTTCCCATTTGGTTAATCTCTGAGACAGAAGGCCCGGTTTCAAATTCTACTGATTGTAGAGATATGTCCTAATATATTCAGCCGATGGAGGGTCCCTGTATAATGAATTGATCAATGGCAGTCCCTCCTCCCACTATTCCGCGCGTCTGTGAAAGGGTTCTATCTTACAGCTTGTGTGTCAGTCTACAAGAGCAATGCGAAAGTCCCTGAGGGCCAGGAGATGAGCCAGTCTCTATTGCAAACGCTGAGAATAATGGGAATGGTACTCTGGATTCCTGTTCCACCTTCCATCCAAGTCAGAAGGGAGAGGTTTCATTGCGGCTGCAGGACAGAAGGGCAAATGTTGTCACTCTCAACTGTGAAGCTATGTCCCCAACGATATATGCAGGTCTGCGTGTTTCACTTTGTGCTTTTCTGAACCCATTCAAAATCCCCAGTCAAACATGTTGGTCCCCAAAGAGACCCATCAGTCACACAATGACCAATGCCGAGACTCTGAGGGCAACAAACTCGAGATCAGAAACACACATTCCGTCCAAATCTATTGGTCAATGTGGCTGAGCCCAAACTCTGTGTGTTCAACCGGATCTCCCTGAATATGTGCATTTCAAAATTAATTTCTAACACTCAATTTGGGTTGGTCTGTTAGTTGAAGGAAGGAGTTACGGGAAGAGGTTGTTCCACCAGATATCACTTGCAGAGTCAGGATGTGAGAGCTCGACCATCTTTCTCAAAAGCAAACCACACGAGGCAGTCTTCACCTTGGATTCAAGTTGCAATCGGATCAATTTCTGATATTCCGTGTTTCTTTCAGTGGACACCTAATGTTTACACACAGAATGGCATCAGTGGAGCAGGTTATGCCATCATGACATTATTTTCATTTTGTGATCTTGCTGTGCATCTATTTTTGAATCGATTTCCCTTTCTCTATGCTGAGATTTCATGAGTTAATTCCCTACCTTTCAATGTCTCGCGACATCTTTCTCTCTCTCCCTGATAAATTCAAGTTCTCCAAACGTTTCGATGTTTCTTTTACTTTATTCACTCCAGGAATTGGTATTTATCACCATACGCAATTGCCACTTCAGAAAGTAGTGCCTTTTTGAAATATTATGTTTCATGTCTTGTAGTCAAATTCCATAGTGCTGTTGCAAAAGGAATTTCAACATCTTGACCATGCAGGAACAGCAAAACATTTCAAAGTCAGGATTGTGAGTGACTTGATTTGGGGACATGCAGAGTGTAATGTTCACATATATCTGCAGCCCTTGTCCTTCCTTCGAGGTGGAAGTGGTCATTGTTTTGGAAATTGCTCTCTGCGGATCTTTGGAGAAGTTAAGCTGTGCGTTTTGTAGTTGCTAAACATTGCTGCCAGTGTGCATTGAATGCGAAGGGGCGTCATGCCTGTGTACCGCAACATGAAATGTAAACTCTGTTTTCTCTTCACAGATGGTGCCAGACCTGGAGAGTTCTCCAGCAATTTCACTTTTTGATAGTCCCTCACTCTTCGGAACATTTCTTATTCACGTAGCCATCCAGAAGTCTTTAAATGTTTTACTATTATAAACCTGCACCACTTCCTCGGACAGCTCATTCCAATCATTCACAATCTATGTGTGAAAGAGCTGCCCTTTTGGTCCCTTTTACATATTTCCTCTCTCATATTAAGCCTATGCCTTTTTGCTTGGACTCCCTACTCCAGAGAAAAAGATTTGTCTATTTACTCTATTCTTGACCCTTATGATTTTATAAACCTCTATAAGGTCATCACCCAGTTCCTGACTCTGCAGGAAAAATAGCCCCAGCCTAATCAGTCTCTTCCGCCATCTCAACCTCAAAACTTTCAACTCTGACAACATCATTGTAATATTTTTTTTCTGAATCGTTTCAAATTTCACAAGATCCTTCCAATGGCACAGAGAACGGAATTGTACGCAATATCCCAAAAGTGGTCTAATCAATGTCCTGCACAGCCACGACATGATCTCCAACTCCTCTCGTGAAAGTAATGACCAATAAAGGCAGGAATACCAGAAACAGCCTTCACTGAATTATCTATCTCCAACGCCACTGAGCAGCAAAACTGTTTACAAAGTGCGAACGCTCACGGCAACCAGTTTGAACACGAAAAGCTGCCACACACTTCAGAATGTTCGTAAGTGGAAGAGCTGTGCTCGCTTTGCTGCTGACGGGGCAAAGACAGCAGTTAGAACGCTGTTACTGCATCAACAGGCGTGGGCCAGTCTTTAAGAAATAAGATATTGCGTGGGCATCTGTAACTATTTATCACACAGTGAACTGAATGTTTTACAGTAATGCCGACTGCTTCTCATTTCAAGCAGTGAAGAGTAATCAATTCGCATGACTGTTCCATTCACATGACTGTTCCATTCACATGACCACGGTTTGAACTCAATCCACACGGACCTGTGGGACTATTCACTGGAGAATCATTTGAGAGCTTAGAGAAAGGGTGTGCGTGCTCCATTCATTTGATAGCTCCTCCGAGGAGCTCAGTGCAAACTGGGGAAAAGATGGCTAATTATCCTTACAGCCTTCATCTGGTGGAAGCTTTTCCTGCCAATTAAAGATGTCGTGTTTATTTTTTCCTGGTACTTCTCTAAGT
This sequence comes from Chiloscyllium plagiosum, assembly GCF_037043375.1. Classification (NCBI taxonomy): domain Eukaryota; kingdom Metazoa; phylum Chordata; class Chondrichthyes; order Orectolobiformes; family Hemiscylliidae; genus Chiloscyllium; species Chiloscyllium plagiosum. The sequence goes on along the minus strand of NW_028270179.1, from coordinate 18,298,064 downwards.
GTTCAATCTTCTGAAATATTGATTAGCACAGATGGTATCCATTTAGCCTGTTCCACCTGCACTGACATGAAGGATGATCATGATTGATGTTTGCCTTCATACCATCAGAAAATTGTGATACCAGAATTGAAAAAAAAATCAGAGGAAAAGCTATCAATCTGTGCATCATGAAAATAATGGCATTATCATTTTCAATACAGTGGCCAAAACAACTGCCCGCCACTGACCTATCATTACTTCCCTTGCAAATCCCTCTAATATGTCACACACCTTAAAAACAGACCTACGGATCAAGCTGGTCCATTTTGGTAAATATGTCCGCCTATGCTAACCCGATTTCCCAGCACTTCGCTCATATTCTTCTAAGATTTTCTAAATCAAGTATTTGTCCAAATACCTTTTAAATGTTGTTAATGTACTTACCTCAGTGACCTCGAAGTTATACCTAATTTCCAACAATGTGCATGGTCCTATTCTCCATGTCTCTAAGTTAGACCACACTGGAAGTAATGTACACTGCTTTAATAATAGCAAACCTCTGTTAGACCATACTAGGAGCACCGTAGTATGGTGCACAGTTCTGATCTCCATTATGCTCGGTGTGATGCTGTTTTGCTGCCACAATGTATTGAACATTTTATTAATTGAGACCTCATTTGCTTTTCGCAGTTAATGAGCTGCAAGGTGAGTGTGAAGGACGGATCTGCAGAGAAGAAGACTGTCATGCAAATGAGATTGCGTGTAGTAGGAGATGTTCCTTCACTGCCATCATCTGCTTTATTATCTGACATAAAAACGGGGGTTTCTGACTCTGAGATTCATTTGACTTCCGACTAATGCTCGCCGTCATTTTTCTCAATCAGTTTCTGCTTCATTCTCAAAGGTTAACCATCCATTGACCAACTGCGTTCTAAAAGATGGGAGTAATGCTCAATGCATTAATTACCACATCTTGGTTGTCTCTCAGTGTTTCACTGGGATTAGTTTGTGCACACTATAACTGGAGAAATAGAGAGGTCCTAATGGGAGGGTCGCATTGCCATCATGGAGCTCCATTATTATCTACACAACCAATGTCACTGACCCCTCCATTACAGTTCCTAGCGGTGTCTATCACCTCATTTCTGCACTCTTGCTCCCCACCTCCCACTTCTGGTTTCCTTGTCTAAATTTACCCCAACATTCCAGCTCTCTTTTCATTTCGGTATTTCTCTGTTCCTAACATTCCCCCTCGGTCTTTCCGTAGTACTTCTGTTTCTTCCTTTGTGGTTCTCCATCCCTTCACCTCTCCTTGATTCTCACGCCTTTGTTTCCCTTTGTTTCACCCCAGTCTCGTACCATCACCTGTATCTCTCCCTCTCTTATTATTTCCTTCCGTGTCTGTTTCGCTGTTTCTCCCCGTTTTCCTTCCCCTTCTCCTCCTGCTGAATTTCTCACTCTTTGTATTTGTCTTCTATTTTTCCCCATAAATGTTCTGTCTGTTTCTCCCTCTTTTTCCCAGTTTCTCTGATTCTCCTCAGCTATTTCTTAACATCCACATTGGATCCCCATTCGGCCCATCGAGCCCACACCGACCCTCTAATGCTCACAATCCGCTACCATAATCCTTGATATAATTGTCATCGCTAACGCACATTTTTTTTACATTCGTGGACAGTTCTGGAATTTGAAATGACAAACCCACCCAACTTGCATAACGTTGGATTGTGGGAAGTTGCTGGTATCATCTTCATTTCGACAATAGACAATAGACAATAGGTGCAGGAGTAGGCCATTCTGCCCTTCGAGCCTGCACCACCATTCAATATGATCATGGCTGATCATCCATATCCTGTTCCTGCGTTATCTCCATAACCCTTGATTCCACAATCCTTGAGAGCTCTATCCAACTCTTTCTTAAATGAATCCAGAGACTGGGCCTCCATTGCCCTCTGGGGCAGAGCATTCCACACAACCACCACTCTCTGGGTGAAGAGGTTTCTCCTCATCTCTGTCCTAAATGGTCTACCCCGTATTTTAATCTGCTTCCTCTGGTTCGGCACTCACCCATCAGCGAAAATGTGTTTCCTGCCTGCAGAGTGTCCAATCCTTTAATAATCTTATATGTCTCAATCCTATCTCCTCTCAGTCTTCTAAACTTAAGGATATACAAGCCCAGTCACTCCAGTCTTTCAGTGTAAGGTAATCCCGCCATTCCAGGAATTGACCTCGTGAACCTACGCTGCACTCCCTCAATAGCCAGAATGTCATTCCCCAAATTTGGATACCAGAACTGCACACAGTACTCCAGGTGTGGTCTCACCAGGGCCCTGTACAGCTGCAGAAGAACCTCTTTGCTTCTATACTCAATACCTCTTGTTATGAAGGCCAGCATGCTGTTAGCCTTCTTCACTACCTGCTGCACCTGCGAGCTTACCTTCATTGACTGGTGTACAAGAACACCCTGTACTGACCCTTTACCTGAATTGATTCCATTGAGGTAGTAATCTGCCTTCCTGTTCTTGCCACCAAAGTGGATAACCATACATTTATCCACATTAAACGTCATCTGCCATGCATCTGACCACTCACCTAACTTTTCCAGGTCACCCTGCATTCTTCTAACATCCACACCACATTTCACCCTGCCAACCAGCTTATTATCATCAGCAAATTTGCTAATGTTATTACTAATACCATCTTCTATATCATTAAGATATATTGTAAAAAACTGCGGTCCCAGTACTGATCCCTGCGGTACCCCACTGGTCACTGCCTGCCATTCCGAAATGGAGTCGTTCATCACTACTCTTTGTTTCCTATCAGCCAACCAACTTTCAATCCAAGTTAGTACTTTGCTCCCAATACCATGCGCCCTAATTTTGCTCACTAACCTCCTATGTGGGAGTTTATCAAAAGCTTTCTGAAAGTCCAGGTACACTGCATCTACTGGATCTCCCTCGTCCATGTTCAGAGTTACATCTTCAACCGGCACAGGCACAGTTACCCTTGGATGGTCAGTTTAGTCTTCTCGGACCAAAAAGGCCTTTTTCCACACTAGGGAATCAAATCAAATTCCACTCGCACACCACCTCACGACAACAGATAGTTAAGCGAAGGACATGTCTCACCTGACAGCCACGAGTGTCAGCGGATGGGATTTGGAGGGGCGGGCACTTTCAACGTTAATCTTCCCAAACAAATGTCCGTGAAATGTTTTTGACTTGGAAATTGCCTGTTTTTTGTTTAGTAGAACAGAGTGGGATGCGTGCAATTGGGAATCGACAACATCCAGAAAATAAACCTCTAAGCTGCTCCACAGATCTTCTGGCAAAACTCTCGCTCTCACTTGCTCTGTTCCCCAGCCTACATGAGTATATCTAAATTAATTCTTCCTACCTATTCAAAAGGAGGCTGCCTGAATTCCAGGGCCTGACAACGCATACGAGTGAGACTGGAATGTCACAGAGATCATTGCCGGGCCCACAAAACTTCAAGGAAAATAAAGCTTTTTGCATTATTTTAAAGTCATCAAGTAGTATGAAGTGTAAGTGGGAATGTGGCATTGAGGTCGAGGATCAATTACCAGCAGATTGAGGCGTCAATGAGATGACACCGGATCATATTTTTCGTAGTTCTGGGTTTATCTCTCTCTGTCAGTGTGTGGTTTTCTCTGTCTGTCTGTCAATCTGTATGTTTGTTTGCCTGGCCTTCAAAGAGAGCATGTTGAGGCGCAGAAAAGGTGTGAGGGACCGATTAGTCTATTTGCCCTCCTATTGAACGTGTTTTTAGGTCTCACTCTATCTGGGTATATGTGTTTTTGTGGATGTGTCTCTTTCCCTGCCATTGTCTTGCACTTCCTTTCTCTCGAAGGGAAAACGAACAGCAAGCTGCATGTTGAAAATATCAGAGAAGGCAATGTCAATCGTCGGAGTGCTGGGGAGTGGGGAATTACCGGGACCAGTAGCGTGTGTGGAGTGACAGTTGGGATGAAGCTCAGCCATCATCTTCTTTCACAGCGTGTAGTGTTTTTTCACGGTGAGGTCCAGCCTTTCGAAAAGACCCAACCAAAGCCCTCAATGTGGTGGTGTCTAACCTTTGTGGATTAAATAAGTCCTTGGCAAGGTGATGGCCCAGTTGCAGACACAGCCAGGAACCCAAAAAGGGGCAATAATACTCCTTTCTTCTTCTAGTCAGCTCCTCCCAGCCGGGAAAGAACAGTGGGCAGACCGAATCTGACACCGTTTACAATCCTAGTTTCATGGAAATTGACTCCAGCAGCCCCACGTTAAGATGCAAGTGAGACGCCAAATCCTGCAACGTGATAACTGGAAAAGAGCAGTAAAAATCGGATTGTGAATTTCGGCAAAGATTTCCTATGCCTCTTTCTGTCTCTAAGTTTACTTCTGTCTTGTTCTCATGTTCTCACTCTATTTGTATTTCTCTCTCACTATACCTCTCTCCTTTCTCCCACAGTCTGTCTTTCTCTCATCTTTTATCTCCAGCTTTTATTGCTCACTCTGTCTCTCTGTTTATCTCTTTTATTGTTAGCCTGTACCTGTGTTTCTCTGTCTCATACATTCTCATGATTATCACCCTTTCTGTCATTTTATTGTCCCACTCAGTCACTCACTGCCCCCATTTATATCTTACTCTGTTTCTATGTCCCTCGCTGTCCGTCTTTCACTCCCTCGTTTCTCTCACACTTTATTTCATACATTCTCTTTCCATTGATATATTGCTCAATCTCTATTTGTCTACCATTCTGTCTCGCTACTATTATTTCTGTCACTCTCACTATGGCTGATTCTATATTGATTTCAATTTACCTCTCTCATTATCTCATCCCTTTGCGTCACTTGTCACTCTTACGTTGTCTCACTTGTTCTGTTTCGTCTTCGTCTCCCTCACAAATCTGACTCAGTCTTTCACTTTCCGTCTCTCACTCCCACTGCCTCACTTGCATTTGTTACTTTCTTTGTCTCTCGCTCTTCCGTTCCCCTTTTTTACTCTCAAACATTCTGCCTTTCTGTCATTGTCTGTGAAGCTGCCTGTTTCTCTGTCCGTCTCTCTCCCCTCTCTCATTCTCTATCCATCCCTCTCTCTGCCGTTCAAACAGAAACACTCTTGCTCTCAATCTCTGATCTGTCTCTTTCTGTCTCGCTCACACTTTCACTGTAGTCTTCTGGTTTCTTTGTAGATTCTCTTCACAACGATTCGCAGCTTTAGATTCGGAATTTTGTTCCCTTTGCATATTCTCCAACTTTTATTTTACGATGGAATACTTTCCTGACACACTCCAGGTGAAATCTACTGCTTCCCCTTTTTTACTCCAACGTGAACGGGCTGTGTTTCAGGGTTTGTCTTGGGTGGTGCTGTTAAGCCCGGAGATGTTTTGCGGACCGATACTGTACAAAGTCCATCCTAACTCCGCAAAGCTGAGTTGCTCTGAACCCAACAGATCCATAACAATACGGTTAGAGAGACCGCGTTCCTGGTTGGATGGTTCTCGACCAGCTTGAAATAAGTAAAGTCTGTACTCGCCCTCCGAGAAATCCCGGACTTGCACCATCTCACAGCATCAGCATTTCAGAGAATCTGTCCATGTTTCACTACCTCGTTCACTGGATCAAATTGCTGTTCATTTTACGTAATCCCACAAGCTTTCAGAGAAATGGCTATTCTTAGATATGTATTTAGAATCCCGGCGGTCTATAAGCTGAAACTAAATGGTCTTGTCCAAGTGATGTTGGAAAGATATTTCCGTTGACGGGGAGAATAAGAACCGATGGCACAGCCTGAGAGTAAAGGGAAGACCTTTTAAAACGAGGAATCTATGCTGCTGTATCTTCCTCCGTTGCTATGTCACTGCCTGTCACTCCCTTATTTCTTTCGCACTTTTTTGCATCTCACCCATATATCCCTCATTCTCTCTTTGCCTTTCACTGTGTATCTTTGTCCTTCTTTCTATCACTCTCACTCTGTCTGCTTCTATGTTTTGGTATATGCATATATCGTTCTCTCATCTCTCTGACTGGTGCTTGCCACAGTGACGCACATTGTCTCACTCACTCTCACTGGTTGTGTAATAATCTGATTCACTCCGTTTCACATTCCGTCTCTCACTCTCCCTGCCTCTTTTTATCTGTGAATCACATGTGTGTCTCACTCTTACCCTCTCGCTTGTTTCTCTGTCAAACATCATACCTTCCTGTCATGTTTCCTGTTTCAATGTCCGTGCCTCTCTGCCTCGATCACTCTCTTTCCATCCGACTCTTTGCCGCTCAAACGAAGTATCTCTTGCACTCAATCTGAGTGTGTGTGTGTGTGTGTGTGTGTCTGTCATTCATTCTCTAACTCCAGCTGCCTGTTTGAATTGTCGACTCTCTGAACACCGATTTGAACTTTTTGTTTCCAGATTCTGCTCCACACAATACTTTCTCTGAGGTGTTTTTCCTATGACTCATCTTCCTGGCTCACAAGCCAGGGATTGTAATGAGCGATTCAGAACAAGATCAGTTCTAACTCCCTGGAGCTGAGTTGTTCTGAACAGAACAGACCAACAATAAGACACTGACAGAGCCCTCATTCCTATGAATGTGGAAAGGGACAGATCAAATCCGTGAGTGTGTTAAATCATTCACATCCATACTCACAGTCTGATATGTTCGGGGCTTGTTCAATCAGAATACCTTGGCATCTCAGAGACTTTGTCCAAATTTCACTTTATATTTCACTGTGTCAAACTGCTGATCATTTTCCCCAATCGCACAGGATGCCAAAGAGATGGCTATTTGAAGAATTGCATTTAGATTCCCAACAGTGTAGATGCGGAATATTGAATGGCCATGTCAGACTGCATGTTTGAAAGATGTTTCCATCAGTACGAGAGAATGAAAACGACAAAACAGCCGCCTGAGAGTAAAGAGAAGCCCTTTAGGAACCGAGATAAGGAGAAATTACTTCAGCCAGAGATTGATGAATCTGGGGAATTCACTGTCAATGACGGTTCTAGAATTCAGGTCGTTGAGTACTTTTAAGACTGAGATAGATATCTTTTTGATTATCATATGATCAAACATTACGGAGGGTAACCGGAAAAATGAAAATGAGAAACTTATTGTCTAGAATTAAATGGCGGAGCAGTCTCCATGTAGTAATTTCCGAATCCTATTGGATACATTCTGGAGAGATGGGACCTGTAAAAGAAGTGCGGGTGCACCTGAACTGGAGGGGCAATAATACCCTCTGCGTGAGGTTTGCTGGAGTTCTTTGGGAGGGTTCAAACGAGATAAGTAGGGGGCTTGGAACAGATGGTGTGGTAGGTCGTGTAGCGCTGGACGCAGCATGCAGAGGATTTCTGAGAAAGGGCTAGCACTTGATGGGGCAAAGGCGCAGTCATTGTAATGGGTTTAATTGTGGCTATTTTAATACAAGTATCAAGAATAAATGTGAACAACTCAGAGTCTGGATCAGTACTTCGAACAGTCATGATGTGGTCATTACAGAGACTTGGATATCAAAAGGCAGGAGTGGTATTGGATGTTCCACGGTTTAGACGTTTCAAACCAGAATGGACGTGTTCTGTAAAAAAGGTGTGGGAGTGGCATTGCGAATCAGCGATAATATCACAGCTGCATAAAGGAAGATCGTAGAGGAAGGTTTGTCTCCAGAGTCAGTCTGGTTGGAAGTCAAAAGCAGGAAGGGAGCAGTCATTTTATTGGGAGTTTTATGCAGTCACCCCAATAGCAACATAGGCACGGAGGAAGAGACTGAGAGTAATATTTTGGAAAGGTGCAGAAGCAGAAGGATTGTTATCGTGGGTGACTTTAACATTCATAATATTGCTTAAAATCTATTTATTTCATACGGCTTGGATGGATCAGTTTTTTTGCGGGGTGTGTTCAGAGAGCATTATTGACTCAAATTGTGGATAGGTCAGCAAGAGGGGAAGCCACATTGGATTTGGTGTCTCCACATAAGGCATGACAGATTTTCAGGTCGCAAGTGGGAGTGCTTTTCAGCGATAGTGGTCACAAATCCCAGACGTTTACATTCCTCGTGGAGAAGGTAGGAACAAACGTTTTGGGAAGGTATGTAATTGGGGGAGGAGGGATTACAATTCTATCAGTCTACAATTGGGGCTCCTAAATGGGAATAGCTATTCACAGGAAAATGCACGACAGAAACGTGAAGGTTGCTTCGGAAGCTCCAGCCAATAGCGCTGGATCGTTTTGTGCAATTGCGACAAGGGAGGAATGTCAGATTGAAAGAACCTTGTATGACAAGGATAATGGAACGTCTGGTCATGAGGGAGAAGGAAGTCTACTTAAGGTTGAGCCGGCAAAGTTCAGACAGGGTTTCAGAAGTTTACAAGTACCTGAAGAGTGGACTTAGGAGAGCTTGAAGTGGCAATAAAAAGCAAGAGAGCCCAGTATTAAGGGGAACACGAATGCTCTCTACACTTATTTAAGTGACAAGAGGATGGCCATGGGAGGTAGTGCCGATCAAGGCTGGTGAAGGGAACTGGTGCCTGGACTCAGAGGAAGTCATTTATAAATACTTTGATTCGGTGTTCACGACAGATGGAGCCCTTGACGTTTCTGATGACAGCATGAAGTAGACTGATACAATCGAACTGTTGATGTTAGGAAGGAGGTTGTGCTGAATATTTTCAAAAATTCAAGAATACATAAATCCCTTGGGATAACAGAATGCACTCTGGGATATTACAGGTAGCCAGACAAGAGTTTGCCCCTGGCGATGATCGTTGCGTCATTACAGTGTACTGGGTTCGTGCCACATCATTGGAGTGTGACAAATGTTATTCCTTTGTTCAGGAAAGGATATCCGGATGTTTCTGGGAATTACAGACTAGATAATCTTACGTCGGGGATGGGCAATATTTTGTAGAATTTTCTGAGAGACTGGATTTATGATTACTTGAAAATCGTAGTTTCATTATACATAGTCAGAATAGCTTTGTGAGCAGCAAGTCAAACCTCACAAACCTTAGTGAATTCTTTGAGGATTTGGCAACACATGTTAAATAAGGTCGAGCAGTAGGTGTGATGGACATGGAATTTCACAAGACGTTTGATAAAGTTCTACACTTTAGGCTAATTCAGAAAATAAGGAGGATCGGGAGAAAGATAAATCTGGATGTCCAGATATAGAATTAGCTGGCGCATAGAAAATGGAGAGTGATAGCAAAATGAAAAGATTACAGCCAAGGTTTCGGTGACCAGTGGTGTTCCACAGGAACCAATTCCGGGACCTCTGCTCTTCGTGATTTTATCAATGACTTTGATGTCGAAGTAAAGGTGGGTTCATAAGTTTACCAATGACACGAAGTTTGGTGGAGTTGTGGATTAGATGGATGGCTGTTGGAGATTGCAACGGGACATTGCAAGGATGGAGACATCGGCTGATATGTCGGAGCTGAAGTTCAATCAGCAAAAGTGTGAAGTGATTCACTTTGGAATGTCGAATATTCACGTAACATCCAGAACTCTTGGCAATGCGGAGGAACAGAGAGAACCATGTCCATAGATCCACCAAAGTTGCCATCTAAATTGACAGATTTGTTAAGTCGGTGTACGATGTGTTTATTTTCATGAACATGGAGAGTGAGTTTAACAGCTGCGCGATTATATGCAACTCTATAGACCCCTGGTTAGACCACTCGTCGAACATTGCAGTCAGTTTGATTGCCTCAGTAAAAGAAAGATTGCAGAAAGTGTGGAGAAGACTTCCCAGGATATTGTCTGGGCTGGAGGGCATATCGTATGAAGGAAGGTTAAGGCAAGTAATGACCTTTCTCATTTGAGCGACGAGGTATGAGAGGTGACTTGCTTTTCTTGCACAGGATGTTGACAGTCATAGATAGAATGGATAAGCAGACTTTTGCCCCTAGCTTTAATATCTATCACGAGGGGGAATAATTAAGCTAATTGGAGGAAGGTCCAGAGAAGATGTGAGAGCTGGTTTGTTGACACAGGCAGTGGTGGGTGTGTGGAATATACTGTCAACAGTGGTAAAAAAATCACATACGTTTTTCAGCGACCAGTCCAACGGAACGTTCGCTCAGTGGTGAGCGTTGCTGCTACACAGCACCACTGATCCGGGTTTGATTCCATCCTCACTGGAATATCTACATTATATTGCGGAAACAGGCACTTCGGCCCAACAAGTCCACAGCGCCCCACCGAAGCGCAACCCACACATACCCCTACATTTATCCCTTACCAAACACTACGGGCAATTTAGCATGGCCAATTCACCTGACCTGCACATCTTCAGACTGTGGGAGGAAACCGGAGCACCCGGAGGAAACCCACGCTGATACGGGGAGAACGTGCAAACTCCACACAGTCAGTCGCCTGACGCAGGAATTGAACTCGCGTCTCTGGCGCTGTGAGGCAGCAATGCCAACCACTGTGGCACTGTGCCACGCACAATTGTGTAGAGTTTTCATGTTTTCCCCTTTTCTGAGTGCTTGCCCTCCTGGTGCTCTGGTTTCCTTTCAGTGCCACAGATATGTGCAGGTTAGGTGAACTGGCCATGTTAAATTGCCATTTGTGGTCAGGAATGTGTAGGCCAGGTAGATTAGGCAGGGGAATGTAGATTCATAGGGGTGGGGCCATGGGTTTGGATGAGATATCCTTTAGAGGTCCAATGTGGACATGTTGGCCAAAGGATGTGATCCACACAGTGGGGATTCTAATTCTATTAGTACAATGAAAGGTATGTCGGTTTGCCTGATCTTTGAGTAGGATAAAAGGCTGGAACAACATCGAAGACCAAATGCCTTTACTGCTTTGTACTGTTCTATGTTCTTTGTTTAGGCTTGAAATGTCAAAGAATCTGGAAGGTTATTGGGAGATATAATCGAAGGTTCGGATTATTAACAGGGAAAGACAAGATATATAAGGACAAACAATCTGCACATGATGATGTTGAAGTCAAATATGTGCTGGTACAAAATCATGGAATTCCCGTCCGAGGATCATGTGGTGGTGAACTGCAACATATGGATTACTACGAATCAAGAAGGTAGTTCATCACCACATCCTCACAGAGACAACTGGGGTTGGGCATTCAGTCTTTGCCACGAACCAGAGATGCCCATATTATAGTCTGAGAACGAAGGTCAGGCAATGCAAGAGAGATGACAGAACCCACTTCAACACTAAAACAGTTCTGGAGGTTTGGAACTCACACCCTCAAATACTAAGCGATGTTAATTCGATTGTTATATTTAAATGTGAGATTGATCATTTTCATTAAGGCAGAGGAGCAAGGGATATGGTCCCAAGCCTTGGATATGGAGCTGTCTTACTGATTAGACATGATCTTCCTGAGTAGCTGAACAGACTCAATGTGCCGAATCGCCTATTCCTGTACCTACATACTTATGAAAAATTGACTTCAATCCTCGACAGTTGACTCATTACTCAGACCCTTAACTCTACTCGATTTATGATGTAAGCGTTAAGGAGGTATTTTCATTTTTTCATTTCAGTTACTGTCAGTCTGAGTTAGTGGTCTGCACCTTATTAGAAAGTAATGTGTAGCCAGACGCCATTGTATCAATAATTGATACCACCAGTGTAAGCTGTGAACCCATAAAGAGAGGATGATCGTTCCTTTTCTCATAACCACAACGATGATGTGGGCGACACTGTTATTCCTACTTGGAACCCTGGTATTTTTGGAAGCCACCACAATTGGTAAGTTCTACTTTTCGTCTTATTTGCTGAGGTTTTTAATCTCCGCTTCGGCAAACATGGGAAGCATGGCTTGGAACAGTAACTGATGTGTTCTTTCGATGTGTGCTGCCATCTGTGTGTCTCATGTGTGTCCATTCCGTCAGCACATATTGTTTTTGTCATCTTGGAAGAGAAATAAATCAACTCAGTAAAACACTGAGTGGAATTCCCAATGGGTGCAGAAATTGTACGCCTGATTTTTTTTTCTTATTATAAGTATTGATGACCAAGTAGCTATATCCTGTCATTTCAGGAGTCACATTCACATGCTGCATCTCAACGACAGCCAGCTGTAGTATTGCAATGGAAATGTCCCAGCTGTAAGCCGGCAAGGCTTGGTTTCAGCCTGTACCTACTCCAGATGCGTGTAACCACATTGCTGAACAGGGTGATTCGAAAACAGCTCCACCAGGTCTGTTCAAAAATACATTCATAGCTGTTCCATGAGATTGGTGTGTAAAGGTCAGGACGTTTTGCTAAGACTACACAAGACTCTCGTCAAAGCACTGGTGGAATACTATAAGTAACATTGGGTACCTTATCTGAGGAAAGAGTTTAAGATCGGAAGACCATAGGAGCAGAACTTGGGCCATTTCGCCCAGCGAGTGTGCTCTGCCATTCGAACAATGCTGGTAGAGTTTTCAACCCCACTTTCCCGCTTTCTTCCTCTAAACTTTGATCACCTTCGGAGCCAAGAACCTAACTATGTCAATCTTATATGTACTCAATGACCTGGCTCCATGAACTTCTGTAACAATGAATCCCATAAATTCAACAGTCCCTATCTCGAAATGTTTCTGTTTATCTCCATGCCATGAGTTCTTCCATTCACTCAAAGGCTGACTCCTCGATTCCTCGTTTTTTTCTGCCAATGGAAACACTTCCCAAATTCCACTTTGTCCAGGACTTGCAGTATTCTGTAAGTTTCAATCAGATATAAGTGATGGTTCTTAACTCCATCGAGTTCAGTCCCAGAGTACGCAAATCTTCCTTAAATGTTAAGTCTTTCATTCTTCGAATGACTCTTGTGAACACCTTCCGGACAGCTGCAGAGCCAGTACATCATTCCTGAGGTATGGAGCCCAAACCTGTGCATAATAATACAAATGTGGAATGATCAGCCTTACAGTGCCTCAGATGTACATCCGTGCTTCTTTGTTCTTGTCCTTTCGAGATGGATGACGACATTCTATTTGCGTTTCTGATTACCGACTCAACTTGCACGTTTATCTGAAGTGGATCATAGACCAGGACTCTAAGTTCCTTTGAACTTCAGATTTCTGAATTTTCTCCCCATTTAGAAAATAGTCCATACTTCTACCCGCTCTCCAAATCTCTAAACCTGTCTGAAGCCCCCATGTTTCCTCAATTTTACCACCCCTCTACTCATCATTGTTTCATCTGCAAACTTAGCCAGAAGACTCTTAGTTGTTTCATGTAAATCGCTAATATATGAAGTGTAAAGCTGGAGTCCCAACACTGCACTTTGTGGAAAGCCACTGGCCACGGGTTTCTTTTCTGTGAAGGACTGCTTTTATCCCACTCTCGGCATTCTGCCAGACTGTCAATCTTCTATACAGGCTAGTACCTGGCGTTTGACAACATCCGGCCGTTTCTACTATGTTGCTTCCTTCGGCACCTTATCAAACACCTTCTGGAAGTGGAGATTGACAACATCACTTGCCTCTCCTTGGTCAAACCTTCTGTATGCCGCCTCAAAGAATTTAAAAATCCCTTTGATAAAATAATATTGAGTTTCCCCTGTTTTACGATGCATTTCTAAGTATTCAGAAATCCCACGCTTCACAATGGATTCCAAAATCTAGCCGTCGACTGAGGTCAGGCTTTTCAGTTTGTAATTTCCTGTATTTCTTCCTATTCGCTTCTGAAACAGTGGTTCAACATTGGTAAGCTTCCAGTATTCTCGGAGTCGCCCTGAATTTAATGACACCAGAAAGATCACTACTGAAGGCTCCACTATCTGCTTCAGAACCGTGGGACGTAGCCCATCTATATCAGGTAGTTTGCCCACTTACAATTTTTCCGCTTTTTTCAGCACCTTTACCTTGTTACTGGCCACCGTACTAATTTCTGCTGTCCATCCCCCGCCCCCAACGATGTTAGTCGCCCTTTTCACAGCAAAGACTGATGCAAATTACTCATTCAGCTCCTCAGCCATTTCTTTATTTCCAGTCGGAGCAGAATTTGAGGCAATCCAGAGAAGATCACGGAACTGACGTCAGTATGGAGAGATTGAGCAGGACAGGATAATATTGTTGGGAGTTGAGAAAAATGAAATCTCTGCTTGCTGAAACATGAAAGACTCTGAGAAACAATATTCAGTGGAGAACAGGAGAGGTTGTTTACCGTTGTGCAAGAATCATGGACCAGAGTGCATCAAATCTGAATAAAGTGTAGCCCATTTAAGAAGTCATCAAAGAAGGTTATCTTCTTTTGAAGGGCATTGAAACGGTGGAATTCTTTAGTACAGCATGCATTTTCATTCAGTATGGTTATGGGTGAGTTTCACAGATTTTCAGTCAGGATAGGAATCGAGCAAATATCCTTGAGTTGCAGGAAAGGGAAGTGGAGATGATCAGCTCAGTCATGACACCAAATGCACACCCCATTTTACATTCAAATATACGTACGCAGATCTTCTTGCAGACATACACTCTTTTTCAGACACACATGTACAGACGCACAGACACACACACACACTCCCTCTCGCCCACCCACACATACATGCACACACACACACACTGTCTCAAGACCTCTCTCCCTCACATGCACACAGAAACACACAAAAATCGATGGGGTGAATGACCATTTGCAGAATTGCATTTGCAGATCCATAACATTTTTTTCAAAAAACTATACCATCTCTCGGCAGTCAGTATTGTTTTATCATCCGTGTGACATTTTACACAATCCTACTTTGAAAATATAATGAGTCTGACTCAAGATTAGAATACATACAGACTCAAAACTCACTCCTTTATTGTTTTGTCTGAGCTGAGATGTGACTTCTTTTTAAATACAACCTTTAATTATCTCGGAAATACAGCTTGCAAAATGTTCTTGGATTTACATACTAAGGAATCGGAACCTGCAGCCCCATTCTAAAAGACAAAAGACTTAACAGCAATCTATATTTGTTCAATATATTGCATACGTGTATGACATACTGATATTTTGCTCTAAATGCTTCTGTGTCTTATAATCCTACTCCACGAGATACGCAACAAAGGAGCAGCGCTCCACGGTTGCACTTTCAAATAAACCTGGTGGACTATAAACTGATGTCGTGCGATTTTATACAAAAAAGTCCACCCCAATCAAACATCAGCACCAACATATCATCAAATCGAAGAGCAAGCTTGATTGGCTCAACGGCCGCCTTCTGTGCATCCAATTTCTTGTCCAGTGTCTGCAAATGGCTGCAGGTTGAAATACGTCGTGGAACCTGAGCTCTTGCTAGGGGGAATTCTGTTCTCGACGCTTTATTAGTAAGATGGAATTATTGATCATGATTAGGACGTCAGTTCTCTGAGGTCGAGTACCTACTCACAGAGACTAATCTCATTTAACCCGGTCTTTAAGTATCCTTCCTTACCGAGACCTGTTGAGCTCTCTGTCACATTATCATCATAAAATTGTACAGTTCTACAAGTAGGATATTCTTACGATCGTGTATGTCCTGATGCTGGAAAGTGCTGTCCGGCTAGCCCCATTCGCCAGGATTATTTTGATACCCCATCTAAATTCATCCCATTGAACTCCACATTCAGCTTTCTTTTGAAACCTGCTGTGGAATCAGCCTCTGCCACTCTCCAAGACAAAACATTCCAAATCCCAGCACCTCTCTGGCTAAGTACGTTACAGAGTCATTGACTTTGGAATCGTTCCATCCTTACGCTCGCCAAAATTCTCGTTGCATTTTCACTCCCTGAAGGCAAGCTGCTTGAGTACCTCACAATTCCTCACCCCAATGCCTGACAGTGAGAACGCACTTCTCAGTTGTCAGTAGACTGTACAAATATGAGGCTGGATGTGGAGAACTGCACACAGTTCTGGTCTGAACGAACAATTATTGGAACACAGTTCAAGCAATATGCACCCTTACAACTCCAAGAATGTCTGGTAAGAACAGAAAGGATGAAATCTGCATTGTTCTGGCATTGTGTATCTGAGTCAGGTGGCAGGTGGATGTCCTATCGCATCTGACTGTTAACATCAACGAATCTTTGTTTTTCTTTGTATTCTCTCTCCTCGCGTCAATATTTTCATGTATTTTAGAAGGGAGTTACAGCAGCGACGTACCATGTGAGAAGGGTATTTCAACGAGGGTTAAAGGAGTGTGCCTCATCTTACAAGTGTGTTCATACGTTTGTGGAATCGAAGAAGGAAAGGGCAACATGCAACACTGGAAATCGTCTGTGTTTCTGATTAGAGAGTTCTGTCATCTCATCAATTCAGCCTTCATGTTATTGTTTCAACTGAACGATCATTGGCCCACTGTTTTCTAAACGATGTGAATAAAACTGGGTGATATTGCAAACATTAATTTTCCATGTCTCACTTCACTTTCATATCAATGTCTTAACACAATGTCAGGAAGGAAGGAAGTTGTCAGAAAATGGGTATTATGCATTGATGATCTTTACACTGTTGTAGCTTAGCTGACATGTGCGTCTTTGGTGTGGCCACAACTCGAGGAGCGTTTGCAGTTTAGGTTGCCACACAATAGGAAGGATGTAAACGCTTTGGAGAGGCAGGAAAAGAGGTTTACAAAGATGTTGCTTGGATCAGAGACGACTGGTTACCAACAGCCTTTTGACGAAATTTGAATTGTTCGTGCTCGGGTTTTGAATCTGAGAGGCGATTTGAAGGAAGTATATAAAACGATGAGGGGCTTGGATAGGTTAAATCGCCGGGCTCTTTTGCTCAGGTTGGAAATTTATTGAGCAATGGTTAAGGTGGGGGGACATGTTAAACTGATAAGCATGAGACAGTTTTTGTTTAACAGAGAGAGTTGTAAGTGTCTGGAAAGGATTGCCAAAGAAGGTGGTGGATTGGGATAGAACAGCAAAATTGTCAGGCAATTAGATAGATGGAAGAACAGGCAATGTGTACAGCGTTATGGACCATGTGAAGGCAGATCGGATTAGTTTGGAATAATACGCTTGTCTTCACAGACATATTGCAGAAGGGTTTGTTCCTGTGCTGTTCGCTTCTCTTTTCAATGGAGCATTTTAGCTTCGGTGAGAGGCTGGATTTAAACGGGTTGTTTTCATTGGATCAGAGACAATATTGTACAGGCCAGTTTCATGTGAAGAGGTTCATGAGGAGCAAGAAAGATTCAACAGAAAGCACCTGCTCTCCTCATTCCAATGAGGGGACACAATTGGGAATTGAAAAGCAGAAGATCTGGAACGGCGTTGAAGGTAATCTCCTGGCCTTTCTGAATCTCTGATCGAACAGAAGCAAACAGCAGCCCGCAGACAACGTAATTGGCTGGTTGTTCCATCTATTAGCTTTGGGGAAGGGGAGCGTGATGTTCCATTCAGTGGGCAGTTTGGCCATCTCCAATACATCACTCTCCTAGCTCCAGGACTGGAGGAGGATTTGGAGGCGCACTGGGAAGTAACAGGAGAGAAAATGTACGCTGCTTGCTGGTCTACTACCGAGAGAACACCAGTCGCGTCACTTGTTCAATCATCACAAAAGTAGAGTTACAGTCTCATGTAGTGACAGCGTAAGTCGGTGATAATAATACGACAGTGAGTGTGGATGAAGTTGTGAAGACAGAACAAGTTAGTGCTAATCACAATACCATATGTCTGGCCGCAAATGTATAGACACAGAAGATAAGCGGTAATAACAGTGTTATGCATATGGAGGTACTGCTGGAACTGAAACAGGTCAGTGATAACCACAGTGATGGGAGTCTAGAATCACCTGTAGAAACAGAGTAGGTCATTGGGAAGCATAGTATTGAGGGTCTGTAGTCAATTACGAGGAAAGTCCATGTCAGCGGTAACGACAGCGCTGTGACTCTGGTTAATATGAATTTAAATGCTGTGGGAATGGATCCACATGCATGTACAGAGCAGGTCAATGATAACCAGAGTATTGTGAGGATCGAATCACATGCTGCGGGCCAAGGAGACACTATAGATGCGGCAGAATGAGGAGATGGAGTTAGAAAGAGGCGGAAAGAGCTCAACAATATTAATCTCTGAAGAGCTGCCAGGGTCACGTACTAGTGTTGCAAGGAATAGAATAATAGGGGAGATGCATACATGGAGAAGAAACTGATGCAAGATGCATGGTTTTTTTGGATCTGGGATCAATGGAAGCAATCCCGCTGCCAGGGTGAACTGTAAACGAGGCACTGATTGCTCCGAAAGTGGAGAGCAACCAATATCCTCGCTGCAGCTTTCGCTCTTACTACATGGGAGGGCTTAAACTAGAGTGGCAGGGAGTGCAATTACAACAGCAGGACAACAAGTGAAGAGATTGACAGGAAGATTGGTGCTAAGACCAGTGAATCAGAAAGAAAGGACAAGCAGTGACGGGTGAATGAACACAACAGCACTCATCGTCTAACGTGTGTTTACATGAAGACAAGGAGTATTACCGGTAAGACAAATGAGCGTAGAACTTGTGTCATTACGTAAGACGAAGACATTGTGCCCATTGCAGAGACGTGGTTGAGATAGGGACTGGAAAGACTCTAGGATTTCGTTGGTTTAGACGACATAAAGAAGAAGGTAAAAGATATGGAGGAGTTGTATTGCTAATCAGGCAGAATGTTACATCTTCACTCTGAGAGGAAATGCAGAAGAGCACATTCATTTAGGCAAGGCAGGTAGAGCTGAAAAATTAGGTGGGTGCAAACAATCTGCCAGGATTCGCACTTAGGCTCTCCAACAGCAATTAGGAACAAATATGTGGCCGATTATGGAAAGATTCGATAACATAAGAATTTTCATAATGGGGGACTTTAACTTCCCCAGCATTCATTGGGACTCCCTTACAGCAAGGGCGGGAAACAGAGTGGACTTCCTTAAATGGATGTGGGTGTTTCTTGAAGCAGTATGTGGATAGCCCAACTGGCAGAGCGGCCACAGTGTAACTTGTGTTGTCTCATGAGCCTGGTCAAGTGATGACCTTCAGTGGGAGAGTATTTTGAAAACAGTCATCACTGCTCGTTAAGTTTTAAGATAGCTATGAACAGGGAGAAGTCAGGAGCTTCGGTTAGGTACAAAACTGGTGGAAAGCAATTTACATCAGCATGAGACAGGAGCGAAGGAGCTTTAATTGGAAGACGCAGTTATCGGACAAGACAACATTTAACATGTCTGAATTTGTGAACATCTGGTGTAGAGAGTTCC
This sequence comes from Chiloscyllium plagiosum, assembly GCF_037043375.1. NCBI lineage: Eukaryota > Metazoa > Chordata > Chondrichthyes > Orectolobiformes > Hemiscylliidae > Chiloscyllium > Chiloscyllium plagiosum. The sequence continues at coordinate 18,278,914 of NW_028270179.1, read as the reverse complement.
GGCCCAATATGTTCCAGTAAGGCGGATGGACAAAGGTAGAAAGGTAAGCGACATATGAAAACGAGGGTGGCTGTGAATTTCTTCAAAAGAGAAAAAGATGCCTGTGTAAGTTTTTGGAAGCTAAAATAGTACGGGCCAGTGAATAATTTCTGGAAAGCAGGTAAGTATTCAAGTGGGAAACTAGAGACCAAGAAGGGGCCATGAAATGTCCTTGAGAATTCAAGTTGAAGACAGTCCTAAAGCACTCTATACATATAATAAGAACAGAAGTATTGCTCGGGAGAAAGTAGGATCACTCAAGAATACCGAATGGCACTTATGCTTGGAGGCAGAGGATGCTTAAATTCCAAAGTGAATACTTTGCATCACCATTCTCTCCGTAAAACGACATGGAGGATAGGGAGATATGTGTGGAGCATGTCTGTGGCTAGAACATTAAAGAACAAGAAAGTGATGGCGTTGGATCCCTTGAAGAGTATTAATGCAGATAGCTTCCCAAGGCCTGATGGCAGCTACTCCAGTTTATTGAGTGAGGGAAGTGAGGCGATTGCTCAAATATGACGAAGAAAGTGGTCCTCTCGAGCCACTTAAGAGATCCCGGAGGATTGGTGAGTAGGCTATGTTGTCCCCTATTCAAGAAGAGAAGTAGTGATAATCCATGAAACTATCAGCCAATCAGTCTCACATCAGTGGTGGGAAACTATTGGAGTGAACTCTTAGGAATAGGATTTACGCACGTATGAAAAAGCATGACCTAATTAGGTGCAGTCAACATAACTTCGTGCAGGGCAGGTCATGTCTCACGAACTAAACTGATCTATCTGAGGCGATCGCAAATGTGATTGATAAGGGTAAACCAGAGGATTTGCTTACAAGGACTTGAGTAAGGCTTTCGAATGAATCTACATGGTAGACTCATTCTGAAAATTAAGATTAATGGAATCCACGGGGACTTGGCCGCTTGGATTGACAATTGGGTTGTCCATAGAAGGCAGAGAGTAATGGTGGAATGATATCTTTCCGGCTGGAGGTCCGTGATTAATAGTTGTCTCCAAAGATCCGTTTGAGGACATCTACTATCTTCTGTTGTATGTAAATGAATTAGATTAAAATGTACATGAGAAGGTGAGTACGATTGCAGACGATACAAAGATCGGACTATTTGTGGATAGTACAGAGTTTTTTTCAAAGGATACTGTGAATATATAACAGTTGCAGATATTGGCAGAGTAAGGACAGATATAGTTTATTCTGGATGAGTATGAGGTGCTGCAATTTGGGAGATCATTTTTATGAAAAAGTATACAGTTTATAGTAGTACGAAGAACAGCATTGATGTATAGAAGGAACTTGTGATTCAAGATAATAGCTCTCTGAAAGTGGCCATGCAAGTAGATAGGTGGTAAATTAGTTATATGGTGTGCTTGCCTTGATTGGTCAGGGAATTAGTTTAATGTTCAATATGTCAAGTTGCAGCTTTCTGAGACTTTGGTGAGTCCACATTTAGAGTGCCACGTTCAGTTGTGGTCGCCACATTACACGATTGATGTGGTTGCTTTGGAGAGGGTGCAGATGAGATTTACCAAGATGCTGCCTGGATTACAGAGTTTCATCGATAAGGAGTGGTGAGCAAAATCTCAGATTGTTTTCTATTGAACAGAAGAGACTGAGATGAGACTAGATAGATGTCTGTAAAATTATGACATGACAAGACGGGGTTGACAGACAGAATCCTTTCCCCAGAATTGAAAGGTCTATGCGCGGAAGCATAAATGAGGGTGAACGTTGACAGGAGACGTGATAGGCAGGTTTGTAAAACAGAATGTGGTAGGACATTGGAATGCACTGGCAAGGATTATGGTGGAGGCAGTAACGATTAGCGCACTTAGGGGACATTTAGATAAGTACATGAATATGTAAGAAATGGAGAGATATGAAGCAAGGACAGACATAAGGGATTAGTTCCGCTTGGTGTCATGTTTGGCACAACATTATGGGCTGATGGGCCCATTAGTGTGCTGTGCAGTTCTGTGTCTTGTATCAGTGGGAACAACAGTGCAGCGGATATTTATAGACAGAGCAGGCCAGTGAAACACTCAGACATCCTGGTCTGGAGTCACATGTAATGACGAGCAGGTCAGGGGAAAATACGGTGATTTGGTTCTGGAGTTAGATGTAGAAACAGAGTATGCCATTGGTGCTCACAGCGCTTTGTGTCCAGCGTCATAGAATCACACAGTTAAAAAAACAGAACCTTTGCTCCAACTCGGCCATGCCGAAAAGATATCCGAAATCTTTCGAAACCCATTTGGCAGCATTTGCCCCATATCGCTCTAATAGATTCCTCTTAAAATACGCAACCAGGTGCCTTTTAAATTATATAATTGTTGCGGTCTTTCATACTTCCTCTGGCAGTTCATTTCAGGCATGCGTCATCCTCGATGCGAAAAGAAGATGTCCCTCAGTTCTCGTTTCAATCGTTCCCCTCTCAGCCTGAAACAGAGGCTCTCTTCTTTTGGTCCCCCCGACCGTGGAGAAAAGACAAACACTTTGCACCCTACCCATGCCCATCATGATATTTCAAACTTTTATAAGGTCAACCATCACTCCAGGGAACAGGAAGAATCAGGATATAGCCAGAAAAAGGATTGAGGATATACAAAGTGATTTCAGGGAGTTAGCTGGAAGGTGAAAAGCAGGACTAACAGAGTAGTGTTCTCTAGATTACTGGATCAGTGGTGCTGGAAGAGCACAGCATTTCAGGCAGCATCCGAGGAGCTTCGAAATCGACGTTTCGGGCAAAAGCCCTTCATCAGGAATAAAGGCAGAGAGCCTGATGCGTGGAGAGATAAGCTAGAGGAGGGTGGGGGTGGGGATAGAGTCGCATAGAGTACAATAGGTCAGTGGGGGAGGAGATGAAGGTGATAGGTCAGGGAGGAGAGGATGGAGTGGATAGGTGGAAAAGGAGCTAAGCAGGTCGGACAAGTCCGGAAAAGTCAAGGGGACAGTTTTGCTGGAGGTTAGAAACTAGGATGAGGTGGGGGAAGGGGAAATGAGGAAGCTGTTGAAATCCACATTGATGTCCTGGGGTTGAAGTGTTCCGAGGCCGAAGATGAGGCTTTCTTCTTCCATGCGCCTGGTGGTGAGGGAGCGGCGGTGGAGGAGGCCCAGCACCTCCATATCCTCGGCAGAGTGGGAGGGGGAGTTGAAATGTTGAGCCACGGGGCGGTCTTGGAGGAGGTGGAGGGCGGGGGTCGTGTCTCAAACGTATGTGGAGAGTTCCTGGACTAGGGGCATAGGACAGTGTCGAGGTAGGTAGAGATGAGTTCAGTGGGGCAGGAGCATGCTGAGACAATGTGTCGGCCAGGGTGGTCAGGCTTGTGATCTTGGGAAGGAGGTAGAACCGGGCAGTGCGTGGTTCCCGGACTATGAGGTTGGAAGCTGTGGGTGGGAGATCTCCTGAGGTGATGAGGTTCTGTATGGTCTGGGAGATGATGGTTTGGTGATGGGGGGGTTGGGTCATGGTCAAGGGGGCGGTAGGAAGAGGTGTCCTCGAGTTGGCGTTTAGCTTCAGCGATGTAGAGGTCAGTGCGCCAGACTACCACTGCGCCCCCTTTGTCCGCTGGCTTGATGGTGAGGTCATGATTGGAGCAGAGGGATTGGAGGGCTGCGCGTTGTGAGGGTGAGAGGTTGGAGTGGGGGAGGGGGGTCGACAGGTTGAGGCGGTTAATGTCCCGGCGGCAGTTGGAAATAAAGAAGACGAGGGCAGGTAATAGGCCAGCACGGGGTGTCCAGGTGGATGCAGTGTGTTGGAGGTGGGCGAAGGGGTCCTCAGAAGATGGGCGGGAATTCTGATTGTGAAAGTAAGCTCGGAGGCGGAGGCGACGGAAGAATTGTTCGGTGTCACGGCGTGTATTAAATTCATTGATGCGTGGACGGAGGGGGACGAAGGTGAGTCCTTTGCTGAGGACTGATCGTTCATCCTCAGTGAAGGAGAGGTCTGGAGGGATGGTGAAAACGCGTCAGGGCTGGGAGCTGCGAGCTGGTGTGGGTGTAGAGCTGGGAGTGGGGTCGGAGCCAGTACCTGGAGTGGGTGTGATGGGAATCCCGCACTGCCCGGTTCTACCTCCTTCCCAAGATCCACAAGCCTGACCACCCTGGCCGACCCATTGTCTCAGCATGCTCCTGCCCCACTGAACTCATCTCTACCTACCTCGGCACTGTCCTGTCCCCCCTCGTCCAGGAACTCCCCACATACGTTCGAGATACCTCCCACGCCCTCCACCTCCTCCAAGACTTCCGTTTCCCCGGCGCCCAATCCCTCATCTTCACCATGGATATCCAATCCCTCTACACCTCCATCCGCCATGACCAGGGCCTCCAAGCCCTCCGTTTTTTTCTCTCCAGACGTTCCCAACAGTACCCCTCCACTGACACTCTCATTCGTTTGGCCAAACTGGTCCTCACCCTTAACAATTTCTCCTTTGAATCCTCCCATTTCCTCCAAACCAAAGGGGTAGCCATGGGCACATGTATGGGCCCCAGCTATGCCTGTCTCTTTGTTGGCTACGTAGAGCAGTTGATCTTCTGTAATTACACCGGCACCACTCCACACCTCTTCCTCCGCTACATTGATGACTGCATTGGCGCCACCTCGTGCTCCCGCGAGGAGGTTGAGCAATTCAACAACTTCACCAACACATTCCAACCTGACTTTAAATTTACCTGGACCATCTCTGACACCTCCCTCTCCTTCCTGGACCTCTCCATCTCCATCAGTGACGACCGACTTGACACTGATATTTTTTACAAACCCACCGACTCCCACAGCTAAAAGGATTACACTTCTTCCCACCCTACCTCTTGCAAAAATGCCATCCCGTATTCCCAATTCCTCCACCTCCGCCGTATCTGCTCCCAGGAGGAGCAGTTCCACCATAGAACACACCAGATAGCCTCCTTCTTTAGACACCGCAATTTCCCTTCCCACGTGGTTAAAGATGCCCTCCAATGCATCTCATCCACATCCCGCACACCCAACCCCTCCAACCGCAACAAGGGCAGAAGGCCCCTGGTGCTCACCTTCCACCCTACCAACCTTCGCATAAACCAAATCATCCGTCGACATTTCCGCCACCGCCAAACAGACCGCACCACCAGGGATATATTTCCCTCCCCACCCCTCTCCGCCTTCCGCAAAGACCGTTCCCTCCGTGACTACCTGTACAGGTCCACGCCCCTCTACGACCCAACCTCCCATCCTGGCACTTTCCTCTGCCACCGCAGGAACTGTAAAACCTGCGCCCACACCTCCTCCCTCACCTCCATCCAAGGCCCGAAAGGAGCCTTCCACATCCATCAAAGTTTTACCTGCACATCCACTAATATCATTTATTGTATCCGTTGCTCCCGATGAGGTCTCCTCTACATTGGGGAGACTGGGCGTCTCCTAGCAGAGCGCTTCAAGGAACATCTCCGAGACACCCGCACCAATCAACCAAACCGCCCCGTGGCTCAACATTTCAACTCCCCCTCCCACTCTTCCGAGGATATGGAGGTGCTGGCCTCCTCCACCGCCGCTCCCTCACCACCAGGCGCATGGAAAAAGAAAGCCTCATCTTCCGCCTCGGAACACTTCAACCCCAGGACATCAATGTGGATTTCAACAGCTTCCTCATTTCCACTTCCCCCACCTCATCCTAGTTTCGAACCTCCAGCAAAATTGTCCCCTTGACTTTTCCGGACTTGTCCGACCTGCCTAGCTCCTTTTCCACCTATCCACTCCACCCTCTCCTCCCTGACCTATCACCTTCATCTCCTCCCCCACTGACCTATTGTACTCTATCCTACTCTATCCCCACCCCCACCCTCCTCTCGCTTATCTCTCCACGCTTCAGGCTCTCTGCCTTTATTCCTGATGAAGGGCTTTTGCCCGAAACGTCGATTTCGAAGCTCCTCGGATGCTGCCTGAATTGCTTTGCTCTTCCATCACCACTGATCCAGAGTCTGGTTTCCAGCATCTGCAGTCATTGTTTTTACCTCGTTATTTTCTCTAGATTACTACCGATGCCACAAGATAGCGAGGCGGGAACAGGGAGCGTGAGCAGCTTAACACGTGGCTGCGCAGCTGGTGTACTAGGGAATGTTTCAGACCTGTAGATAATTGGGATGCCTTCTGGGGAAGGTGGGACCTGTACAAGAAGGACGGGTTGCATCTGAACTGGAAGGGGACAAATGCTCTGAGTGGAAGGTTTGCTCGATTAGTTCTGGAGGGTTTAATCTAGCATGGCAGGGAGGTGGGAACATGAGCTCTATTCCGGTGGTGAGAGTTGTTGCAGATGAGGCAATAGCAAGAGGTAGACCAGCTAGTGAGAAAGATTTTCCTGGGAAGGAACCAAGGGATCAGTTAAAGTGTGTTTGCTTTAACGCATGGAGTATCAGAAATAAAAGTGATGAAAATAGGGCATGGATCAGTAACTGGTGCTATGATGTTGTGGCCATAACAGAGACATGGGTTTCTCAGGGGCAGATTGCTGGATGTTCTCGGGTTTGGAGTATTTACAAAGAATAGGGAGTGGGGGGGGGGGGGGGGGGGGGGAAGAGGAGGGGGTGTAGCCCTATTAATCTGAGAGTGTATCACAGCTATCGAAGGTTCCACTGTCGAGGAAGATCTGCCGACTGAGTCAGTATGGGTGGAAATTAGGAACAGCAAGGGAGCAGTCACATCGTTAGGGATTTACTACAGACCCCCCAATAGCAGCAGGGAGATTGAAGAATGCATCGGTCGGCTGATTTTGGATAAGTGTAGACGTAGTAGGGTTGTTGTAATGGGAGACTTTAACTTTCCCAAAATTGATTGGAATCTCCTTCGAGTAGAAGATTTGAAAGGAGATGTTTTTGTAATGTGCGTTCAGGAGGGTTTCCTAACACAGTATGGTGACAGGCCGACGAGGGGAGAGGCCATTCTAGAGTTGGTCTTCGGAAACGAGCTGGGGCAGTTATCAGATCTTGGTGGGAGAGAAGTTTGGTGATAGTGACCACAACTGCCTCACATTCTACATCGCCATGGAGAAATAGAGGATGAGGCAAAAGTGGAATGATATTTAATTGGCGAAGATGAAACTGTAATGCGATTAGACATGAGATAGGAAGCATGGACTTGGAGCAATTATTCCATGGTAAAGGCACTACAGATATGTGGAGACTGTTTAAGGAACAGTTGTTGCAAGTGATTAATAAATACGTCAATCTGAGACAGACAAGAAGGGTAAGATAAAGGAACCTTGGATGACGAGAGCCATGGAGCGTCTCGTCAAAAGAAAGGAGGTAGCTTACATAAGGTGGAGGAAGCTGGGGTCAAGCTCAGCTCTAGATGATTACAGATAGGCGAGGAAGGAGCTCAAAAATGGTCCGAAGAGAGCCAGGAGGGGGCACGAGAAAGGCTTGGCAGAACGGAGTAGAGAGAATATTAAGGCATTTTACACTTATGTGAGGAATAAGAGAATGGTCAAAGAAAGAGTAGGGACGATCAGGGATAGCATAGGGAACTTGTGTGTGAAGTCTGAAGAGGTAGGGGAAGACCTAATGAGTTTTTTGCTTCTGTCTTTACGAAAGAAGCGAAATTTGTCATGAATGAAACCTTTGAAGAGCAGGTGTGTATGATGGAATGGATAGAGATAGAGGAAGCTGATGTGTTGAAAATTTTGTCAAACATTAAGATTGACAAGTCGCCAGGCCCGGACAAGATTTGTCCTCGGCAGCTTTGGGAAACGAGAAAATGTGATTGCTTCGCCACTTGCGAAGATCTTTTCATCCTCGCTCTCCACTGGAGTCGTACCTTAGGACTAGAGAGAGGTAAATTTAATTCCTCTCTTCAAGAAAGGAAACAGGGAAATCCCCGGCAATTACAGACAAGTAAGTCTCACGTCTATCGTCTGAAAGGTGTTAGAAAGGATTCTGAGGGATAGGATTTATGACCATCTGAAGGAGCATGGATTGAGTAAGTGCAGTCAACATGGCTTTGTGAGGGGCAGGCCATGCCTCACAAACATTATCGAGTTCTTTTTCTAGAAAGGCTGATGAGTGTCGAGCTGTGGATTTGGTGTAAATGGACTTCAGCAAGGCATTTAATAAAGTTCCTAATGGTAGGCTCATTCAGAAGGTCAGGAGGAATGGGATACAGGGGAACTAAGCTGTCGAGATACAGAATTGGCTGGCCAACAGAAGACAGCGAGTGATAGTAGAAAAAAAATTCTACCTGGAAGTCAGTGGTGAGTGGTGTTCCACAGTGCCCTGTCCTTGGGCCTCTACTGTTTGTAATTTTTATTAATGACTTAGACGAGGGGATTTAAGGATGGGTCAGCAAGTTTGCAAATGACACAAAGGTTGGAGGTGTCGTTGACTGTATAGAGGGCTGCTGCAGGCTGCTGTGGGACATTTACAGGATGCAGAGATGGGCTGAGAGGTGGCGGATGGAGTTCAACCTGATAAATGCGATATGATGCATTTTGGAAGGTCGAATTTGAAAGCTGAGTACAGGATTAAGGATATGATACTTGGCAGTGTGGAGGAACAGAGCAATCTTGGTGTGCAGGTACAAAGATCCCATAAAATGACCACTCAAGTGGACAGGGTTGTTAAGAAAGCATATGGTGGTTTGGCTTTCATTAACAGGGGGATTAAGTTTAAGTGTCTTGAGATGTTGTTGTAGCTCTATAAAACTTTGGTTAGACCGCACTTGGAATACTGCGTCCAGTTCTGGTCACCCTATTATAGGAAAGATGTGGATGCTTTGGAAAGGGTTCAGAGGAGGTATACCAGGATGCTGCCTGGACTGGAGGGCTTAACTTATGAAGAGGGTTTGACTTAGCTCGGACATTTATCATTGGAGAAAAGTAGGAGTACAGGGGCCTAATTGAGGTATGCAAGATAATGAGAGGCATAGATAGAGTCAATAGCCAGAGACTATTTCCTAGGGCAGAAATGGCGAACACGAGGGGTCATAGTTTTAAGCTGACTGGAGGAACGAATAGAGGGGATGTCAGAGGCGGTTTCTTTACACAGAGAGTTGTGAGAGGATGGAATGCGTTGCCAGCAGCAGTTGTGGAAATAAGGGCATTGGGGACAGTTAAGAGACTGCTGGACAGACATATGGTCACAGAAATTTGAGGGTGTATACAGGAGGATCAATGGTCGGCACAACATCGTGGGCTGAAGGGCCTGTTCTGTGCCGTGCTGTTCTATGTTATCATCAGCCTCTTGAGACGAAGCCTCAACGACAAAGCCGCCAAAGTGACGATATCCTTATAAATCTTTTGTGGTACCCACAGAGCTATGGGTCTGGAGTTATATAAAGACACAGATCAGACAAGTCGTATCTGCAGTTCTGTGGACTAGAGTCACGTGTGGATTCGCAGCAGGTCAGAGGTAACCAGGGTGCTGTGGGTCTGATCAAATGTAGAGAGAGAGCAGGTCAATGGTAGCCACAGTGCTGTGGGTCTGGAGTCACGTATGGAGACAACTTAAGTTGGTGGTAATCACCGTGTTCAGCGTCTGGAGTCACGTGCAGAAACAGAGTAGATCATTGCTAAGCATAGTTTTTTCCCCCATCTTACTTATTGAGACAGAGTTGGTTAATAGTGCACTCAGTGCTATGATCCTGTAGTGACAGAGCAGGTCTGTCATAACCACGGTGCTGTGAGTCTGAAGTCACCTGTACGGACATGGCAGGTGGATACTGACCACATTGCTGTGCAGATGAGTGGTAAACAAAGTGCTATGTGTTGGGATTTATAAGTAGAGAAGGAGCAGGTCAGTGGAAACCACAGTGCGGTGTGGCTTGATTCGCATTTAGAGACAGAGCAGTTCAGAAATAACAACAATGATGTGCTTCTGGTGTCACATGTAGAGCCAGAGTCGAACAGTGGTAACCACAGTGCTGTGGGTTCAGAGACACAGAGACAAAGCAGATAGTGGTAACGATGATGCCGTGGGTCTGGAGTCATGCACAGAGCGGTTCAGTGGTAGTCACCGTGCAGTGGGTCGGGAGTCACATGAAGAGACAAGGAAGATCAGTATATTTACAGTGCTGTTGTTCTGGAGTCAGATTTGTGACAGAGCAGATTAGTGATAAAAAGAGTGTTAAGCATCTGGAGTCACATATAGATTGTGGAGATGACTTATAACCATAGTGCTTTTGGTTTGGAGTCAAATGCAGAATGCAAACTGGTCTAGGGACATCATTGTGCCGTTGTTCTGGAAGGAGATGTTGAGACAGAGTAGATCAGTCGTACCCATAATGACGTGGGTCTGGAGTCATAGTTCATAGAGATGTAGAACATAGAAACAGAACCTTTAGTCACCCATGACAACCAGACATCTTAAATTTATCGAATCACATGTACCAATATTTGGTCCATATCCCTCCAAACCTGTCTTACATAAAATCTCACTCAGATGTCTTTTAAATGTTGGAATTGTAGTTGTCGCCATCACTTGATTCGGCAATTCATTTCATGGTCGTACCACACTGTGAATGAAAAAAGAGTTGCCCATTTTAAGTCTATCCCCCTCACAATGAAAAATATGCCATATAGTTTTGGACTCCAATAACCTGGGGGAAAGACATGGGCTATTCATCATACCCATGCCCCTCATGATTTTAAAAGCTTCTCTAAAGTTCCCCCGAAGCCTCTAATATCGTATCATGTAATATGACATGACATCATGTAAGACAAGGTAATATAATATAACAAAATGTTACCTTCTTTATTTTAGATTAGATTACAAGTCCTTCGGCCCAACAAGTCCACACCGACCCGCCGAAGCGAAACCCACCCATACCCCTACATTTACCCCTTACCTAACACTACGGGCAATTTAGCATGGCCAATTCACCTGACCCTGCACATCTTTGGACTGTGGGAGGAAACCGGAGCACCCGGAGGAAACCCACGCAGACACGGGGAGAACATGCAAACTCCACACAGTCGGTCGCCTGAGGTGGGAATTGAACCCAGGTCTCAGGCACTGTGAGGCAGCAATGCTAACCACTGTGCCACCGTGCCGCCCATCAATATTTCTCCAGTTATAATATTGTATAATGTAATATGACATGACAGAATGTCAGGCAAGGTAATATAATGTAACATCATGTTCCCTTCTTCATTTCTCCAGTTTTACCTCCTCCTCTGAGGAAGAGTAGTTACGGAGTCAGTTCGTTAAAGGTGTACCAAACTGATTCCTGAGTTGGTGGGACTGTTCTATGAAGAAAGATGTGATCGTTTTGAATTATATTCACTGTGTCTCGGACATATGGGGCAGACAGTGGGTATTCTCAGAAAACCATGTCATGACCTCATTGGATGGCTCGAGTGGCTCATTGTCCTGAATTCAATAAATTCTAATAAGATGATGTTGGTTGAAAGCAGAAAACCATGTTCCCGATAATCACAGGCCTTCACAACCAAGTGGGGTCTCAGTCATAGGCAAACAAGATAGCCTATTTCGGACTGAGGGACGAGACCTTTCCTGACAAAGTGAGTGGGGAGACTTTGGAATTATCAGCCACTGAAAGCAGTCAAGGAGAAAACATTGAATTTTTAGTTTGTAAGTAGTTAGATATGGTTCTTGCAGCTCAATTGGTCAAAGTCCAAAGGGATAAAGCAGTAACAGGGATTGTGTTGAACGGCCAGCCAGGTCACATTGAATGGTGTAGCAGTCTCGAATGGTTGATGGTTTATTCTTGCTCATATTTTCTATGTTGCTCTGTGAAACGAATAATGCTGTGATTCATTCGTGAAAAGCTCAATAAATTCGTTCCAAGCAGAGGGAATGGGAACTGACATCAACCTGTTCCATGAACCTGATAAATATTCGACAAGATGAAATAACATACTGGCAACATAAGGTGAAAGTTTCAAAAACTAAAGAAACAGTGTCATAGCATGTGGACGGCTTTGACTGGGTACATCATTTAATGTCTGTTAACGGAGGAAGGAACAATATTCTGTTTCCTCTCGTTAAGTAAGGGATTGACACGTTTAAGATTGTCAGCAAGAGAGGTGGGAATGAGAAGAAATAGTAGGGATGCACGTCTGAGGCTTTATAAGGCTCTTGTCAGATTGGACCACATTTGACTATTGCGAGCAATTTTTTTTAAAAAAGATTACTTACAGTGTGGAAACAGGCCCTTCGGCCCATCAAGTTCACACCGACGTGCAACCCACCCATTTCCCTAACACTACGGGCAATTGAGCATGGCCGATACACTTGACCTGCACATCTTTGGACTGTGGGAGGATTCCGGAGCACCCGGAGGAAACCCACGCAGACACAGGGAGAACGTGCAAACTCCACACAGTCAGTCGCCTGAGTCGGGAATTCAACCCAGGTCTCAGGCGCTTTAAGCCAACAGTGCCACCGTGCCGACCTCATGGCCCGTATGTCAGGAAGAATGTATTGAGGAGGTTCAGGACAGTGATCTCAGGAATGACAGGATTAACATATGGGGAACGTGTTCGGACTGTAGGTCTGTATAGTGCAGAAGGATGGTGGAGCGACTGCATTGAAATGCAAAGAATACTGAACGGCCGAGATAGAGTGGATGTCGGGAGATGATTTCATTTGCAGGAGAGACCAGAGCCCGAGTGCACAGGCTTAGAGAAAAGTGAAGACCGTGTACCACGGAGAAAACAAAACATTTCATTAGCCACAGCATTGTGAATCTGTGGAATTCGTTGCAACAGAAGCCTGCGAAGACCGAGTCATTGAATATATTTAAGAAAGAGATTGATTGGTTCTTCATTGTTAATGGGATCAAGGCTTACTGGTAGAAGGCGAGAGGTTTCATTGAGAAACGTACTAACCATGATTAAATGGCAGAGCAGACTCGTTAGTCTGAATTTCTGCTGATTTGTCTTATGGTCTTATGCTCCTTATCATCGATCACTTCCAGAAAATTGGAAAAACTACAGGCATCATTATATGAGAAGATATGGAGACAAATATAACACAACTATAGTTAGCTTAACTTCTGTCATTGTTAACATGTTAGATTCTACTTTAAAGAAAGTAACAACAAATCATTTAAACATTGACAATGTCATCCAATACACTCAGCACAAATTTAGAGTAGATTTAGTGGTATTGTCACATGTATTGTGATACAGTGAAAAGTGTTGTTTTCCGTGCCATACAGGAAGGTCATACCGTCAAAGTACGGAACAGTAACATAACAGAGTGCAGATTTCAATGTTACAGCTTCAGAGAAGCAGCAGAGGAAAATTAAGATGAGACTTTTAGAAGTCTGCTCAGATGTCTGTTAGTAAAGTGTAAAACGTTGCGATTGAATCTGATGCCACGTGAATTAAAACATGTCAATCTTCTCACCGTCAGAAGAGGATGGAAGGTCGTATATCCTGGGCAATAGAGAGAAAATATTTGGATATTTAGATTGGTAAGGTCCTTCAGATTAATCGACTTAACAAGAAAAAAGACTATTGCTCAGATTGGGCAGTTCAAAGTCGATCCCTGCTGTGGTACTGCAGTCATGTGTGGCCCAAAATGCGTGATGACTGCAGACTTCATTCCCTGACGTGAGCCAGATGGACTTTATTTTAAAAAGACCCACGTTGAACAGGTTTCTGCAGCTATTATTTCCGTATTGCTTAAAATTCAAATATGATGCTAATCAATCGAATGGTGGGGAATACCCAGTGGGCTAATGACCTGATTCTGTAGCTACTCCTTCTGCTCTAACTTCGTGCCTGCCTGAGATTTTATCCGATTTTTGTATCTAAAGTGTCTGTCTGAACCGCTGGGAGATGCAACGTTAACACTGTGCCACAAACTCCTGAAGGGAGTACGTATCAATGAATACTGGACACGCGCAAAACCGTGCCAGGAGTCGAGTACTGCTGCCGTTGCCCGGGATTTCCGCTGTGCCATGAAGAAACTGGAAGAGCTCCAATGGTAATAGCATTTGAGAGGGTTAAAGAGCAATATATATATTACAGCAAAGACCCTTTGCACATTGTTCTTCCAAAACGAAATACGACCTCCAGCACACTCCCTTTCCCACTTCACCGAGAGCCTTTAATTTTCAGACGTTTCAAGTGGCTCATCCAAGTACACTTTCAGGAAGTGAATCTTCCCTTCTCAATTATCAACCCAGGCAGGGCATTGCAGACTCAGCACCAGCCGGTGGGTGAAAACATTTTTTTGAACTCCCCTCTGAACCCCTGCATTTCACTTTAAAATGGTGGCCTCTTGCTTTTAAACTTTCAGATAAGGAGACCAGCTGTTTTCTCGTCTTGTCCATGCCGCTCATGTATCTCGCTCTTGCCCTCACTCGACCTTCTTTACTTCTCCACCACTCTGCATTGCAGTACCTTATCACGCTGGAGAATTTTCTCTACTGAGCCCACTCTCTGGTGAAATCATATCCTGCTCGTAACAAGTGCAAAAGGACAAGTCTAAATCCCAAGATGGCACTTGAATCTAGAGTGGCTAGATTGGGGGGAGGGGAGTGTTGTAGTTCGGCTTTTAACACTTCTTTTCAGGGTACTTGAGATCAACGTACTGAGCCTAACCATTGCACAGTGATGCGAATTCGCCTGTTCTCTGTTTGTGAACTGTCACTTCAACAAGTCAAGAGCTCGCAGAGAAGTGCGCATGGTGTTGCTCCTTGCCGAGAATTTCAGAGATTAGTCACGACAGAGTCTCAGAACCGCTGAATGTATCTCCTGTTTTTCATCGATCTCACTGGGATATTCCAGAAGTTTGTAGATGCGAATGAAAGCTGTTCTCTTGTTCCTCGGAACGTGTCATTTTGAGGAGGCGAACACTGATAGTAGGAGGCTGACAGGTAAGTAAATGGCCACAGGTGGATGCATCTATCAGGAAATGATGTGAAGGATTCTTGACAAAGTGAAGACAGCATTCATCATTTCGAGCCAGGCCTGCTGCTGATTTCGATCCTGCTGGAATTGGAGATACACACTGCATCGCAAAGTAGAAGTGAAGAGAAAAGTTAAGACATCCAGAAGAAGGGGTAAAAGACAGAGTGAGAAATAAACGTAGTGTGAGAAATGAGGGAGTAAGAGAGAATGTAATGGAGATTGAGAAAGGAAGAGGAGAGATGGGAAGCGACAAGAAATGCAATAAATAAAATTATTTCAGAAAAAAATGGAGATGGAGACAGGAATGAAGGACAAAGAGACCGATGGTTAAGGTGTTAGAGAGAGAGTAATG
Organism: Chiloscyllium plagiosum; assembly: GCF_037043375.1. NCBI lineage: Eukaryota > Metazoa > Chordata > Chondrichthyes > Orectolobiformes > Hemiscylliidae > Chiloscyllium > Chiloscyllium plagiosum. The sequence goes on along the minus strand of NW_028270179.1, from coordinate 18,263,662 downwards.
TGGAAGGCGGAATAAAGGTAAAAGGGGTTAGAAAGCGAAATAGAGAAGGGAGAATAATGAAGAGCTGAGAGACAAAAGAGATAGGCGTTGCAGTATAATGCACAACAGATAGAAAATTGTGCTTGAGAAAGAGAGTAAAGAGGTACGGAGAAAGAAGGTGAAGAGGTCTGAGAGATGAAAAAACAGGTGGAGAGAAGAATGAGTGAAAGGGAGACCTACATGGAAACATAATTGAAAAAAAATTGATATTGAGTAATGAATTGAGAGTGTTTGAATAAAAACGTCAGAGAAAGACTAAAACAGGTATTGAATGACGACGGCGATGGAATAAAAATAGCTGCGGTCGAGATAGGAATTGAGACTCAGAGATTGCTGGGGGGGGGGGTGGAGAGAGAGAGAGAGATAAGAATTAAATGTGAACAGAAAATAATCATCACAGATAGAGAGAGAGAGTACCTTAGTGTGATATGTTTGCTGATTGTACGTTCCTCTGCCATCGCCAGGATCCTTGCTTCTTACAGTCATGTTTAAATGCTTGTATAAAGTTAGCAGTTTCACAGTCAGTGCTCAAGATTCGAGCAAGACAGAGTCGGGACGGCAGAAGGGCATCCAACCTACAGGTCCGTCTGAAGCCACAGCGCCATTCTATTCACTCACCCTTCATTACTTTTCATTTGCAGGATATTGGTCTGCGATATTGATCGTTCTGCCGTTTTTTGCCAATCCCCAGTTGTACCCCTTGAGGAGATTGGGGCTGAACTCCTTCTCAAACTGCTTCAGTTCGTGTACCACAGACAGACCAGCAATAAAATGGCAGGGAGGCAGGTACGGGATTTTGTTTGATGACAGTGAAGGAACAATCGATATATTTCACTCGCACTTCATCCGATTCATTCATGAGATTTGGAAGGCGTTGTCAGACCGCAGGTATTGTTCTCCGTAGTTGCCCCTGTGAGAAAGTGGCAGTGAGCGGCTTTTTTGAAATAATGCAGTCCATGTGCTCAGGGTAGACCAGTAATTCCATCAGGGAAGGACATTCACAATTTTGATCGAGCGGCAGTGAATAAATGGTGACATATTTCAAGTCAAGCTAGTGAGTGGCTTGGAGGGGAAAGTGCAGGGGTTCGTGCTCAAATCCGTCTGCTGCCCTTGTGCCTCACGATGGAAATGAACGTGGATTTCGAAGGCGCTAACTAAGGACTTTTGGTATTTTTTTACAGTGCGTCTTGTAGATGGTACACACTGCTACTAAGCCTTGGTGGCCGAGAGAGTGGATATATGTAGATGTTTTGCGAATCAAGTGGGCTTTATTGTCATGGATCCTCAGGCGACTCTCTGTGTGGAGTTGGCGTGGGTTTCTTCCGGGTGCTCCAGTTTCCTCCCACAGTCCAAAAATGTTCAGGTTAGGTGAATTGGCCATGCTAAATTGCCCGTAGTGTTAGGTGAAGGGGTAAATGTAGGAGTATGGGTCTGGGTGGTATACGCTTCGGCGGGTCGGTGTGGACTTGTTGGGCTGAAGGGCCTGTTTCCACACTGTAAGTAATCTAATCTAATCTAATCTAATCTTTTTTTTATTTTAATGCCGTAGAACTTTGAACATGAAACAGTACAGGCCTTCTGGCCGTCAATGTTATTTCGACTCTCTGAAACCCATCTGAAGCCCATCTAAACTCCAGCATTCCATTTTCGTCGATATGAAAATGCAATGACAATTTAAATGCCCTTAAATTTGGCGAGTCCACTACTCTTTCAGGCAGTGCATCCCACGCCCCGACTGCTTTTAGAGTAAAGAAACTAACTGGGACCATCTGTCCTATATCTGTCAACCTTCAATTTAAAGCAATGCCCCCTCGTGCTAGCCAACACCGTCTGAGGAAATAAAAACACTCGCTGTCCACCCGATCCAACCCTCTGATCATCTTGTAAGTCTCTACCAAGTCCTCCTCAATTCTTCTCACTGACGAAAACAACCTTCAGTCCCTCAGACTTTCCTCGTAAGACCTTCTCTCCATACCAGGCAGCATCCTCGGAAATCTCCTCTGAAACCGTTCCCAAGCTTCTACATCTTTCCAATAATGCATTGACCAGAACTATACATAATAATCCAAGTGTGGCTGCAAAAGGGTTTTGTACCGCTGCAGCATGACCTAGTTCTGAAACTCAATCCCTCTACTAATAAAAACTAATAATCTATATGCATTCTAAAACAAAAACTGCATCAACGTGTGTTTCGACTTTCTCGGATCTATTTACATTTGTTATTTTTCTCAAGAGAGTTGGAATGTAAAAGGAGAGATGTGCTACTGAGACTTTATAAAGCTCTGGTTAGGACGCATTTAGAATACTATGTCGAGTTTTGGGCCCTCCACCTCAGGAAGTGCGTACTTGCACTGGAGAATTTCCAGTGGGGTTTCACACGGAGGAGCCAGGAATGTTAGGCGTAACATGATGGACGGCTGAGGATGCTGGGATCGTATGCATCGGAGTTTAGAAGGTTGAGGGGAGATCTGATAGAAATGTATTTCCAGCGTTCACACTTTCTAAGCCTTGCAACATCACGAACGTTGACACCTGGGAGGCAACAAACCAATCGTGTGTTACTCTCTTTCCCACACAACCTCCTATCACTTTTCCTTACTATGGACTCACCAATGACGAAAGCTCTGCTCCTCTTCCCCTTCCCCACTGAGCAGCAGGGATAGACACTGCACCAGCGACCTCTTCCACATTATCTGCGCCTGGTTAGTCTTTTCCCCCAACAATATCTAAAATGGTATAGTTGTTGCAGAGAATCATCACAGAAGATCCCTGCACTGCCTAATCGTTCCCTTCCTTAATCCTGACGTAAACCTATCTACCATCGTCGCGTTGCTGTGGAGTAAATAACTCCCTGTATCTCCTCACAATAACTGCGTCCGCCTTCTGAATGACCCGACGTTCATCCAGCTCCACCTGCTGTTCCCGAACTTGATTCTAGAGGCACTGGAGTTGGGTGCAATTCTCACGCATGAAGTCAGCAATGAGCGTGAGGTGACTTACTTACCAAACGTGCAGGAATTCTTTGAACCATCCTTAGTGTTTAAAAATAATCATTTCCCCCCATTTCAATGTACAGCATAAAACAAAATAAATATTTATTTTAAATGACAATGTATTCCAACAGACCAAGAGTATTGTTCTCGGTTCTGCGAGCTAAAATGTGATTCATACACTCCGTAATTTTCTGAGTTTAGATTGACAAGCTCATTTCAGTTTAACAAAAAAAGATATCTGGATTCTTAGGGATAAATGAAGTCATCTGCTCAGTGACTGAGCATGGAATAAACAATCCTATTAACGGAACCCAGGTGTTGATGATGAATTAATGTCAACTCCATAATTAATGAGTAAAGACTCTCAGGGACGTCTCTCTTTGCTGCATAAAAGGATTCCTGGCTTAACTGCACAGAATAACCCTCGACTCATTGGCAGAAAATGCGTCATGGATTTCAATGATTTCTATTCATCCATTCTTGAAGTATCCTCCGAAGCATATTCATGGATTAACGGGGCCTCCTACATCAAAAGTATAATTCAGGATTTTGAGAGGATATACTACCCAATACTTGCTGCTGTCAGTGTCCCCCGTAAGTGCTAAGTGTCCTTATCAAATTTCTAAACCGTGTTGTACCCTTCACTTATTGCCCTGAACTGTTTCCTGATCCACATTTTCTCGTAGATGGATAGTTGATTTGTCCTTACTCCCCTTGGTATATATGGTGAAGTGTAAAGCTATGTTAGACCAGACTACATTACGCTGTCTACGTAGTCATTACCAGACACGAATTCGAATGATTCTCTGCTTCTTATCCTCGTGGCTATGGATCTAAGTATCTTCGAGAAAATGTGGAAGGTTCACCTGAAATCCTCTGCAGTAGTTGGCTATATTTGTTTGATAGACCATGAATATTTGAATCAGAATTCTGCATCAGTAGATTCAATGTATTTAATATAAGAGGACAGCGTATCAGGCAAATAGACACACGCACACACTCTCTCACAGATTCTCGCTCGTGCAAAGCTGCATACACCCACTATCACTCACACAAAACCTTTCAGATGCTTTCCCAAATGCACAGAGAAATTCTCTCTCTTTTTCGAACTCTGTATCACACACACGCACATATACAAACACACAGACACTCACACACACGCACACAGACGGGGGCTCGCACACAGACACACACGCACAATCAATGGCAAACACTCATATATTCAGATAATCTCACGCAGAGACATTGTCAGAATATATCCTGTGTCGTAATATGTGGTGCTGGAAAACACAGGTGTTCTGGCAGCATGCGAAGTGGAGGAGAGTTGATGTTTTGAGCATCAGCCGTTCATCCCGAATGAGGGGGTGGCCCAAGGGGCCTGAGAGATAAATAGGTGATGCTGGGGAAGGTAACTGAGAATGCCATTTTTAGATGGAGGTGGGCGATGATGGAGATTGTTCGGAAAGGAGGTTGGAGCAAATTGGTGGGAAGAAAAATGGAGAATTAAGCCAGTTCAATAAGGCTCTGGAAGGTTGGCTCTGGAATAGGGTGGCGAGTGGGATGGGTGGAAAGTGAAGAAACTTGTGAAATCTGCATCGATCCCGTGTGGTTGGAGGGTGCCATGGGCGGAAGTTGAGGCATTCTTCCTCCAGGCATCGGATGCCTACAGTCTGCCGGTGGAGGATGTCCAGGACTTGCATGTTTTTGACGGTTGGGAGGTGGAGTTAAAGTGTTCTGCAACAGGGATATGGGATTATTTAGTCCCTGTTTCCTAGAGATGTTCTCAGAAACGTTCCGCAAGTATTCGTCCTGTCGCCCCAATGTCGAGTATGCCACACCAAAACCAACGGACATAACAGATGATGTGTGTGGAAACAAAGCTAAATCTCTGTGCAATTGCGAAAGGATAAGTTAGGACCATGGACGGCGGTCAGTTTGAAGGTATAGGCGCAAGTTTTCCTCTTTCTGTGGTGTCAAGGAAAGGTGCCAGGTGTGGCCGATGCGGTGGTGGATGCTATGGCCCTCACAATGGAGTCTCTGTGGTTATCATCTCTGTGGAATGCAGGTAGTGGTGGAAAGTGAAATGCATCCCAGGTGATGGACATGACTGAAGATGTTTAGTTGAATGTGGAGATTGGTACGATGCAAGTTGAGGAGCGGGGAGTTCTGTCCTTGATCCGATTGAAGAGGTAGGGTTCAAGGGCAGAGGTGAGCGAAATGGAGGCGATGTACTTGAGAGCATCATCCACAGCGGGAGGGAATTTGCAGTCATTGAAGAAGAAGGCCATCCGGGATTTTCTTTGGTGGAATTCGTCCCCCTGGGACAAGATGCGGTCGATGAATTGGAAGGAATGGATAGCGTTTTGACAAATGCCAAGATGTGACGAGGTGTCTCCCAGGTAGCTGTGAGAGGCAGTGAACTTGACGTCGATGTCTGTTTTGTGTCTGTCAACTGAAATGAAGATGGAGAGGTCCAGGAAGGGGAGAGAGGTGCCTGAGACGGTCCAGATGAATTTGAAGTCAGGGTACAAGGTACTGGTGAAATTGATGAGCTGTTCGTGCTACTCGCAGGAGCATGAGCTGGCGCCCATCGTGTCATTCATGAAGCGGAGGAAATGGAGGAGATTGGTGTCATTTTCGCTACGACAGATGAACTGTTCCACGTACCAGAGAACGTTGCATGTACAGCTGGGGCCTCTGCGGATGCCCATGGTTACTCCTTTTCCCTAGAGGAAGTGGAAGAATTGAAAGGAGAATTTGTTGAGGATGAGGTCCACTTCAACCAATCAGACGAACGTTTCAGTGGAAGTATGCGATTTGGGTCATCGTTTGACGACGAAATGGTGGGCCAGGAGGCCTTCGTCTTGAGAGAAGAATGTCTGAAGATGAAGTTTGCAAGCCAGAGAAACGGAAGTCATGGAGGCGGTGGCATCCCAAACATACATGGGGAGATCCTAGATCAAGCTGGACAGAATGATGCCAAGGTATGCTGGGGTATTTTCTTTGGGAAAGGAGCTGGATAAGACATTAGGTCAACCAGAGCAGTCAGGTTTGTGAATTTTGGGTTGGAGATAGAACCGGGCAGTGCGTTGTCCCCGGACTATGAGTTTTGAGGCTGATACATGAGAGGTCTTTTAGTGGCAGGTGAGCTCGTGATTGAGTGGGCCGTCGGAAAAGGTGTCCGTGAGTTGGTGCCTGTTTTTTGATACGTGGAGATTAGTGCGCCAATTTATCATTGTGCCCGCTTTGTCTGCTACCTTGATTGGTAGCCAAAGGCAACAGCATCATTCTCGGCTGTGCCTGCCTCTTCCTCAAGTACAGGGAACAGTGTGTTTTCCACAGCTGCACCGGCACCATTTCCAGCCATTTCCTCTGTATCAACGCCACATCGTGCTCCCACCAGGAGTTTTAAATGTTCATGAATTTTAATAACAATTTATTCCCTGACCACAAATTCAACTGGATCATCTCGCCCACATCCCTCTCTTTCCTGTACCTCCCCGTCTTCGTTTCCGTTGACAGACTCAACACAAAGCAATTTACCCCACCATTTGTCGAAGTCTCCCTCCAGTATGTCTCCTCCTCTTTTGTGTATCTGTTCTTGAAGCGCACCCATCCAATCACAGCAAGCACAGAGCCCGCCGGTCCTCACCTTCTGTCCCAACAACCAGCAAATACAACGCGTCATCCTCGACCATTTCGACTACCTTCAAACAGATCCCATCACCAGAAATATATTTCTCGCCCCACCCGGACTTGCGCGCCACAGGGGCCATTCACTCCAGGACTCCTTCGTTCAGTCCAAGACCCCCACCAACCGACAATCCTCTCCCAGCATCATGCCTTGCCACCGGACAAAGTAAAAAACCTCCTCCCACACCTCCATACTCACCACAGGCCAAGGCCCCGAAGGATCCTTCCACATCCAACAGAGATTTAACTTGACTTCCACACATATCATTTCCTGTGTCCGTTGCTGTCGACGTGCTCTCCTCCAACTGAAGCAGACTGAACGCTTACTTGCAGAATGTTTCAGAGATCATCTCTGAGACGCATGCACTAAATACCCTATTGCCCTGTAGCCAAACACTTTAAATCCCACTCCAACTCCGCCGAGGCCATGCACATCCTGGGCCTGCTCCACACCAAACATCTAGCCACCCAACACGTGGGCGAATACTGCCGCTTCGTCCACCTTTGGCCCCTGCAACCATACAGGATAAATGTATATTTCACGCGTTTCATTAATCGCCATCATCCCCCTTTCCAATTTATTCCAGAGCCAACATTCTGACTCGACACCAAACTCTGAACTGTCCAAACTGTCCATCTTGCTTCCTACCAATTCCGTTCAACCTCCTTTCTGACATATCACCATAATACCTCATATCCACCTACCTATCCCATCCCCTCTACCTTCCCCACAGTCCATTACCTTCCATTGATCTCTCAGCCCATTGGGCTATTCCCTCATTGCTGATGAAGAGTTTATGCTCGAAATGTCGACTCTCCTTCTCCTCGGATGCTTCCAGACTGGCTGTATATCTACAACACCACACGTTCCATCACTTTCTCCTGCAACTATGTAAACAATAATTAGCTACGTCAGAGTAGAGAATGCGAATTTGGAAGGTACTCTTTGAGGATTATGGCTTCTAAATGGAAAACACAGTCATGACTGTGCACCACTTATGGATGAAGTGAAAATTGAATATTGCAGTTTTTTCCCTCATCAATCGTTAAGTGTTATATCGTAGTTTCCTTTTCCACAGTTAATACAGTGACGATTGTGATCCTGTTCCGTGGGATGTGTGGACTCTCCAGATGTGTCACTCTCTATCTGATGGCCATGGCAGTCGCAGATTTATTGGTGGTCATCCTTGACCTGATATTGAGACATATTCCAATTGTTTATCCAGAAGTCTTCACTTTCATGGAGGATATAGATGTATGCAACATTCATGCTGTCCTGCTTTATGCAGCATCCGATTGCTCTGTCTGGTTCACCGTCACATTCACCTTCGACCGCTTGGTAGCCATTCGTTGTCACACGTTCAAAACTAAATATTGTAATGAGAAAACAGCGGCGGTGGTTCTTGGAACAGTGACTGGACTGAGCTGTTTAAATAATATCAGCTGGTATTTTATGTATAACAATAATTATCGTTTATCTAATCATCCTATGTTTTGTGGCATAGAATTGAGTGATGACAACTTAGAGTTATGGGCCATAATTGAAATTGTTCACTACATTCTCTCACCCTGTCTCCCATTCATTCTGATTCTGCAGCTCAACATTTTCACCATCAGACATATTGTAGTGAGCAGCAGAGCCCGCAGGAGACTCCGGACTCACAACAATGGGGAGTGTCCCGGAGACACGGAGATGGAGAACCGAAGAAAATCAATTGTTCTTCTGTTTCTGATTTCAGGCAACTTCATCCTGCTGTGGGCAGTGTTTGCCGTGTATGCAATGCTTGAACGAATGGATAATCTGGGCTATTTGATTTATGTGCCTGTGTATGTCCAAGAATTAGGATTTATTCTACAGCTCCTGAGTTGCTGCACAAACACTGGAATCTACGTCGTGACACAGAATAGGTTCAGAGGACAATTCAAAAAATTGGTGATATATCCCTTCAGTCTGATCACTCATAGAATCAAAAGGCAAAATTAGTTCCAGCTTCGAGTTCCCATTGTATACCCTGACTCCCAACGATGATTTAGATTAATTGACACACGATATTCCAAATCTGGTCGGACTGGAGCCTGAAACAGCATGAGCAGTATATCCACAGATTTTCATTCTAGCATGCTCAAAATGAATGTTGACATTTCATTTTTCTTCCTGCACTCCAAGTGAAATTGCAAACCAACCTGAAGAAAATCCCGAACCAGGGCTCAAAGACTATCAGCGCGTAAAAACTCCGACGTTCTTTCTAATTTAGAACATAGTCTATGCGCCCGTTCCTCCAATAAAATTGCATCTCATCCTGTTTTTCCACATTGTTTTCCATTTTAACATTGCAGTCGGCTGTCTTGTTGGGAAAGCTTGAACAGTAATTTGGTTATTAAATGTTGATGAACACAACAATTAAATGTTGATATGTAAATAAAATATGTTTTATTTTTAGACAATTGTTAGACAAAACCATTAACAATATTGTCTGCAGCCACGACCTTTCCAATCAACTCGCCCTCCTAACGAAACCTTCCAAATTTAGAATATACTTTGCGCATGTAAACATCCTAGGAACGTTCATAACCTCAAATTGTATGTCCTTGTGTTCGATTAGTCACTTCATTTGACAAGCCGATTTGGGGTCGATCGTCGCAGGTAAAGGGACAGCTGGAAAATAGGAAGCCTTCAATAATTAGATAACGAGAATCCAGAGGAAGTATTTTTCTCTTAGGGTGAAAGGAAAGGCTGGTAGGGATAGGGAATGGTGTATGACGAGAGAAATTGAGGGTTGGGTTCAGAAAAAAGAAAGAAGCATGTGTTAGGTAAAGACAGTTTAGAACGAGTGAATCGTTAGAAGAGTATAAAGGATTGAGGAATATACTGAGGATGGATATCAGGACGGCCAAAAGGAGGCATGATTTAGGTTTGGCAAATAGAGGTAAGGAGAATCGAAAGTGTTTTTTCAAATATTTTAAAGACAAAAGGATAACTAGGGAGAAAATAGGGTCCTACAAACATCAGCAAGGCGGATTCTATGTGGAACCGCAGAAAATGGGGGAGATTCTAAACGAGTATTTTGCATCAGTGTTTACTGAAGAAAAGGATATGGAAGATATAGACTGTGGGGACATAGATTGTGACAGCGTGTAAAATGTTCAGATTACAGAGGAAGAAGTGCTGGATGTCTTGAAACGCATAAAGGTGGATAGTTCCCCAGGACCTGATCAGGTGTACCCGAGAACTCTGTGGCAGGTTAGATAAGTGATTGCTGGCCCATTGCTGAGATGTTTGTACAAGTGATAGTCACAAGTCAGGTGCCGGAAGACTGGAGGTTTGCTAATCTATTGCCACTGTTTAAGAAGGGTGGTAAAGACAAGCCAGGGAAATATAGACAAGTGAACCTGACGCCGGTAGTGGGCAAGTTGTTGGAGGGAATCCTAAGGGACAGGATGTACATGTATTTGGCAAGGTAAGGACTACTTAGGGAGAGTCAACATGACTTTGTGTGTGGGAAATCATGTCTCACAAACTTGATTGAGCTTTTTTTGAGGAAGTCACAAAGAAGAATAATGAGGGCAGAGTGGTAGACGTGATTTATATGGATTTCAGTGAGGCGTTCGACAAGGTTCCTCATGGGAGACTGATTAGCAAGGTTAGATCTGACGGACGACAGCGAGAACTAGCCATTTGGATACAGAACTGGCTTGAAGGAGGAAGATAGATGGTGTTGGTGGAGGGTAGTTTATCGGGACTGGAGGCCCGTGACCAGCGGAGTGCCACAAGGATCGATGCTGGGCCCTCTACTTTTTTTGTCAATTACATAAATGATTTGGATGCGATCGTAAGAGATACAATTAGTAAGTTTGCAGATGATACCAAAATTGGAGGTGTAGTGGACAGCGAAGATAGTTACCTCAGATTACAACAGATTCTTGACAAGATGGCCAATGGGCGGAGAAGTGGCAGATGGAGTTTAATTCAGATAAATGCTGCATTTTGGGATAGCAAATCTTAGCAGGGCTTATACACTTAATAGTAAGGCCCTACGGAGTGTTGCTGTACAAAGAGATTTGGAATGCAGGTTCGAAGCTCCTTGAAAGTGGAGTCGGAGGTAGATAGGATTGTGAAGAAGTCGTTTGGTATGCTTTCGTTTCATGGTCAGAGTATTGAATGCAGGAGTTAGGATGTCATGTTGGGTCTGTATACGACATTGGTTAGCCAACTGTCGGAATATTGCAATTTGGTCTCCTTACTATCGGAATGATATTGTGAAACTTGGAAGGGTTCAGAGAAGATTTACAAGGATTTTGCGAGTGTTGGAGGATTTGAGCTAATGGGCGAAGCTGAATAGGCTGGTGGTGTTTTCCCTGGAGCATTGGAGGCTGACGGGTGACCTTCTTCAGGTTCACAAAATTATTAGGGGCATGGATAAGATAAATAAGCAAATTATTTTCCCACGGCGTTGGGTAGTCCAGAGAGAGCGTAGGTTTAGGGTGAGAGGGAAAAGATATAGAAGAGATTTAAGGGGCGACGTTTTCACACAGAATGTAGTACTTCTATGGAATGAGCTGCCAGATGAAGTGTTGGAGGCTGGCAGAATTGAAACATTTGAGAGGCATTTGCATGTTTTTATCAATAGGAGGGGCTTGGAGGGATATGGGCCGATTGCTGGCAGGTGGAACAAGATTGGCTAGGGATAGCTGGTCTGCGTGGATGGGTTAGACGGAAGGGTCTGTTTTCATGCTGTACATCTCTATGACTCTAAGTTCCTATACATAAAATATTTCTGCAGCAGTTTGGCCAAAATTAATAGTTTATAGGCAAGTTTCTATAGCTTATACCCCTTAAAACTTAGCGTGATACAAAAATCATTCGCACAGATTTGAAATGAGAAATTGATGCAGCAACCTCTGCCATTTGTGCCAGTGTGTTCCAAACATATTACACCTCTTGCGTGTAGCAGCTCTTCCGAACATTTCGCCTGAACAGTCTCCTCATAAATCACAGATCATGCCCTCAGTTGTAGAGTCCCCAATGTGTGGATATGCCATTTCGTTAAATATTCTATTTGATTAATGATTTCGATCAGATGACACCACAGCTTTCGAAGTTCTCCACAAAGCAGGACATACTTTCTGTAATCTTCTGAATAACATCAGTCCTGAAGTCCAAGAAATAGTGTCGTTAAGTTATGCTGCATTCCTTCCCAAGGCTTTGGATGCTTCTAGCGTTGAACAAAATGATTCAGGTGTGCCTTTGCAATGTTCAGGTTGACAAAGGTATGCACCAACTAATGGAATTAATGATTTGAACAGTTCGTTGGGTGTTGTTGACATACACAGAAGAGAACATCGTACTTTGCCAAGTTCAATATATGCTTCCCAAGGTGTGCTGATTACATCTGACCACCGTACTCCAAGTGGGAATTTCTCCCCACCCCCACCGTCCTCGAGGTTATCTCTCCACGCTTCAGGCTCTCTGCCTTTATTCCTGATGAAGGGCTTTTGCCCGAAACGTCGATTTTGCTGTTCGTCGGATGCTGCCTGAATTGCTGTGCGCTTCCAGCACCACTGATCCAGAATCTGGTTTCCAGTATCTGCAGTCACTGCTTTTACCAAGTGGGAATTAATCCGAGTTATGTTTGTGCAAAAAAAGGAGACTTCCAACCTGTTGACACAAATACAGTCAAATAGATAAAACATATTCGATATTACAAAAAACTGACCATCGGCATATCATGTCCTGGTGTCAAATGTCAAGAAATCCATTTCATAGGCATTGGCATCAGTTTTGGAACCAGGGGAGATCTGAACTGATGGGACAGTCTCCATCTGAACTGATCTGGAACCTGCATTCACACGGAAGTATAAATAGAGTGCTCACGCGTACTTTAAAATAGGGACTACGGGGAGGGGCGAGGGAAAGGGAAAACGACAGGAAGTATGACAGTTAAAAAAATTATAAGCAGCCGATTTGCATTTCTGCAAGAGGGTTCAAGTACAATTCAGACTATGGAAGAAGTAAAAAGGGATGGATAACTCAGAAAATATTATGAGATATGTTGGAAATCATGAGGATATGAATACTACCATTGGGCTCTTTATCTGAATTCGTAATAAGAATAATGAGTTAACAGCACAACTCATGGCGAATGAAAATAATTTAGTTGCCATTACGGAGACATGGTTACAGGATGGTCACGATGGAGAGTTGCATCTCCAGGCGTTCAGAGTATTCGGAAGGACACACAGGAAGGTCAGGGAAGTGGTGTAGCTCTGATATTCAAGAAGGACATCATAATTATTTGGAATCCATTTGGGTGGAAATTAAAAATTCAAAGACATAAAATTTCACTTGTCCGCATAGTCAAAACGACACCAAATAATAATATCACATTGGCGTGGCAATAAATAAATAAATAAATAATGCCTGTACAAAGTGCATGGCAATTATCGGGGGATTTTAATCTCAGATTGACTGTTTGAACCGGCGCTGTCCGGGCAGCCTTGTGGACAGGTTTGTCGAGTGCATCCGTAATATTACACTTGAACAGAATGCAATGGAACTGAAAACGGAGCGAACTATCCAGTGCCATGGAACGAGAATAGATACCAGTCTCGGCCGACCATCTGCCTGGCGTTGGCACATTGTCCCATTTCTGCATGGGTCTTTTCCGGGTGCTCCTAGTTTCATCCAACAGGCCAAAGATATGATGTTTAAGTGAATTGGCCTTGCTAAAGTACCAGTAGTGATCTGCGGTGTTTAGCTAAAGTGCATTCGTCACGGGAAATGTACACCCATGGGTAGGGAAGTGGGTCTGGGTGGGATACGCTTCAGAGGGTCAGTGTGGACCTCTCAGGCAGAATGACCTGTTTCCACACTGCAAGTATTTGATAATCACTTACCACCACAATTGAACTTGGCCTTGCTGCATTTCGCCTTTTCATTTCGTGTTCTCCCTAAGAATTCCGATGCAATTTCTTCTGTGTGTTTATTCTTGATTGACCGCCGAGAGCGTGGATTGGTCTCAATTCTTATACTCAGGGGTATTCGTGCCCATCTGAATAATTTACACCATTCACCAATGGGTCAATCAGGCCAGATCACGCTGAGTAATCGGGCCGAAAAAGTCATTGACATGTTGATGGCAGGGCGGTCCTTAGATGTCCTTGACTGTAGGTGCTGGGAGCATGTAGAACCCTCCATTTCAGAGTGTAATGCGCTCCTGTATCTGTTACACATCTCGACGTTTCCGTTCGCCCTGACGATGACATTCCAACCAAATTCGGGTATATGTGATAGATTTTGAACTGCCGGGTCCATTGCTAACTGGCTGTTGGCAGTTGCAGCCTGACTGGATGATGCAGCATGCGTAATAGCACTGTTAGTTTTGTTAAGGCTCACATGAGGTACCCAGAATTATTTCCTATTTGTCCATTTTTCTTGAAATCCATCATGTTTTTGACAGCCCTTCCAGGCCAAGGACCACCTTTTGGTCCTGTTGTGATGGATCACAACATGAAAGGCAGTGACTGCCGATTCAAGCTCAGCCCAACATATACTGGAGCAACGAAACTGGTGCAGATAGCATATGAGAAAACGGCACTTTCTAGCGATTGATCAAATACAAAAAATGGTAAACTTCGCTATCGAAGTATGCCGTGCTCACGTTCCTTCTCGTCCTTAACTTGACAGGCGCATTTAGCTGAGTGGTCTTGATGTTCTAAGTGTGAGCCTGCACTGCTTATCTGTGAACCCTGACAGTGAATTCTGGTTCTGTGAGGCCGAGGCCATACAGGTATTCGTCTCCCTTCAGGTGTCGGCCTGTCATGACAACGTGCAAGGTTTATTCTGGAGATCAGACGATGGTGATGCATACCATCATGAGGCCAAACGGAAATATTGTCTCCCTGCTTTTCTTATTCTGCTGCACCGTCTTTCTAATCATCCCTTTTTGGTTGTGCTTCATGCTTTCCACGATCCCAATGAATTGTTTAGTATACAATGTGGAATTTCTGCTTGATACCATGCATAGTTATCACAATTTGCATGACTCAGCCTTTGAAATGGATTTATCGATCTGACTTGTTACTGCGAGGTAGACCCCATCCTGTAAATACCATCTCAGTTATGATATATTCTGTTGCTTTGGTTGTATTTCAATAACAAGGAAAGCATCGACCCATTTTGTCACAGTACCTATGATGATCAGAATGCAGATATGTCCATTGCCAAACGTTGGCAGGGGACCTGTGAAGTGAATTTCAAGTATTGTCCGGTGCCCTTCCACTTCTTAGTTCTTCCCTTCGCGTGTAATTGTCTGTATTGTTTTAGTTGGAGACAAAACAGTTCCCTTTATTATGTGCTGCATCTCCATGCAACTCGGGTCACCAACACACTGATTTTAATCGTTTTGTAGTGGCCTTTCTTCCCTGGTGCACGTGCCTATAATGATATTTATGTATAATTTGGTTCCTGTCTTCAGTCGAGGCGACATGCAAACATGATTTTAGAAATAACCTGTCACTTACGTGAAGGGAACGCGTCCACCTGGCAGGGGCATCTGGGTAAACTCTTCCCATAATTTGCTTTTAAGGAATCATCACGGCGTTGTGCTTGTCGAATGTCGTCTATGTTTTACTGACTTAGACTGACAGCGTTGGCTGCTTACCTATGGGTGCCCACCAGGAAACTCCTACATTAGCCCGTCTTTTGGTGCATTTGTCTGCTCTGCGTTTACATTATGGGGATCACCTGTGGTTAGTTCCATTTTTGATTATGCTGAACTTCACCTACTGTGAGGCCTGCAGTTGTTCAGTGAGGGGGCTGATGATAGTTATTTCACATCAGCGGAAACAAAACATCGAACTTCCCAAACTGGTAAGCATTCAGTCAAGCTTTTGTATACCTACGTGCTGTCTGAACATATATCTGCGCGTGAATGAAACAGAACACGGTGGGCGAAGATACAGGCTGATCTATTGGACCAAACGAGGCATTTATTTCCATGCTGGTGGCAGAATGATCCTTCAATATCCATTCCTGCAGGTGCTCGGTGTACGTAGCCACTTCCAAATAACGCTGGGAGGCGCCCCTTTGACTGGGATACACCTCGATGTTTGTGATCGAGCTGATAAATTTCAACCCCAAATTCAGATTTATATTTTAGGTCTTCAATTGCCATGCTGATTGCAAACTTTCTGTTGGTCGCTGCAGCCAGTCTGGATTCTGTGGCCTGTTTAATAGCACAGTCATTTTGCTTGTGTGCTGCCTTAGTTTCCCCAATGCTTTAGTCCTTGTCCATTTTTAATTAAATCTATCATAAACTTTGAATTTTGAACATCCCACCAGAACATATCCAGAAGGTCCGATGGGAACAAAGAAGAGAAAGCATTACTCGGAATGTAATTTGTGCCGATATATTCTGGGAATTTATGATTGAACAGTTTGGAAAGTGCTCTGCTCTGTATCTTATTTGTGTTCGACATGAAACGAGTATCTTGCTGCAGTTGCTATTCAGAGTACAAACACTTGACAAAAATACCCACATTCTCCGATACTCCGATCCAGGCTTTAATCATCATTCGAACTTCCAACAGAGTACATGGTGAATAACTATATTCTAATCCCAGCAGCTATTAAAAAATATATAAGTCAGGAGATGGTGTCCTTCGAGAGGGAAGACGCGATTTTTATGAATGCCTTGAGGGTACTTGTGTTTGGGGGAGCTGGGGTGTTTTAGTTCTTCTCAGTAGGGCGGGGATAATTTTAAGAATACATAGCCAGAAGAATAGAATCTACTTATTTCAGACGACTTACTCCGAGCTAGCTCGTCACAGCTAGTGTGTTGTGGGAAAGTAAACAAAGAAAAGTCGGAAGTTGAGTGAAAAAGCTTGTACAGAAATGGAGAAAAGCTTTAGACATTGAATCTATTAATAACGTGAACATTGATAGACCACGCTTGAGAGGGAAGTGAAATAAACTGTTTAATAACCATATGTAGTTGACGGGGTGATCACTATGTAACTCCAGAATGGACTTTTCTTCGTTAAAATAGTCGTTTATCGATTTGTCACCTCAAACCTACACTTCCATCCAATGTACCAAACATTCACTACTTATGTTCAATGTGGAATGAAGGTTTTGAAATTTCGAATACCTAGCTGGGGATAATTCTGCAATATTACCTTTTGGTGTTCTCATTAAAGCATGACTGCTTGACTCAAATCTAATGTAGGTTCTCCGGCTCACATAACAGTTCAAACATTTGATAAGATCACGGATTATCTGTCTGTGGTGTCAACTCCACTTCCTGCCTGCCCCGATTTCCTTTGCCTCTATAAATGAAAGGCTGAAATCACTCTCTTTTAAAAATTGGAGCGCGACATCCTTGTTTGTCTTTAGGATACACTAATTTAAAGTGCCATGTCACAGTCAGACCATAAACGACTATCTTCATCTTGCATTGCCAAGTCACATTTATTATGTTCGGACAAGGCGAAAGCTCCTCTGCTAATTTAAACCAGACACACAGTGAAACTCATCTTGCAGCACAATCTTTTAAATTTAGAGAGGCAAAGAACTATCCCAGATTTCACTTTTTAAAGTAAAAATTAACACTTGTATTCTTTCAGTCCAACAGCGAACAGTAAAACCACAACCTGCTTCCAAATTCTTACTTTTAGCTCTTTCTTTAAGTGCCATTCCATGGTTTTGGTCCGCTAAAAATGAGCTGATTATGATTTAGGAAAATTAACTCTAAAGTTTCAAAATCCAGCCAGTTATCCATTCTTCTTGGTAGATTTTCCTCTGTTGATTCTCGTCTGCATTTCCTGCTGTCGCCTTTTCTTCGGTCGCTTGTTGCACAACTTTAATTATGGACAGATATCTTTCAGAGGACTATTCGGCTGACAGTCTGTTTTGTTGATGCTGTGTGCCATTCTTCCTAACTGTTAAGAGCATTCGGCATTACACCTCAAAGCATCGGTTCATTTCATTGGTTTGATGTTACCAATCAATAAAATTCAAATTCGATTGGATTTTCTTAACTGGGGCATAATTTAAAATGATTGGCCGAATTTCAATTTGTTTTTGCTCCATGTCAACGCAACTCCAGGTATTCATTTCAAAAATGTCTGACAGTTTTACTTTTTTAGGACAGCCTCTGCTTTGATTCAGTCCTTACAACCATTTCCTCTATCTTAAAGCTACAGTCCACACCTACACGTTCATAACAATTCTCGCACAATAATCCCTTTTCGATATAGAGCTGAATGATCCATTTTTAATTTAGTTTTTATAGTCATGCGTATTCTACTACAGAAGTACAGCACTGCAGCAAAAATTGTATACAGTAGCCATACATTGTGTCATTTCAGGTGACAAGGCACCGAGGATTGGAAAAACAAATTCCTTTGACACAAAGGACGGAGAGAAAAGACGCGTTGAAAAGTTCAGTATGAGTTGATAGAATATCAGAAAAATAGAGAAATCGATAAAAGTTCACATCAATTCGTTTTCATCATTTAGTGTAGGATAACAAAGAAAGATGTTAAAGCTTCAGCAGAGTTAGATGAGTCCTTCGCTTATCTCGGTCTGCTGTCTGTTGTCGACACCTCCAACCTGGATTCCGTCACTACTGCTAAAACTGCCGCCACTCCGATCACCCCCATTGCCACAACAACATGCCTGGGCAGGATCCACTCGCTTGTGAAGCTGAGACGCCGCCATAAACTGAAAAGAGAAAGCTCATCTTGCTGCCATGAGACCAGGCAGGGTACAACCATGAACCACCGAGAGACCAGGCTGCGAACCGCCGAGAGAACAGGGTGGGATCTGCCATGAATTGCAGATAGGCCAGATTGGGATCTGCGAATGAGCAACATCAGATAAAAGAGATGAAAAAGAGAAAAGAAAAGGAACCGAAAATTCGGAGGTTGCTGGCTGCAGCATTCTACTCCGTCGCGATAACACGAGATTATCAATATTTTTCATCTCAAAGTTGTTCTGCTTCTGTCATGTTAAGACAATAGTAGCAACGATCCTAATTTAATGGAGAGACGATCACTGATAACAGCGAAACATGTATGCTCCCATCAGACTACGCGAAGGATTTGCGATATTGATAACAATGGACTGAATTACTTTAAGTCTAGCAACTAGCTATCTGATTCCTTTTCCTGCTTCGATCATCCCACCAACTTCCAGAACTCGAATCCTCTACCAACAAAAAATAGAAAAATGGAATGAGGCAGTCTATTGCTGTCCATTAAGTGCAAATGCCATAGCTTTACTGATTGGAATGTTGGGGATTACGAAAAGAACTTTTGTTTACCCTAAAACCTGTAGAGACTCCTTTAAAAATTAACATGATGATTAAAACATTTTCAGTGCATTCGAGGCAAATCCTCGCTTCACGTAATGAACACTGTGAAGCTTTCTGCTTCTGCTGATCTAAAACTGCCAACGTAGTGCTCTGAAATGTGAATGGTCACGTACATGAAATTAGTGGATTAGTTTTAAAATACACATTTTCACTCCTTTTGTTTGTTGTGTCAAATTGTAAGGCCTAACTAATTTTAGGTGTCACGGTGGATTAATACTTATTCAGGGCAAAAACAGTAAAATAGCTCAAAAACTGGAAATACGTTTTTGTTGCTTTCTTTTCAGGTTTGGAATATATATGAACGAATCAATCGAAATGTAATGTCGACCACAACACACAATGCTTGACGGATGCATATGAAATGAAATCTGGACCTGTTCTCCCAGAGATATGAAGAAACCAAAAAGTCAAAATAGAATGTTAACTGTGACTATGTTCTTTTCATCTGCCATGTTTTAAATAAGCAGCATTCTTGGTGTGCACGTGTTCATTTTTAGGAATTTGAAAACCCAATCATCTCAAATGACAATGCTGTCACTTTGCAAAACAGTCATTTTGTCCTTTTTTTTCATGATACGTCGTAACAGCAGAGATGCTGAAATGTCTACTTTCCCAATGGCAGGTGAGTGCCCAGTTCTCCCAGTTCAGGTTTTTGTTTTGCTAATCTGGTTTAGTTGTGACACTGAGACGCTGCTGCTTTAGCTGAATCAGATGCTGTTGCAGTCGAAAAAAATATTCCAGGATTCAGCAGATATTTCCTGGCTGGCAGTTCTCTCTAAAATGTCTCCTGCCTTTGAGAACCTGCGTTTGAATTTACACATTGTCAAGGAGTGCGTTCATGGAATGTTATTGGAACTGGAATTGCTCTGCGGGGTCAGTTGTGTTTCCAATAGTTAAGTTATTTTAACTTGCACTTTCAGTTGATTGTGTGTCGACTGTAATGTTTAAATAAATTCTGTTTTGCTTAAAGTCGAGTTGTTTGACCAGCTGCACGTCACCTGAGAATCCACTACATTTCTGCCTTTAAAATAATAAGAAGTTAGGATATCAGTTTCCTTCTTAAAATATTTTGATGTGGCGTCGCCTGTTCCATAACACATTGGGGCGTCTTGTCGCAATTAATTTGATAATTCCAATTTCGGATTAGTGTCGTTGGACTTAAAGGCGGTGAGTGCAATGTTTTAATGCCTTTAATTCCAGGTGTTGAATTCAGTTGTTTTAAACAGCACTTGGTGCAGTATTAGGTCGTTGAGTCATTTCGAGTTTTCTGGATTAGAAGAAGTGACTTTGTGGCTTACAAAAGATGACCAAGGCAAACCTGCTGGAAATTGCAGTCAAACGAGAGTCAGAGTTGCCTTCAGATATGAAAAATAGCGACCTAATTTCAGCAATTGTTCGACACTAAAATTTGCTGGAAATGCTAAAGAATCTTTGGAAATTACGAGAATTTAATTGCCGATGATGCAGCTTGAACATAAAAAGGAAACAAAACAGTTTTACTGACGGTTAGAAGAAGAGGAAAAAAGAAAATATGACTTGCCCTGGCATAATAAAAAGAAAAGTAAAAATCGCTTTTGCAAAAAAAAAAGTACAAAGGTAGTGGAAGGCCCCAGGAGAACCACTGGAGAGAGAGAGAGCATAGAAAGGGGGAAACAGAGAGAAGGGGAAAATGAGAGAGGAGAAAGTGAGAGAGAGTTTCTAATTCAGAAATTTGCACTCACACAGCAAAGTTGACTGAAATCAATGGACATGAATGTGGAAGGCAGGTTGAGAGAGGAAGATAGAGATGTTGTCCAAACCCGAATGTTGTCACCAAATGACTTACAGCGATCTGTTTACATACATACAAACATTGCATAAAGTTGACAGCAGAGATTTCGAAGCTACTCTCACTACATTTGAAAAGATGGAGAAAGAAATGAAATGGCCAGAGGTCACATGAGATTTGTTAATCCAAACAAAGCTGCTCTGTAGATCTGGTGAGGTATTTGGGCCACTATCAGAGGAGGTTTCCGGGGACTGTGCGGACGTAAAGAAAGCCATCTGCAGGGCATGTCAGCATGTGCCTGAGACCGACAGACAACGTTTGAGGAATTTAACCAGGGAGTCTGTTCAAACTAACAGTGAGTTTGAAAGTATCATACAAAGTAATTTTGATATGTAGATAAGGGCATTAAAATATGCCAATCATATGACGCTCTTAGAGAGACGATTAATTTCAGGGATTTCAAAACTTCACTTCCTGAGATAGAGAGAACCAATTAGAAGAACATAGATTTACAAAAGCAAAATTATCAGCTGAAATGGCTGTTGAATATGAGTTGGTTCATACATCAATTTTTGGCTTCCAACATCAATTTCAATTCTTGAAGGATAGAAATCTGTGAAGTGGATGCTCGTAAGGGGAAAGTAGATCTCGATGAAAATAAAAACGTTATCTTACTAGGTGGTAAAAATCAGAGCCATGAAGGGTAGACAAAAGTTAAAAAAACATTTGGTGCTTTCACTGCAATAAACTAGGCCACATAAAGTCACTTTGAATTGGTGGTGAGAAAAAGCTCAGGGAAGGCAGATATCAGAAAACAGGATCGTAAGTGAATTTTATGAAAGTGGTAAAGGAAGGCACAGTTCTTTTTGAAAAGCTGCACCAGATTTTACAGTCTGGTGGGAAGTTTGCTGTTGAGGAAGTGCCCGACCTTCTTAAACCATTTGCTCGCAAAGTTTAGGTTTACGCATAGGCAGGAGCAGCAGATGAAGTAATTAAAGCATTAACAGATACGGGATAATGTTGAAAGATGGGGTCGGAGAGTCCAGAACTAGAGGGCATAAGTTTAGAGTGAGAGGGGAATGATATTAAAGAGACCTAAGGGGCAGCTTTTTCACGCAGATGGTGGTACGTGTATGGATTGAGCTGTCGGAGGATGTGGTGGAGGCTGGTACAATTGCAACATTTAAGAAGCATTTGGATGGGTATATGAATAGTAAGGGTTTGGAGGAAATGGGCCGGGTGCTGGCAGGTGGGACTAGATTGTGTTGGGATATCTGGTCGGCATAGACAGGTTGGACCAAAGGGTCTGTTTCCATGCTGTACATCTCTGTGACTCTATGAGGAGAAATGTAACTCAGAAGGTCAATTACCAGAAAACGTGTTCGTACGGGGAATTCATGGTGGGACAAGAATTGGTTTATCATGTAGAGTGAGGTTGGAGTGACCAGTGAAAAGTGGAGAAGTGGTACTGAAGGAACTCTCAGAACGAGAAATGCAATATCTCCTTGCTAACGATTTTGCTCGGTCAGAGGTAGGACAGCAGCCAACTATGGTTGAAAAGAAAGTGAAATATCAGGCAACTTCTGTAATATAGAAAACATATACCGTTTTCCATCCCTCATTATACGGTAACAAGCTCATAATATCACCAGTTAAATTGGAAGGAGAAATCAGTGCATAGAGATAAGGCAGTTAAAGTAGAATTATCAGGATTTTGTTTACTGGTTCAGACAAAACAGAAACAGCTGGAGGAGAACGTGAACATTTTCAGCTCAAGAAAATTTAACTGTTTTGCAGCAGAATGATGAAAATCTGATGCAATTCTAGCAAAAAGCATATATATAAGTGGAATCTGAGTGCAACCCTAAGTGCTCGGATCTTAAAAATGGGGTCTTGTTGAGAAAATGGCGACATCCCATATTCACGCACTTGCAAAATGGGCAGAAGTTCATCACGTTGTATTGCGAGTGGGTTACGGAAAATAGGTGTTGCGATTGGCACATGAATTAACAGTAGGAGGTCATTTAGGGTGAAGTAAAGCTCGAACTAAAATACAAAAACATTGTTACTGGCCTGCACTGCATAATCAGGGAGTGAAATTTGCAGCACGTTTTAAATATCAGGTAATTAGACAACCACAGGTAGCAATAAAACCAAAACCTTTAATACCTATTCCTGCATTTGAGGAATGATTTAATTGATTGCGTAGCACGCTTATCTAAAGGAAAAATGGGAATCACTATTTGTTAACAATAATGGATGTGTCCACAAAATTCCCAGAGGCCATTCCATTACACAATAATTCAGCTAAAAGCATTGTGTAGGCGGAGCTCAAATTATTCTCTGGAAATTCACTAACCGTACAAATTAAGGATTAAAATTTATATCAAAATTATTCAAGTCAATTCCGGAAATCTGAGGAGTTCAACAATTCAAATCCACTGCGGATCATCATGAATCGTGAGGATCGCTAGAAATCTGGCCATCAGACATGATCAACAATGTTGAAGCTTTACAGTCAAGACAATCCAGACGGTTTAGATGATGGAATTCAGTTTTAACTTTTTGCCATTAGAGGTGCACCAACTGAATCGACCAAGTTCAGACCATTTGAATTAGTTTTTGGTCATGAAGTCAGAGTACATCAAAATTGATTACGAAGAAACTGAAGATACAAAATTCAGACACCACATATTTGGATCATGTGTCAAATATTGGAGAATGTTTAAATAGAAGGCAAGGCTGCATTTAAAAATGCCACATTATACGATGAAGCAGGAAGCAGATAAGAAATCAAAAACTCGTTACTTTTCTAACGGAGATAAACACTTAGTGTTACACCCAGTGAGGGATGCACCTTCGAAAGACAAGTGTAGTGGATCTTATCTGATCAAAAGGAGATTCAGTATGGTGAACTATTTCATAATGATGCCAGACAGGAAGCAATCTCACAGAGTGTGTCATGTGAATATGCTGAAAATGTATTCTGACACGGAAAGTAAAGAAACAGCAAATGTCTTCCTGGTCACAGCATACAGTGAAGAATCAAGTTCCAAACATTCAAAATTGGACATTCCTCAAATTACATTGGAAAATGGTGATATTGTCAAAAATTGCAATTAATGATTGAGTTACCCTCAAAGGGAAAAACGACATGACCTAAAAGAATTATTGAGTTTGCATGGGATTAAGCTGGGAAGTGCTAATGTAATTATGTATGATGTAGTAAAAGGTAATTAAACGGTGTCCTTATAGACTTCAATTTCTGAAGTTGTCAAGGGTTCAAAAACAGATTGAACGAATGCTCCAAGGCAACATATTCGAAGCGAGTTGCCATGACTGGAGCACACCCTCAGTAATATTGTCAAAACAAGATGGTACCACCAGGTTATGTGTAGACTATCACAAAGTCAATTTTGTGGCGAAGGTCTGATTCTTATCAGATCCCCTGTTTGGAAGACTGCATTGTGGATGTGGGGCAAGCAACGTATAATTCCAAGTTGGATTTACTCGGAGGGAACTGCCATGTACGTTCACTGGAAAAAGGAAAGTTTGCTTCATCATTCGTAACACCGAATAGGCTATATAAATTTAATATCATCTCACTTGAAATGAAAAAAAAATCGCATACCACATTTAAAAGAATCACCAATAAAATAATTTCTGAATTATCCAATTGTTTAGTATCGATGACCTGGTGATTTTATCACACATGGAAGAAACATTTGCAGCATTTATTGGAGCTTTACGATCGACTTCGGTAGGCAGGCTTGGTGATAAACTGATTAAGAGTGAATTCGCCAAAGTGGAAAACGTGGATGGGATACAGCCAGGTGATGGAAAGGGAACAGGCAGACAGTGCATGGGGCCGTTCCACTAAATAACAAGTACACTGATACGAGTAGTGTCGGGAGGTCATGAAACAACAGGACGAAGCGATGGGATAGATGTCTCCAGCACAGACCCTGTCCCAGTTGCTGAGATAGGAAGGTCGGGGAGTAGGAGAGCATTAGTCATTGGGGACGCCATAGTTAACGGGACAGATAGCAGATTCTGTAGGAATGAGAGAGATTCGCGGTTGATGTGTTGCCTTCCAGGTTCCAGGGTCAGTGATGTTTCGGATTGTATTTTCGGAATCCTTAAGGGGTAGTGAGAGCAGTCTTACGCCAGGGTTCATATAGGCACCAAAGACATAGGTAGGATAACGGATAGGGATGTAAAGTTGGGGTGCTATTTGTTGTTTGTTCCCCTTGCCACGTGCTAGCAAGGCGAAGAACGGGGCAAGAAGACCAGTTGAACACGTGGCTACAGAGATCATGCAGGAGGGAGGGACTCACATACCTGGATAATTGTGGTTCAGTCTGTTCTCGGTGGTACCTCGACAAACGGGACGGTCTACCCAGAGGGGTAGCAATAGCCTGTGGTGGTTGGAATTTTGCTCATGCACTTCGGGAGTGTTTAAACTACTTCGGCAGGGGAATGAGAACTTGAATTGTTGCTCCGGTGTGCAGACGGTTGAGAGTAGTAAGGTATCAAGGTCGCAAAAGTGCACCGGCAGGCAGGAAGGAAGTTTCAAATGTCTCTGTGGTCAACGCAGAAGCATGCCGAATAAGGTGGGTGAACATGCAGCATGGGTTGTTACTTTGGACTTCGATGCTGTGGCCAGTACAGAAACATGGATAGAGCAGGAACAGGAAAGGTTTTGCAGGTTCCGATATTCAGATGTTTCAGTAAGAACAGGGAAGATGGTAAAAGAGGGGGAGGTGTGGCATTGTTAGTGAAGGACAGAATTACAGTGGCAGAAAGGATGTTTGATGAGGACTCGTATATTGAGGTAGAATGGGCTGTCGTCCGAATTAGGGTAGAGAGGTAAGGTTAGAAGGTTTCTATAGGCGTTCGGAAGATGAAAAGGAAATAACTGCAACGAAAATTCTGGTTAGGAGCGAAAGTAACAGTGCAGCTTTTATGGGGGACTTTAACTTTCCAACTAGTAACTGGAAATGCTGTTGGTCGAGTAGGTAGATGGGTCAGTATTCGTCCAATGTATAGGAGAGTTTGTTGATACCGTATGTTGATAGACCACCAAGCGGCGATGCAATATTGGATTTACTTCTATGCAATAAATTAGGCCAAGTCTTAGATTTAGTGGGAGGTGCACACTTTGGTAATAGTGACCAGAATTCGGTTGCACTTATTTTAGTGATGGAAAGAGTTTAGTATATATCACAGGGCAAGAGTTATAAGTACATATAAAGACAACTACGATGCGATTAGGCAAGATTTAGGATGCATAGGATGGAGAAGGAAAAAGCAGGGGTGGCGCACTATTGAACTGTGGAGCTTGTTCAAGAAACAGCGACTACATGTCCTAGATATGTATATACCTATGAGGTACTGAGGAAGTGGTCGAGTGAGGGAACCGTGGTTTACAAAGGAAATTGAATCTCTTGTGAAGAGGAGGAAGGAGGATTATGTAAAGATGATGCGGAAAGGTTCTGCTAGGTCGCTTGTGAGTTCTACGTTAGGGAGGAAGGTCCTAAACAGGGAGCATAGAAGAACCATGAGAGGACATGAGAAGTCTTTGGAAGGTAGGTCAAGGAAAACGAGAAAGCTTTCTGGAGATGTGTCTGGAATTTTAAAAAAATAATTGGGGCAAGATCAGGACAAGTCAAGGAAGTTCTGAGAAGTTGTAAGTGGAGTCCGAATACATAAGGAAGGCGCTAGATGAACACTTCTCGTTAGTATTCGCACTGGAAAAAGACAATTTTGTTGAGTACAATGTTGAGATACAGTCTGTTAGGCTAGAGGGGATTGAGGTTCATGTGGAGGGAATGTTAGCAATTCTGGAACGTGTGAAAATAGATACGTCCCTGGGCCGAATGGCATTTATGCTCGGATTCTCTGGGAGCCGGGAGGAGATTACAGAGCCTTCCGCTCTGATGTTTATGGCGTCATCGTCTCATGCATAGTGCGAGACGGCTGGAGGAAAGTAAATGTGCTTCTCTTGTTCATGAAGTGAAGAGAGGCATCCTTGGCAATTATGGACCAAATTCGGTTGTGGTTATGGAGATGGAAGGCATTATAAGAGATAGGATTTATAATCACCTGGAAAGGAGTAATTTAATTACAGATATTCTACACGGGATTGGGAGGGTAGGCTGTGCCTCACAGAGCTTATTGAGATTTTAGAGATGTTTATCCACCAGTTAGATGATGGTAAAACGGTTGACATGGTGTATATGGAGTTCAGTGAAGCGTTTTCTAATGTTACCCACGCCAGGCAATTGCACAAAATACGGAGGCATTGCATTGAGTGTGATTCAGCGATTTGGGTCAGGAATTGACAAACGGATAGAAGACAGACTGTGGTGGTTGATAGAAAATGTTCATCCTGGAGTTCAGTTACTTGTGGTCTCCCTCATGGATCTGGTATAGGGCCACTGCCGTTTGTAATTGTCACAAATGACCTGGATGAGTGTGTGTTGAAGGACAGGTTAGTTACTTTTCGGATGACACTAAATAAAGGGGAGTTGTAGATCGTGCTGAAGGATGTTGCAGGTTACAGATGATATTAGATAAGCTACAGAGCTGGGCTGAGAGGTGGCAAATGAAGATTGATGCAGATAAAGTGTGAGGAGATTCACTTTGATAATATACTTGGCAGTGTCGATGAACAGAGAGATCTCGGTGTCTGTGTGAATAGATCTTTGAAAGTTGCAACCCAGTTTGATAGGGTTTTTAGAAGGCACACGATGTGTCAGCCTTTATTCGTAGAGGGATGAGTTTCGTGGCCATGAGATCATGTTGCAGCAATACCACACTCTGGTACGGTCGCCCTTGGAGCATTGCATACAGTTCTGGTCACTGCATTATAGGAAGCATGTGGAAGCTTTGGAAAGTGTGCATTGGAAATTTACCAGGATGTTGCCGAGTATGGACGAAACATCTTATCGGGAAATGGTGGCGGGCTTTGGCATTTTTCGTTTGAGAGAAGATAGTTAGAGATGACTTGACAGAGACAGAAAAGACGATCAAATGATGGGATATTGGGGAGAGTGGGAGTGGTTTTCATAGGTTGGAGATGCTTCGCACGAGGGGACAACAATTAAATTTAGAACTGACAGAAAGAGGACTGACGTCAGATGTCGGTTCTTCTCCAAGAGAGTAGTAGTGGTACGCCCTGCCTGTAAACTTCGTAGAGTCGCCATAATTAAGGACATTTAAACTGTCGTTGGGTAAACTGACGGATAATCATGGAATTGGAGAAGTTAACTAGGAGTCAGATTAGTTTCACAGGTCGGCGCAAAACCGAGGTCCGAAGGGCCTGTGCTGTGCTGTGGCAATCTACGTTCTATGCATGTTCTAAAGCTCAAGTCACATTCGTGATCCCTTGTTATCAACTACGGGCAGACCGCACCATCTAATGTGAAAACAAAGGTTATTCGGTTTTTCTCATATTCTCGACGAAAAGAACAGAAATCTGATTGTTGTGATTGAGAGGGTTTTATTGGAAATTCGTATTGAATTGAGCAGCGCACTGCTCTATTCACTGAACTACTGAGAAAATGCACAACGTTTCAGTGTACGGCAGACCAAATAAAGGCATTTGACAGTCTGAAAGCTATGTTAACGACTGCCCCAGTATTAGCCAAACTTAATTACACAAAACCATTCAAGAGGGATATCAATGAGTGTGATGTGAGTATTGGTGCTGTGCTCTCGCAGGAAGATGATGAGAAGATTGAAAGACCTGTCGATATTTCGCCAGGAAAGTGCACATTTATCATCAGAAGTAATCAACAATTGAGAAGGAGACCTTGAACTCGGTACTGACGTGACAGCATTTTGACATTTATTTTGCCGGGAATGTTCCTGTGACAATTATATATAGCGATCAAAACTCATTAAAGGAGAAATTTTAGGAGAACAAAATGCAGATTATTTAAATGAACCTTATTATTGTAGCTATTCAATTTGATAATTATACGTGGTAAGAAGAGACAGCGCAATTTGGGACGCATTATCGAGACTTGGATGAAAATATGGAGGTTTTCAGTGGCAGGAGTATACAGCAGAAATATCATGTATATGTACTGTAGTATATTAACAAAGTAAGACTGATGGGTTTAAAAATGAATTCATCTTTGTGAACAGATTTTTTAAGGGGGCTATTTTGGGGAACCTGTCACTTTAAAAGGTTATTTTTCCCTCTTTTTTTCAAGAGACGTCGTGATAGCAGATGTCCCAAAATGTACAGGTTAACAATGGCAGGGGAGTGGCCAATTCTCCGAGTCAATTTTTCTCTCTACTTTACTTTACTTGTAAAAGTGAGAAATTGCTGCTATGGTGAATGGTTCCAAGTTTCAGGAAATGATTCCTGCATGACTTTTCAGTCGGAAATTTCGCCTGCCTGAAATAATCTGTGTTTGGATTTAACGTTTGGTAATGGGTATGTAAAGGTGATGTTACGTAAATTGGAAAAACACCTCAGTTAAGTTGGTTTTCTGGACAATTAACTTTCCAATAGTTAAGCTTTTCTAAATTTCTTTTTTTTGTGCGTGTTTCACAGTTAATGTTTATATAATTTCTGTTGTGCTTAACAACGAGAGGTTTCACCTATTGCATTTTACCTGGGGTGGCAACTTCACATCTGCATAAAACTAAGAAGTAAGTGTTTGGGTTACATTATTAAAATATTTTGAGGATATCCTGGCCGTGACCATGACATTTACTTTTAGAGGGACTATGAGTTTCTTCCCATTCAGAACTTACGCATCTACTTCAAAAGGAAGTATTCTTATGCTAAGCCTTTGTGGCCGGCAGAAGAGGCAAATCCTGAACAAAAAAATCACTTTCGCATTTAGCTGCCATCAGCATTAAAAAAAAATGGGTTGATGTTTGATTGTTCTTTCATTGGTGTGAATTAACAAGCTTGGGCATCCTGATGATAATCTTTCTAGAATTGCTGAATTACAGATTCATACTGTTGCGTGTGGATTTACTGAACGGTTAAAGTCACATCATGATATTCAGCCGGATTCACTGTTTATGACATTTCGTAATAAGGTTAGAAAACTATTTAAAAGCTTCTTTTAACTGTCCTCTGAATTTTGTCTGTGTCCCTGCATAAATGCACGCATTGGTGCATGAATTTTAGAATTGTAGCATATACGTGCTTTACTTCAGAATAAATTTGGGGTCATTGGGATTGGAATGGATAGAGAAGCTACCGCCGAAAATTTGCACCAGTCGAAAATGTGCAGCGTACGTTAAACACAAAACAGAGTAAACTGCCCAAAAATGCAAAAAGGTGGTCTTTCTGCTGCTCTCCATTTCTGTGTTGCATTTATTAATGTCATTGCTGTGGCAGCCGAGTCCCTTTCGGGTTCGACTAACTAATATGTCTAACATTCTGTACAGCAAAATAAGGAGACATGGGGTTTAAATGCGAGCAAAAATGTCAAGCAATTTCCATACAAGCAGTGTATGATCGATCTCTGTTATGTAGCGGTACCAGCCTACGTTATTAATGATATTTAAGGCCTCACATAGGAAGTGAAATGCAATGCTTTTCAAACAGCACAGCACACAGACTATTCCTATAACTATCGCTGCTACATTTTTCTGTTCAGAACTCCTTTTTGTGCTCCCGGTTACAAATTGTTAAGAACTGATCAAAGTTGAAAGCGACAGTCAACCACACAGTGCGGTTTCGAGAAGCATAGACAAGTAGAATTATCAAGTGACGTCCCTGCGTGAGGTTTTGTGAACTAGCTGGAAAACAAATTGCCAGAAGCCGACTTAAAATCACTGCAACGGTAATAACAAGGCAATCCATTGTCACCATGGGACGTAGAATCATCGAATCATGAAATGTACATGACCGCGGGCATACATGGCGACACTAAGTTAACTACATTACTACCATCATAATGTCCATAACAGACAGACAGAAGTAATTGGCCACATTGGCCTGAATGACATTGGTATGAAGACCTGCAACAAAAATCTGGTAGTTCGGTCTACAAAGAAGGAACCCTCGGGTAATAATGTCAGGATTACTCTCCATACTACGTGTAAATCAGTCTAGGACCTGAGAAATAGTATATTGAATACGTGGTTAATTTGTTAGCATGTGTGTTTGGGGCGGGGCAAGCTTAAGGAATGCAGATCATTGAAATATCTTCCAGAGAACGCGGGACGTAGAATCGTCGAATCATGAAATGTACAGCATGCAAACAGATCATTCCGTCCAATCCGCCCATGCCACGCAGATATTCTAAATTAATTTACTCCCATTTGCAACCACTTGCTCCATATCCCTCGAAACCCTTTCGATTCAGGCATTCATCTCGACGTCTCTTAAATGTTCTTAATTCATCAGCCTCCACCATTTCCCCTGGAAGCTAATCCTATACACACAGCAACCTTTGCGCCAAAAGGTTGACACGTAAGTCCCTTTCAAGCAGAAGGCAGAAAATAGAATAATGCAGCTCAGTACAGGTCTTTCGGACCACGATGTTGCACCGATCTGTGGAAACAATCTGAAGTCTCTTTGTCACACACTATTCCATTTTCAAACATATGTTTATTAAATGACCATTTGAAAGCCCTTACATTTGGCGAGCATTCCGCTGTCGTATGCTGTGCGTTCCACTTCCATAATGCTCTCTGAGCAAATAAAATAGCTCTAACATCTCTCCCATATCTACCGACCATCAATTAAAAGCTATTTTCCCTCGTGTTCGCCATCACAATTCGAGGAAAATGGCTCTCATTGTCCTAACTATTTAATCCTCTAATTATCTTGTATGTTTCAGGTCTCAACCTTCTTAATCTCAATAAAAGGGCACGAGGTGCCTCAGCAATTTCCTCGTCAGACCTTCCGTCCATACCAGACAACGTCCTCGTAAATTTCCTCTGAACCGTTTCCATAGCGTGCACGTCCTTCCTGCGGTGACCAGACATGTACACCATACTCTAAGTGCGGCTGCACCAGTGTTTTATCAGAGTTGCAGCATGACCTCCTAGCTGCGAAACTCAAACCCTCGTTCAAACACGGCTAACACACCATCTGCCTAATTAATAACCATCTAAACCTGTGTTGCAACTTTCAGAGATCTATATACGTCGAAGCTGAGGTCGTTCTACTCATCTGCACTGACAATAATCTTACAATTAGCTCAGTACTCTTTCTTCTTGTTACTCCTTCCAAAGTGAATCACCTCATACATTTCCGCTTCATATTTCCCCTCTGACACTATTCCTGTGCCCTCTCGTTCTGGAGTCTCCCAAACCAGCGAAAAGGGATTGCCTGTTACACTAACTATACTCCGTTTGATTTTATCAAACTCTATAAGGACTTCTCTCAGCTTCCAATACTTGAATAAAAAACAAAAACAGTACCAGCCCTTTTATCTTCTCCCTGTAGATTAAGACCTCGAACCTGGTAGCATCCTTGTAAATCGTATCTGAACCCTTTCAAGTTTCACAATATCCTTCCGGTAGCAGGGAAAATAGGAGGGAGAATGTTGCAAGCAACTTTTTAGAAGTGGTCTATCCAATGTCCGGTACAACCAACACATGACCTTTCAATTACTGTGCACAATGGTGTGAACAACAAATGATAACGTACGAAATGCCTTCTGCAATATCCTATCGACCTGAGACTACACTTTCAAGAAATTTAAAACATCCGCTCCAAATCCTCTGTGGTCAGCAACGCTCCTCAGGACCTTAATTTTACGTTTATATGTCCTGCCCTGTTTTACCTTTCCAAAATGCAGCACTTCACAACTATATTATTGAAACTGCACTTTTACGAGAAGGACTGATTGAAAGTAAACTGGATTGGCACGAAAATCCTGGGAGTGAAGTTTGATAGTTGCACTCGGGAGAGTTTAAGTTAGAGTGCCAGTGAGGGATAGGTCGGAACCAGAGCAGCAGGTCAGAAAGTATGAAGACTGCATTAATGGTTCAAGAGCGTATCACAGCTGTTTTGAGGGAGATATCCTTTGAATGATTTATCCTAGAGTCACTGTCATCAAACTCCCACTATTGTGGGAACAGTGACCATAATTCCCTAAGATTTTAAATTCTTGTGAATAAGGACAACACTCGACATCGTCTGAAGTTGTTAAATTAGGGGCATGGTTAACTATAATCGAATTAGGCAAGAATCAGATATTGTGGGTTGAGAAATGACTATTTGAGTGTAAATCAACATCTGACTACCTGAACATCTTTACACATCAACGGCTTCGAGTGCTGGACTGGCATGTTCCTGTGAAAACGATGGACAAGAATGGCATGACTCTGGAACCTTTGATGACAGGTTTTCAAATTCATCAGATAAAGGAGCGTACCCAATGTGTGGGCAATCAATAAAAACAGACCAGGTTTTGAAGAATATATGGAACCTATGAAGGAAGTAAAACCCGGATTTTCGAGAGCAAAATGAATCAATGAAATATCATTGGCCAGCAAAGATAAGGGGATTCCTAAGGCAATTCATATACATGTCATGTTTCGGAGCAAAATGCTAGCTGGGGTAAGACTAAGCTCCATCATGAATAAAGTAATGGGATTATGTGCAGAAACACAAAGGAATGGGTGAAATCCTTAATGAGGACTTTGCATCAGTGTTCTCCAAAGAGGGGGACATGAGGAATATTGAGATTAGGAAAAAGTGTGTGAATACTCTCAAGCAGTTCAACATAGTAAAGGAGATAGTGTGGGTTGTAGATGCTGGAAAGTCAGACCTGATAAAATGTGATGGTGAAATATATGCAGCAGGTTAAGCAGCACAAGAGACGCAGAAGAGTCGACGTCCTGGCACGACCCTTCATCAGGCCTGGGAGGGTAAAGCAGGCTGAGAAATAAATAGAGGAAGTGGGATGTGTTTGGGGGAAAGATAGGTAAATTGGCGGTCGGTGGAATGGTGGTAGGTGGATGCACATAGAAGGTGAGGGAAGATGGACAGATTTGGACTGGTCAAGGGAGTGGTGTGGAAATTATCGTGGGGATTTGATAGCAGGGGAATTCTATGTGAAATCATAAAGTTGTAAGCTCCAGAACTAGAAGGTGAGATGTTCTTCCAACAGTTTGCTTGTGCACATATTTTGAATGAAGAAGAGACCCAGTATGGACATGTCATTGAGGGAGTGGGAGGGGGAGTTGACATAGCTATCCACCGGCATGTCGGGTTGAATGGAGCATTCCGAGTGACGAGCTCAAGTCGTTCATCAACTTCACCCACACTGTTCATCCTGAATTCCAATTGACCTGAGCCATCTCTGACAATTACATTCCTTTCCTGGAAATCTACTTCGACATTCCCGACAATCAACTTAGCACTGATATCAATTTCAAAGTCACTGACTCCCACAGCTAACTCAACTACACCTCCTCCAACCCTCCCTATGAAAAGATGCAATCCCATTAGCCCATTTCCTTCCGTCTCCTCTCTATGGGCTCCTTAGGTGACGATTCCACTCCAGGACATCGCAAGTGTCTTCATAATTCAACGACTGGAAATTCACCTCCCTCGTGATCTATGATGCCCTCAACCGCATCGACTTCATCTACAACAACCTTGCATTCAAGTACCACCACCACCAACCCCCAACCACAACAAGGACATATTTCCATTGGTCCTTACGTTCAAATAGACTTTAGATTAGATTCTCTACAGGATGGAAACAAGCCCTTTTGTCCAAATTATCCACACCAATCGTCCGAAGAGTAACCCACCCAGACACATTTCTCAACATTTACAGCTGATTAAAGCATCAACACTTTGGATAATTTAGCATAGTCACCTGACCAGCACATGTTTGGATTGTGGGAGGAAACCGGAGCACCAAGAAGAAACTCACGCAGGTGGGGTGAGTATGTGCAAATTCCACACAGATAGTCGCCCGAGGCGGGAATCGAACGTGAGTGCTTGGTGCTGTGAGGCAGCAGTGCTAACCACTGAGCCACCGTTCTGCACCAAAAAGCTAATCTCCAAATCCCACACAACAACCTCCGCCATTTTTGCCACCTGCAGTGTGACGCCACCACTAAAGTAAATTTGCTTCCCCACCCCTATCGCCTCACCATTCCCTCATTCGGTCCATAAACCCACCAACCGCTCCTCCACACCTGGCAGTTTTGCTTGCGGTCGCCGGAAATGCACAATCTGCTATCACACCTCCCCTCTGACCTCTGTCCAAACCCCAAAGCATGATTCCAAGTCCATCCAAAATTTATCTGCCTTTCCTTGAACTTTAGTTACTGCATACTTTGCTCCCAATGTGGCCTCAGCTACATCGAACAGACGAGTGCAAACTGGGGGATCAGTTCAGCAAACTTCATTGGTTAGGTAAAAAACAATGATTGCAGATGCTGGAAACAAGATTCTGGATCAGTGGTGCTGGAAGAGCACAGCAATTCAGGCAGCATCCGAGGAGCTTCGAAATCGACGTTTCTGGCAAAAGACCTTCATCAGGAATAAAGGCAGAGAGCCTGAAGCGTGGAGAGATAAGCAAGAGGAGGGTGGGGGTGGGGATAGAGTAGCATAGAGTCATGGTTGAAGAACTTCAGGGCAGAGGAAATGAACTGGGAGTTGCAGTGGGAGAGAGACTCCCTGAGATTCTTGTAGAGAGAGGAGGAAAACTTCTTCAAAGCAGGCATCCTTGCAAAAGGATTCGCAGTAGGGTTAAAATCAACGATAAAAAACAATGACTGCAGATGCTGGAAACCAGATTCTGGATCAGTGGTGCTAGAAGAGCACAGCAATTCAGGCAGCATCCTAGGAGCTTCGAAATTTTCTGCCCGAAACGTCGACTCCCCTGCTCCTCTTATCCTGCTTGACCTGCTATGTTTTTCCACAACCGCATTCCATCGCATCCAACGTAATGAAGGAATTAATTTAGGGTATCTTGAAATGCGTGACGACAGACAAATCCTCCAGTGCCAGATGCGATCTGTCCCATGATACTGTTCTAGGCAAAGCAGGAAAAAGCTGTGGCTTTAACACATATATTTGTCCTCATGCAAGGTTCCAGAGGGCTGGAGAATGACGAATGGTTTTCCTCTGTGTCAGAAATCAAACAGAGATAATCTCGATAATTATTCTATCATTGGTGATGTCAGTGCTGGAGGTGTTGGAGAAGATACACTTTGGCCAGGTAATTTCAAATTTGGAAGCAAATTGACTTCTAGCGATAGATTGCATTGGTTTCTGCTGAAAAGTTCAACTCTGCAACTGAATTTGATTTTTTGAGGAGGACACAAGACGGTTGATGAGGGAAGGGCAGTGGATGTTGTTCACGTGGATTATTACACGGCATTTGATAACGTACCAATCAGAGGCTGGAACAAAATGGAGATTCTCGAGGGATCCGTGCTGTGCTGGCGAGATGAACGAGCTTGGTCCCAGAAAACAGAGAGGTGGGATGGAATGGTAGTTTTCAGAACCGAGAGAGGTAACTATTGGTATTCCCCTGGCATCAATAGCTGGAGCATTGTTGTGTCTGTTCCGTTTAAATTATCTGAAGTTAAATCTAGGTGGTCTGATTAGTAAGTTTGCAGATGATACGGAAATTGCAGGTAGTGCTGGGAAGTATCAAATGTTACACGGGGATACACCGATATATCGACAGGTTACAGATTCTGATCGAGAAAAGACAGGTGGAGCTTTATCTGGAAAATTAAACTTGATACATTTTGTCAGATCAAATTCAGGTGTTAATTATAGAATAAATGCGTTAGCAGCATTGGTACGGAGAAGAATTTGGGTATAAACATCTCCAGATTCCTGACAGTGCTAAATCGGGCAGAGAAGGTGGCCAAGAAGGGATAAAGCAAGCTTGCGTACACAAGCTGAGGCATGGAGTACAGGGCAAGATTAACACCTTTTGTGGTTGCAGGGGAAGATTCCATGTCGCAGTGAGGGCTGGGGTCGGTGGTGTCAGACGTGGATGAGGAATGGGCTGGGGGGTCCGGGAGGGAATGGTATTTGCGGTATGCTGACAAGAGAGAGGGAGATATGAGTCTGGTTGTTGCATCTCGCTGGAGGTACTGGAAATTGTGGCTTTTAATACTGAAAAAAATATTGGTCAGTATTGTTCGAGAGATGGCCAGATGCATTTCTTTGTTGCTCAGTGACTGGATGAGAGTTTTCCCAGTTAGTTCTACTCAAAAATGTATGTGAGTTCTCTCTAGTAAACAAGCACTGGATTCATTCGTTAACTGAAACGATCATTGATATGTTAATTTGTCATATCTCCTGTGCAAGATTTCTGTGCACAACTTCACTCTTGCATGCGAAATGTGAGTGCATGTGTATAAACTGTAATGAATGCATATCAATAAGGCTTACTTCGTTTGATACTTTGCAAGAGCTTAGAAGCATTATAGAATACAAGAGCGTGAAAACATTTCGAAAAAAAACGGCTTGCAATGCGTTCAAAATTCTGACACTTTTTTAGGTTGATTGCGTAAAAAATGTCAGTCAAATTGCAATTCGGAGGAATACTGGCCTCGTTTGAGTTGCTGCATTAATTATGCGAACAGAAAGTTCAAAACAATGATTGAATTTACAACAATGGGAATACCGCTTGCAAGTGATGCCCAGGTTTTACGTTCATGTTCGAAACGTCGGTCAATACTGGTGCAATTTCCTTTTCATTTGTTTTATACATTTCTGGAAGTGTTGTTGCTTCTACACTTTATTTGAAACGAAAATAAATCCAGAAAGTGAAGTCCGCAATTAGACAATTGAATGTGATAAAGTAAATAAACATTTGAGTGGACACAACGCAGCATTCATAGAGACACCCGGACACATATATGTACTGAGTTCTCTCAGGAATGTTTTTCACAAGTTTTGCTGTCGCACGAAAAGAACGAAAGTTCACATCTGTACTTAGAGACAATCATTGTCAACTCGAACTAAAATTCTTAATGACTTAGCAAATGTATCTTTGATGTTTCCTGAGTCTCATTCTTGCATCCCAGTCTTTGCAATTTGACTACTGCGTCTCCTGTCGCTTCAAGTAGCTATTGCACTTTCTCTGAAACCTGATTTTCATTTGTAACCAGATATTGTTGCGAGAAGGATCGGAAAATAGAACTGGTTACAAGGATTAGTTGGCTCGTTATTCAGGAGCCAGCTAGACATAAGAGTTTACAAAAACCTCCTTTCATTTTGCCAGAGTGGCGCGGAGAGAAGGAGTAGTGAAGCGAGGGCTGCTGAGAAGGGTGAGTTTTCCCGCTTTAAAAAGGACTTACCTCGGGAGTCGGGTCTCTATTTTGCCAACTGGTGAGGATAGAAGGAGTGGTGAAGCGAGGGCTGCAGGGAAGAGTGGGTTTTCCTGCATGTAAAGGGACTTACCACGGGTGTCTGGCCTCTATTTTGCCAGAGTGGCGAGGAGAGAAGTAGCGGTGAAGTGAGGACTGCCAGGAAGGATAAGTTTTCCCGCATTAAAACGGACTTACCTCAGGGGTCGGGCCTCCATTTTGCCAGAGCGGTGAGTTGAGAAGGTGAAATGAAGCGAGGGCTGCCGGAAAGGGTGGGTTTTCCCAAATTAAAAGGGACTTAACTCGGGAGCCGGGTCTCCAATTTGCCAGAGCGGCGAGGAGAGAAGGCGTGCTGAACAGAGGGCTGCAGGGAAGGGTGAATTTTTCCGCATTCAAAAGACCTTAATTCGGTGGGGCGGGTCTCAGTTTTGCCAGAGCGGCGTGGAGAGAAGGAGTGGTGAAGCGAGTGCTGCCAAAAAGGGTGAGTTTTCCAGCATTAAAAGAGACTTACCTCGTGAGTCGGGCCTCCATTTGCTGAGAGGAACGAGGGAGGAGAGAAGGACATCTGGGAAGTCGTAAATTTGTGTGGCTGCATTATCCGAAGTATTATGCGGGTAATGTCTCCCAGTCGTCCTCCTTCTCTAAACCAAAAATAAAGGTTCTGTGCACCAGATTGGTATGGTAACGAGTTTATTTTTATTCCTTATTTTTCAACAGTCTCTTTGGGAATTTAGAATGCTGGGAATGGAGGTGCGGACAGTTGAATGTTCCTCCTGCAGAATGTGGAAGGTAAGGGTCACCATGAGTGTCCCTGCTGACGACATCTGCGGGAAGTGCACCCAACTGCAGGTCGTCTAAAATCGTGTTAGGGAACTGGAGCGGGAGCTGGATCAACTTCGGATCATTCGAGAGGCAGAGGGTTTATTGAGAAGAGTTACAGGGAGGGAGTCACTCCTCAGTTACAAGAAAAAGGCAGATGGGTTACGGTCAGGGGACGGAAAGACAACCGGCAGGCAGGGCAGGGATTCCCCTCAAAGATAAGTATGCGGTTTTGGAAACTATTGGGATGGACGACTTACCAGGGGAAAGCAGTGGGGCACAGGGCTCTGGCACAGCGTCTGTCCCCGCTGCTCAGAAGGGAAGGGGAAAGAGGAGCAGAGTAGTAGTCATTGGGGACTCCATAGTTAGGGAGACAGACAGGAGGTTCTGTGGGGAAGAGAGAGACTCAAGGTTGGTGTGTTGCCTCCCAGGTGGCAGGGTTCCTACTGTCTCTGATCGTGTTTTGCGGTTCCTTCAGGGGGAGGGGGAGCAGCCACCTGTCGTAGTCCACATAGGCACGTGGCTCCAGGGATTGTGCAGGAGGGAGGGTTTTGGAGTTTTGTATAATTGGGGCTCTTTCTGGCGTAGGTGGGACCTTTACAAGCAGGATGGTCTTCATCTGAAACAGAGGGGTACCAATGTGTTGGGAAGGTGGCGATTTGCTCAGGCTATTCTGGTAGGTTTAAATTGATCCACCAGGTGGAGGGGAACCAAAATTGTAGTTCGAGTAAAGAAAAGGTTGAGAGTACGGAGGTCCGAAATCAAGTTTCAAGGACGCACTATGGCACCAGAAAGCAAGAAGTTGGTTTGAAGTGTATCTGCCACAACGCCAAAAGCGTCCGGAATAAGGTGGGTGAACTTGCAGCATAGGTTAGTACCTGGGTCGTCAAAGTTGTGGCCATTTCAGAAACATGGATAGAGCAGGGACAGGCATGGTTGTTGCAGGTTCCAGAATTTATATGTTTCATTAAGCACAGTGAAGAAGGTAAAAGAGGGACAGGTGTGGCATTTTTGGTCAAGGACTGTATGACAGTTGCAGAAATGATGATTGGGGACTCGTCAACTGAGGCAGTATGGGCTGAGGTTAGAAACGAAAAGAGAGGTCACCCTGTTGGGAGTTTTCTATAGGGCTCTGAATATTCTGGAGATGTAGTGGAAAAGACAGCAAAGATGATTCTCGATAGGAGTGAGAGAGACAGGGTAGTTGTCATGAGGAATTTCAACTTTACAAATATTGACTGAAAACACTATCATACAAGTACTATTGACGGGTCAGTTTTTGTCCAGTGTGTGCACGAGGCTTCCTGACAGTATGTAGACAGGCCAACAATGGGCGTAGCCACATTAGATTTCATATTAGGTAATGTGCCCGGCCAGGTCTCAGACTTGGAAGTAGGTGAGCACTTTTGTGATAGCGATCACAATTCTGTTATGTTTACTTTAGTGATAGAAAGGGAAATGTGTATACCACTGGGCAAGAGTTATAGCTGGGAGAAAAGCAATTACGATGCGATTAGGCAGGATTTACGAAGCATAGGATGGAGAAGGAAACTGCAGGGGGTGGGTACATTAGAAATGTGTAGGTTATTCAAGGAAAAGCTCCTGAGTGTCCTAGATAAGTATGTACCTGTCAGACATGGATGAAGCTTTAGGGCGCGGGAGCCGTGGTTTATGAAGAAAGTGGAATCTCTGGTCAAGACGAAGAAGACGCCTTATGTTAAGATGAGATGTGAAGGCTCAGTTAGGGCGTTTGAGGGTTACAAGGTAGCCAGGAAAGACCTGAAGACAGAGTTCAGAAGAGCCAGGAGGAGACATGAGAAGTTGTTGGCGGATAGGATCAGGGTGAACCTTAAGGCTTTCTATAGGTATTTAAGGAATAAAAGAATGACGAGAGTAAGATTAGGGCCAATCAAGGAGAGTAATGGGAAATTGTGTGTGGAGTCAGAGGAGATAAGGGAAGAACTAAATGAATACTTTTCGACAGTGTTCACTCCAGAAAGCGACAATGTTGTTGAGGAGAATGCGGTGATACAGGCTAATAGACTGGGTGGGACTGTGGTTCACAAGGAAGAGATATTAGAAATCCTGCACAGTGTAAAAATAGATAAGTCCCCAATGGTGGAGGGGATTTATCCTAGGATCCTCTGGGAAGCCGGGGAGGAAATTGCCGAGGCTTTGGTATTGATATTTAAATCGTTATTGTCTACAAGAACAGTGCCAGAAGACTCGAGGTTAGCAAATGTGGTTCCCCTGACCAAGACTGGTAGTTGAGATAATCCTGGTAATTATACACCAGTAAGCCTTACTTCAGTTGTTGGTAAAGTGTTGAAACTGTTATAAGAGATAGGATTTATAATCATCAAGAAAAGAATAATTTGATTCGGTATAGTCAGCACAGTTTTGTGAAGGATAGGTCGTGCCTCACAAACCTGATTGAGTTCTTTGAGAAGGTGACCAAACAGGTTCATGAGAGTAAACCGGTTGACGTGGTGTATAAGGATTTCAGCAAGGCGTTCGATAAGATTCACCACAGTCGGGTATTGTACAA
This sequence comes from Chiloscyllium plagiosum, assembly GCF_037043375.1. Taxonomy (NCBI): domain Eukaryota; kingdom Metazoa; phylum Chordata; class Chondrichthyes; order Orectolobiformes; family Hemiscylliidae; genus Chiloscyllium; species Chiloscyllium plagiosum. The sequence continues at coordinate 18,222,142 of NW_028270179.1, read as the reverse complement.
AATGCGGAGGAATGGGATTGTGGGAGATATAGCAGTTTGGATCAGTAATTGGATTGCTGAAAGTTGGCAGAGGGTGATTATTGATGGGAAATGCTCATCCTGGAGTCCAGTTACTAGTGGTGTACCGCACGGATCGGTGTTGGGTCCACTTCTGTTCGTCATTTTGACAAACGACCAGCATGAGGGCGTAGAAGGGTGGGTTCGTAAATTGGCAGACGACACTCAGGTCGGTGGAGTTGTGGATTGTGAAGAAGGATGTTGTAGGTTACAGACAGACATAGATAAGCTGCAGAGCTGGGCTGAGAGGTGGTAAATGGAGTTGAATGCAGACAAATGATGGAGTAGACAGTGCATATTTATATGGGAATTCCATCAGTCAATTTAAAAAAGCAAATATTCATGGAAGCCTGTAGAGGGAGTAATTGAAGAGGAAGGATGCGGTTCATAAATCCCTTTAGGAAGAGTGGCACATCGCGAGAGGTGGGCGCCTTCATTCATCACTTCAAATCTATTTTAATTTTATCCCGACAGCTCACTTAGAATTTCACAGAGGCATTGCCCCTACTGGGCTCTGCTGGACAACGGCTCCCCGGAGAGATGGCGATATCACAATAATGTGGGAATGTTTCAAAAAATGCAACGCGAAGATTAGAAACGGTTCATTTCAGAAGACAGTCTCCGAGCGGGCTCGCTACAGCGAGTGGAATGTAGAACAAAAAAAATGAAAGGCCGACGATGAGGGAACAAACACTTTGTTCAGAAATGGTTCAGAGTCCTCGGGAAAAGATATGGATTTTGAATTCATTATTTTTTTTTAGGTAATGTAAGATAAATGTTTCAGAAAAAGTGGAGTTCAGGGAGTTGAACATGAAGTAAATTCAACTTCCACTTCCGGTCAATTAAATCATTGCTGATCTAATTGTCACCTCATACCCAAACCTCCATCCATCTCTAAAACTGTTCACACCTTTGCTTGTGCACAGGTGGCAATGTGGAATAAAAGCTTTTTTTTTCCAATAACACGCTCGCTCACATTTGACAAAATTATGTTTTCATATCGTTACACTGTGTACTCGAGCGCAACTACATGAGTTAAAACCAATGGCAGTTGTCCGGCTGACACACCAGTTCCAAAATGTAATAACATCAAGGATAATCTGGTTGTGTTGTCAACTCTGAATTTCCTGCCTGCGCCAATAATCTTTGACTGTACGCTTGAAGGCCTGGACTCACTTTTCTTGAAATGAAACAACTTTCAGAGCGATAGAGCTTTGCTATGTTTGTGCTACAGTTGTATTAAGCGCCTTGTCATCTTTATAACTTGGCCACTATGTCAATTTTGCATGGCCATGTCATATTTATTGCTGCGAAATGACTGCTGTTCTAGTTACTGTTGAACTCGCTTTTCAGATTTTATTTGCGACATGAAGTTACGTATTGAAGTGAAGGTGTAAAGTGAAAGTTGTATAATGTTGGCACACATGATTCCATCTCAGATACAAGTTACCTCGGCACAAAAGGGTTAAGGTACAAAGTACGAAGAGAACCAGGAGTTACAAAGCTAAGTGTTCATTCATAGAATATTAGAAAATTAAAGAATTTGGCAACAGTTTACACTGACGTTTCTCACAGATTAAATTAGGTATTAAAGGAATATGTTAACCATTCAACTGATTATTCCTCCGCCAATCCCGCTCTGCTGTCTGCTTTTGACGCCACCACCACACACAGAATCGGTGCTGTTGAAATTGCAGCCTCATCTATAACTCCCCGTGCCTCAGGGTAAATACTTCGGCAGGATACACTCCTACGCCGAGCCAAAGTACCGCCACGAAACTTCGAGAGAGCAACTGACATCCTGCTGACAGATCTGGCTAACAGCTGCCGGAATATCCGTTCGGGACACGTCACGAGCCAGGAGAGACCATACTGATAGCCACCGCGACACCAGGATGGGATCTGTCTGGAGACGCACGGAGGCGAAACTGAGAGCAGCGGGAAAACAAAATGATAAAAAAGCCGAATAAACTTGGAGAAAATGAGAAGGAAACATGGAGAGTGGAGGAACTCCCGTCGGCGTGTCTAATTCCGTCGCTTTTATACGAGGAATTACCTTTTCCATACCAAATGAGACTCCTGCTTGTGTCACATAGTGCAGTGAGGAGAAGTAATCCCCACTTTGTTGGAGGGACGATCGTTAATAACAGCGAAATATTCAACTGATGATTCCTCCGCCAATCTCGCTCATGTGAATCGCTTCTGTGATGTTTCCTCCGGCATTTATAACTGTTTGTCGCTGCCGCTTCCTGTTGTCTCAACGTAGTGTACAAAATCCCATGCAAAGACTGCACAAAACACTACATAGGAAAAACAGGAAGACAGCTAACGATCCGTATCCATGAACACCAAAATGACACGAAACGACACAACCAGCTATCCTTAGTAGCCACACACGCAGATGACAAGCAACATGAGTTTGACTGGGGCAATACCACTATTACCGGACAAGCCAAACAGAGAACAGCCAGGGAATTCCGAGAGGCATGTTACCCATCCACAGATTTTAGCAACAACCACATCGACCTGCACCTAATATACCGGCCACTGCAGCAGACAGCTGGAACTGACAACCGGAAGCGGCAGAGACAAACCACTATAAATGCCGGAGGCAACATCACAGAAGCGCTTCACAGAAGGCTCCCAAGCACTGACGATGTCACCTAAACAGGGGACGAAACGTCTGCAACACAAATTCCGAGTTCGGTGAACAGAACCACAACAACAATTTAAACAGGCTCTACCGTTATAAAAGTGCAGCAGGAACAGGCATCCTGAGTGTATATGAGCACAGACAACTGAGGATGCCAGGACAACTTAACATCACAGCTTACTTTCAGTAGTTGAGCTGTTTACAGGAGACTAGGTCGGAATGAGTCTCCATGCTACCTTCCTGGGACAAGATGGAGACGATGTATTATGAGCACAAACTTCTGCCTACCAAGACAGTGGAAATTCCATTTGTAACAGCTCGAAGTGAGAGCGAAGCAGAAGCACAGCCTCGAAGTTGCGTCGGGGAAGTGGAAGTGAGATTGGGTTTAAAGTGAAAGTTTCCCTTCAATGAACGTTGCCCCTTACTCAGTTGGTGGGATGTGGATGTTTCAGAATCTCCACTGTCCTCTCCTGCTCGTGCCATGGTCCTCACCACATGGCGAGGGGAGGGGGCGTGAGGAACTGATATCGGGGACTCCACCACACGGAGTAGCCCTTTCTGTTCTTTTCCAGATTGTTTCTCCTCGAATGGGAGAAAGGGAGGGAGGGTGTGATGGTGCAGGCCGGGGGTCCTGCTGTTAGTGTTGGTGTACGTGACGGGAAATGGTGAGGTTTCTGGAGGGAGTCAGTTCAAAGTATTGTATTTATGCAGTGTTATTAGTGTGGAGGAGTGCAGTGGGGGGAAGACAGAAAGAGATACGTTGTGGCATGCAGCAGTGAGAGTGGTGGAGCATGGGTCAAGATTGGAGTGGTGCTGGAAAAGCACAGCAGGTCACGCGGCATTCTATTGAAGGGTTTTTGCCCGAAATGTCGACTTTCCTGGACCTCAGATGCTGTTGTGGTTTTCCCGCACCACTCTAATATTGACTGACACAGCATCTGCAGTCCTCACTTTCTCCATGCTGGAGTATGATTCTTTTTCGTGGGTAGGTGCTATCACAGATATACAGTGAGCGTTAGGGAGTAGACATAATATGGTAACACTTATTCTGACATAGTGGAAAAGGTTATTGATACTTGTCCTGTGTGGCTGGACATTTCTTCAGACCACAGATACTGCACTGATCTGCGTGGTGAGCTCAGACTTGGTCGGTGACCTGGTGGTGGGGACTCCTCTGTGCTACCACATCAAAAGGACGGCTGTGCCCCTGTCGACAAATCGTGTTGTAATTGCCACTGATCTGCGAGGCTCGGATTAAAACGTGCAGTGCAGCTCCGAGATGAGAAAGCTCAACCGTGTGCACATTAGCCTTTTATAGTTGGCATCATTGCCAGGGATCACGAAATAACTAGGGACATTGGGGCGATAATGAGTACATGCAGCTGTTATGGGTGGGAGAATCGGGATAGTAATAAATGAGAGGGACACAATGTGGTGGGATATGTAGTTAATGAGTGCATTCGTTAAGATAGCACGAGGAATCTAGCTCGGCCTCATGTACACAATCCCGTTGTCACACTCGGTGAAAATGCCACGGAGCTAAATTATTGTTGGAAAGTTGCAGTGCAAATGTCCATTCAAAACTCTCCATCGTCTGAACTCACACCAGTGTGCTGTTGACCATCATTCTTGGGAATATTGGCTCCTGTTACACGATCTAATCGAAATGTCGACGTTTCAGCATTCTGAAACCTATGTACACATCATTCCAAACATGTCTATCGATCTTCCCGTCTCTGTCTATATCCCAAACCCCTCCCATTTGTCCGTTTTATAAATGATTCCCCCCAATCGCTCTCTGGCAACGATCTTCACACCAGCCGCACCCCTGGTCATGGCACAATGGAGACATGGAGCTGTAAATGAATGGGAGCTGCACATCCTGTCACTTCTAGTATGGGCGCAAGTTTCCTGACGCTGGGCAGCGATCAAACATAGTGTTGGCGACGATTGAACAGCGATGGTGTACATAGCTCTCCATGCTGGGAGGATAAGTGGTACATGGTTTACAGAAGAATTCACCAGTGCTCGCTGCACAGTTCCCTGTACTGGTCAGACATTCCAGTTGAGGTTTTAAAATCATTCTACTGCTGTGGTCTGCATAGCTCCAGTTGCTGAACAGATATCTATCCCGGGTTTATAGATCAATGCTCTGATATTATCTGAGCAGTGTTTCATTCAGGGCAGATTACTGGATAACATTGACCAGAGCAATGCATGAATCTTCACAGTGTTCCACTCTGGACAAATTGCTGAGTTGTACTGAGCAGAACTATAGCCTGCTCTACACAATGTTCCATGGTGAATATGCATGTCCGCTGTGCTTATGGTGTTTGGGCTGAATTAAGAATGTGATATAACTAACCACGTCAGCTGAACTTGCAATGCATTTTGTTCTAATTCTTGTGAATGGACCCTCCGTCTCTCACGATTTTAATATTTTTGCGTGACCATGCACCGTGCATCATGTTGGTGACTACCCACAGGCTCTTCATTCAGAAGCAGTCAGCCATTCCCATCATCTTCGGGTCTCCACGTCGAAGAAACGATGGCCTCTTGGCAAAACAAAAACACCCTCCCCTCCCGGTAGCCAACCAACCACATCAAAATATCCCACGTACACTGAAACCAATGGGGCCACTGGAAGCATCAGTGAAAAGACAATCAGGGAGATGAAGCAAGAATTCTAATGTCTGATTGGGTCAGAGTGAACGTTACAGTACTCAGTGTTTCATTAAGTCTTGTTACCTCTCTCCATTTATGTAATATATGGCCCTTTAATCTTCCTGGGAAAAAAAGCACAGGTTCATATTGACCCGCACTACATTCTATCTACCAAGTTGTTGTTTATCGCTTATCCATTTACAGATTCTTGAATTCCTCTCGATAATTTCAGTTCCTGACTATCTTAGTGTCATTTTATCTTTAGTTCGAACATTTTTTTTCCATTTATGCAAACTGTTGATATCAGTTGCAAATATTGGAGCCGCAGCACTGTTCATTGTGAAACTGATATATACTATTTAATTCCATATTTATCTATGCTTCCGGCAAGGTAACCCATCCTCCCCATGTTCCTGTGTCGCAGCCTTGATAGGCTGCGTATTCCCTTCCATTTCTTATGTCACAAATATGAGAGATTAAAATATCTGATCCAATTGCTGAGTAACAGGCTCGACCGGCTGAATGACCTCATCCTTCTCCTGTTCAAAACTCATGATGGGATGAATATCCTGCTTCAGTATCGTGTCGTTGTGAATGATGCTGAACTCTTTGGAATCAACAGTGATCAGTCCACTTTTGACTTTATGATGGAGGGAAGGCCAGAGATGCTGCAACTGCCGATAGCCCACAGTGCTTCATGGATGCCCAGTTTCCATTTGCTCGGTCATTTAGACCTATGTCCTACTTCGCAGGCGATAGAGCCAGAGAACAAAGTGGGCAATGTCTTCAATATGAGGCTGAGGCTTTCTCTACGCCCGGACGGTGTTCTAGCTGCTACCTCAGACACCGTTTGCGACAGATCCATCTGTGATAAGTAGTTTGGACAGATTATTTCTCCCTTCTTGGTTCCCCCATCACTTCTAACATTCTGGCTGCTGTCTGTTTGTGATTTTTAACCTGCTCAGTCTTTGGTGGGCCTGTCTGGACATTCTTGGTGATGGATTTTGAAGACCCACACCCAGAGTACGTTCTGTGTCCTTGTCACCTTCAGTGATTCCTCTGATTGGTTTCCAACATGGAGGGAACTGATTTATCACAGAGGAGAGGTATGGGTGGTAGTAGATATCCATCATCAGGTGATTTTCTTGACCATCTGTGATCTGTTACCACGAGATTTCCCGCGTTCTAGAAGCAATTTTGGGGTATACCAGGGTAACTGCTTTCCTGATTGTACCCCACGGGTTCCCCACCACTGGTGGATCTGTCCTGCCACTGGGACAGGATATACACTGGGATGGTGATGGGGCTCCATGAAACATTGCCCACCACGTCTAATTTTGTGAGTAGAATGGTGTCAGCCTGTTTCCTGTTCGTGTCAATATGAGGAACAAAAGTGACAATGGAGCAAGGAATAATTGTTCTTTTAAAAATAAACACTGAATTAAAGAGAGTCAATCTGAATGTGTTTTATATTCTTAAAAGCGATTGAGAAATGGATATGATTGAATGGCGTTGGAGAGACATTGGGACACAGTGACCAACATTTTGAACTGAACATTAAGCAGAATAAGTATTTCGAAATGTTATACAACACTGAAGATGAGGTAAGGGTAGATCAAATGCAAGAGGAAATACAGTAAATGGCAGGACTCTGAATTGCATTGATATCCAGACGGATCTTGTGGTGCACGGCCACACCTCCCTGAAAGTGGCAACGCAAGTGAACAAGGTGATAAAGACCGCCTATAGCATGCTGTCTTTCATCAGTCAGGGCTTTGAGTTCGCATGTTACAGCTGTATAAAACTTTAACTTGGCCACCTTTGGATTACTGCACGCAGTTCTGATCGTCGTACTGTAGGGAGGTTGTGCGGGCTTTGGACAGAAGGCAAGAAATGTTCACCAAGATATTGTCTGAATGAGTGTGCATTAGCCAGAAGGAAAGTCGGCAAATGGTCTCTCCACCCCGGAGGGTCCTTGCCTCATTCCTGATGAAGGTTGTTTGCCTGAAACATCGATGTTCCTGCGCTTCGGGTGATGCTTGACATGCTGTGAATTTCCAGCAATCACTCAAATGTGGATTCTGATCTCCAGTATCTGCAGTCCTCACGTTCACCTGCACAAACTTGCAGTGTATTCACGACAGCGTCGAATGTTGAGGGACAAATTGATAGAAGCACATAAAATTATGAGAGGAAATGATAGGGTAGTTAGCCATTCTTTAATTCACGTGGATGTGTCAAATAATAGGGAAGGAAGAATTAAGGTGAGAAGATAAAGTCGAAAGGAGATGACGAGAATTTCTTTTAAAAAAAGAAAGTGGTCGGTGCCTGGACCCGAAAACCAGGGAAGGTGGGAAAATCAGATATGATCGCAATGTTTAAGAGGCATTTGGATAGACATGTGAAAAGGCAGGGGATTAAGGGGTAGGGAAAATGTGCAGGCAGGTGGGATTAGTTTGGAATGGCAGCACGACCGACACAAATGTGGTGGGACAAAGGGGCTGATCATTCTGTGTCCTGTAAACAAACGAACATTTCATTGGGGTGTGTGTTACAGACTGGAAAGTAACTGAGAGGCATAAAGGTGACTTTGATAAAATAACGGATACTCAAGAGTGAGTTACAAGTTGGAATGTGACTGAGCGCTGCATATTTGACAGGTGGCCCACGACCGTACAGTATTTTTGTTCCAGATACACAGTCTGACCATTCTATCCATGTGGCTGGCAGACAGAAATTGTTTTTGACGGTGCACCCCTGATGTTCGGGCCTTTTCTGAACGGTGCAGTGTTCTCCTACCCCTGCCCCAACCCCGGTGTCTTCCCTTTGCGCTGACCATTCCAATGGGGGTGACCAGGAATGTGTTTCTCTACACTCCACGTACAATCAGGAAGATCTTGGTCTGACGATGGGCGGGTTTTTTAGGATATTCTGACATCTGGAAACAGAGTACAGAGTGATTTCCCATCCAATCATAAACATGGAAGGCCAGAGAATGTGTGTGTGTGTGTGTGAGAGTGAGAGAGAGAGAGAGAGAATGTTAGAGTGTAAGGGTGTGTGCATGCTCGCGTGTGCATGGCTGGCTGTAGTCGCACAACAGTCCATGCAAAAGTATGTATGCACAACTGGCGTGTGATAGTTCCCATGGGAATCAGATGGTATTTAAGAGGCCCTTTCATCCAACAAGTTTGTATCAGCAAAATAATGCTGCGCCGATGCAGGGCCAGGCGGTTGGCGGGGTGGGGGTTGTGGGGAGGGCTTGTTGCAGAGCTTGCCAGTGTGGATTGGAGAGTGCAAAAACAAAGGGTGGATGGTTGTGAGATAGAGAAGAGCAAGAGAAGACTAGGGGTACTCAGCACTAGACCGACTGGGGGGCGGAGTACAATGTGAGGGAAACAGGGTTTGTGGGAGACGGTGTGTGAATGGGGGTAGCAGGGAGGGACAGAGATGGCAGGGGAGGGCGGGTAAAGGTCGAGAGCGATTGGGGAAAGGGCAGAGGGCGAGAGCAACTGCGGGGTTTGTGGCTGTGGGAGGACGGAAGAATGTGACAGCAATGGGGGGTGAAACAGCGTAGCAGAGAGGGACAGCAGGGAAGGGCAAGCAGACGTCAGAGCAACCGGGGGAGGTGTGGCAGTAAGAAAGTGAGAGTGACGTGTGTGAGAGTGATCGAGTGCCCGAGAAATGGCAGGGGATGATCAGAGCGTAAGAGGGTCACAGCGCAAGGAGATGTGACAGAGCGTGACAGCAATGGGGGGAGAAAAGAAGGCGGAAGTGAGAGCGAAGGGTGTGCGGGGGCAAAAGAGAGAGAGAGAGAGAGAAGTGGCAGTATGTGGTCAGAGCACGAGGACAGAGGGAGAAAAGGGGAGAAGAAAGGAAATGAGATCATCATGGATCAGAGATTTCATTTTGGTAAATGATACAGGGCTATGGGGAGAGAGAGGAGCAAGCAGATTAGTTTGGGGATTGATACAGGAGTGTGGGAAGAGGGAAGGGCAGTGCAATTCGTTTACCGATTGATACAGGGATGTAAAATGAAGGGGACAAAGGCACTCACCACTCTCATTGATATTTCGTAGATTTCACGTCGACAACGGACCATAATTCTCGGGGAATAGTCGAGCAACCGTCGGGGAACCATGTTATAAACTCTCACAGGCACCATGCCTTCATTAAACTCCTTTACCCTGGTCTTCAAAGGGCACGTTCATGGGATGAGTAGGTAGACGGGTGATGAAGATGGGGAATGGTGGGGGAGGTGGTGTCAATAGGCAATGGTAAGTGAGCTGACGAATAGGGAGACTTGAAGTGTCTTTTCAATCTTTGTGTTTTTCTTTCATAAACTGCAGATCCTCTTTGTATATCGGTGATTGGGGTACTGCGACGTCAGACGAACAGGAGCTCAATGACTGGTTCCTGGTGAAGGCAATCGGTGGGAACAAGTGACCAGTTTTCAACAGGGTCGGCTCTCCATTTGATAACAATGTCGCGATTCATTGCGAAGACACCGAGGATAGGTCTGGGCTGTGACCAGGGCGTGGAGAAGCTTCATGAGACCCCAGAGAGGAATAAATGTGGGTGTAACTGAAGATCAGATGGGCAGTATGTGTCAGCCATTAAAAGTGTAGCAGGTCGGGCTGTGCCAGAGTGCTGGGGTCTGGGTTAGAAACACCAGTTGGTGCCCAAATGGAGCAGAATGTGGCTACAAAGCTAGAGACGGTGAGGGGAGTTGGAACAGAGAGGATAAAGCGTTGGAGAACTGGAAAGGAAGTGGTGGGACCATGGGAGGCTGTAGTGGGAAGGAAGGCAGAGCAGAGCATCGGGAACTTAACCATCCACTGTAAATGGGGACAGTGAGTATGTTGGTGCCATCGAGGATCTTGCGATGTTTGATCCAGGGCCAGCAGACATGGATAAGGCATTTGATCCCTTCATCAGGAATGTCAGGCAGTGATTATGCCCAAAATGCCCATTGTCCTGCTACTCGGATGCTGTCTGACGTACTGTGCTTTCTCAGTGACAAACTTTCCGGCTCGGATCTCCAGCATCTGCAGTCCTCACTTTCTACTTCATCAGATGCTCCGATAGGTGTGCGATCGATTTTGAGTTTGGTAAGGCAACCCAAGGCAGGTCTTATACAATTAATAGCAGGACCCTGGAGACGAGGGTGAAGAAGATGTTAGGAATGGTTGGCTTCATTGGTCAGAATATAGAATCTAGGAGTTGTGATGTCATTGTCCGGCTGTACATGACATTAGTGAGACCACAATTAGAATACTGCATTCAATTCTGGCCTCCCAGGCAGAGGAGAAATTTTGCTAAATGCAGAAAAGATTGAAGGATGTTGAGTTGGGATTTCAGCCACAGGGAGAGGAACAATATGCTGGAGCAATTTTCCCAGGAATGTTGGATGCTGAGAGGTGATCCAGTCAGTATGACGGTGCATCCATTTAGTTAGTCAGTCGCCTGTGCATCCATTCGGTCAGTCAGCCAGTCAGTCAGTGAGTTAAATCAGTCAGTCAGTCAGTGCCTCCATTCTGTCAGTCAGTGAGAACAATCATTCAGTGAGTCAGTGCGTTCTTTCCGTCAGTCAATCAGTGCGCCCATTCAGTCAGTCAAAGTGTGGGAGGAAGTAAAAGCGATGTGACTTGTTTAAACCAAAAGAGACAGGGGTCGAGACTTTGAACAATTAACAAATTTTACCATGACCAGAGGGAGTTACATCTTCCTTCATAAAGTCCGGCACAATTCGACAGAAATACAAAATGGTACAGGCTGCATAGATAATCAATGCTCGCTGCCCATAAATTGTGCACCTGCGGGGCAGTCATGAAGTTCCCATACATTTTCCAGACCAATATTTCTTAATATCTACGAAACTGAATGTTATATTTTATTCCAGGTTTATCAAGGCTAGAATTCCCAATAAGAGACAGAGTGAAACCATTCATCAATTTCTGGGACAGAGCTAACGACACTGAGGAGCCGAGACATCTTGAAGCTGCAAGGTGAGTATTATCAGAGCGGGATTGTTCTCCCACTTCATTAAAAGGCGCGAAACCCTACTGCAAAACTTGCTTTGTGACCAAATGTCTTCTCACTGTTTTGTGTCCATTTTGGCCAATTCTTCTTCAGTCCTTACTTTTTTTTTAAAGAAAGGAACGGATTGGGAACCAGGGGGATTGTCAGGGAGTGGTAGTTGGAGATCGGACAGATCATCCTCGGGATTGGTAAGAAAAGGGGCATAAGGGTCCAGGTAATGAGAATCGCCATTTGGGGTTTCATCAGGAAGAGAAAACCTAGGCATCTGCGGAATCACTGAGGACCAGAGCCAAAACAATGAATTGAATCTTACACTGGCCAGTTGGACACAGGCAATAATCATAGTTAGGATAGCAATGGCCATGATGAGGACTATGAGGCCTTGTATAAGGACACTTCATCATACCCTTTTTGTACATGCCAGCCAGCTCCACAAATCCCACTAGGAAATGTTCTCGTGGAGCTCTGTGACTACTTTACAGATGTGGTTAGCAACATTGGTGATGTTCTCAAGTGGCATAGGGAATGTAGGTGCAACAGGTAGAGCCTATCAGGGCACCTGTGCTCCGTTTCTCAGCTCACAAATAATCCAGGGCCAGCCTGTTCTGCAGGGCCATAGTGGGAATGGCGATCATTTCTGCATTTATCTCAGCAAGGGCTGTGGCAGTGTTGTTTGCCACTGCTTCGAGAAATGCGCCAGGCGCCTTACTTCAATATGTAATCGAGCAGTTGCAAAAGGGAACAGAAAAATCTGAAAAACTGTTTTGAAATGGCAATGGATCTGTTGCAGCGAGCCCGAGGCTGTTCAAATGGGGAGGAGTGGGATTCATAGAGGAAAGGAATCACATATCCCAAATAGCAGTGTCAGTTTAGAAAAAGGTGAAGGCTGTGCTCAGCTGGACAGTCCCAGTCGGAGTGGCCGTGAACACTTTTTTTGGGAATCTGGGTGATCGGAAGGATGTTTTCCAGGCCAAGAGAAATTATGTGCAGAGAGAAGGAGCATGTGCTGGATCTCACCTCCCAATCCCTATGAAGGCTGCTTTTGAAGCACGTCATACCCTGTGCACTACACCTTGGATTGTGGTTTTGGTAAGGAACAGGGCAGCGGGTATGCGCGAAATATTACATGCAACCTCTAAACAAACCTGACTGTCTGCAGACAATACCCTGCTGACTCCTAGATATACCTTATTGTTTTGTTGTGGTGAGGGGCATAGGGAATCTGAACCATCACACCGGCAGGCTGGGTCTGATATAACCACCATTCAACCGTCTCAGAGATATGAAGTGTGACGGCCAATGGGGAATGTCTCCTATACAGTAGACAGGAATATGAATACACATCCAGCATCGGGAGTAGTTGACAGTCTGTGCATAAATAGAAGTATCAAACTGTAATTCTGTTAACTGGAGGTTTTCAGGTTATCCATTGTGTCCCAACCAAACTTAGTCAGTGAAAGAAAGATAAGAAAGAGTGTCGTGAAAGGAAGGATGATCAGGCTGAGACATTTGCAGACGGATGCTGCACAAGTGTCTCTGACGGGGACTCCTGGTTTTCCTCCAGTGGATGGAGCGCTTTTGCATTGCTTCGCGTGTATCTATTTGGGTCTCCCCTTGACCTTGACCGCTGTGCAGGTGACCAGCAGCACCAGGGATGGATCTTCCATTTGCCCTTCCTAATTTTGAAGCTTGGTGTACCTGTGATTGTAAACTTTGATGAGTTTTGGGGAACTAATGGAAATATTTCCGACGTGTCCACCACCACTATATTGGCAGCAGTATCAGTTATTGGGATGGTCTTCATGCCTCTACAAAAAAAGTAAATTATTAGACAATATTCAGAACTATGTATGCGAAATGATTCTATAAAAGCAAGCTGTAGACAAGTAAAAGATAAGGCCCACCAGGCAAGAAAGTCGCTAACAAACTCAAGTCAACCTTTTTCACAGCACGTCTTGTTTATTTACAAGTTACAGCTTTTCTCTTTTCTTCGCTGCATTCTGAAAATCTAGGTACCACTAAGTTTTTAATAGAACAATAACTATTCCCTCCTTGCCCAAGTGTATAGGATTATGCACATAATCAATAGAAATTGGCAACAGCAAAGAAGGAACACCAACTTGTTCAGTGCGGGTCACTCAAATGTTGCTTTGATTATCGAGGGATTACCCTATTTGAGGCCAGAGTTTATGCTCTTCAGCCAGGGGCATCTCAGTCATTCTGTACCTTGCCCAGGTCTGTCATACCTGTCCGCATATTGCCTCTACCCGGGGTTTGCTGGCGACCCAATGGGACCAAAAGTTTGGGATGTAAGTCTGCCTGCTTGGCAGCAACATCTGACTGCTCGTTCCTTCGGAGACTGTACCAATTGCCTGAGCGACAGCCGAACATCTTGATAACTGCCAGATTGATTAGACAAAGCATCATTGCGAATAGGCTGCCCGTGGAGGTTAAAAATCTTCAATGTTCCCATAAGGCTCTGTAATGGTGGATCGCATCAAAAGGACAACGAGAGTCAGTGAGGACTTACATGTTTTCCTTTTGATCGGATGCAAGCATATTCTCAGGAGAACGGAGCACAACAGCCAAGTTTCTGGTATTGAGACTGGCTCTAATGCCACGAGGGGTAAGTCGGCTTCCAAGAGATCAATTGTGTTAGGGGATTCTGTAGTCAGAGGAACAGACAGGCGTTTCTATGGCCAGCAGAGCAAAAGCAAAATGGTGTGTTGTTTTCCTGTTGCCAGGATCAAGGATGTCTCAGAGAGGGTGATAAATGTTCTCACGGGGGAGAGGGGCCAGCAGGAGGTCATTGTCCACATTCTAACCAACGACATTGGAAGGGAAAAGGTTGAGACTCTGAAGGAAGATTACAGAGAGTTAGGTAGAAATTTAAAAAGGAGGTCTTCAAGGATAGTAATATCTGGATTACTCCCAGTGCTACGAGCTAGTGAGGCCAGGAATAGGAGGATAGAGCAGATGAATGCATGGCTGAGGAGCTGGTATGTGGGAGAAGGATTCACATCTTTGGATCATTGGAATCTCTTTTGGGGAAGAAGTGACATGTACAAAAAGGACGGATGCCCCTAAATTGGAAGGGGACTAATAAACTGGCAGGGAAATTTGCGAGTATTGATTGGGAGGGTTTAAACTAGTAAGGTGGGGGGAGGGTGGGGGGAGGGTGGGACCCAGGGAGATAGTGAGGAAAGAGATCGACCTGAGACTGGTACAGCTGAGAACAGACGTCAGTCAAACAGTCAAGGCAGGCAGGGACAAGGAAGGACTAATAAATTAAACTGCATTTATTTCAATGCAAGGGGCCTAACAGAAAAGGCAGATGAACTCAGGGCATGGTTAGCAACATGGGACTGAGATATCCGAGCAATTACAGAAACATTGCTCATGGATGGGCAGAGCTGGCAGCTGAATGTTCCAGGATACAAATGCTACAGGAAGGATCGAAAGGGAGGCAAAAGTGGAGGGGGAGAAGCATTTTTGATACGGATAGCACTACAGCTTGCTAAGGCAGGATATTGCTGGAAATACATCGAGGGAAGTTATTTGAGTGGAACTGAGAAATAAGAAATGGATGATCACCTTATTGGGTTTGTATTATAGTCACCCCAATAGTCAGAGAGAAATTGCGAAACAAACTTCTAAGGAGATCTCAGCTATCTGTAAAAATAATATGGTGGTTATAGTAGGGGATTTTAGCTTTCCAAACATCGACTGGGTCTGCCATAGTGCTAAAGATTTAGATGAAGAGGAATTTCTTAAGTGTGTACGAGACAATTTTCTGCTTCAGTATGTGGATGTACCGACTGGAGAAAGTGCAAAACCTGACTCTTGGGAAATAAGGCAGGGCAGGTGACTGAGGTGTCAGTGGGGGAGCACTTTGGGGCCAGCGACCATAATTCTATTCATTTTAAAATAGTGATGGAAAAGGATAGACCAGATCTAAAAGTTGAAGTTAGAAATTGGAGAAAGGCCAATTTTGACGGTATTAGGCAAGAACATTCAAAAGCTGATTGGAGGCAGTTGTTCGCAGGTAAAGGGACGGCTGGAAAATGAGAAGCCTTCAGAAATGAGACAGCAAGAATCCTCAGAAAGTATATTCCTGTCAGGGTGAAAGGGATAGCTAGTGGCTATAGGGAATGCTGGATGACTAAAGAAATTGAGGTTTTGGTTCAGAAAAAGAAGGAAGCATATGTCAGGTACAGACAGGATAGATCGAGTGAATTCTTAGAAGAGTATAAAGAAAGTAGGAGTATAATTAAGAGGGAAATCAGGAGGACAAAACGGGGACATGAGATAGCTTTGGCAAATAGAATAAAGGATACTCCAAAGGGGTTTTACAAATATATGAAGGACAAAAGGTTAACTAGGGAGAGAACAGGGCCCCTCAAAGATGAGCAAGTCGGCTTTTGTGTGGAGCCACGGAAAATGGGGGAGATTTTGCATCAGTATTTACTGTGGAAAGGGATATGGAAGATATAGACTGTAGGGAAATAGATGGTGACATCTTGCAAAATGTCGAGATGACAGAGGAGGAAGTGGTGTATGTCTTGAAACGGTTAAAGGTGTATAATTCCCAGGATCTGATCAGGTGTACCCGAGGACACTGTGGGAAGCCAGAGAAGTGATTGCTGGGCCTCTTGTTGAGATATTTGTATCATCGATGAAGTGCTGGAAGACTGGAGGTGGCAAACGTGGTGCCATTGTTTAAGAAGGGTGGTAAGGACAATCCAGGGAACTATAAACCAGTGAGACTGACCTCGGTGGTGGGTAAGTTGTGGGAGGGAATCTTGACGGACAGGATGCACATGTATTTGGAAAGGCATGGACTGAATCGGGATAATCAACATGGCTTTGTGCGTGGGAAATCATGTCTAACAAACGATTGAGATTTTTTTAATGAAGTAACAAAGAAGATTGATGAGGGCAGAGCATTAGATGTGATCTATATGGACTTCAGTGAGGCGTTCGACAAGTTTCCCCATGGGAGACTGATTAGCAAGGTTAGATCTCATGGAATACAGGGAGAACTAGCCATTTGGATACACAACTGGCTCAAAGGTAGAAGACAGAGGGTCGTGATGGAGGGATGTTTTTCAGACTGGAGGCCTGTGTCCAGTGGAGTGCCACAAGGACCTTTGCTGGACCTTCTACTTGTTGTCATTTCCATCAATGATTTGGATGTGAGCATAAGAGGTACAGTTAGTAAGTTTGCAGATGACACCAAAATTGTAGGTGTAGTGGACAGCGAAGTGGGTTACCTCAGATTACAACATGATCTGGACCAGATGGGAAATGGGCTGAGAAGTGGCAGATGGAGTTTAATTAAGATAAAAGTGAGGTGCTACATTTTGGGAAAGTAAATCTTAGCATGACTTATACACTTAATAGTAATGTCCTAGGGAGTGTTGCTGAACAAACGAACCTTGGAGTGCAGGTTCATAGCTCCTTGAAAGTGGAGTGGAAGGTAGATAGGATAGTGAATAAGGCGTTTGGTATGCTTTCCTTTATTGGTCAGAGTATTGAGGAGAGGAATTGGGAGGTCATGTTGCGGCTGCACAGGATATTGGTTCAGCCACTGTTGGAATATTGTCTGAAATTCTGGTGTCCATCCCATCGGAGAGATGTTGTGAAACTTGAAAGGGTTTAGACAAGATGTACAAGGATGTAGCCAGGATTGGAGAATTTGAGCTACAGGGAGAGGCTGGAGTGTCGGAGGCTGAGCAGTGACCTTCTAGAGGTTTACAAAATTATGAGGGGCATGGATAGGATAAATAGGCAAAGTCTTTTCCCTGGGGTTGGGGTGTACAGAACTGGATGGCATAGGTTTAGGGTGAGAGGGAAAGATATAAAAGAGACCTAAGGGGCAACGTTTTCAGGCAGAAGGTGGTACGTGTATGAAATGAGCTGTCAGAGGATGTGGTGGAGGCTGGTACAATTGCAACATTTAAGAGCCATTTGGATGGGTATATGAATAGGAAGTTTTTGGAGGGATATGGGCCGGGTGCTGGCAGGTGTGCCGAGATTGGGTTGGGATATCTGGTCGGCATGGACGGGTTGGACCGAAGGGTACAACTCTATGACTCTATTACCCCTGTGTTAGATCCAAGTTAGCAAGAAGGACGCATCACTCCCCAATGGCCACATGTCCACAGTTAAAGCAAGGGCCAGCCATTTGTACTTCGGGATTTCGTGGTCCTCTTCCTCGTCCAAAAGGTGTAGTACAAGGGCCTGTCTGTCCCCACATCCAGGTTCCAATCAGAAAAGGGTTTCTCAGCAGTGGTCGCTGGTTGGGCATTTCAGGTAGGTATCCTGTCCCAAACAACAATGTCAGGATTGGAACGCGGCATTTGGGATCGCAAGGCTGCTGGATGGAACCAATTTTCCCTGTAACTTACATCGTGCTTCACTCTGGTTCTGGCCATTACAATAGAAATCTACTGCTCACCTCATTTGTTATTAGGAAATCCGGGACTATCTCATATTGTTTGGTTCATGTTGGCGATACCAGAAGGAATACATTGCAAAAGTGTAGTGTTAAACAAAGGTGATGCATTCTCGGTTGTTTTTCAAATGTGGGCTGTATTCCAGTTCCTACAGACAGATGGCATTCGTGCTCAGGCTGCTCCCAGAATTTTGCTGTCTTTACATCTGTATCAACCTTCGGACGTATTGAGAAAATTAGGCTAGTGTGTTCTTGCAGTCAGGGTCATGCTTAATTAACATTAATCTGATTCCCGGGGTGGCCCGTGGTTTAGGATGGCTCAGGCCAATCATCCCCTTGATATCGACCACGAAGACTCGACGCTTCATTTTCAAAAGACGGAAAGGTTTGTAATGAGGAATGCGTTGAGCGCAATCAGGAGATGTTCGGGACTTAATGGGTATCTTGGTATAAAATTCCCATGCCTCATCCCCATTAGTGTCATCCCCATTCTGCAGTAGGGTCTGTATGCCAGATGTAGACTCGGGATTCCAAGTAAACAGTAAGTTCTTTATTTTGCAGCGTTGTTGCTAGAACTCTTTTTGAATATTCCTCTGACTTAGTGACGTTACACTGTTTCTCTTGATTCCTTTGTTTTCCATCTACCCATCCACAGTCAGCGATGAACATCTCTAAGCTTTTGAGATTTCCATTTGCTCAACATACCTCCATGCCTCAATCACATGCGGAATTCCTTTAACTGGCCATTCAGGTATCTTTCCAATCTAAAATTAGCAATAGATTTATGCATCCATGCTTCAAATTAACTATGAGACAATCGCACAGGTCACTAACAATGTGTACAGGAATAAAACCAATCTGTCCTGCCAATAAAATCACATTTTGAGAGTCAGGGCTAATACAATTGGTTATTAAAGGAATAAAAAAGTAATCATTATCTGCAATTCAGAGGTGGAAACTGAACAAGTAGAATATAAACTGGAAATTATTTATTCAAAATTCAATTTTAATATGTACACAGATAACAACTCTGAAATCCATTATAATTACTTGGTTCGAGTGCCTTATTTAATATGTCAAATTAGGTTTCATAAGTCGGCCTGACAATCATTGCTCATTTACTATGCTATAGGCCTACTCACATGGTAATAAAATACTTCCAATGCATAAATAACGGCCGAATCCTAAGGCACAGATAAGAACAATAGGATATTGATTTTGTTACATGATTTATCAGAACATAATGTTGAAATTGTCAGTGAGGGAGAGTAATTGAGAAAGAGTAAAGCAATGACTAGTACTTCATAATCACCAATGCGCTGCAGCAATCTTCAAATTAAATGGAAACAAACGAGTCCTAAACAACATTAAACATGTTAGTATCGTTTTCTAAAATCACTACTGTTGGTTCGGGATATTTTGGATCTATCTTTATACTCACAGCGTTACAATATTTAAGCAAATTAAATGAAGTTCATGCAATTCCACTACTAAATGATCAAAAGTTAAAGTCTGAAATGATTTTCCTCAATGCTTGGTTTAGATTTTTATTAACATTGAGCAGCGACCTGTCCTCATCCTGGAACGGAATTATTCTGCGCCAGAGGTCACGATCTTTGCGCCAATACTTTAATTCATTTAGTCTATTCCTTCATTTGTCGAACATGTAAGTGTGGGAGGGGTGAAAATGGTCTTTTGCTTTCGCATGAAACAGTAGGGATTTTGAGACCAAGTTTATACTGATGTCAAATGGTACGGAATCTCAGTAGGATTCTATTCGTTTAAATCAAAATTGTAATGTCGTTTTCCACCACATCCAAAGATGTGCAGGGTCAGGTGAATTGGCCATACTAAATTGCCCGTAGTGTTAGGTAAAGGGTAAATGTAGGGGTATGGGTGGGTTTCGCTTCGGCGGGTCGGTGTGGACTTGTTGGGCCGAAGGGCCTGTTTCCACACTGTTATCTAATCTAAATCTAAATCTAAACTGATTTCGATTGACAATAGAATTGTTTTCATGTACGCATGAACGTGATTAGTTAAAAATTGACAGTAGGACAGCCAAGGCCTATAAAAGTCACGGTTGGTGGGGCGATAATATTTCATTTCATAATCACTGATGGTTCTTTACACTTAAAAGATATCATCTTAAATTCTCGAAATCCAACTCAAATTCAAAACACTCCTGGATCTCAACTCCAGGCAACAAAACACAAACATTCTGTAACCAACAAGCAAATGTGCATTCAAACCAAATCACAAAGGATTACCCTTTCTGCAAGATGCAGGGAATCACAGCTGAGTCAGTCTCTCTTTCTCTCTCTCTCTCTCCCGCTCACACGCACACATGAACATTTTCCAAATTCCCTCATATCTCAGTTTACAGATTTTGTTTATTCCTTGCTTGTGAGGGCCATGAGGCATTCACTTTCCAATGCAGTCAACTTAGGGAGATTAGCCTCATAAATCTTGGCTTTGAAACATAGCTGCTTAACGACGTGGACAAAATCCAAATATCTCCCAGACGTTGCATTTGCAATTATAACAACATTTTCAAAGCAAGCTGTTCGTGCCGTTGCATTTGTCTGCAGCCCAGGGGAAATGCAATGGAGTCCTTCATAGATACACAATGTGTCCTGTGTGCCAAATCGAGTGAAACCTGGACATCCTGAAGCAAGCAACTATAATTACTACAGATTTGCATGAGCCAATTGAAAATAATGTGGGCAATTGAATGGATCGGGGTATCTTGAAACACGCTGCATACCTCAGAGTGAGTCTGGGACTTATCAAATATTTCATAACCGTGGGGAAAGCAAATTCGTTTTTACTAATTTTGTAAACGTTAAGATGCTTTCAACAGCACTTTCCACCTGGACAATCTGGCCCTGTTGAGTACTCACATGAGTATCTTGCTTTTGTGGAGCGTGAATTGCATCAGCATTCCCAACAGCATTTTTTTTGTACCTGGCCAACTTTCGATTTTTGTTTTGGTCGAGACCGAAGCTGCAATCGCCCTCTTTTTTTCATTTCTCCAACAATATTGGCCAGTGACCTGGCAGAACTAAGATATCTCCTACCGTGTTCCTGTGATATTCGGATTTACCTTGGTCCTTCAGGGTCTTTCTGGACAGACCCAGAGGACCTGGACTGCCCTTCACAACAGGACAAAGCGAATATGGGGCAGTCCTTCCACATGACGTTTGAAATTAACAAACCCCATCGGATCCTCAGAAGTCGTGGCATGAGCGTGTAACCTACAAAAGAGAACGAATAAATCCACACAAAGACAAACTGGCGTGGGCGCAGCTGTCAATTCTCCTATAATTTTCCTCCAATTGTAGCTCCATCTTGCACAGACGAAGACAAGTGCAAATTCAGCTTGGCTGCCAATTTCAACAGCTTTCCCTTGCGCAACTTTTGTGAAACCCATTCTTCCACTCTTGAGAAAAATCTTCGCGACTGAAAGAGCCAATAGTTCAGAACGCACTGTTTAAACCAACTGAATTCAACACCGGGAACAACAGAAACCAACACCTACCACTCGCCATCTTTATGTCCAACAATCACAATGTTGAACTTTGAATTACACAATCTATCTCGACAACAGCCTTCAAATTGCCAGAACCTTGGAATATATTTTAAGAAGTTTGTGTCAAAACTAACATTTCCTCATTTTAAAGGCAGAGGTGAGTTGTGTTTCCACCAGAATGCAACGGATCAGACGACTCGGCTTTAAACAAAACAGAATTTATTTAAGCACGACAGTTGGAATACGAACAAAATAGAAAGAGGAATTTAGAATAACTGCAAAAATTAAATGACCCGCTACAGTAACAAGTAATAATTAACTGTTCAAAATCAGAAGCATTCCATAAACGGAATTCTTGTAAAAAGGGTAAATTCAAACAAATTCTTGCAGGCAGGAGGAACAATATGCAGAGAAATACTTCAGAAGAAAGTCAGAGGAATTCTTCAAAGCAGCTTGCGACTCCCATGTACTCAATATCTTTTGACTGCTCCAGCTAAACCAAACTGCAAAAAGCCTGAACCATGAGACCTGGCCACAGCTATCCAATTGTTAAACTATACTCTCCGGCACCATTGCCATTAATAACTGTCAAAAATAAAAACAGGTCCAAAACTAGCTTTATAAAGTGGCAGACTCATCACACGAGCGAGGGAAAAAATCATGGAGGCCCTGGCAGAAATGTTCATATCATCTCCAGCTACGGGTATGTTTACAAATGACTGGAGGGTGACAAATATTGTGTCTTTATTGAAGATAAGTGCAAAGGAGAAGCCTGGGAACTATAGATCGATGAGTCTGACAAGAGTGTTAGGTATGTTATTGGAGTGGATGTGGAGAGATAGAATTGACACGTATTTGGAGGGGCAACGACATTTTCGTGATGGTAAGCATTGTTTAAACTTCGGAAATCGTGAATAACAATCTGCATTGAGTTGTTTAAGGACAGAAGCCAGAAGATAGATGAAGACAGAATGCTGCACGTTATTTTCATGGACATTAGAAAACGTTTGTCAAGATGGAATTCAATTAGAAAACTGCCAGGTATTGCATTAAGGAAAAGGAAGACGGGTTGGATTTATAGATAATAGCAGGGACGTGGGAGTTTTGTCAAACAGGAAGATCTGGGTTTCTTGCACATAGTTCGATAAAAGTTGCATCACAGGTTGTCTGGGTGGTTAATAACGGTATTATCACGTTTACCTTCCGTGCTAATAACATTGAGTATAAGAGTGGGAATTCATTTTGAGGTTGTACATGACGTTGGTGATGCCATGTTTGGCGTATTGTGCGTGTGGTCGCTCTGTTATTTGAATGGTATTATTTAATTGGAAAGGATTCGGAAAATATTCACCAGGCTGTTACTGGGACTAAGGATTTTAAGTTACGGCAGGCTGGATAGTCTGAGATTTTTAGCAGTGGCGAGTAGACGATTGAGTGGTGACAATTTAGAAGCTGATAACATTGTGAGACTGGCAGATATATTGAATAGCAAAGGCATTTTCACTCGGGTGGGGGAGTTGAAAACTAGGGGGCATGTATTTAAGGTGACAGGAAAAATGCTGAACAGGGACATGAGGGGCAATGTTTTGATATAGAGGGTGGTAGCATATGGACTGGCCTGCCAGAAGCAATGTGACAGATAGGCAGATTTAAACTATTCAAAATATGTTTGGACAGCTTCGTGAATAGGAAAGGTTCAAAGACGTATGGGCCGAGCGGATCTAAGTCATTTAGTTTTGTTTATGACTATTGCTAGGGTAAATGTGTTGGATCGAAGTCTCTGTTTTTTTCTTCTATATGACTCTGAGAACCTGTGTCGCTGTTACAGTGGGGATTCCAAAATATGAACAAGAAGTGACTTCCAGGTGGCACAGTGGTCAGCACTGCTGCCTCACAGCACCAGAGACCCGGGTTTACTTCCCGCCTCAGGCGACTGACTGTGTGGAGTTTGCACATTCTCCCCGTGTCTGCGTGGGTTTCCTCTGGGTACTCCGGTTTCCTCCCACAGTCCAAAGATGTGCAGGTTAGGTGAATTGGCCATGCTAAATTGCCCGTAGTGTTAGGTGAAGAGGTAAATGTAGGGGAATGGGTCTGGGTGGGTTGCGCTTCGGCGGGTCAGTGTGGACTTGTTGGGCCGAAGGGCCTGTTTCCACACTGTAATCTAATCTAATCTAATCTAACTCATTCATCATCAAGCATTTAGTTTCAGTGTTTTATGAGGGAGATCACAACTAGCATAATATGGTGATTTTTCACCCATTTTCGTCCAAATGCTTTCCAGGCTAACATTCAAATCCTTAATATTTTATAATAATCAGTTACTATCTGTTGAGCTGTTGTGATATTCATATTCAATATTTTAGCAAACATGGAAAAATCCTATTCGTGACGACTTCAATATTCAGGCATCGTGGTATTTTTGCTGGATAGATAAGCTGCAGGACGACACAGTGCTGCCTGGATCTGGTGTTTGAATCCTTGCACATCAGATAATGGAAATTAAACACAGTTAGAAGAATGTCTGAAATTAAGAGACTAAGTACGAACATGAATCTATTGGCAATTATCAAGTAAAATCTCATCTGATTCTTCGATGTTCTTAAGGGAAATAAATTACTATCCTTACCTAGTCCGGCCTACATGTGAATCCAGACTCACAGCAAGGTGGTTGACTCCTAATTGTCATCTAGGAAATTAAAGTTTGCCAATATTTGCTAGCATAGCCAGCGATACCCTCATTTATCAACTGAATAAAGAAAGAATGCAATCTCTTAGGACAGCATTCTATCACCCGAGATTTCTTCACCAAGGTGAAGTATGAAACTCGAGTGGAATCGTATTGAGTTTTGCAACTTAATGCTTAGTATTAACTCAGAATTATAGCTGTCTGAAGAATGAATACATGTTCATTGTACTAAGATCACATGACACATATGAAAAAAAGTTTTAAGAGAAAGTTCATTCTCTGGGATAGAGCTAACGGATCTGAAGAGCAAATATATTTTGTAGCTGCAAGATCAGTCTTATCAGAGCAGGATTGCTCTCACACTACACGACCAGGCTAAAGACCTTACAGTAAAATTAGTTTTGTGACCAAATGGCTTCTACCTACTTCATGTCAATTTTGAACATTTCTTCCACACAGTGTGTCCATTCAGTCAGTCAATCAATCTGTAAGTGAATGGGTCAATTCAGTCAGTCGGGCAGTCAGACTGTCCACTTAATTGGTGAATGCAGTCAGTCCATTAATCACTTCGTGCATTCACTCAATAAACCAATCACTGCGATCATTCTGACAGTCAATGCATCCATTCTGTCAATCGCTCAGAGTGTACATAAAGTTAGTGAGTCATTTCAGTGAGTCAGTGTGTTCGTTCAGCCATTTCGTGAAAGAGTATGTCTAGTCAGTTTGTCAGTGTGTGCAGTCAGTCATTCAGTGTGACCATTCAGTCCGACAGTCGATGTGTTCAGTCAGTTATTCAGTCAGTGTGTATTCAGTCTGGCACTTATTCAGTGAATCATTAAGTGTGTCAGTCAGTAAGTGCATCCATTCAGACAGTCAGTCAGAGCGTGCGTTCACTCAGTCAATGCGACCATTCAGTCATTCAGTCAACAGTACCTCTATTTAGTCGGTGAGTGGGTTCATTCTGTCAGTCAGTAATACAGAGCGCCCATTTACACAATCAGTGCGTCCATTTTATGAGTCAGTCAGTGCGCCCATTCAGCCAGTCAATCAGTTAGTGCATTCATTAAATAAGCCATTCAGTGCGACCAGTCAGTTAATCACTGCATCCAGTTAGTCAGTAAGAGTGTACGTTCATTCAGTGCGTCAATTCACTCAGTCAATGAGACAGTGTGTCCAGTCAGACAGCTAGTGCGTGCAGTCAGTGCGTCAATTCAGTCATTCAGTCAGTTAGTGCGTTCATTCAGTAAGCTAATCAGTGCGATCATTCAGCCAGTCACTGCGTTCACTCAGTCAGTCAGCCATTCAGATCGTGAGTTCACTCAGTGCGTCCATTCATTCAATCAGTCAGTCAGGGCATCTTGTCATCATTCAGTCCATCAGTGCATCCAGTCAGTTAATACGATTGTCAATCCGTTAATTTAATCGGCGTCCATTCACTCAGTAATTCAGTCAGTACGTCAATTATGCCGGTCATTCAGACAGTCTGCTAGTGCGTTCATTCATCCATTCAGTCAGTACATTCGTGCCGTCAGTCAGTGAATCCTCTCAGGCGGTCAGTTAGTCATTGCGCCCATTCAGTCAGTCAGACAGTGCATGTGCCCAATGAGTCAAACAGTCATTGAGTTAGGGCGCCCATTCCTTCAGTCAGTCAGTAGTATGACCATTCTGTCAGTCAGTCAGTCAGTGTGTCCACTAAGTAAGTGAGTCATTGAGTCAGTGCATTCGTTCTGTCAGTTAAACCGTCAGAGACTTCATTCAGTCTGTTATTCGGTCAGTGCATTTATTAAGTCCGTCAGTCAGTCTCTCGTTGTGTCCATTCAGTCAGTTCATCAGTCAGTGTGTCCAGTCAGTCCGTCAGTCTGTGTGTTCATTGAGATAGTCAGTCATTGATTCAGTGCACCCATTCGGTCAGTCCATAATTCAGTACGTCAATACAGTCAGTGACTGCACATACACTATGACATCCACTGCGTCAAGTCAGTCCATGAGTGCATGCATTCATACAATTAATCAGTCAGGGCGTCTCGGCGTCTCGTCATCAGAGAGACAGTCAATGCGTCCAGTCAGTCAGTACGACTGTCAGTCCGTTCATTCCGTCAGTTCGTCAGAGTCCATTCACTCATTAAATCAGTGCGTCTATTAAGTCAGTTAGGCAGTCAGTCTGCCAGTGCATGCATTCAGTTAGTCAGTGCCTTTATTCAGTCGTTCAGTCGGTAGGTAAGAGCGTCCATTCGCTCCGTCAGTACATCCATTCATTCAGTCAATCAGCTGGTGCGTCCATTCAGTCGGTTATTGAGTATGTGCATTAATTCAGTCAGTCTCTCAGTCTGTGCCTTCATTCAGTATGTCATTCGGTCTGTGCGTCCATTCATTCATTCCGACAGTGCATTCATTACGTCTGCCAGTCAGTCAGTCTGTCATTGCATCTATTCATAGCCATTTCAAGAATGAATTTGGAATTTACTGAGTAATCGTCACTATCTTCAAAATGCTGATCCACACAAAACAAAATCAAACACTTGACGGGTATTAGACCCTACAGCTACCTGGAACTCTATCACATTCCTCGTAGGACGAGTTGTGTATCAGCATTAAACGTCTCCTGGACTTACATTAAATCTTGCCCCCATTGAATCCTTTCCCATGAAGGCAGTCTCAATTTATGTCAGCAATGTGCAAATGCTCCGCAACGGCAGCATAATCCTCTCACACATATTTGCATTTGATGACATATCTACTCATGTGTCGATCTTCAACTTTTGGGAGATGTGCTGTCGAATCACAGGCATGGATATTCAATTTATGTTATTTTTAATCACTAGTAGTAATCGCAAGGTGTAAGTAACTTCTCGGCATTTGCCCCCCAATCCACCCACACCCCCCCCCCCTCCAAAAAAAAGAATGGGTTTTTGCTGTGCGTTAAGATAGTGTGAGAGTTAGTCGACTCCCCATGAAGGAAATGCAACAAAGACAAACCGGTACCTTGATAGTTTACCATTCCTTAGACTGGGATTACATAATTATTAACCATGCTGATTTCATGACATCTTTTATACTCGAAACTATCTGCAGAAAGACACACACTCTCACTCTCTCTATCTCTCTCTCTCACACACACACAAACTATCTGTGTACGTGCGAGTGTGTGTGTGTGAGAGAGATAGAGAGAGTGAGAGTGTGTGTCTGTGTGTGCGTGTAAGAGAGAGAACATATGTGTGGGAGAGAGATAGAGAGTGAGAGAGTATGTGTGTGTGTGTGTGAGTGTGTGTGTGTCAGAGTTCGACAAAGAGAATGTGAGAGAATGTGCGAGTGTGTGTCACAGATCGAGAGAGAGAGAATGTGCGAGCGTGTGACAGAGGGAGAGAGAATGCGAGCGTGTGTGTGAGAAAGAATGTGTGTGTCAGAGATCGAGAGAGAGAATGAGAGTGAATGTCCGCGTGTGTGTCAGAGATCGAGAGGGAAAATGTGCGAGTGCGTGAGCGAGAGAGAGGGAGAGAGAATGTGAGTGTGTGTGAGAGAGGGAGAGGGAATGTGAGAGTGTATGTGTGTGTGAGAGAGAATAGGAGAGTATGTGTGTGTGAGAGAGAGAATATGCGAGTGTAATTGTCAGAGATAGAGAGGGACAATGTGAGATAATGTGCAGGTGTGTGTCAGAGATCGAGAGAGAGAATGTGAGTGTGTGTTGGAGAAAGGAATTGAGAAGGTGCGTATGTGTGTGAGAGAGAGGGAGAGAGAATATGAGAGATTGTGAGTGCGTGAGACAGAGAATGTGCGAGTGTGCATGTGAGAGAGAGACAGAATGTGAGAGAGGGAGTGTGTGTATGTGTACGTGTGCGTGAGAGAGTGAGAGCGTGTGTGTGAGAAACAGAATGTGAGTGTGTGTGTACGTGTGCGTGAGAGAAGGAGAGAGAGTGTGAGTGAGTGCGTGATAGAGAGAAATTGTGAGAGTGGGTGAGTATGTGTGAGAGAGAAAGGGGAGAGAGTGAGAGTGAGTGTGTCTGCGTGTGTAAGAGATAGAGAGAATGTATGTGTGCGTGTGAGATAGAGAGTGAGAGAGTGTTTGTGTAAGCGTGTGTATGTGAGAGAGAGTGCATATGAATGAGAGTGTATGTGAGAGAGACAGAGAGTGTGTGTGCGAGAGAGTGAGAGTGTGTGCCTGTGTGAGCTAGAGAGATAGTGTGAGTGAGTGAAAGATTGTGTGTGAGAGAGCGAGTGAGAGAGAGAGAATGTGAGAGTGTGTGTGTGAGTGAGTGTGTGATTGTGAGAGAGTGAGAGTGAGTGTTTGTGTCTGAGAGAGAGAGAATTTATGTGTGTGTGAGATAGAGAGAGGGAGTGCGTTTGTGTGAGAGAGAATGTGAGAGTGTCATAGAGTCATAAAGATGTACAGCATGGAAACAGACCCTTCGGTTCAACCTGTCCATGCCAACGAGATATCCGAACCAAATCTCGTCCCACCTGCCAGCATCCGGCCCGTATCCCTCCAAACTCTTCCTATTCTTATAACCACCCAAATGCCTCTTAAATGTTGCAATTGCACCAGCCTCCACCACTTCTTCTGGCAGGTCATTTCATACACGTACCATCCTCTGCGGGAACAAAATGCCCCTTAGGTCTGTATTATATCGTTCCCCTCTCACCCTAAACCTATGCCCTCTAGGTCTGGACTCCCCGATTCCAGGGAAAATACTTTATTTATCCTATCCATGACCCTCATAATTTTGTAAACCTCGATAAGATCACCCCTCAGCCTACAACGCTCCAGGAAAAACAGCCCCAGCCTGTTCAGCCTCTCCCTCTCGCTCAAATCCTCCAACCCTGGTAACATCCTCGTTTCACGTTTCTGAACACTTTCATGTTTTACAACATCTTTACAAAGGAAGGAGAACAGAATTGCACAAAATATTCCAATAGTGGCCTAACCAATGCCCAGTACAGCCGCAACATGACCTATCATTTTCTGTACTCAGTAATCTGACCAATAAAGGAAAGCAAACCAAACGCCTTTTTAACTATCCTATCTACCTGCGACTCCACTTTCAAGGAACTATGAACCTGCACTCCAATGTCTCTTTGTTCAGCACACTCCCTAGGACATTACCATCAAATATATAAGTCCTGTTAAGATGTGCTTTCCTAAAATGCAGCGCCTCACATTTATCTGAATTAAACTCGATCTGCCACTCCTCAGCCCATTGACCCATCTGGTACAGATCCTGCTGTAATCTGAGGTAACGCTCTTCGCTGTCCACGACACCACAAGTTTTGGTGTCTTCTGCAAACTTACTAACTGTACCTCTTATGCTCGCATCCAAATAATTGATGTAAATGACAAAAAGTAAAGGACCCAGCACCGATCCAGTAGCATTCCACTGGTCACAGACCTCCAGTCTGAAAATCAACCCTCACCACCACCCTGTGTCTTCTACCTGTGAGTCAGTTCTGTATCCA
The DNA here is from genome assembly GCF_037043375.1 of Chiloscyllium plagiosum. Taxonomy (NCBI): domain Eukaryota; kingdom Metazoa; phylum Chordata; class Chondrichthyes; order Orectolobiformes; family Hemiscylliidae; genus Chiloscyllium; species Chiloscyllium plagiosum. The sequence continues at coordinate 18,192,609 of NW_028270179.1, read as the reverse complement.
AATGGCTAGTTCTGCATCTATTCCACGAGATCTAACCTTGCTAATCAGTCTCCCAATTGAACCTTGTCGAAAGCCTTCCTGAAGTCCATATAGATCACATCTACTGCTCTGCCCTCATCAATCCTCTTTGTTATTTCTTCAAAAAACTCAATCAAGTTTCTGACACATGATTTCCCATGAACAACGCCACGATGACTATTCCTGATAACTCCTTGCCTTTCCAAATAATAAAACACCGACGAGCCTGGGATTTTAACACACGCGTGCAAACCACAATGGATTAGCAGTCCTTCGCTTGAACCACTCAGCCACCTCGTCCAAAGTTGCAATGCACATCATTATGGTCGCTTCTCCCACAATTATCCCACACTGAAACTTCACTTACCTGACCTGGCTCAGTTTCTAAACTCAGGTCCCTTCCCTGGTTGGACAGTTTACCTATTTTGTCAGGAATCCCTCCTGACGGTCCTTACAAATTCTGCCCATCCAAGTTGCTAGCGTGTCAGGGAAGTTAAAATCACCCACCACAACAACCTTGCTATTATAACTTTCCAAGATCTGTCTGCATTTTCTCTCTTTTCTCGCCTGCTGGACATTTGGGAGGCCTGTAATACCCACGCAGCATTGTTATTTCGCATTTCCTATTCCTGAGTTTTAAGCAATGAATCTTGCACTGCCCTTGCTTCCTGGGTGTTTATATTACACCTGGAATTGTTTCTTCACCAGGAAATAAATCCTTCTCTTCCACATATCTTGTAATGCACTGCAGAGACATGCCGTTTCTCGATCTAAGGTCGAGTACTGCTTTTACCAATTTCACCCCGTGTGGGGCGGTGAAGTGAAGTGTAGGCTCCATTTTCAGCCGAGCACTGAATTTAACAATTTCACCCAATGGGGACTGTTAAAGATCCGGACAAGCAGGCCCCGTCTCATGCTAGCGTTTGCTGATCTTTCATGGAATCTATGGGATTGAGAGCCCCCACAAGTATGGACGACCATAGGAGGAAAGTTCCAGTTTCCATCTTGACCTAGTACTGCCGAGAATACAAATCTCTTTCCTAACCACAGAGAGTTAAAACCCAGTAGATGATGGAAATGAACACACTGGTCTTCTGTTTTGAGATAAGCCAGGTGACTCAGAGCAGAATGCCTCATCTGCCAGTTTTCCTGACTTTTCCTACCAGGACTGTCCAGGACCCACAATGTAGGGAAACGTAAGCCAGCGCATCATCTTGGGGAGTTGACTTTACAGAGTGCTGTGAAACTAAAGACCTTCACACTCACAGCTAGATACATGTGCACAAAGAGCAGGAGAGTCCAAGGCTCCATTCTCGGGCCCTTTCCAAAACCGATCTCACACTAGATGAATTGGGGATGAATTGAGACCCACAGCGCGGGAGGTGTAGGCCTAAGATCCAGATCATGGAGCTAGTACTTACATTTGATCGAGAGTTAGCTGAACTCCACAGATCAGAAAGAAGAACGCAGGTTGAATCTCTGGGCCAAAATAATGCACATCCCACTTGCACCATGACCCTGATGCCGGACTCGGATGCATCTCAGACCTCGTGCTGTGTTAGTAAATTAACCAATATCTCGACAAAGCAGTGAAATATCGGCTCAGGATGCATAGGGGGCCCAGAGCTGGGTAAGACAATACGTGGATTTAATGTAGGGGCATATAGGACTAGGCTGCATATTGGTCAGAGTGCAAGTGAGCCAATCAGAGTGAAGGTCAGAACTTGCTGCTCAGTGCAAGGAAATATAGGCTCTGCCTTGGTTTTGGATTTGCTTCATCAATTGGCTGTGCAATTGACTGAGGCCTCAATGTGGCCCACTGATATCGTGGGCCATTACTGCGCCACGGCTGAGTGCAGCCTCGCCAGCCTCCGACTCTCAGTTTCCATGATTATCATCCAAGGTTCCTGAATGCCCGGCTCCAGGAACTCACCCACTCCTGGCAACAACATGGAGGATTGGAAGCCCGCCAGCCAGTTCTGCAGCAGGGTGCCTCCTGGACGATGTCGTGGGTGAGCAGCAGTATCTCAATGAGATCCAGCACGACCTCCACCAGCAGCTGCAGCTCACCATCACGGTCCTCCAAGGCTTGATTGGCACCAAGGCTGCGTCTTGGAGTCGGTGGTCTCCAGCAAAGAGTGGAGCAATGTTGAGCCACAAAGGGTCCTCTGGCCCATCCTCGTTATGATGCATCTGGAGGCCATGCCAGTGCCTATATCACCACCCAGTGGATTGGTCTGACGTGTTGAAGTTTGAAATATGGGGCCTAGCTCTTAGGGGCAAGAATTGGTTGATGTCAAACATGGTCCAAAAGCATGAGGCCTAGTTTTTAATGGGAACAAAATTTCAGAATATCATCAAGACTTCTCTGACAAAACTTCCCTTCCCATCCCAGCACTACAAAGGAGAGAGAATCACATCTGTTCCTTAGCTGTAACCTCCCAACAAAAACCCCATCACCAAACTCAAAAAAAGAGAGAAAGAGAAAGACCTGGTCCTCGGTATGGAAGGAGGAGGAATTGGATTATGGAAGGTGGAGTTTGGGAAAATGGGGTCTTTGAATTTAGGCGCGGGGTGTAGTGGTAGGGACGGGTTTGGGGTGCACCAGGCATGGACTTATAGTTGTGGCAGGGTTTTAGGTGATCTGGACAGGGAAGAGTGTATGGGAGCGGTGTTTGGGGAGCGCTGGGCACTCCAGAGTGTTTGGGAAAGTGCCAGAGGTGCACTGCGTGGGAAATTATAGTTTTTCTGTTTGTGCAAAGGGCGGTACCGTGTTTAGGAGCAGGGTTTGAGGGTGAGATGGGCAGAGAATTGTGTTTGGCAGCGGAGATTGGGGTGTGCTGGGCGGGACACAACATTTGGGGTGGGGTTTTGGGTATGCTGGGCGTGGCACAGAGTTTCAGAGCGGAGTTTAATGTGCGCTTGGTTGGGCACAGTGTTTGGGGGTGGAGTTTGTGGTGTGCTGGCGGGACACAGTGTTTGGGGTGGAGTTTGTGGTGTGCTGGCGGGGCACAGTGTTTGGGGCGTAGTATTGGGTGTGCTGTTCGGGACACTGTGTAGTGGGGTGTGGTTTGGGGAACTGTTTCTGGAGAACGGGAAACTGAATACAACAAAATATTGGAGAACAGAGTGGGTCAAGGGCTGTATCTACGGAGATGGAGGAAACTCAAGTTTTCAGTTTAGATGTTGATGTGTTGCGAGAGCAGCCTTTATTCAACATTGCTGGGGCGATGGTTGGACTGCTGTGACTTAGAAAGAATGTTGGCAATTCATATTATGTGGTCAGACTGTGTGAATGGCAGAACAACTGTGTTTCTATCTGCGAAACTGGCAAGAGTAGACCGTCCCACTGGGGAGAGAGCGTGATAGAGAAGGTAAAAAGCCAAGCTGAGAGAAAATGAAGCAATGAGCTCACAATTTGAAGGTGCTGAACTCAGCATTAGTCCAGAATGTTGTGAACATGCCTAGTTTGAAGATGGGATGCTGCTTCTCCAGCTTGCGTCGTGATTCACTGGAGTATGGTAGAATACCGAGGACAGACAAATGAGCTTGCAAGCAGGATGCTGTGTTAAAATGACTGGTCGACGGGAAATTTGGGGTCATGCTTGTTTACAGACTGGAGGTGTTCTGTAAATGGGGTTGGACACTCAATATTGAGCAGGGCTTCAGTGCAGAGTGGATCTCACTTACATGCATAAAACCAGAGATTCGGAAATAAGCGTTGCAATTCACACTGACAGACAGCAAGGTTCAGAGAAAGAATAAATCCCACTTTCAATGTATGACGCGAAACAAAGTTCCATTGTCCCAGAGATTCGTAAATCTGACAGTGAGAGTTTGGGAGCAAACGGCAGGTTCTTGGCCATATACAGTTCAGGCACTGGATAATGCAGAAGTAATTCAATGTTCTCTTTCATCGTTGGAGGTTGTCACGTTGTATCAAACACAGGAAGGTTTGCACAAACGTCAATCAACAATCAATGAAGTACAGACTGAATTACTTTTTTGTATAAAACTGTTTAATCAAGTAGGAAACCACCAGCAAACGATACTAAAACTGGCGTTTCATGGAACAACATGTACCTAGAGTTTGCCTCCACTTTTATCGTTTCCTAAGGAACTGTCCAAGATCATCACAATTCATTTGCCTGTATCGTTTTCTAATCTGTAAATGCCATCATTCAAGATAGTGAGGGCAATCTCCATCTCCAGTCGTTCAGAACTACCGCGATTCCAAAGTGTTGCTTTTTTGTTTCTGACTGCAAAATGATACAGAATGTGGGGTGCTCAGCCCACACCATCACGGAAACCTGCCTTCCATCCATATACACCATCTACACGGCTCGCTGACATGGAAAGGCTTCCAACATCATCAAAGACCAATTGCATTGCAGTAATGATTTGCTACAACCTCTTCAGTCATACAGGAGATGCAGAAACCTGAACACGAACACACACACACACACACACACACACACACACACACACACTCTCTCTCTTCAGGAACAACTTTTCCCCGCCTTCATCAACCTTCTTTGTCACTGATTCAAAAATGTAATAATGCATATGAGACACGATTTCCCATACACAAAACCACGTTGACTGCTCCTAATTAGTTCTTGCCTATCCAAACACATGTAAATTATGTTCCCAAGGATTCCCTCCAACAACGTACCTACCACTGACAACAGGTTACCTGGCCTTTAGATTAGATTAGATTACTTACAGTGTGGAAACAGGCCCTTCGGCCCAACAAGTCCACACCGACCCGCCGAAGCGCAACCCACCCATACCCCTACTTTACCCCTTTAACCTAACACTACGGGCAATTTAGCATGGCCAATTCACCTAACCCGCACATCTTTGGACTGTGGGAGGAAACCGGAGCACCCGGAGGAAACCCACGCAGACACGGGGAGAATGTGCAAACTCCACACAGTCAGTCGCCTGAGTCGGGAATTGAACCCGGGTCTACAGGCGCTGTGAGGCAGCAGTGCTAACCACTGGGCCACCGTGCCGCCCACATTCCGTTCCCTTTCCTCCTTTTCATGCCGTTTCCTTTCCTCCTTTCTAAAGCATTGACATCACGTTAGCCAATCTCCAGTCTTCCAGCACCTTTTCTGTATTGATCGATGTTAAAAATAACTCAGCAAGGGGCACAACAATCAATTCTCCAACTTCGTACATAGTTCTGGCTTTCATCTGATCATGTCCTGGGGCTTTATCCACCTTTGTGCATTTTAAGTTGTCCACCACCTCCTCCTCAGTAAGATGTGGCTGTTCATTTCATTTGCTTTCATTTCCCTCTTCATAATAAATACTGATGTGAAATAGTTGTTAAGTGTCTCGCCTATCTCTGCAGTTCCACACATTGTTGGCCTTGTTGACCTTTTGGGGGATAGGGGAAAGGGGGAAGGCGGCTATTCTCTCCCTCGTCACTTTTATCCTTAACGTATTTGTGGAATCTCTTTGGATTATCCTTAAACATATTCACAAAGTTACCTCATGTCCCCATTATAGAACATAGAACATAGAACATTACAGCGCAGTACAGGCCCTTCGCCCCTCGATGTTGCGCCGCCCTGTCATACTAATCTAAAATCCATCCCACCTACACTATCCCATGTACGTCCATATGCCTGTCCAATGACGACTGAAATGCAATTAAACTTGGCGAATCTACTACCGTTGCAGGAAAACCATTCCATACCCTCACTACTCACTGAGTAAAGAAACTACCTCTGACATCTGTCTTATACCTATCTCCCTTCACTTTAAAGTTGTGTCCCCTCATGTTTGCCGTCCCAATACTTGGAAAAAGGTTCTCCCTTTCCACCCTATCTAACCCTCTGATTATCTTGTATGTCTCTATTAAATCACCTCTCAACCTTCTTCTCTCTAACGAGAACAGCCTCAAGGCCCTCAGCCTTTCTTCTTAAGACATTCCTTCTATACTAGGCAACATCCTCGTAAATCCCCTCTGCACCCTTTCCAAAGGTTCCATATCCTTCTTAAAATGCATTGACCAGAACTGTGCACAATATTCCAAGTGTGGCCGTTCCAGAGCTTTGTACAGCTGCAACATAACCTCCTGGCTTCGGAACTCAATCTCTCTATTAATAAAGGTCAAAACACCGCATGCCTTCATAACAAACCTGTCAATCTGGGTGGCAACTTTCAGGGATCTGTGTACATGGACACCGAGATCTCTCTGCTCATCTGCACTCCCAAGAATCTTACAATTAGCCCAGTACTTTGCATTCCTATTACCCCATCCAAAGTGTATCACCTCACACTTGGCCACATTAAACTTCATTTGCCACCTCTCAGCTCAGCTCTGCATCCTATCTGTGTCTTTCTGCAACCCACTCCATCCTTCGTCACTGTCCACAACTCCACCGACCTTCGTGTCGTCCGGAAATTTATTAACTCACCCTTCTAAACCCTCATCCAGGTCATTTATAAAAATGACGAACATAAGTGGACCCAACACCGATCCTTGCAGTACGCCGCTAGTAACTGGACACCAAGATGAACATGTTCCATCAATCATAACCCTCTGTTTCTTTCAGCAAGCCAATTACTGATCCAAACTGCTATGTCTCTCACAATCCCATTCCTCCGCATTTTGTATAATACCTTACTGTGGGGAACCTTATCGAACGCCTTGCTGAAATCCATATACACCACATCAACTGATTTACTCTCATCCATCTGTTTGGTCACTTTGTCAAAAAACTCAACAAGTTTCGTTATACACGACCTACCCTTCACAAAACCGTGCTGACTGTCCCTGATCAGATTATTTTTTTCTAGATGGTTATACATCCTATCTCTTATAACATTTTCCAACACTTTACCACCAACTGAAGTGAAACTTACTGGTCTTTAATTACCAGGGTTGTCTCTAATACCCTTTTTTGAAAAAGGGAACCAAATTTGTTATCCTCCAGCCCTCACGCACTATTCCTGTAGACAATGATGATTTGAAGATCAGTGCCGAAAGCGCGGCAATCTCTTCCCTTGCTTCCCATAGGATCCTAGGGTAGATACCATCCGGCCCAGTGGATGTATCTATTTTCACAGTATATCTAATATCTCTTTCTTGTGAACCTCAATCTCTTCTAGTCCAGATGCAAGTATCTCTGTATCTTCGTCGTCAACACTTTCATTTTCTCCAGTGAACAAAAATATATGTTTCGTGCTTCCCCTACCTCCTCTAACTTCACACACAACTTCCCACTTTTATCCTTGATTGGCACTAATTTAGCTCTCGTCATTCTTTTATTCCTGACATACCTATGGAAAGCCTTCGGGTTAATCCTGCTTCTATGCGCCAACAACTTCTCATGTCTCCTACTGGCTCTTCTGAAATCTGTTTTTTTTTTGATTTCCTGACTTCCTTGTAACCCTCAAGCGCTCGAACTTTTTTTCATATTTTGTCCGAACATAAGCCTTCTTCTTCGCCTTGACCAGGGATTCTACTCCCTTAGTAAACTACGGCTCATGCATTCAAAATCTTCCTCCCTGCCTGACAGGCACAAAATTATCTCGTCCACACGGTGTTGGGTCGGTGTTGGGTCGACTAATGTTCATCATTTTTCCTTGAATAAGCTCCACATTTTTAATGTGCTCATCCCCTGCAGTTTCCTTCCCCATTTTACCCTTCCTAAATCTTTACTAATTGTAGCGTAATGTCCCTTCCCCCAGCTGTAACTCTTGCTCGGAGGGGTACACCTATCCCTTTCCATCACTAAAGTAAAACTGACAAAATTGTGATCGCTGTCTCCAAAGTGCTCACCTACTTTCAAATCTAACGCCTGGCCAGGCTCGATACCCAGCGCTAAATCGAAAGTGACTTTGCCCCTTGTAGGTCTGTCTCCATACTGTGTCAAGAAGCTCTCCTGCACACACTGGACAAAAGCTGACCCATCTATAGTACTCATACAGTAGTGATCCCTGTCAATATTTTGATAGTTGAAGTCTCCCATGACAACTACCCAATGACAATCAATTCATTGATATAAATGACAAAACGTATTGGATCCAACACCTGTTTGTCTGTGTTATCTATTTTTAGCTGATGTACTCGGTTGTGAATCAATAAATAACAGTTCAAGGATTGTGGTGTCCTGTACCATTTTCCAGACTTTATAAAAAAAAATCATGTCTGAAGGCTTGCAACAGTCGAACAACTTCACTGTCAGGTCGCAAGAGTGGAGCAGGCCAGAAGGTTGGAAAATCCTCCAATAGGGTGGACTCCGGTGTGGGTGAGGAGATAAATTACATTTCTCTGAAGCCACAGCTCGAACATCTTCATTAAATCTCATGTCTATTAATTCATGGGACTTGGATGGTGCTTGCCTGCCTGGTATTTGTCACCCGTCTCTCGTTCCCCCTCTTGAGAACGTGGGGTGGAGGTAGGGGTGAGCTGTTCCTTGAACCTCTGCAGACTGTGTTTTGTAGGCAGACCCACAATAAATAATTAAGGAGGGGATTCCAGTATTTTGACTCGGCGATACTGAAGGAATGGTTGAGATCAGTGATACGTCAGTCCTCTTCAATGATGAAAATAAATTGAGGAATACACTGAGATCGAAGGGGCACACAGCATGCTCCGGGTGTGACACTTCAATGCTCATTACATAAAGAATCTCAATAGGAAAAAAAATCTGACTGAACAGGCTGGGAGATAAAAGGCAGAGCAGCTAGACTACAGAAAGTGATTAGTGGGTCATCAAATGGAAGCATCTTAAACGAACTGATTCTGAACAAACTTACCTGTCACAGATGGTATTTCTGGGAGAGTCCAGCGCACAGGCATGACAGAAGTGAATTCCCACACATTATAAAGATGCCTTCTTAGAGTTATGTGGTACTACTACTGGAAAAGTGGGACATACCTATCAAGAATCCAGTAACTAAAATTGGACATCCATGAGGCAACCGTGGGCCATCATCACCAGCAATACTGTAGCCAACCACTAACACCGAGCTGAGAAATATGGATGATTTTCTCCTTTTAGAGGGTGCATTTGGGATTCTTCACTTCAGTCGCTGTCAAAGTTTGGCTATTATGTGCATTCGTAGAGGCTTTCTCTTAAATGCACAAGTGATTCAGATTCACAGAAAAAAAATGTGGGAAAGTGAAACTGAGGATTATTAGCTAAGTCACGATTTTTTTTGACAGAGCAAAGTTGTTTGGTTGAATCGTCTTCTTGTCCCACACCTTAATGTCTTGTGTTGGAAAATTATGTTTATGTGGTGATGTGTGATCTGCTGTTTAGTGTTTGGACTGTTCATTGACAGGAAGATTCTGAAAACTGTCGAACGGCTAATCACTTGGAGAGGCAGAGGGTGAAGCGTGTGTAGAATGAGCTGCCAGAGGAAATGGTGGAGGCTGGTGCAATTACTGCCTTTAAAAGCCATCTAGATGGGGACATTAATAGGAAGGGTTTAGAGGGTTATGTGCCAAATGTAGACAAATCGACGTAGATTTATTTAGGAAATCTTGTCGGCATGGATGAAGGGTGTGATTCCATGTTGTAAATCTCGATGACTATAGCAGATCTACCAAGAACTCAAGGTGCAAAGGACTAGAACAATATGAGAAAGATTACAATAATGTCAGGGTCAAGCATTCTTATGAAATTCTAGAAAGATCCAATTCATGAACAAAGAGTTTCTGTGAGACTGATCTGCGTTTGTCCGCAGAATGCCTTTGTGTTCTTAATCACCTTGGCTGCACGATGGTGTTCTGACTGTCCCCAGGATTCTGTACCTGCCAGTGTCACTTGCCCTCTCATCATTGCTGTCTTTCAAAACGTAACTGGGAGAGGTTTTGATAAGTAAATTGGCCATTTCGTAAGTGGGATGCATTTGAAGATGAGATGAAAAGAGCCCAGAGACAGTGTGTTCTTTTCAGAATGAATGGCAAGTCGGGTAGGTGGAAGGAATGCTGGAATGCAAGAGAAAATGAGGCTCTGGTCAAGAAAAGATTGAGGTTTTCGTCAATTACAGACAGCTGAGATTGAGTGAATCCAAACGGAGTATAAGGGAAATCGTAGGATTTCAGGTGGAAAAGCAGGAGGCAAAAAGGGGACATGAGGTTACTTTGGTGAATATGGTTAAGGAGAATCCAAAGATATTCCACAAAAACGTTTAGGACAAAAGAGTGACGAGGGAGAGAAGAGCCGTCTCCCCCCCATATCCGCATTCCCCCGAAAAGTCATCGAGGCCATGTGGAATGTGTGGAACTGAGAGAGACAGGCGAGATTCATAGACAAGTGTTCCACATCAGTATTTACTGTTTAGAAGGAAATGAAAACAAAAGAACTTGGAAAAATGTACAGTCGTATGCAAGAAAGTGTCCATATTACTGAGGAGGAGGTGCTGGGCATCTTAAAATACAGAAATGTGGATAAAGACCAGGAACGTGATCAGATGAAAGCCAGCACTTTGTGGGAAGTTAGAGAAGTGATTGTTGCACCCCTTGCTGAGGTATATGTAACATCAATCACCACAGGTGAGGCGTTGGAAGACTGGAGATTGGCTAACATGATTTCAATACTTAAAAATGGTGGTAAGGAAATGGCAGGAAAGTAGAGACCAGTGGCTCTGATGTCAGTGGTTGGTACGTTGTTGGGGGAAGTCCTCCCGGACAGAATTTACATGTATTTGGAAAGGAAAGGACTAATTAGGAGCACTCCACGTGGTGCTGTGCGGTTGAAATCGTGTCTCATGAGCTTGATTGAATTTTTGAAGATGTGACAAAGAAGATTGATGAAGGTGGAACAGGGATTTCTCCAAATGGTCTTTAGCAAGCCTTTTGATAATGTTCTGCATGGTAGACCAGATAGCAAGGTTTGATCACATGGAATCCAGCAGAGCTCACCACTTGGATATAAAATTGCCTTGAAAGAGGGAGACAAGATGGTGGTGGAAGGTTCTGTTTCAGACTGGAGGCCAAAGAGGGGCGCCATATTAACTCTGACTTAAGTCCACAAGTGCTGCCAGACCAGTTGAGCTCTTTCCAGCATTTCCTGTTTGTGTTTCTGGCAAAGGAGTTCAATAATGTAAGGATATCTGGGCAAGAGCAAGTTGGACACGAAGTGTCTGTTTCTGTACCGTGCAATTCTACATTTTTGCACCTTTATGAATAATTTGTTCGTCCTCCAGTTCAGACCCTACAAGAGACGCTGTCTTGATTGATTTATTGTCACGTGTACAGAATTACAGTGAAAGGTTTTTTTTTTATGTGCAGAACAGGCAGATGATAGTAAGCGTGGATGTACAGATCATGACGATTGAGGTAGAGACATTGCACGTTTCCACACTCTGCCAGAACAACGTAAGCAAGATCATCATTATTTGAGGCCAAGAAGTCCATTCACCAGACTAATACAGCCAGGGAAAAGTTGTTCCTGAACCTGCTTGTGTGTGTGTGTGTGTGTGTGTGTGTGTGTGTGTGTGTGTGTGTGTGTGTGTGTGTGTGTGTGTGTGTGTGTGTGTGTGTGTGTGTGTGTGTGTGTGTGTGTGTGTGTGTGTATATATGGTCTGCCCTGTGAAGCTAGAGTCAGGAAGGGGGAGATTCCCTGATAATACGTATTGTTGGATTATCAATGTCAGATTCCACTGTGTGCGATGAAAATGGACAACCATAACAGCAGTTGCCTTTTCTTACTGAGACGAATCATAGATTAGATTTACTCTTGTGTGGGTTATTGCATTCGGTTTCACACGTCTTATAATTTTAATCTAATTAGATGCAGTGATTTATTGGCAGCACTTTCTCATCTTGATTAATCTTCTTTCTGGTGCACAATTTTAAATAGAATTGGATGTCACACGTCCTGCTTTAGGAAAGTATTGATGTCAATGCACAGAGATTAACACAGATGATTAAAGACGGGATTCTTGGCCGTGTGGAGTAACAGCGGGATCTGGGTGTGCACGTCCATACATCCCTCAAAGTTTCCACTCAAGTGGATAGTGTTGTTAAGAAAGCATATGGTATTTTGGTTTCATTAACAGCTGTATCGAGTTTAAGAATTGCGAGGTTTTGCAACAGCTCTACAAGTTCCCGGTGAGACCACACTTGGAATTTTGTGTCCACTTTTGGGCGGCCTAATATAGGAATGATACAGAGGCTTTGGACAGGGTTCAAAGAAGGATTACCAGGATGCTGTCTGGACTGGAGGGCTTGCCGTATGATGAAAGGTTGGATAGGCTTGGACTTTTCTCCCTGTAGAGAAGGTGGAAGAGAGGAGACCTGATAGAGATGTACAAAATAATGAGAGCAACAGATAGAGTCAATATTCAGAGACTTCTCCCCAGGGCAGGATTGCCTGGTACGTGGATTCATACTTTGAAGATATGAGGAGGAAGGTACAAAGGAGACGGCAGACGTAGGTTTTTTACCCGGAGAATTGTGAATGAATGGAATTCGTTGCCAGCTATGGTGGCGGAATTAGAGCCATTATGGAAATTTAAGCACGTTTCTGGAATGTAGGAGGAAACCGGAGCACCTGAAGAATACCCGGACAAGCAGGGGGAGAATGTGCAAACTCCACTCAGACAGTGCCCCGAAGTTAGAATCAAACCCGGGTCTCTGCTGGAGTGCTCACCCCAGAGAACAGACTTGAATGAGGAAGTTGAATACGAAAAGCGTTCTGCAAGGTAGGAACTGCTCAGATAATTGGTTCATTGTTTGTGCTCAAGATTTTCTTGTGTGGACTGACCTGGCACTGTGAGGCAGCAGTGCTAACCACTGAGCCTTAGCGTCCAAGGATGTGCACGCTCGGTGAAATTGCCATTGGGAAATGTGATGTTATTGGATAGGCATGGAAAATTCTCGTGAGTTTCCAGGGATGTGGGCTCTGGATGGCATGTTCTTCTGAGGGTCAGTTCAGCCTCGACGAGACAAGCAGCTTCTGTAGTTCGTCAATGATTCAATGAACATAAAAAATATTCAGACCTTCGTATCAATAGATTTGTCGGAATCACGAGTTCCACGTATGAAAATAAAATAATGTATCTACAATTACCTGCCTTGGCTTAGTTATGGTTTAAATTGTAAAAAGGGCCGATTTCCATGTTTTTAAACAAATCTCAGTGCTTACTATCTCCACACGAATATAAACAAAATTGAGATCTTTCTGCCTCTTTCCTCTTACAGCAAATCTCGTGGCAGTTGCATCCTATCCCAAGGAAATTGTGCGATCTCCAACTGCACCACTCGTTACATGGTGGCCATGGCAATGGTGGATTTACTGACGATTACCACTGAGGTCACGCTTCTCCGAATCAATTGGTATTATTTCCCGATGCCTCTCCAGAAACTCACTGCTGTGAGTAAAGTTAACTACCTCCTGGCTCGATTAGCAATGGACTGTTCAGTCTGGTTCACTGTCGCTGCTATTTTTGATCGAATTATTGCATTTTGTTGCGAGAGGATTAAATTTAAATATTGCACCAGGAAAACTGCAACAGGAGCTCTTGCAACAATCAGTATATTTTTTAGTTTTAAAACATACCCAATAACTTCCGATTTAAGCCTAAGCGAATAATTCACAATGTTCCTCTGTATTGTTCTAACAAACGAAGCGAATTAACTGACCTGAGATGGATTGGATGTAGAATGGTTGATAAGGTTATAACGCCATTGTCACCATTTGGTTTAATTCTGTTGCTCAATGCTCTGATAGCCAGGCATATATTAGTGGCTAGCCGAGTCCGAAAGGGACTGAAGAGTCATGGCAAGGGACAGAATGATCCAGAGATGGAGAGCAGACGGAATTCTGTGATTTTACTCCTCGCTATATCGAGCAGTTTTATGGTGTTGTGGTTACCATATATTTTGTTCAGTTTTAATGTTAATGAACTCCTCGATGCCAATTCTGAATACATATTTAAGGAAGTTGCACGTTTGTTGTGGAATTTAAATTGCAGCACAAACACATTCTTTTTTATTATGACGCAATCCAAGTTCAGAGAACAGTTGAAGAGCATGGTGAAATATCCGGTTACGTTAATAATGAAACTAACTTCAAAAGGAAGCAACTCAGAGCTGCTGAAAAGGTGATACGTGACTGGAAAGAGTGGATTGGCAGAAAATCGCTGGGAAGGAACATCGAGAAGTATTTAGGTGTCGTGACCAGTCCACATTGACGAACAGAGGAACTAATAAAAAACAGCGGCACCAGGTAAGACAGAAATCTTCTTCAGGCCTGAAAGAAATCAAGAGGCGTAATACAAATCCACAACAGCAGCAAGGCACATCCTATATGAACTTGTATGCCTAATGGCAAAAGAGCAGGAAGATTCTCACATCCCAGAGATAAGAGGACAAGACAGAGAGAAAACATCCGTCCTGCAAACTTTTGTTAATGTGCGTACGAGGAAACAAAATGATGGGCTAAGATTGTATGCTGCAGGATACTATTCCTTACATGGCAATCAACAAAATCATTTTCTGTCAGACAGAGCGAAATGATTCAACAAAGAAAGGATCAACTTGGTATTAAACTTTATTCATCATTTTATTGCCATTGATAATGGAAAAGATGAGACACAATGGCTTCTGTGGTGAGGAACTCATCCCCACACTCGAAAATGCGCATCCACCATCTTGAAGGCAGACGTCTGATGTATAATGAAATACTCGCAGATTTGCTCGGATTGGTGCAGCTCGAAGAATATGTGAGATTCTCAACCGATGCAGCAGGAATCTAACTGGTGAAACCTTTGTTAACAAGTTAAATTTTCTCATCAGAGCCGCATTCTGCCCAGAAATAAGTTGATTTACGTATTGTAGTTAACCATTCAGCTCCTGATAAAACAGTTATCCATCTATCACGGGAGCCCTTCACCTGAATACGTCCCTCTGTGTTGCCTTCACTTCTTTTAATTAATGAGGAGGTGGGGGCGTTTGGGGGTAGCTAATCTGTAAAGTGATCCATTACAATCTTACTTAAATAAGGTTGGATAATGATATCTGGGAATTGTTTGATAGTGAGAATTGCCCACAATGGGGGTGAAAGTGATTCACTTAACATTTCTTCCAAACAGAAAATCGTGCTCAGCGAAGAGTTAAAGGCAGGATTTCAACTCCCGCGCCCGAACCCACCCTGAAGTACTACGTAATGGTGAGTTGCAAATAGAGGAAGTTTCAGCAATTGCACGAGTTGCTGGAGAAATGGTCAAAACGGCCCGAGAGTATTTTCGTTTTTTGTGCATTGGGTCTTGTCCTAGGGTTTGCATGGTCTCCGCAGTGTTCAAGCACCAACCGGACTGGGAGAGATAGGCGTACCGAATTGGAAGCTACAAAGAGAGTATAGATAATACAAATACATTTGTCTCTGAATGAAAGTAGAAACAATTTTCCTTGTGGAAACGTCATTGAAGTCAGAGATCCCATGCTGATGCTTTGTGGATGTATCTTCAAACAACACCATTGACAAATGCAGGTGTTTCCCTGAGGATCCCTTTTACACGAATATAATACGGAATCTGCTTAGACATTCGATCATTTCGGCATTATCTCATTCACTGTATTCATCTTTTATTGCAGTCCAGAGCCGTGTACAAGTTTTAGTATCTGTGAAACCTGCAGTCTAGACATCAGCTTTCATTGCTATTTGTTATTGGGTTATTACAGAAAACAGTTTTGAGATATCTGACCAAATTCTTACTTCATCGTCATTAAAAGCTATGCATGAAATTTCCAATCATGGAACGAGTGAAGAAAATTTTGTATTATTTCTCTGATCTTCTGCTGTTTCTCTGAGCAATTCTCATCAATAAATGGCAAAAAGAATCAGACAAAAACTATGCTCAAATTACGCATTGTCCTGTTTCTAGAATACTGAGAGTCAATGTAACTTTGACCAATGATTTCCCTCACAATATTGAATGACGACATTTTACAGATCAGAGAATGATGAACTCATAAGAATTGTGATAATCTTCGACAGGTCCTTCAGGGAATGATAAGGATGGAGAGGAGTCCTTGATACATTTTGTTCAATAACATGCTGATTTTAAAATCGTTTGTTAGTGGTTTCCTACTTGATTGAATGGTTTTATACAAAAATACAGTAATTCAGACAGTCGTTCGACGATTGTTCATTGCGTTTGTGCAAAGCGCATTTTGTCTATCTCTGATGATGTAAGAGAATATTGAATTCCTCCTGCATTATCCAGTGCCTGGTACTGTATGTGAACAAGAACCTTTCATTTTCTCCCACCTCTTATTGTCAGATTCACGAATCTTGCGGCTGTGGAACTTCGCTTCTAGTCATACATTGAAAGTGGGATTCATTCTGTCTCTGAACCTTGTTGTCTGTCAGTGTGAATTGCAGCGTTTATTTCAGAATCTCTGCTTTTTTGCATGCAAGTGAGATCCACTCTGCACTCAGGCGCTGCTCAACATCGAGTTTCCACCCCCATTTGCAGAACATCCCCAGTCTTTGTCCAAGCATAACCCCAACCTTTTTGTAGCCCAGTCATTTCAACGCAGCATCCTGCTTGCAAGCCCAGACTCGGCATGTGACCATACTTCAGTGACTCACAGCGCAAACTTGAGAAGCAACATCTCGTCTCTCCTTTGTTTTGCTGGGGGTGGTGATGAAAGGATTGTCAGAGAGGCCTCGATGAAATTCTGAAATCTTACTCCCATTGAAACCTCGATGATTTTGGACCATGATTGACGTTGACCAATTCTTCGTGCCACATGCTAGGCCCGAAGCTTCAAATCCTCAACAAATCTGCTCACCGGTGAGTGTTGATGCACGCACTGTCGTGGCCTCCCTGTCCGTCATGCTAAGGGTATGCCGGAGCACCCTTGGGTTTGCCCATTGCCCTCCTCCTTGCTGGAGCCCACCGGGGTCAAGACGCAGCCTAGGATGGCACCCAGGCCCTGGAGGACGATAATGGTAAGCTGCAGCTGCTGGTGGAGGTCATGTTGGGGCTCATTCTGCTACTGCTGCTCACTGACGACATGGTGCAGGAGGCACCGTGCTAACGCAGTTCACTGATGGGCTCCCAATCCACCATGATGTTGCCAGGAGAGGGCGAGTTCCTGGAAGTGGGCACTCAGGAGCCTTGGAGGGTAATCACGGAAACTGGGTGTCGGGGTTGGTGAGGCTGCAATCAGCCATGGCGCAGTAGTGGCCCATGGTACCAATTGGGCCATATCAAGGCCTCAGTCAAATGCACAGCCAATTGGGGAAGCAATTGTAAAACGGAACTGGAGCCTTGATTTCCTTGCACTGAGCGGCAAGATCTGTCCTGCACTCTAATTGGCTCACTCAGTATTAGGACTGTTAGGCATCCACTCTTATATTCCCCAGCATTACGTCAACGACTGGGAAAGAAACTGGTTAATTGAGTATCCCAGCTCTAGGCCCATGATGTATCCTGAGCTGATATTTCACTGCGTTGTGGAGATATTGGCTAATTGACTAACACAGCACGAGGTTTGCGAAGCATCCTCGAAAAGCCCCATGGCCAGGGTGCGGATGGGATGTGGCTCAGTTAATCCACCATGACGAATCACATTGGCTGACTCGGCCCAAGCCACAACTTGAGCCTTTATGCCCCTGCTCCATGAGTGATGGTGTGGGCGGTGGGATGGTTATTCCATCCAAATGACACCAGGTGTGAAGTTGACCCACTCAGGATTAGGGCCAAACTTCAACCTGCGCTCTCTATCTCTGATTTGTGGAGTTCAGCTAATCCTAGATCAACTATAAGTACTCGGCCCAGGATCTGGATCTTTGGTCTAAACTTCCCAGCACAGTGGGTCTCAATTCATCCCCCATCATTAAGTTTGAGATTGGATTCGGAAATGGCCCGATAAGGGAGCCTTGGACTCTCCTGCTCTGTATGCACATGTATCTAGCAGTGAGTGTGAAGGTCCTTAGTTTCACAGCATTCCGTAAGGTCAACTCCCAAAGGTGATGCCCAGGCTAACTTTTCCCGACATGGTGGGTCTCGGTCACTCGCAGAAGGAAACGTTAGGAAAACGGGCAAATGAGGGATACTGGTCTGAGTCACCTGGCTTACTTCAAAGCAGAAGACCAGTATGTTCATTTCCAACAATTACTGGGTTTTAACTTTCTGTGGTTCGGAATGAGATTGGTATTCTCGGCAGTCCTAGGCGAAGAAGAAACCTGGAACTTTCCTGCTGTGGACGTTCATGCATGTGGGGGCTCTCAGTCCCAGATTCCATGAAGGATCAATAAACACGATCCTGAGATGGGACTGCATCTAAATCTCCCTGTTTGGATCTTCAAACGTTCCACATTGGGAGAAATTGTTATATTCAGTGCTTGGCTGGAAATGGAGCCTGAGGCCGACATTTCCCTGCATGGGGCTCGAACCGCTCCATACTGGGTGAAATTAATAAAATCAGTGCTAGGCCTTAGATGGAGAAATGGCATGTCTCTGCAGTGCATTACGAGATGTGGAGGAGAAGGATTTAGTTCCTGGTGGAGAAACAAACTTAGGTGTAAAATAAATACTCAAAAGCATATTCATAGAAGCAAGGGCAGTGCAAGATTAATTGCTTAAAATTCAGGAACAGGAAATGAGAAATCACAATGCTTGGTGTATACTACAGGCCTCCCAACGACCAGCAAACGAAAGAGGAAAGAACATATCTTGGGAAGATATGAAAGCAGGGTTGCGGTTGTGGGTGATGTTAACTTCCCCGACACGCTAGGAAACTGTATGGACAGAAATTGCAAGGGCAACTCAAGAGGGATTCTTGACACAATACGTGAACTGTCAATCCTGGGAACGGACCTGAGTTTAGGAACAGTGCCAGGCCAAGTAAGTGAAGTTTCAGTGAGGGAGAAGTTTGGGAGAAGTGAACATAATACTGTGCGTTTTAAGATATTCACGGATAGGGATAACAACCATCTTGTGGTGAAGATCTTAATTTGGAGGAAGGCAAATGACAACAATATTAGGAAGGAAATGGAAAAAATTGATTGGTGGCGGCTGTTTGAGGGTAAATGTACATCGGACATATGTGATTATTTCAAATAGCAATTGGCAAGATTTCGGGAATGGCACATTCCTGGGAGAATGGGGGATATGAATGGCAAGTTACATGAACCTCGGATGACCAGGAATGTTAACACATTGGTCAGGAAGAGAAAGGAACCATTCGTACCGTCGGTAAGATTGGAACAGATGAAGACCATGAAGTATGTAAGGAAAGTGGGAAAGAGCGTAAACAAGGAATTAAAAGGACTAAAAGGGGTCGTGAAAGGTCGTTAGCGAACAGGGTGAAGGAGAATTCAAAGGTTTTTTATTCTTGTACGAAAAGCAAGAATGTAGCCGGGAAAGAGTTGGCCAACTCAAGGACTAGGGATGGAATACATGGCTGGAACCAGAAGAGGTTGGTGGGATCCCAAACGAATTCTTTGTCTCAGTATTCAGCAAAGAAAATGAATTGGTGGAGGATGATCTCAGGAGAGGGAGTGTCGAGTTTCTAAGACAAGTTAGTATTAAAAAGGATGAGGTGTCATGCATCTTTAAAAGGTTCCTTATGGGATCGAAACCAAAATATTGATGGAGGCAAGAGAACAAACGACAGGACCATTGACAGAAATTTGTGTCTCTTTGGTCACAGGTGAGGTCCCAGAGGTTTGGTGAATAGCCAATCTAGTCCCTTAATTTATGAGGGGCAGCAGGGATAATCCGGAAATGACAGCCTTGTAAATCTCAAATCAGTGACAGTGAAATTATAGGAAAAGATTCTCAGGTACCAGAATTAGGATCAAATTGATTACTCATGATAGCATGGATTTGTACTGGGGAGGTTGTGCCTCGCTAATTTGGATCGAGTTATTTATTCATTCACCGGATGAGCTTGTCACTGGTTCAACCAGCAAATATTGCCCATCCCTAATTGTCCAGAGGGCAGTTAGGAGTCAAGCGTATTGCTGTGGGTCTGGAGTCATATATGGGCTAGACTTGGCATGGATGGCAACTTCCTTCTCTGAAAGATATTTGTGAACCAGATGTGTTTTCCAACAATGAATTCATCGTCATCATTCAACCCTTAATTCCAGATATTTGTCATATGCATATTCGACAAATCTGCCGCGGCAAGACTGGAACTGGGGCCCCAGAAAATTGCCTTCATCTGTGCACGAACATTCCAGCTTAGCCATGGCCTCCCACCGACACCTCCTTTTGTGGAGCTGGAGAAAATGATTGATGAGAGAAAAGCGAATGATATTGTCCAAATGGGCTTCGGTACAGCCTTTGGTAAGGTCCTTTATGGCAGACTGGTACAAAAGTTGACATCACGTGGTATCGGAGAGTTCGGAGAGAGCAGGCAAGATAAGTGCAGCACTGCCTTGATGGAGGAGACAGAGAGTAACGATTTAAGGATACTTTTCGCAATGGACGTTTGTGAATAGTGGTGTTCCATAGGGATCAGCGATATGATCGCTGCTGTTTATGATCTACGTGAATGATTTGGAGGGAAACGTAGCCGGTCTAATTAATAAGTTTACCAAAGATACAATGATTGGTGAAGCTGCACATCATGAGGAGGATTGTTAGAGGATGATCAGGATTCCGAACAGTTAGAAGAATGGCCAGATAAGTGGCAGATGGAGTTTAATCCAGAGAAATTTGTGGTGTTACATTTTGGAAGGTAAAGTACAGGTGGAAATTAGAGAGTGGATATCTGCATCCTTCGGAGTATTAATTTGCAGAGGGGTCTGGGTGAATTAGTGCACAAATCACTTAATGTGGCAGCGCAAGTAAATAAGGTAGTTAGAGAAAAAGCTTAAGGTATGCTTGCCATCATTGGACAGAACATTGAGGATATGGATAGTCAAGTTATGCTGCGGGGAATTTGACGACAATTTCCCCTCCCAAGTGGTCGACGATCCCCACCAGTGTATCTCAAAAACATCCCGCATCTCTGCCCTTGAACACTACCCTTCCACTTGCAACAATAGAACCCCTGCTACCTCATCAACCTCCGGATACATCTCCCCATTTCTACCACCTACACACAGACTCTACCACCAGGGATACTTTGCCTACCCCTATCTGCCTTCCATAAAAACTATTCTCTCCGTGACTCCCTTGTCAGGTCCTCGCTGCCCGCCCCCACCATCCCACACTGCACTCCCGGCACATTTCCCAGCCACCGCAAGAATTGCAGACCCTGCGCCCACACCTCCTTGATTACCTCTGTCCAAGGGCCTAAAGGATCGTTCCATATCTAACAGAGCTTTTCCTGTACTTCCACACATTTCACCTACTGAGTCCATTGCTCTCGATGTGGGTCTCCCCTACATTAGGGAGACAAGACACAAACTTGCGAATTGTTTCAGAGAACATCTCTGGGACACCCGCACCAACCCCTTGATCCCTTTAACTCCTCCACTCACTCCAACAACGACATGTAAGTCCTGGGCACATCTATCGCCAAACCCTAACCACCCAACACCTGGGAGTAGAACGCCTATTCTTCCACCTTGGAACCCCCTCGCAACCACACGGGATCAATTTGGATTTCACCAGTTCTCTCATTTTCCCTCACCTACCTTGCCCTCATTTCATCCATCCAACTCTGCATCGCTTTCTTGACCTGTCCGATCTGGCCATCTTCGTATCCATCCATCTTCGTATCCACCACCCTCCTCTCTGAACTTTCATCTTCACACCCACTTCAAATATCGCACGCTCAGCTACCTCCCACCACTCACCCACCACAGCCACACTCGTCTGCAATTTATCTCTCAGGTCCCTTGATCCAAAATCCTCATTCCTGATGAAGTATTCATGCCCGAAACATCGACTCTCCTGCACCTCAGTCGCTGCCTGACTGCCTGGGGTTTTCCAGCATCACACTCTTCGACACTTGACATATTGCATACAGCTGTGGTCCCACACTATCCAAAGGACCTGGATGATTTGGATTGGATACCGAAAGTGTTTAGCAGGATGCTGTCTGGTATGTCAGATTTTAGCTATGGAGGAGTATTGGCAAGACTACGTTTGTTTTCAGCGGATCGCAGGAGATTGTGGGACAGTCCAATAGAAGTTTACAAGATTGGTAATGGCATGGATAGAGTGGAAAATGAGGCTTTTTCTACCCGGGGAGGAGGGGATCAAGTAATCATTCATGCAGGTTCAAGATACAAGCTTGGGGATGTTTAAAAGAATTGCGCAAGGCAATTCTTCACATAAAGGATGGTGAGTGCCAGGAGGCTGTTGCCAGAGGAGGTAGTGGAATCAGACACAATAGCATCATTCAAGAGGCACCTGGATAGGAAGAGAGGGGAGGTACACTGACCAGGAAGGGAAGACTGCTTTAGTACAGAAGGATAGAATATGATTGCGCAGGCTTGGAGGGCCAAAGAGCCTGTTCCTGCACTGTACTGTTGGTTGAGAAATATGAGCATTCATGTCCAGAAGTGAGCTGGCCCCATGAGCTAACCAGGTAGACAGATTGTATGATCTCTCCAGGGACTCAATCACTGAGTCCCATATTGTACATTTGCCAGAAAAGAAGCAACATTCACAGTGAATTACGCTGTCCTTTCACTCCCCTGGAACCAGAGGTCATGCTGCATTAGATGTACTGTCCTTTCCCTCCTATTGAATAGGGGAATCAGGGTGCATTACAAACGTGTCTTTTCGCAAGCTGGGACCGGAGATTTCAGCGCATTAGGTAGAGAGTCCTTTCCCTCCTCTGGAATCGGGGTTTACAGTGCTTCGGATGCACGATTCTTTCCCCCCTTTGGGACTGACATCATGGTGCATTAGACGCACTATCCTTTCCTCGCTTTGCGACTGGGTGTCACAATGCATTGGATATGTTGTCCTTTCCACCCTCTGGGACCGGGCGTCAGAGTGCATTAGATACACCTTCCTTCACTGCTCTGGGACAGGTGTCACTGTGTTACACACACTCGCCTTTCCTCGCTTTGGGACTGGTGTCAAGGGGTGTTAGATACATCATCCTTTTCCACACTCTGTGGCTGGGAGTCAGAGTGCATGAGATACACTTTCCTTCCCGCTCTGGGACTGGTGTCACGGTGTTAGACACACTAGCCTTTACACGCTCCGGGCCTAGAGCTACGGTGTATTAGATACATTGTCCTTTCCACCCTTTGGGACTGGGAGTCAGAGTGCAGGGATGGACGGTGAAGTAGAAAGAGAGACAAATGGAGAAGGTAGTATTGCTGTAGACAGATCACTTTACTCAGTGATGGTCTGTTGAAATATCAGTGATGTATTTCGCAATGAATGACCTATCATGGAGAGAAGGTGGAAAATGAAAAATGTAAAATTGTGATTGATGAGAGCAAATGACATGGAAAGAATGATGTTGTTGCTGTGTGATGTGACAGTCAGTGTACACCTCATTGCACCCTGTACCCCGTCCACTAGTCTGGTATATCTTAGACAAAAAGGAATGGGTATGGACAGATACAGCTTGGGCACTTGGACTCCAGCCCAGGCCACCTCGGGTCAGGAAATGGCAGCGGGGGACTCTGGGCAGATCTGATTCATGTCAGAACAACACTGTTCTTCTCACAGTGAGAGAGAGAGACATGAGAGAGAAAGACAGCTGTTTCGATAGATAGATAGAAAGAAAGAGATAGAGAGATGGACAGATAAACATAGAGGACTGAAACAGACCGACCAGTACAACAAGTCCATGCGAAACATGATCCCAAACTAAACTAGTCCCACCTACCTGCCCCAGTCCCATATTCCCTCCAAACCTTTCTATTTCATATTTTCATGAACATGTATTTTAAATGTAATAATTGTATCCACTTCCACCACTTCATTGGGAAGTTCATTCCACACGCGAACCACCCTCTACGTAAGAAAATACTCTCTGATGTCTGCTTTAAATTTATCTCCTCAATAATGTGCCCTACAATTCTGGAAATTCCTCACCTTAGGGAAACGACAACCTCCACCAACTTGATCTCCGCCCCTCGTTCTTTCACAAACTTCAGTCAGGTCACCCCTCTCAACCTTCTATGCTGCTCTGAAAAAAGTCCCAAGCTATCCACCATTTCCTCATGACTCAAACGTTCCAAGCCAGCACAATCCTGGTAAATCTCCTCTGAACCCCCTTCACCTTGATAACATCCTTCCTATAATTGGGCGACCAGAACAGGAAACTACTCCAAAAAGACCTCACCGATATCCTGTACAATATAAACATAACATCATACTTCTTCAAGCGAAAGGATGAAGGAATGAAAGCAAGCGTGCCAAACACCATTTCACCCATCCTGTTCATCTCTGACACAAACTTTAAAGAACAATAATGTGAACACTTCGGTCGCACTGTTCTACAACACCTGCTAAAGCCCCAGAATTAATTGTACAAGATGTACCCTTGCTTCTTGCACCAAAGTACAATAGCTCACATTTATCTCGAGAGAAGATCTGTGAGAGAGATCAAGACAGCAAAAAGCAAGGGATCGAAATTGAGCAAGAAAATCAAGAGACTTGGGAATTGAGAGACAGAAACGGAAGTAGAAAGATTCAGAGCGAGTGAGAGACAAACAACAATAACATAATTTGTGTCTTGCTGTTGTCTGTCAGGAAGTGTGATGACCGACTTGTCTGGATGGCTGCAGCTCCGACAACACTTAAACTTGACAATGACTCGGCATGCTTAATTGCTACAATTCTCTCCAACGTCATGGACGTTCAGATTAGATAACTTACAGTTTCGAAACAGGACCTTGGGCCAAAAACTCGAAAAGTAACCCACCCAGACCCATTTCCATACATTTACCCCTTCAACTAACACTATGGGCAATTTCGCTGGCCAATTCACCTACCCTGTACATCTTTGGACTCTGGGAGGAAACCCACAGGGCGAATGTGCAAACCCCACGCAGACAGTTGCCTGAGTGAGGAACTGAACCCGGATTTCTGGCGCTGTGAGGCAGCAGTGCTAACCACTCTACCACCATGCCGTCATTAAGCAACAGTGGGGACGATCTGCAAGGTGTACTGCAGAAAGTCACCAACGATCTTCGGACAGTGCCTTCCAAATTCAAGCTATTTTCCATCTGGAAGGATAACAGCAGCAGATACATGGGAGCCCCACCCCCTGCAAGTTCCTGTCCAATCCAGTCAGCACCCTGCAAACGTATCAGCCATTCCTTCAGCTCCACTGTGTTAAACTCCTGGCATTCCCTCCCCGAGAGAAATGTGGGTTAACACACAGTACGTGGACTGCAGCGGTTCAATAAGGCAGCTCACCTCAAATTCTCAGGAGAGACTAGGAATGGGGAATTTATTCTCGCCGAGACAGCCACGCTCATGTAAAATGAGAGAATAGAAGAGATTGTGGATAATAGGCATTAGATTTAAATGAATGGTGAGGAGGAATTATTCCCTTAACTGGTTTTGAAACAATGGAATCATTTCTCACAGTGTGTTAGATGTCAGTTCATTCATTAAATTGAAAAGTGGACACAGACAGAGTTTGAATTACTAACAGATTGACAAGTGGAGTTAGGGCTGAAGTGTGTTCGGCCATGGTCATATTAAAGGTTGGAACAGGCTTGAATTGCAGAGACTTGCTCCTCAATCTCAAGTTCCTTCAGTAGTGTGTCGGTGAGATTCCTTCAGCAATAGCATCAGAGAGCGCAATGGACAGCGATAGAGTGATAGAGATCTCTAATTGCACAAAGATTAATACTGGTATGCGGCATACATGTGGAAGCTGAGGTCCAGCAGTTGAAAAATGCTTGGATGAAGGTGTGAAGCAGTAATCTGTTTGTCCGACATACCTAGGGACAGAAAGATATTCAAAAAGGCACCATGATTTATCTCGTATGTATGCAGGAACCAGTGTAACAGACATAAAGTACAAAAATGCTCCTCCCCATTTGATTAAAACGTTCTCCCCAATACTACCTCCCCGATTAAATTCAGATTAATTGTCTCATCAAAAATAGGCATTTGTTTCCACATCTGGCTTGGCTCAGTGGTTAGCACTGCTGCCTCACAGCACCAGGGACCTGGGTTCAAATCCAGCCTCAGGCGACTGTCTGTGAGGAGGTTGCACATTCTCCCCGTGTCTGGATGGATTTCCTCCCACATTCCCAGATGTGCAGGTCAGGTGAATTAGGCATGGTAAGTTGCCCATAGTGTTCGAAGCATTAGTCAGAGGGGCATTGGATCTGTGCGGGGGTTAGTTTTCAGAGGGTCGGTGTGGACTTGTTGGGAAAAATGGCCTGTTTCAACACTATAGGGAATTATGTCCGAAAAAAAACCTGAGTATCCATGACCTTCAAACGCGACTGTTCTTGGATTCATTGATCTTGGATGATTGAACACAGAGGGTTGGCAGGTTGTAAAGCCCCAGTTGTACAAAGGAATAATGTGCATTCGCTGTGGTGGTGAAGCTCGATTAAATGATTTATTTACAAACAGATAAATATACTCATTTAGCTAAATATCAGAAAAGCGCACGCACTGGAGGCAGTTTGAGCCCTCGATTGATTAGCATCACCGTTGGCCAACGCGAAACCCTGGAGGACCGGATGCAAGCTGGTCCTGCAGCCAATCAGCGCTCCCATATCACCTGAATGCGGAAGTTGGACAATGAAGCTGCTAATTGGTGCCCAGAGAAGGTGTTGCTGCTCCTCATCTATCTCTGAATGAAGATGGAGTTTCACTCAGACTGAACCAACTTCAGGTGGGGAAATTATCTGGGAACATTTTATTGTTTTTCTTTTCTTTTATCAGTCGGGGTTAAATTGCTGACTTGCAAGAATTGATCATTCAGGAAGTGAATCCAGGGAAGGGGACAGTTTCTGGAAAATAAGGTCGAGGTCTCCCGCTGTAAAAGACATCGGTTACTGTTCTGTGGAAGGGTCCGTCGACACGAAAGTTTATACTTTGATTTCTCTCCACTGATGCTGTCATACCCGCTGAAGTTTTCTAGCAATATCTGCGTGTGTTTTTGTTAACCTTGACTGACTCAATTTGGCGCACTCTTTATCTGGCTGCCAGAATGATATCATTTCATAATGTTTGCAATTAAAAAGGGTGATTTCGAGGCAAGAGCTGGCCAGCGATGAGGCATTAAATTAATATCATGTTGAGTTATGCCTTGTTTTGTTATACTATACATAGTTGGAAATATCATGCAAAGACACCATTCACCAGGAGAAAGTGAGGATAGCAAATGGTGGAGGTCACAGTCGAGAGTATGGTGCTGGGAAACCACAGCAGGTCAGCCAGCAACCGAGGACCAGGAGAATCGACGTGTCAGGCATAAGCCCCTCATCAAGAAGGAGGTTTGTGGGTAGGGGGCTGAGAGATAAATAAAGGGCGTTGGGGCTGGAAGAAGGTGGTTGAGAATGTGAGAGGTAGATGAAGGTGAACAAGAAGGTGATAGGTTGCAGAGGAGGATGGAGTGGATAGATGGGAAAGACAATGGACAGGTCAATAGAACAGTGCCGAGTTGGAGGCTTTTGACTGAGATAACGTGGGGGAGGGGAAACTGGAGAAATCCACATTAAGTCCGTGTGTTTGCAGGGTCCCAACTTGGAAAATGAGGCGTTCATCCTCCAGGCGTCGGGTGGTTAGGCTTTGGCAAAGGAGGAGGCCCAGGATCTGTATCTCCTTGGTGGAGTGGACGGGGGAGTTGAAGTGTCCAGCCACTCTGCAGACTCAGGAGTCCTTGTGGAATCAGTAGACTGGCACTGAGGATGATGATGTGGCTGTGATAGTGAGTCTGCTTCAGGACGTGGCTGAAAGATTTGGTGCTGAACACCTCAATTGGCCTCACACTCGTTTAAGGTCCTGCATGTGGTGGTGAGAGGGGGGCTGCGTGGGGGGACCCTGGGAGATAGTGAGCAAACTGGTCAATCTAAGACTGGTATAGTTGGGAAAGGAAGCAAGTCAAACAGTTAGGGCAGGAAGGAATCAAGCAGAGACCAAGCTGGAATGATAAATTAAACTGCAATTTCTTCAATGCAAGGGGCCTAAAAGGGAAGGCAGATGAAATCAGCACATGATGAGGAACGTAGCGCTCGGATAGCATATCCATTACAGAGACGTGGCTCGGGTATGTTTTGGACTGGCAGCTTAAAGTTTCAGGATACAAATGCTACAGGAAGGATGGGAAAGGGGTCAGGACAAGGGTGGGGGGGGGGGGGAGCGTAGCAATGTTTATAAGGGATAGTATTACTTGCTGTTCATAGGATACTCCTGGGAGTACATCCAGGGACATTATTTAGGTGGAAGTGAGCAATACGAAAGGGACGATCACCTTATTGGGATTGCCATATAGACCTACTAATAGTCCTCACAAGCAAATTTGTAAGGAAGTTACACTTATCTATCAGAATAATAGCGTGGTTATGGTAGGGAATTGTAACTTTACAAACATAGACTGGGACTGACATAGTGTTAAGGGTTCTGATGGAGAGGAATTTGTCAAGTATGGACAAAAGAAGTTCCTGATTCATTATGTGGCTGTTCCTACTAGAGAATGTGCAAAACCTGACCTATTCTTGAGAAATAAGGCAGAACCAGTGACTGAGGTGTCATTGGGGGAGCACTTTCGGGCCATCCACCTTAGTTCCATTAGTTTTAAAATAGTGATGGAAAAGGTTAGACAGGATCCGAAAGCTTGAGGTCTAAATTGGAGGAAGGCCAATTTTGACGGTTTTAGGCAAGAACTTTCCAAAGCCGAATGGGGCACAGATATTTGTAGGTAAAGGGACAGCTGGGAAATGGGAAGCCTTCAGAAATTAGATGCCGAGAGTCCAGAGGCAGTATATTCCTATTGGATGAAAGGAAAAGCAGGTAGGTCCAGGGAATGCTGGATGGATCGAGAAAAAGCTTTTGCAAATAGGGTTAAGGAAAATCCAGAGGGTTTTTATAAATACATTAAGGACAAAAAGGTAACAATGGACAGAATAAGGCCCTTGAAAGATCAGCAAGGCAGTCTTCGTTTGGAGCCGCAGGGAAAAGGGGGGAGACATTAAACGCGTATTTTGCATCAGTGTTTACTGTGGAGAAAGAAAATGGAAGATATAGAATGTGGGGAAATAGATGGTGACATCTTGAAAATTGTCCATATTACAGAGGAGGAGATCGTGGATGTCTTGAAATGCATAAAGGTGGATAAATCCCCAACAACTGATTAGGTGTGCCTTAGAAATTTGGGAAGCTAGGGAAGTGGTTACTGGGCGCTTTGCGGAGATATTTGTATCATCAATAGTCACAGGTGAGGTGCCGGAAGACCAGAGGATGGCTAACGTTGTTTCACTGTTTAAGCAAGTTGGTAAGGCAAAAAACAGGGAACCTGAGATCAGTCAGACTGGCATCAGTGGAAAAACATAGACTGATTATGGATAGTCAGCATGGGTTTGTGCATGGGAAATCATGTCTCACAAACTTAATTGAGGTTTTTATTGAAGTTACAAAGAGGATTGATGAGGGCAGAGCAGTGGACGTCATCTGTATAGACTTCATAAAGGCGTTCGACAAGGTTCCCCATTGGAGACTGGTTAACAAGGTTAGATCTCATGGAATACAGGGGGAACTTGCCATTTGGATACAGAACTGGTTCGAAGAGGGTCTTGTGGAGGGTTGCTTTTCTGATCAGTATCGTGATCAGTGGAGTGACACAATGATCACTGTACGGTCCACTACTTTTCATTACTTATATAAATTATTTGGATGTGAACATGTGAGGCATAATTAGTAAGTTTGCAGCTGACACCAAAATTGGAGGTGTAGTGGACTGCGAAGAAGATTACCTGAGATTAAAACAGGATCTTGATGAGATGGGCCAATGTGTTGAGTAGTGACAAATTGAGTTTAATTCAGACAAATGCGAGATGCTGCATTTTGGAAAAGCAAACCATTGCAAGACTTGTACACTTCATTGTAAGTTCCTAGGGAGTGATGTTGAACAAAGAAACCTTGGAGTGCAGGTTCGTAGCTCCTACAAAGTAGAGCCGCAGGTAGACATGATATCGAAAAGGGCTTTCCTTTATTTGTGAAAGCATTGAGTATTGGAGTTGGTAGGTTATGCTGTGGCTCTACACGATATTAGTCATGCCAGGTTTGGAATATTGCATGCAATTTTTGTCACCTTCCTATCGTCAAGATTTTGTGAAACCTGAAACTGTTCAGAAAAGAGTTATAAGGATGTGCCAACGTTGGAGGGTTTGAGCGATAGGGAGAGGGTGAATAGGCTGCGGCTATTTTTCCTGGAGCTTCGGAGACTGAGGAGTGAACTTGTAATGGTTTATAAAATCACAAGGCGTATTGATAGGATAAATAGACAAGGGGTGGGGTGGGGGAGTCCAGAACTAGAGGGCATATGTTTAGGCTGCAAGGAAAGAAATAAATGGTACACACAGACGGTGGTGTGCATATGGAATGAGTTGCCAGAGGAAGCGGTGGAGCCTGGCACCGTTGCAGCGTTTAAAAGGCGTCTCGACGAGTATATGAGTAGGAAGGGTTTACAGGGATATGGGCTGGGTGCAGGCAAATGGGATTCGTTTCAGTTAGAATATCTGGTCAGCATGGATGAGTTGGACAGAAAGGTTTGTTTTCACGCTGTACATCTGATCGACTCTATAACATTCGACCAGGCAGTATAAAGGGGGTCCATCCCGTATGCACTAACAGTAACTAGAAACATACCAATCCGCAAGAATGTGCAGCACCTTGCAAACAATTACTTTTGAAGTTTTATCTTGCACTGAGGTATTGATGACTTTTTAAACAACTTTTACAGGATAACAGAAAGGAAGGATTTGAAGAACGAAATCTGAAATTAACATCATGTCAAGATCTGAAATCACTCGATTTGTCAGCATCTGAACGCTGTGAATCCATCACCTTGGAGGGAGAAATGCTTCTCTGTTCTGTCTGCTTCAATGGATTTTAAACAAAACATTGCGATATTAACAAGCCCTTGCGAGAGTGTGTCAGTGCACCGACAGTGAGAAAAACCGAAAATAGCCTCAGAAGACATTTGCACAATTCACAGCCGAGAAAGACCATTCACATGATCTGTGTTTGGACGAGGCTACCACTGATTATTAAACCTGGAGAAGGAATGCGAACAATTTCTGCATGGATAAACCATGGAAATGTGGGCACTGTGGGCAGGGATTCTATTACTCACCTGGTCTTGAGATTGATGAGCGTAGACACACGGGGGGAAGGCTGTACACCTGTTTTGTGTCTGAGAAAGGATCCAGTGCTCTCTCCAATCTGCTGACCCGCCAGAAACTTCACGCTGTGCAGAGGTCATGCACCTCTGACCATGGGTAGAGACTCACTGATACATCCAACCCATTGGCGCGCAAGCAAAATGGTATTCCCCAGCTCTGATTGTGGGAATGAATTCACTAGTTCAGCTAACGTGCTGAGACACAAGCGAGTTGACACTGAGGAGAGCCCGTAGTATTGCCCTGAGTGTGGGAAAGGATTTGTTCAGCCATCTGCCTTGGATATTCACCAATGGCTTCACACTGGGGAGACGCTGTTCACCTGCTCTCAGTGTACGAAAGGATTCGCTCAGTCATCGAACTTGGTCATTCAACAACGGATTCACACTGGAGAGAGGTATTTTCCCTGCCATCACTGTGGGAAGAGACTCTCTGATTTCTATGCCATGCTATGACATGAACGGGTTCACACCGCGGAAAGGAGGTTCATCTGCTGACAGTGTGGGAAGGGATTCACTCAATTATGCAGCCTGCAGAGACACCAGCGAGTTCACACTGGGGAGAGACCGTTCACCTGCTCTCTGTGCGGAAATACGTTATCTCGATTATCCAACCTTCAGATACACCAGCCGATTCACACCTAGGAGAGGCCATTCACCTGCTCTCAGTGCGGGAAGAAGCTCTCTCAAATGTTTGACCTGCCAACACACCAGCGATTGCACACTGGGGAGAGGACGTTCACCTGCTCTCAGTGCAGGAAAATACACTCAGTTATCCAGCCTGCAGCGACACCAGCGAGTTCACATCGAGCAGAAGACGTTCACCTGCTCTCAGTGCGGAAAGGGATACACTCAGCCAGTTCAGACCGGGGAGAGACCATCCACCTGCTTTTGGTGCGGGAAGGGATTCACGCAATTACCCAACCTGCAGAGACACCAGGCAGTTCACACTCGGCGGCGGCAGAAGGGATACACTCTAGTATATAGGCAGCAGGAACAACAACAAGATCATTAGTGACTGCAGGAGTGTGTTCTGTTGTTGGCGCTGCTGCTCATCATGTTCAGGACTAAATCATGTTGATCCTGCCAGTGGGCAGCTCAGAGGGTTTCTTTCGTCGAGACGGGCCACCCTCACTACTTAGCTCCCAGTGAGATGGATGCTTCAAATGTCATACGAAACTCTGAATGAAAAAGGTTTTCGAAGGTAGAGGTTGTTGAGTCTGAGAATTGAACTTCAATTATCCGGCATTCAATAATCCGAATATTGGATTATCCGGCATGTTCGCAAGTTTGCAATGCATGGCTAAACTGTCACCTGACATTCAATGAACTGAACAAAATTCTCCCCACCCGTGTCCTTCAGATAATAGAGGTTCCTCTGCATTTCATTTCCTCCAATACCGTGCCACGTTGGCATGGAGATGGTCATGTCAGGCGGTTGTTTTGTTTAATTGACATGGGCGCTTCTTACAGAAGGTAGTTAGGGATTTGTAAAGATGGAATCGCTCATTTGGAATCGCTCAGGGGAAATGAAACCAGGAAGCTTGCTGAGCTTGGAGCTGGAGGATGTAATATCGAGTAAGGCTGTCGATGAAAGGTCTTGTAGTGTCAGGAAGATGACAGACATTGGAGATATGAATGAGGAGCAGGAAAGCCATTCAGCCGTTCAAGATGCCTCACCACGTGAGACGATTGTGATCAATCGGATTTTCATCTCCACTCCTGTCTAAACCCTCAAAGCTTTCCCGACAAGGTGGTCAAAAGATGATGCCAAAGCTGCCAGTGAGTCAGTAGAACTGGTGTGTTCTCACTTCAAAAAGAGGAACTTTCAAAGAAAATTGCTTGTGATCATGGAGCAAATCATTGTTGGGAAAAGTGACTGGTGTTTCCCCAGGGAATGTTGCACCAGAGACAGAAGCTTCTGAGACACCAATTCTTTCTAATGTGATCACCACGAGTGAAAACAGACGCGATCAATTCCAAAACACTGATATTTTCAGTAAAGTCACTCCGACTGCCCTAGAAAGCCAAGAAAGATTTTTATTCTGAGTTGCTAGCTCAGCGGAAACCTTTATTAGAAAAACAGTTTCCAAAATCTTCATTGCATTAATCAAGGAATTGTGGGAACTCCCAGAAGGCTTCCCTCTTCAAAGATCGCTATTTCCCACCCACATGGTTGACGATGCCTGCCAATGCATCTCCTCTGCGTAGTGCAGCTCCGCCCTCCATCCCCACCCCTCCCAACACAACAGGGACAGAGCCATTCCCCGGTCCTCACCTTTCAACCATCAACCTTCGTATACACCATATTGTCCTCCGCCACTTCTGTCACCGACAAACGGAACTCACCACCAGAGACATATTTCCCTCCTCACCTCTGGCAG
The DNA here is from genome assembly GCF_037043375.1 of Chiloscyllium plagiosum. Lineage (NCBI taxonomy): Eukaryota > Metazoa > Chordata > Chondrichthyes > Orectolobiformes > Hemiscylliidae > Chiloscyllium > Chiloscyllium plagiosum. The sequence continues at coordinate 18,158,976 of NW_028270179.1, read as the reverse complement.
CATTCCAGAGAGACCATTCCCTCCGCGACTTCCTGATCAGTTGCACGTCCCCTCCCACTCGCTCCTGACACCTTCCCCTACCACGCAAGAAGTGCAAATCCTGCACGCACACCTTCCCCTCCCTCTCCCCATCTCCGTCGAAGGTCGCCAAGGATCCTTCCACACCTGACAGAAATTTATCTGAAACAAATGTCATCTCCTGAATCCGTTGCAACCGTTGTCGTCTCCTCCATATCGAGGAGACAAGACGCCAACTTGCGGATCGTTTCAGAGAACATCTCTGACACTTCTGCACCAACCAATCCTGCCAACCCGTCGCAGAACACGTCAACTCCCCTTTCTACTCTGCCAACGATATGCAGGTCCTAGGCCACCTCCATCACAAAACCCTTACCGCCCACACCTGGAGGAAGAATGCCTCATATTCCGCCATGGGACCCTGCAACCAAGCGGGAACAATGTGGATTTCACCAGTTTCCTCATTTACCCCCTCCGCTTCCCCAAAACCCCCGTTGTCCCTGTCCCGACCCGCCACCTTGGCACCACCTTCTTGACATTTGCTTCGAATTTCCCACCTATCTGTTCCGCCCTCCTCTCCCACCTTCATCTCTCCAGGGTGGAGAGATAAATAGGGGCGGGGTGGGGTTGAGATGTGGGGCTGGTGGCAAGTTCCCAAAGAGTAGAATGGGTGAATGGGAGTGGGGATGGAGGCGAGAAGTCAGAGGGGAGGAGGGGAATGTAGCAAAAATCTTATGCCTCAGCCTGATGTGGAAGAGTCAAAATGTTAAAACATCTGAACATAGAAACGTACAGCACAGAACGAGCCCTTTGGCCCATAATGTTTTGCCGAGGATAAATCTAAACGTAAAATTAAACAACCTGTCCATGCCTCAATTCACTGCTATCCGTGTGCATGTCCAACAGTTACATAAATGTCCCTCATGACTCACCACCACCGCTGGCAACGTATTCCATGCGCTCGCCTTTCTCTGCGCAAATTACCTACCTTCGATGCTCTGTCTATACCATTCTGCCAATATCTTAAAAGTATGACCCCTCGTGCCAGTCAATCCTGCCCTGGCGAAGAGTTTAGAAACAAAACAAAGTCCAAAATTGAGAAAGCTGTTGATATTATTGAGAGATGAATAGTTTATCTTCCGAATGGGGATTAGGAACAATAACAAATAATCGAGAAAGCAAACTTGCCCCTTGAATGTAAAAATACATGGGAATAACATCACCAAGAAAGGTGGGAACCAACCATGAACAGTTTGCACGTCTATGCATAGGCAGCTGTGACAACACAGACACTGGGACATTTGCAGACCAGAAAGCTCGAGAAATCCCAGGTATAAAAATGAGAAACTGGGGAGGAATCGGTGTAAATTGCAGTGGGCTATGGCACACGTTTGGGTTGATCCCTTCAGAAAGTGAATGACCCTTCAGGACATCACAAGATAAACGTGTTGGGCAGTTAAAGTAAAATTGAATTCAAAACATCACAGAGATATTCGGATTGTGTTACGTAAGCATGCTTTGTTTCGCTTCTTATTTGCACAATAAAGTTTAGTTTTGCTTACCAAAGTGACATCTGGTGCCATACAATTACTTGCTGAATGTTTCAAATGAATAGCAAGGCTTTGGAGGGATATGCGCCGGGTGTTGTCAGATGGGACTAGATTGGGTTGGGTTATCTGGTCGGCATGGACGGGATGGACCAAAGTGTATGTTATCATGCTGTAAACACTATGACCCTATGTTGATTCCCCCGACAAAGCTTGCAGGTTATTAATTCCCTAGGGACAAAGGAGACCAGGGTCAGTCAGTGAGAATCTCCATATACAGTGAAGTAGCAGAAGCTGGTCAGTTCAGAAAAGTGATGACCGGATAAACCACCTGATGAAGGAACAGCGCTCCGAAAGCTAGTGCATCCAAATAAACCGTTTGGACTATAACCTGGTGTTGTGTGATTGAATACTTTGACAGGATGAAGCACATATTCAAATTGCAAAGCCCACACTGTGATAAATCTGTTTTCAGTTGACACAGGGAGTGTGTCTGAAGAAAGATTTTTGAAAATGTTTGAATGGGAGTGTCACTGGCAAGGCCAGCAGTAGGTGCCCATCTCTAGCTGTCCCTGAACAGTGATGGGGTATCGGTCAGCTACTTCAAGTGTTGCCAACTCAGAGTATCTGTGTCTGCCTTGCGACCACTGGAGCCTGTCTCTCCTGCAGGATAAATGTCAGTTTTCGACTTAAATTGGTATTCTTTCAAATGGATCTGACGAATGTATGCATTGGGAGGGTGGGTGGTGTTAGCTCGTGAAAGAGAAAGCAGAAGCACAGCAGTTGAATCCAGACTGCATCTCCTGTCCCTCCATTCACTCCTCACCTGACACACACTCACACACTGGCCCCAGATCTGAAATCCATACAGAGGTTGCTCACTCCCTTGTGGATGATGGGCGCAGGAGGCAATCTCAGCTCCTGAAGCTCACTCACAGAGTCAAAACTCCTCCAGCACAGAGATTGGCCCTTTGACCCAAACTGATATATGCAGAGCAAAATGAACTGTACACGCAAACCCCATTTCCCAAGAGTCGGTTCATATCCTTCTTATCTTTCGTATCCATGTCTAAATGCCTTTTATATCGTGTAAATGTACCCGTCTCAACCACTTCCATTGGCAGCTCATTCCATTGGCATATCACTCTCTGTGTAAAAAATGTTGACCTTCGGGTTCCCTTTTATTCTTTCCCTTAACCTGAAACTGATGCCCTGCAATCCTCGATTGCCCAACACTCAGAAAAAGATTGAATGCATTCACCCTATGCCTCTCATGATCTTATATATATCTATACGGTCCCCCTTCAGTCTCCGAGACTGAGGATTAGAAAGGTCTCGCTTGTTCAATCGCTCCCAAGAACATAGACCAATGAGGAATTGCAGCCTCCTTGTACATTTCGCCTACAATCCTTCGAGTTTATTAACATCCGTCTGATAACAAGGTCACCAGAACTGAACAGAATCCTTCAAATACAGCCTCACAAACATCCTGTATTGCTGCAATATAACTTCCTAACTTCAATACTGAATGCTCTGACTGATGAAGGCCAGTTTGCCAAAAGCCTGCTTCACTGACCTGTCTATCTGTGATTCCACTTTAAGTGAACTGTGAAACTGAAGTCCAAGGTCACTCTGTTCCACTACACTCCTTGAGGCCCTAACATTCACCATGCAATTCCTACCTTGATTTGACTTTCCAAAATGCAACACCTCACATTTACCTATATTAAAAACCATTTGCCATTTCTTGGCCCAGTTCCCCAGCTGTTCTAGGTCCTGATGAAATTTCTGTAAACCTTCCTCACTGTTCGTGATACGGGCTATATCAGCATCATCAGCAAACATACTAATCATGCCTTGTACATTCTCAACCAAATCATCGATATAGAAAACGCACAGTATCGGGACTAGCTCCAACCCCTTCGGCACTCCACTGGTCACAGTTCTCCAGACCGATAAGCATGCTTCCCACCATCAATCGAATTGTACGTCCAATTTCCCAGCTCAGCCTGGATTCCATGCAATCCAACCTTCCAAAACAGCCCACCATTTGGAACCTTATCAAAGGCCTTACTGAATTCCATATTGACTCTGTTTACAACTCTCCCCTTGTCAACACTTAACAAAGTTGTGTGGCCTCATCTCCCACTCAGAAAGCCATGCTGTATTCTTTTACTCAAACCCTCTCTTTCCAAATGCATGAATATCTTATCCATCAGAATCTTCTCAAGTAAATGACCCACCACAGACGTTAAGCTTCCAGGCTTTTCTTTGCAGCCCTTCTTGAATATTGGAAAAAAACATTTGCTATCCTTCAGTCTTCTGCCTGTGGCTAAAGATGATGCGAAACTGTCAGCCAGAGTCACCTCAATTTCTTCTCTGTACTCTTGCAGTATTCCTGGATATAGCTGGTCAGGACCAGTATATCTATACACCTTCATACATTCTAATACATCCAACACCTCCTCGACTGTGTTATGGACTGTCCACAAGATATCACCACGAACTTCTCCACTTTCCCAAGATTTTATATCTTTCTCCACCATAAACACAGAGGAGAAATATTCTTGAGAATATCGCTCCCTCTGCTGTGGTTCTGCACATGCTTATCCACGTTGGTCCTTGAGAGGCCATATTTTCTCTCTAGTTATTATTTTTCCTTTAATATAATTAATGCAACCTCTTTAAATCACCCTAATATTCTCAGTCAAGTCTATCTCTTGCTCCCTTTTCGCCCTCCTGATTTCCTTCTTAAGGAAATTCCTGTATTCCCTGTATCCTTCCAGTGATTCCAGCTGTCTCTCCCTGAGCCACACCTCCTTTTTTACTGCACGAAGTCTCAGCATATCTTGTTATCCAAGGGTCCCTGTTCCAGCCATCCGCGCCCTTCATCCACAAAGGAAAAGATAGAGCTTGAATTCCAATTATCACAATTTTAAAGGCCTCCAACTTGCCAACAGTCATTTTACAAGCAAACAACCTATTCAAATCAATCCCGGCAAGCTCCTGTCTAATTCCTTGTCCCAATTTGTCCCTCTCAATAACTATCTTAAAATTAATAGACATATGGTTACTGGTCCCAAAGTGCTCCCCCATTGTCACCTCAGTCACCTGCCCTGCCTAATTTCCCAAGAGTAAATCGAGTTTTGCCCCTTTTGGAGAAGGATCCTCGATACTGCTTGAGGAAACGTTCCTGAACGTACTTAACAAATTCCAACCTATCTAAGCCCTTCATGCTCTGGCAATCCCCGTCTATTTTGGGAAAATTAAAATCCCCTCCAATGACAACCCTATTGCTCCTGCAAGTCTCCCCAGTCACCCTGCATACTTGTTCTTCTAATTGACTGTTTGGCGGCTTATATTATAACGTCACCATCCTCTACTTGGTGCTTAGGTCTATCATTTTTTTTTCTTTTTTGTCACTTCCCAATTGACCAGCATCTTTGTAGAAATTTCATTTATTTTGGAAATCTCCCCGAGGTCACTTATTCCCTCCTTGTTTAACAGGTAGAGCCCTTCTCCCGGATTACTCTTTCGGGGCATTTGTGTGGCCAAATCTGTTTAAATCAAGCTTTGGATTAACCCCCATGCGCAAAGCATGATACAGCATCCTATTGCGATTAGTACTCCCACAACTACGAGCAAGGAGGTTAGGAATGAAGCCACCACACTCCTTCACTTTCCAACCCACAATTCTAACCACCCGGTGAATAATATGCTGACTCCTGAATTTTGAGCTAGTTCTTCAGCTAGTGTTGTTAGACCTTGCAAGGTTCGAGTAATAGACCCATCTGGGCTTAGTTATTTGGAATAACGGTACAACAGCTCCCTCCTAACATAACACACACATACACTTTTTCTGCTCGTATCATATCTAGGTCCATTCTATTCTCCGATGCCCTTCTGCTGGTTGCATCAAGTTGTTCAGCTATACATTTAATCGTGTCTCTAGTGTCATTGATGGACTTTTGCTGATTATAGAAAATATAATTTATCCAGTCCATATTTTTGTTGTCTGTTACCCATCAGGAGAGTACTGATCCAAACGCTGCCGTGATCTGGTTACAAACGTTGAACTCATCAGGTACCCCTCTTGGGACTCACAAACGAAGTGCCCAATAGTAATCTCTTACTAACTCCCCATTCCTTTATTATCTCTTTCTTTTTAAATGGCAGGGTGAACGGAATCACCAATTGTGCAATTGCACACGTGCCCATCCAATCTGGAGATAGGGTGGGTCTCAATATTTTCCCTCCACATTACTACCACAGATCCACTCAGGGAATCTTTCATGCGGAGTAGTTCCCTCCCTTTTCTATCGTGTACTCAATTTCGGTACATGATTTCAGTTCCCCCAAATATCTGGACCGAATTGTTCCTTGCCTGTTTACACACCATGTGTGATTTCCGACCACGGCAGAAACATGGTGGTGGGACAGGGGGTGGTGGGCATCTTTAAGCCTTCCTTCTTTACAGGAGGGAACTTTAATAGAAGGAGAATACAATCTTTATTATTCCTTGTCATCTAATCATAATACAGGAATATCGTGAATATCATACCCCTCCTGTATCGCTTCCACCCGAGCAGAAAGGGGACTACTTGGGCCATTGGTCTCCCAGAGGCATATGCATAACAATTGTTTTTATTCAAACTTTTCACAGTGTAATTTACCCATTCAGCACAGGCGTTTGTATCCCCAGTTGTTTCTACTTCAATGGTCTGCTTTAAGTCCTTTACCTTTACAATTTTTATCACCTTAGGGTCAGAGTAAGGGTCTCTACTATTCCTTTCTCCTACTCGGCTTCTGTCTTTCACCTGTATTTTCAAACAATATTCCAGGAAATTCTCCCCGTCTGCTTTCATCTCTATCCCAAATATTTGGTCTAACTGGACCTGATAGGTTTCTTCCCCTAAAACCGCTTCATACCATGAGGTTTTCTTTATTGTTAAATATATTGGGTTACACTCTTTATCCGGACAGTCAAGAGTTGGTCAGAAAGGGCCTTGGTGTACTGTAACGAGAAGATTAATAAAGAGATCAACTCTGAGGACTTCCTGCCTCCGCCATTCTTTACATTCTTTATTCCAAAAAATAACTCTTACAGTTCTCTCTCCGAGACATTTTCTTCCCAGTAGTCTTATCCCATGCGCCCCTTTCGGGATCTTTTCATGAGAAACTAAGATGTATCTCTGAGTTACTGTGTTGCCAAAGATTTCTTACATCTCCACAATCCACCAGACTGCAGGTATCTGTTTCTATGACTTGTGGACTTGTACTTTCTGGAACTGTTATCACTAAGTAAGATGACCACACCATAGCCTGACAGAATCCTCTGACAAGAAAAGCTAATAGAGTGTACCTAAACATTCTTCCCATTCTACAGCGGCATTGAAGGGCCGAGAGACTTAGCATACAATACTACAGAAACTATCCCGCGCTCGCGCCACTACTGTATAATCAATTATTTAAAGTCTTTTTAGCTTACGTTTAAGCGGTTCTTTTGTCGATTCGAATGTCCAGTCTTCTCTATCAACTGGAGATTCCACTGGCCCTTTAATCCGAGTGTAGTGAGTCCAGACTATTTCTGCCGTTCTTATAGGGGTTTCAGTGGTTAAGAGTACTTGGTACAGCCCCTCCCAGTCTAGTTGCAATTTGGCCTCAGTCCATGATTTGACTAGGAGCCAATTCTCCGTTTGGATCGGATGGACGGTGAATTTAAGGGGTCGAGTCTGTGCCAATAAATTCCAATTTCTGAGCAAAGAAAAAGAGGACGACAAGCCCAGTATATACTTCTTTAAGAACAAATCTTTAGTATCCGGGGTTGACAGTTCTCCTTTCAATCCTTGATAGGGCAGGCCAAACAGTATCTCATAAGGGGTCAACCCCATATCTTTCCTTGGGTCTGTTCGCTCTCGCAAAATGGCTACAGGGAAACACTTCGTCCGAGGGAGTCTGATTTCTGCTACTAATTTAGATAACTGCTTATTACGTGTCTGGTTCATTCTCTCAACCTTTCCTGATGAAGGTGGGTGCCAAGGGATGTGGAACTCACAGGAGATTCCTAACCTCTTCACCACTCCCTGGAGTACCCTGGAAGTCAAATGAGTTCCCTGATCTGAATCTATGCATTCCACTATCCCCGTATCTGGAGATTCTGTGTTCAAGTAATATCTTGGACACAGCACTTGTGGTGGCAGTGTCTAAAGGGTACGCCTCCACCCATCCAGATAGGTGATCAACCATTACCAGCATATACCTCAATCTTCCCAATCGGGGTAATTCGGTGTATTCGATCTGAATGCTCTGAAATGGCCTTAGCCCAAGTTTTATCCCTCCTGGGACTTGTTTCCTTAATGCTTTCTTGTTTATTTTTTACATGCTATGTATTCCTCACATATCTGTTGATTATTGTATATATTCCTTTGCATCCATATTTCCTTAAGACTAAATCACACATTGCTTACACTCCCCAGTGACTCCCCTGATGTGAGAGAGCCATAATTTCTCACATCGTCATTTTTATTCAACATTTCTCTCCCATCGGCTAACATCCAGCGCCTATCCGCTGTCTTTGCAGCTCCAAAATCTTCTAGTTCCTTTTCCTCATTTGAGGTAAACAACGGGGAACGTTGAAGATCTCGAATTGCAGGTATTACGGAGTATATCACTGTTCCCTGTGGATTCAGGGCTGCTTCTTCAGGTACCTCATCAGCCAGTTTGTTTCCCCTTACTTCCGGTTCATTCCCCTTCTGATGTCCGTTTATATGAACTACCGCTATTTCTCTCGGCTGTAACAGAAACTCCAGCACTTGGTTATCAATTCCTCATGCGATAGTTCTTTTTCTCTTCTGTTTATTAGTCCTCTTTCTTGCCAGATTTTTCCGAAGGTGTGTACCACTCCAAATGTATATTTTCACTGTGTGTACACCGTTGCTTCCTTGTCTTCTAAGGCTCTGAGAGCTCTTTCTAGGGCACAGAGTTCACAAGTTCGGGCTGACCAGCCGTTAGGCAGTCTTTCAGCCTCGATATCGCTTCCTTCTATCCCGTCGACTACAGCATATTCATTGTGCCTTTTCCCCTTAATCACCCAATCACCCAGGAGGACCCATTGATAAACAACCGAGCTGCAACAGTACGTCCCTGAAGTCCATCCGCACTTTAGTCTGATATTCAATAACATCAAGGCAGTCGTGTTCTGCATTGGGCCATCCCCTCTCCCTTCCACGGAAATGCAGCTGGATTCAAGCAACTGTCTGTGACTAACAAAAGGTCATTCTGTTCACTTAAGATTGTCTCACATTTAAAGATCTTAAAGTCTGTGAGCCATCGTCCTGCTTTCTGAGTTAGTATGGTCCGTACCTGATGTGGTGTGCTGACTATTCAGGCTCACCCAGAAGTAAGTTTCCGACTCTCCTATACCAATAAGGCTGTTGGTGCCACTGCCTGCACATACTCCAGCCTCCTGCTTGAGACTGTGTCTAATAATTTAAATAGGTAGGCAACCGGTTGCTTCTTCCCCCACACCACCCGCCCCCCCCCCCCCCCATCGCTGGGTTAGGACCCCTAGAGCCACTCTTCTGTCTACTGTGACAAACAAATTGAAGTGCTGGTCTAGGGAAGGTAATGCAAGGGCAGGGGTATGGGTTAGGTTCCTCTTTCGTTCTTCAATTAATTCCCTCTCTTTATCTGTTCAATTTAATAATTTAGGGTCTTCCTCTAATCTATCAAATATAATTTCTTTGTTTTCCGTTCATATGAGTCTATCCATAATCTACAGTACCCTGCTAATCCCAGGAATTTTCGTAATACCCTTTTGGTTTTAGGCAGCGACATTCCCACAATTCCCTCAATTGTTTCTGGGCGTATTTTTTGCTTTCCTTCACTGATTAGGTGTTGCAAATATATGACTTCCTTCTCTAAGTAATGCAATTTATTCTTGGAAACCCTCATTCCTTGTTGTCCTAGAAAGTTAACTAATTCGTTTATGGTTTCTATTGTTTTGTCCCTTTTCTCGCCTGTTACAAGAAGTCCATCTACATATTGTAAAAGAGTAGTTCCTTTGGGGCTATTGAACTTCTCCGAGACTTGTTCCAACACCTGACCAAAGAGATTCTGGGATTCAGTAAATCCCAGCGGGAGTACTGTCCATCTGTACTGCTGTTTTCACCCTGTTTTTGGTTCTTCCCACTCGAAGGCAAACAGATTTCTACCCCCCTCCGCCAGTAACATGCCCAGAAGGAATCCTTCAGATCCACTACACTGAACGATTCATGGCCATGGGGAATCTTACTCAGAAGTAAAGAGGAATTAGGGACCACAGGGTGGTGGGCTTCTACTATTTGGTTCAATGCCCTTAGGTCTTGTACCAGGCGATAACTACCGTTCGATTTCTTTACTAGCAGGATAGGGTATTGTATGGGGTCATGCAGGGGTCTAGAAATCCATGCTTAATCAATTCCTCAATTATTGACTGCAGTCCCTTGTGCACTCTATTGAAATCGGATATTGTGATTTGCAAACCACGTCTCCCTCTCTCTTTAAACTGAACTCCAAAGGAGGTATTTGTAATCCCCCGCGATTCCGTTCCCGTGCTCACACTCTGGGTTCTATTTCCTTCTCCTCTTCCTCGAATAGGACGGCCATTTATATCACTAATGTCTGGGCCCATGCTCCATTCTCCAGTCCAAGGAGTATGACTAAATCCTTCCTGAATAAGTTATTCCCGATAGCAGGAATATATAACAGTTCACGTTCGACAATATCTTTCCCACTTTCGATTATTATAGGTTCAAAAACTGGAACTGTAAATCCCTCCCCTTTTACTTCAGAAAGAGTTAACAGTCGTTTCGAGATTTCCACTCCCTTGCGCTTAAAATTTAAGTATGAACTTGCTGCCCCCGTACCAACTAGGAAAACTACGTCCGCTTTGTAAGGTCCCACCTTTAAATTTGTCAAGGTTTTCTGGTGGGTCCCCTGGGGAAAGGAACCCCTGACACACCTGTTCTTCATCAAAGTTCATAAACGGTACTGCCTTTGCTTCCTTTTTCAGATGTGGACACTCTATCTTAAAGTGACATGTCTTTCCATAGTTATAACATCCCGCCTGTGGGGATTTTCACTTCGATCCTTGTTCCTGTCCACCAGACCCCTTAACATCTCCTCCCCGATCTCTTCTCCTCCCTTTATTTTCAACATGCTGCCCGCCACCATTCCGGTTTCCTTCTCCTTTTTACTTTTGACCTTCTTTTCATTACCTAATCAACCGTGGCTAACATTATTTTTGCCTTTAGTTTCTGCTTCTCATGTTACGTTGCCAGATCAATTGCTGAGCTGATTTAACCAATTGAACAACGTTCGGGCCAGCTAATGGTCTTTCTCCATCATCCAATGATTTGCTCAGATCTTGATTTTTTTAAAAGAAATATTACAATATTTCTTGCTCCCTGTAACCTCGAATACAGATTCATCAATTTATGCTGGTCTAACTTTACAGTCTGCTCCTAACTCTACATTTTGGAATCATAGTTGTAAATATATATATTTATATATTATAAATTCATTTATTCAGTATTTAATATTTAAAATGTAAAATGCCGACAGTCTCTAACTTCGAAATCCACTATTATTTGCCGGTTTTAATTCCTTAATTTAAATCCAAAATTAGTTTTCTTAAGTAGTCCTGAACAATCATTGCTCAATTACAATTATATAACTCGTAAAATAACCGGAGCTGCCTTAAAAGGATTTGTCAACGCGAGTTAAAAAAATTCTAATGCATGAATAATGGCCGAATCCAAGGACACAGGAATTAACCATAAGATTTTTTATTTATTCATTACAATCTAATGTTGCACTGAAACTTCAACTGTCCTCCATAAATCGCTTTTGTGTCAGGATAAAAGAGATCAGTTAGAAACTGATAGTGAGGCAGTCATGACCTGCAAAAAGAACAGGAGTCAACATTTTACTTTGTAATCATTGTAAAATCCTTAACCTTAAAAGCAATCATGTTATATTTCCACAATAGAAATCAGATTCAAAACAGTCCCGGATCTCAAGCTCCAGGGAACAAAGCACAAACATTCAATCTCCAACACACAAATGTGCATTCAAACCGAATCACAAAGGGTTAAACTTTCTATTAGCTGTCCAGCTCTTTGCTCTCTCTTTCTCTCTCTTTCTCTTTCTCTCTCTCTCTCACAGACACCGTATCTCACAGACACTTTCTGAGCTTCCCGCAGCAACTCTGCTAGAGGCTTCTCCCTCTACCCCTCTATTTTTTGAATCTTTTTTCTGAATGCCTGGCCATGATTTTCTTCCGAAGTGTACTCTCAGTAGTCCTTCAGCTAATAGCCCTTCCGAGATGAAGCATAATCTGATTCCTCCTGATGGTAAGGCTGTTTTCCATTGATAAATGAATTCAACTATTTACAAAAACAGCCTTCATCCAACCCGTACTTTGGCCAGAAGACGAAGAATGGATTCCTTAGTCCATTCAAACCAATAACATTTCATCATCCTTTTCCTATCTTTTCCCTTTGTACAAGTATTATTTTTCCATTTCCACAACATCCTGCCCAACGGACTTTCTGGAGGTAAATTTTCAGGGACCCCGCCTCCATTTGGATTTTCTTTTTTTCGACCCTGGAGGCTTTTTCATTCCCCTTGGCACAGCCCATATTGAGTTCCTTCGTTAGTCCATCATAACTACTGGAACTCAATCCCAGCCACCAAGGCAGTATTTTAAAGTCAGTTTACCTTCCTTGGTCCATACACGGTGTTGACTGGCTCGATGTCTCCCTGTGCCTACTTGTAACCTTTCACCAGTTTTAGACAGACTGTCATCGGATCTCGTTCAGTCAACCAGAAGGAGGAACCCGCCACCGAGGAACACTGGATCATTCTAAAAGGAACGGGACACATCTTACCAGCCAGCGACAGTGCCTACCCTATTGGCGATGGTGGACACCATGGACGAGCGTCCAACCTGTGAGAAACAGATCTCACAACATAATAAATATCAGGCCGAGTCAAAAAATGAAACAGCGAATTTTATTGAAACGTTCTTGCAAGACGGGTGTCTAGAAAGGTGTCACCTCAATCCAAAAATTACTTCACAATTTATGCAGTTTACTTGAGTCTCTGTCTTCCCCGTTTCCCTCATTGGCCTTCAAACCTATCAACATTACTTATTGTGTTCTGCGCCTGCCTAGCTGCGCTCCGCCCTTGTTTACTTCCTCCCCTACTCCAAGCTGAGTCGCCCTCACTCTTATTTACCCTGTAACTAAACTGGTTCATTTCAGTGTCTATATGAGGGCAACGTGCCGAGTCTGCTTTAACTCAATGTTCTTTGCATCTTATCTGTTTGTCTGTAACATCTTCCACTGTTTGCAGGCACATTTCATTCTTGTATTCACATTTCAGCTCATGAAAGCACTTATGTATTTCCTTCACATATTTTCCATTCTTGGCTGAAGAACTAATACACTGGTGTTAGTTCATTTACCTTGCATAATCAATTATTTATTCAGCTCGTGGCTGAAACAGTTATACACTGGTGTTAGTTCATTTATCTTGCAGAAGCAAATATGGTTGCAGAAGTAACACTGCATTACTTATGTCCCACGGCATGTCTAACCACAGCGAGGCTCCCACCCTTTCCACCATTATTGATCAATTACACTTTCAGTCCCAACATACTCCTCGCTTGTTATTAGCCAATCCCCATTTCTTTTCCTCATTTGACAGTTCCACGTTTGCCCCTTCATTCCACCATCCCTCATTGGCCGTCATGCTGTCCACATAAATTTCAGAAAAGCGGGAAACCAATTGTTCAAACAGTCTTGTTTTTCCATTCGCAGATTCCAGTCAGTCAGATCGGTCTTCGACCAATTCAGGCAATTTCTGGAAAATCCATCCCTAACAATAGAGTGCGCAACGAGAGCTGGGACTGCCCTCTCCTCTCCCTCAATCATGCACAAGGTAGTGTGCTACAGGATCCGGGGCTGCCCTCTCCCACTCATCATCCACAAGGGAGTGAGGAATCTCTGTGTGGGTTTCAAGTCTTGGACATGTGTGTGAGTGTGTGTCAACGTAGAGAGGAAGGGAGGGAAGGGTCAGTAAGTGGCAGTCCACACTCAACTGTTGTGCTGCTTTCTCTCGCAACAGTTAACCGCGTCCCACCCTCCTCCAACCCACCATGCATTCATCGAGACCGTTTGCAAGAATACCAATTTAAGGAGTGCATCCACATTTATTCTGCAAGCGATGCAGAATCCAATGGCATCAAGGCAGACACAGGGACGCAGAGTCTGCAGCACTTCAAGTAGCTGACTGACACACCATCACTTTTCAGGGATAAAGTTAAAAATCACACAGCATCAGGTTACAGTCCATCAGGTTTACTTGAAATTATTAGCTTTCAGAGTGCTGCCGCTTCAGGTAATTCGTGCAGCGGCGTCCTAATACACAGAATTTATAGTAAACTATCACAGTGGTATGCAATTGAAATGATATATCAAACGAACGTAGATTGTTATTAAGTCTTTCACCTTTTAGAATGTATTGCAGGTTTCGCTTCATTAATATGTGAATCCCAGAATTTCTTTTAAGTCACATTCTGGAGGTAACTTAAGGTTTTATAAAACAAAATGACATCTCAGCTCAGACAATGTATTAAAGCTATGAGGTTAGAATCTGTCTGCATCCCAAGCTTGAGTCAGACTGGTTCAATTTCTAGAGTAGGAATTTATCAATTGTGGTAGGAATTGACTGTCTTCAGGCTGTGTGCTTTCTGAGCAAAAATAGAATGTATCTGCATGTGTGTGTGTGTGTGTGTGTGTGTGTGTGTGTGTGTGTGTGTGTGTGTGTGTGTGTGTGTGTGTGTGTGTGTGTGTGTGTGTGTGTGTGTGTGTGTGTGTGTGTGTGTGTGTGTGTGTGTGTGTGTATGTGAATGAGTGCGTGTGAGTGTACGTGTGAGAGTGTGTGAGTGTACGTGAGAGAGAGTTGGTTTGTATGTGTGCATGCTCGGTAGAATGTGCACATGAGTATTAACCTGATCGACTATAACCTGGTGTTGTGTGAATTTTCATTTTACCCACCCCAGTACAACACCGGCGTTTCCACGTCATTTTCGGGATAATTAGAGATGGGCATCTAATTCTGGCCTCACCTGTCACACTCCCATTCAAACATTTTCCAAAATCTTCAGACATTCTTCCTGTGTCAAACAAAAACAAATGCATCACACTGTGCCCAATACCATTTGAATATGTGCTTTATCTGGTCATCACTTCCAGAGCCTGTCTGCGTTCTGCTCTCTCACTGTGTGTGGAGATACTCACTCATTTACCCTATGACTGCGTGGGTTCCTTCCTGGTGCTCCGGTTCCCTCCCAAAATCCAAAGATGTGAGATTAGGTGAATTGGCCATGGTAAATTGTCGTGCGTTCAGGGATGTGTATGGTTGGTAGATCAGTTGTAAATATAGGGTAGCGGAATGGGTCTGTGTGGGTTACTCTTCAGCGGGTCAGTGTGGACTCTTTGGACCGAAGGGGCTGTTGGAATTGTATTCGAACTGAAAGTTGCATAGCACCAGAGGTCACACTGTTTAACGAAAGTGAACTTTATTCTGGGACTGAAAGGTTAAACGAAGTAACATCCAAACATAAAACAATGTTTGCTTCAACATTCTATGCAATGTTTTGAATTTGTTTTACTTTTACAGCCCAGACTGTTTATCTCATGAACATTTGAAGATTCATTCACATTCTAAAGAGATCAACACAAACGTCTGCCATTGCCCACTGGAATTTACGTCCATTTCTTCCCAGTTTCTCATTATGATACCGGAGATTTCCAGAGCTCTCTCTCTCTCTCCCCATAAATGTTCCACTGTCTGTGTTGTCAGAGCTCTTTGGATAAAAACAGTTTGTCTGTCAAAAGACCTGCAACTCTATCACGGTTGGTTGCAATCTTCATTAGAGACATTGCTCCAATGCAGTTTTATACTTAATAGGCTGTTTTGATTTTTGCCTCTGTTCCCCATTCAGCATAAACATTGTTTAACTCTCAGTCAACAGCTTCCTCAAATTGTCTTTACAACTTACTTTTCAACAGTTTGTTTCTTCCACATCATGCTGAGGTTTAATTTGCTCTTTTCTGAACTGGTAATTGATTGTTTTATTCAGTATTAATTCAGTAGTGGCGGGCAATTTAATCTTTGATGTTATGAATGCACAGTTACTAATGCCTTTGTCTACTCTATTGAAATTTTTTACTTTGCGATTTTGTCGATAGTTTTTCCAGCTTCTGCACTGTCCAATACTTCAACTTCTCGAATATCAAGTAAGTTCCATGCTGAGCTGGAGTCCAAATGTAGAAGACTTTTCACTCACAGGCATAACTTCAGAACTGTGACTCTCCATCCAAGGTTGCGAAAGCAGTAAAGTGCCCGTAAAATCATTTCCCTCTGTTGAATTCACATGATTAATA
Source organism: Chiloscyllium plagiosum (assembly GCF_037043375.1). Classification (NCBI taxonomy): domain Eukaryota; kingdom Metazoa; phylum Chordata; class Chondrichthyes; order Orectolobiformes; family Hemiscylliidae; genus Chiloscyllium; species Chiloscyllium plagiosum. Next base: position 18,142,916 of record NW_028270179.1, on the reverse strand, counting down.
AGTAACGTGCAAACAACAACAAGAGACTCTACTCACAAAATAAAATGTCAATTCACTGAGCAACGAACAATAAGACATAGGTACAGAAGTAGTCCATTCAGCCCAACAAGTCTGGTCAGCTATTCAATCAGGTCACCGCCATTGATCTGATAGCCCTCAACGACAATGACTTGCCTTTTCTGTAAAACTGTTGATTGCCTTCCTGATGAAAATCTGTCCATCTCAGCTTTCAGTTAACTTAATACATCAGCCTCAATATTCCTCAGTGATAACAAGAAATTAATCCTCATCTCGTTCTTAAATAAGTGACCAAATATTATGAGACCACGCACTGTGGCCCGAGACAGGAGGCCTGTGACCAGTGGAGTGCCACAAAAATCTTTGTTGGGTCCACTACTTTTCGTCATTTATGTAAATGATTTAGATGTGAGCATAAGATGCATAGTTAGTAAGGACAAGGGACGACTTAGCAGGACTTACACGTTAATGGTAATCTCCTAAGGAGTGTTGCTGAACAAGCAGAACTTGGAGTGCAGGTTCATAGCTCCGTGAAGGTGGAATCGCAGGTAGATAGGATAGTGAAGAAGGCGTTTAGTATGCTTTCTTTTATTGGACAGAGTATTGACTACGGCAGTTGGGAGGTCATCTTGCGGCTGTGGAGGCCATTGTTTAGGCCACTGTTGGAATATTGGATGCAATTCTGGTCTCCTTTCTATCGGAAAGATATTTTGAAGCCTGAAAGAGTTCAGCAAAGATTTACAAAGATATTGCCAGGATTGAAGGTTTTGAGCTATAGGGAGAGGCTGAACAGGCTGGGGCTGTTTTCCCTGGAGCGTCGGAAGCTGAGGGGTGAACTTACAGAGGTTTAGAAAATTAAGAGGGGCATGGATAGGATAAACAGACAAAGATTGGGTTCGCATATCTGTTCAGCATAGACGGATTGAACCGAAGGGTCTGTTTTCGTGCTGTACATCTCTATGACTGTACATCGATCTTGTCCCAGAGAATCTTTCCAAATAATTCCCCTCCCATCGATGTGAAACTCACAGGCCGGTAAAAGCCTGGATTATCCCTGCTATCCTTTTGATATGATGGGACTATGTCAGGAGCCAATTTTATACTGGGGTGGATAAAGTTAAAAATCACACAACACCAGATCATAGCCCAACAGGTTTAATTGGAAGCAATATCTTTCAGTGCGCTGCTCCTTCATCAGGTGGTTGTGGAGTAAAGGATCAAAAGACACAGAATGTATAAAGTGTCATGATACATTGAACAAAACTGGATTGTTAATTCTTCCATCTTTTAGAATGGTTTGCAAGTTTCGATTCATTAATAAGTAAATCCCAGAACTTCTTTTAAGCTACTTCCATGATCTAACTTAAGGTTTTCTAACAAATTGTGACATCTCAGCTCAGACAATGCTTTAAAGGTGTGATATCAGAGTCTGTCTGTATCCCAATCTTGAGCCAGAATGGTTCTATTTGCAAAGGGAAAGTTACGCGATATTACATGGGTTGACAGCCTGTATGGAATATGTGAGCTATTCACCAGACCTCTATGAAATCAGCGATGGCTAAAAAGGACACAAATATATCTGTCTGTGCTCTAGTAATATGTTTTTAGAAGATTTGTAGCTCAGGTTGATGTTTTTAGATGTAGGTTTGCTCGCTAAGCTGCAAGGTTCATTTCCAGATATTTCGATACCCTATGAGGTAACATCTTCAGTAAGTCTCTGGTGAAGCAATGCTGAAAATTCCTGCATTCTGTTTATATGTTTGCATTTGTTTGGGTTGGAGATGTCATTTGCTGTAGTGATGTTATTTTCTGTGATGAAGTCACTTCCTGTTCCTTTTCTCAGGGTGTGATAGATCGGGTCTAACTCAAAGTGTTTGTTGATACAGTTTGTTGATATAATGCTCCGGTAAGTTGCTCTCTTGCCTTACTCAATACTCTGGGACAGATCCCATCAGAACCTGGTGTCTTGTCTATCTTAATTTGTTTTAAAACGCACACCTCTTCCTTTTTAACAGTAAACTGGCTTAGAAAAAATGCTATTCCCTTCCCTGAGGTCATGCTCCACCAATTCCTTCTCTTTGGTGAATACTGACATAACGTATTCGTTTAGGACCTCACCTACCTCTTCTGACTCTCCACATAGATCCCCTCCTTTATCCTTGAGTGGGCCAACACTTTCCCTGGCTACATTCTTGTTTCTTTTGTATGTGTGTGAAAAGCTTTGTGATTCTTCTTAATACTGTTTGCTTACGAGTTTTCGTGGCCCCTTTTAGCCCTTCTAATTCCTTTTATAAGTCCATTCCTACTTTCTTTCTTTACTTCAAGGGCTTTGTCATTTCCCATCCTCCTACACCTTTGGAAGTTAAAAATCACACAACACCAAGTTATAGTCCAACAGGTTTATTTGGAAGCACAGCTCTCTTCGCACTGCTCCTTCATCAGGTGGTTGTGGAGTATAAGATCATAGGACTCCGAACGTACAGCAAAAGTGTACAATGTAATGTAACTGAAATTATATGTTGAAAAAGACCTGGATTGTTTGTTACGTCTCTCATCTTTTAGAATGGGCATGTTGGATTCATTCCTTTCATATGTAAATTCCAGTAGTTTCTTGAAGTTAAAATCTCAAATGAACTTTAACCGTCGGTGCCATATCGTCCCAGATAATGCATTGAAGGTGCAAGATGCCCTGAGGCTGTCAGTGCCTCAATGATCAGACTGACTTTCTTCTAAAAAAGGATTATACATGCATTTAAGAATTTTCGAGCAATATGAAATGTAATTCTGCAAGCACAAATTCTCCCCACACACTGGTATGTGTGTGTGCGTGCGCGCGTGCGTGTGGACTTGGGGGAGTGAGGTTGAGTGTCTGTGAGACAGAGCTTATCTGTGTATGCGTGTGAGTGTGAGTGTAAAGGGGTATTAGTCTGTGAGAGGGTGCTTGAGTGAGTGTGGGAGTGTGTGTGAGCTTATGAGAGACAGCTTGCAAATGAGAGAAGATTTGCATGAGTGTATGGGTCTATAGAATTGTGGGTAAATGGGTCTGTAGGTGTGTCTGGGTCTGTGTCTGTGTATGTGTGTCTAATGTAGTGGGGTCACCTGTAGTGGGGCATGAACCCAAGCCCCTGGTTGAGGCCAACCCCATGGGTTCCAAACTTGGCTATCAGCCTCTGCTCGGCCACGTTTCGTTGTTGCCTGTCCTAAAGTCTGCCTTGGAGGATGGTCACTCGAAGATCTGAAGACGAATGTCCTGGACAGCTGAAGTGTTCTCCGACTGGGAGGGAACATTCCTGTCTGTTGATTGTTGTGCGGTGCCCATTCACCGTTGCCGTAGCCTCTGAAAATTCTCACCAATATACCATGCCTCAGGGCATCCTTGCCTGCAGTGTATGAGATAGACGACGTTGACCGTGTCACATGACTACATGACTACCTGCCACGCGCTCAGGGGGATGGCCTCAACCGGGACCTGAGGTTTATGTGACCCTACAGGTCACACACACACACACACACACACACACACACACACACACACACACACACACACACACACACACACACACACTCACACACACACACACACACACACACACACACACACACACACCTCTTAGTTTGTGGGGTGAATTTTTCCTTGCAGATTTACATTTTATTTTGCTCAAAAACGGCTTAAGCCCGTATAAGATTCTGTAGATCCTTATTTTAGATTAGTATCACTCTGAACACTAGGGCAGAGATAGCCTCACACCGGGCACCTGACACCTCCAATGCATTATCTGGGCCAACGTGGCGCGGAGGTTTAAAGTTTCTGAGAAAATTAAACTTTTCGAAAGTTCTGGAATTTGCATATGAAAGAACTGAAACTATCATGCCCATTCTAAAAAAATTAGAGACTTAACAAACAATTCAGATCTTTTCCAATTTATAACTTCAGTTATTTCACGCCGTGAACATTTGCTCTTAATTCTGTGTCTTACAATCTTACACTCCACAACCACCTGATGAAGTAGCAGCGCACAGAAAGCTACAGCATCCAATTAAACTATAGCCTAATGTTGTGTGATTTTTAACATTGTCCACAATCGTCCAAGACGAGCACCTTCAAATCAAACCTTAGGAATGCTTTCTGTTTCTTTCTGACCAAGGTCTTAACATCCCTGGTCATCTGAGTTTCATGTATCTTGCGATTCGCATCCCTCATTCCCCCAGGAACGTGCCACTCCTGAACCCTTATCAACTGCTGTTTGAAATACTCCCACACCTCCGATGTCTATTTACCCTCAAACCGCCGGCTCCGATCAATAACCTCCAGTTCCAGCCTTGTAGTAGTTCCCCTTCCTCTAATTTAAAGCCTTCACCTGAGGGCTGCTAATCCACGAGCATCTTACGGTATTATGGTCGCTACTCCAGAAATACCACACCAACCAACACCCGCTCCCCCCTCCAATATGGCACGTTGGGACAGTGGTGGGGTGGCACGTTGATTCAATGGTGAGCACTGCTGTCCAATGGCTCTAGAGACCCAGGTTCGATTCCAGACCCCCACTGAAACTTCACTCACCTGTCCGGGCTCATTTCCCAAATCCAGGTTCCATATAATCCCTTCCCTGGTCAGACTGTTTACATATCATGTCAAGAATCCCTCTTGAATGATCCTTACAAATTCTGCCCCATCCAAGCCCTGAGCACACAGTGAGTCCCAGTCAATGTAGAGCAAATGAAAATTACCTAATAAAAGCAATCCTGCTAATGTTACGTCTTTCCAAAACTGTCTGCATGTTCTCTCCTCTGTCTCCCGCTGGCTATTGCGTGGCCTGGAGTATAACATTGAGGTTTCACCTTTCCTATTCCTGACTTTTAAGCGATTAAACTCTGCCCTTGATTATTTTTTGATTCCTCGAATTGTTGTTTGGCCAGGATCGTAATCCTCCTCCCATCTGGCGGTGCACAGCAAAGACTCGGGATTTCTCCATTCACGGCCTAACACTGCTTTTGTTAATTTCACCTGGTGTGGGATGTTCGAGCCCCGTGTGGGGTAAGGTGAACCTCAGTCTCCATCTTGGTCCTAGTTCTGAATATAACAATGCCACCCAATGTGGCACGGTGGAGCAGTGGTGAGGTGGCACGAATTTCAGCGGTTAGCACTGCTGCCTCATTGCGGCAGGGATGCAGGTTGGATTCCAGCCTTAGGTCACTGCTTGTGTGGCGTTTGCATGTTCTCCCTGTATCTGTGTGTGTTTCCTCCGGGTGCTCCGGGATCCTCCCAATTCCGAAGGTGTGCAGTTTAGATGAACTGGCTATGCTATATTGTCCACAGTGTTCAGGGATATGTGGGTCAGGTGCATTAGTCAGGGTAAATAAAGAGTAAGAATTTAGGGGAATGGGTCTATGGGTGGGATACTCTTCAGAGGATCAGTGTGGATTTGTTGGATCGAAGGGTCTGTTTCCACGCTATAAGTATTCTATTATTAAATGTGGGACATTTGGAGCCCCATGCTGAGAAATGTAGGCCTCAGGCTCCATTATCAGCATAGCACTGAATTTAATAATTCCATCCAATGTAGGAAATCTGGAGATACAGACTGGGTAATTTACGTGTGGTCTCAGTCTCAGGCCAGTTTATATCTTGGCTTTATACTTCCGAGATTACCAATCTCATTCTTAACCAGAGAGTGTAAAAACCAGTAATCCTTGGAAGTAAATGTACTGGTCCTCTGTTTTGAAGTAGACCAGGTGACCCAGATCAATATGCCTCATCTGCCATTTTCCTGACATTTCCTTCTTGAACTGACCAAAACCCACAACGTAAGCAAACTTAAACTTAGGCTGCATCTTGTGCCGAGTGCTAGTTGAGCTGATGGAATAATGTGGAACCAAGGTTCCTCACCCTCCCAGCTAGATGCATGTGCACACAGAGCAGGAGAGTCTCAGGCTCCATTCTTTGGCACATCCCTACACTGATCTCACACTCGATGATGTGGGATGAATCGAGTAGCACAGTGTGGGGAAACGTAGGCCTAGGATCCAGATCCTTAACCAAATATTTACAGCTAATCGAGGGCTAGTTGAAACCCACTGATCAGGAAGATGTAGCCCAGGTCAAATCTTGGCCGAGGACTGGATTAGCCAATTACACTCCCGGTATCAGATCAGTGATTATTTCCACCACCCATACACCCAGATCTAAAGCTGTATCTTGGTCCTCGTCAGCCAATGTGATTCATGGTGGTGGATTAAATGAGCCATATCCCACACCTACCCTGGCCATGATAAAGGTCCAGGTTGTATCTCAGGCCTAATGCTGAGTTAGTCAATTAGCCAATATCTCCACAATGCCGGAAAAGATCGGCTCAGAATGCGTCAATGGGCTAGAGCTGGGTTAGCCAATTTCACACCCAGCTATGGATTAAATGTGGGGAAATATAGGAGCAGACGGTATCATGGGCCTAATGCTGAAAGAGCCAATCCAAGTGCAGGATTTATTGAGTCGTTCAGTGCAGGGAAATTGACACTCAGGCTTCATTTTCACCTTCTTCATCAATCAGCTGGGTCTACGACAGGCCTCGACAATGTCTAATTGGCATGGGGGGCCACGACTGTGCCACGGGTGAGTGCAGCTTCCCCATCCCTGAGACCCATCATCCTTCCCTCCCAGCGAGTGGATCAGCAGGAGTCGCCGGCGGCCCTTCAGGGTCCCCAGATGCCCAACTCCAGCTACCTGCACGCTCAGCCCTGACAACGACTTGGATGTTTGGGAGCCTGCTCTCCACCAGTGTCAGCATCGTGCCTCCTGCCATCACCTGGCTGCCCTCCTGCACCGTATCCTGGGTGCGTGGGGAGCTAAACAAGGCCAGGCAAAACCTCCACCAGTAGGTGCAGTGAACCATTACAAAACCTCCAGGGCCTGGATGCCAAACTGTGCTGCATCGTGACATCACTGCGCTTGGCCTCCAGCAAGCTGCAAAGCGTCAAGCAGCCCCAGGAACATTCCATCCCACCCTCGGGCATGACACACTGGGAGGCCATGTCAACGACTACTACATCATCACACACTGGATGGGCTGACGTGTCAAGGATCTGGAGTGACTGAAGTCTGAAGCCTAGCTCCTCGACATCAACTGGACTGATCACAAGGGATAAAGTTGGCCAAAAGGCCTGGGCCTAGCTCTTAGTTATTGATAAGAAGAATTTGCATTCATGAAAAGCCTAGAACCTCGCACTTATGGCCAGAAGACGGAATTGGCAAGAGAGTCTTAAAGTTGAGATTTGAGTCGTCCCAGAAAATTTCTTGTGGACTCAGACCTGTAGAGTCTCTCTCAAGGATCGTCCCAGAGATCACACTCTTTGGAAGTCTGTAATAAATCGCTCTCACAGGCAGTTTAGTTTAATTTTAGTCATCCCCTTTATTTACCAATAGCATCGCTGTAACAACATATCACTGACACCAAGAAGCTGAGCTAATTCGTTTTGAAAGGGTGCAGAGGAGATTTATTGGGATATTGCCTGGTATGGGGGGAAGATCCTACGAAGAAAGGCTAAGGGACTTGAGGCTGTTTCGTTGGAGAGAAGAAGTTTGGGAGATGACTTAATAGAGACGTGTAAGATAATAAAAAGGTGAGATCGGTAGGACAGCGAGAGCCTTTTTCCAAGTGTAGTGACTGCGAGTACGAGGGGGCAATTGAGGGGTGATAGGTATCGGACAGATGTCAGTGGTAGTTTCTTCACTCAGAGAGTGGTAAGGATATGGAATGCGTTGCCTGCAATGGTGGTAAATTTGCTAACGTTAAGTACATTAAAGTCGTCATTGGACAAGCATATGGTCTTACATGGAATAGTGTAGGTTAGATGGGCTTCAGATTGGTATGACAGGTCGGCACTGGAATGTTCTATGGTCTTTGTTCTGAACCAACATTCTCCCCACGACCCTTCCTGTAAATAAGAACACACTTCCCGAAACGCACCTGTAAATTGTTAATATGGACATGCTTCACGAGACCCCGTCCTCGTAAATACTAGCAATTTGCCCGCCACAACCCTGTAAATACTGATACATACCTCGGCATCACCCGTTAATTACGAACACACTGCCCGGGAAAAAAAAAAACAATTAATACTGACGCAGTCCCTGGTAACTTCACCCCCGGAAGTACCGACGTATTCCTCGTGACCCGCCCGAAGGAACTGGCTCACTCCTCGGGAACACCCCTGTAAATATTGACACATACCCCGCTAACGACTTGTAAATGCCAACACACTCCCCGGGACCCCTGCTTTAAATACTGACATGCTCCCTGGGACCCACTCTATAAGCACAGGCTCTCTCACAGGAACCCCCTGCAAATATTGATACAGTGCCTGGGACCTGCCGTGAAAAACCTCACCCACCCCCAAGTCACCCCTGTAAATACCGTCACACTGCACAGGAACTCCACTGTAAGTACTGATATACTCCTCACACCACTCCTGTAAATATAGACGCACTTCCTGGGACACGCCTGTAAATACTGACACACACCCCGAAGTGCACCTGGAAAAAATGGCACACTCTCCTGCACATTCCTTTAAATGCCGACACACACTCCGGGCCCCCAATTTAAATTCTGCCACTTTTGCCTGACGAATGTGTAAATGCTGATGCATACCACAGAAACTCCTGCAAGTACTGCCACATTGGCTGGGACGCACATTCCCAACACCACTGTGTAAAGTCTAAGTTACTCCCCGGGACATCTCGGTCAATGCTGGCAATCTCCACGGGACTACACTTGTGAATACCGGCACTCAACCTGGGATCACTCTGTAAGTACTAACTCACTCACCAGGACGCCCTGTGAATACTGACACACTGCCTGGGGAGACCCTGTAAATACTGCCAAAATGGAGAAAGTGAGGACTGCAGATGCTGGAGATCAGAGTTGAAAAATGTGTTGCTGGAAAAGCGCAGCAGGTCAGGCAGCATCAAAGGAGCAGGTGAATCGACGTTTCAGGCCTTCTTCAGGATTCCTGAAGAAGGGCATATGCCCGAAATGTTGATTCTCCTTTTCCTTTGATGCTGCCTGACCTGCTGCGCTTTTCCAGCAACACATTTTTAAATACTGACATAATGCCCAACACTTCCCTGTAAAAACTGACACGTTTCCCTGGACCCGCCTATTAATACCAACACACTCCCTTGGACTACCCTTTAAATACTAACACGATCCCTGGTACTCACCCCTGGAATAACGACATCCTCCCAGATACAGTCTCGCAACACCGACACAGTCCTTGTGACCCACCCTGTGATTACTGACTCACTCCCCACGATTCACCTGTAAATACTGAAACACACCACGGGAGCCCCATATTAACACCGACATGCTCCCCGGGATCCCCACTGCAAAAACTGGCACAATCCGCAAGACCACCCAGTAAATACTGACACTTTCCACTGGGACACCCCTGTAAATCCTTACAATCTCCATGTGCCCTCCCCGATAAATACCAACTGTCTCTACGGTAACCCACTGGAAATGCTGACACACAGCCCAGGACCCCAGTAAATACTGACACATTCTCCGGTACACCTCTTTTAATGCTGTCACACTGCTCAAGAACTCCACTGAAAATACTCACATATCTCCTGTTCCCCTAATAACTACCGAACACTGCACGGGAATTCGCGTCTGAATACTAACACATCCTGGTAGACTCCTCCACCCCCCCCCGTAAATACTGAAAATGCCCCGGGGTACATTCCTGTAAATGCTGACACATGCCCCGGTGCACCCCTCTAAATACTGTCACACTGCCCAGGAACATGGATACATTCCCTGGAAAACCCTATAAATACGGACTGCTGCCTGGCAATTTCCCACTGACACACAACGCAGGACAGCACGCCCTGTGAAAACCCGAAAAACCCGGGGAACCTTCCTGTAACTCCTGACCCACTCCTCGGCGCACACCTTGAAATGCCATCACAGTGCCCTGGAAACCCTCTGTAAATATTGGCACGCACCCCGAAAGACGACCCTGTCCATAATGACACACTTCCCGGAAACTACCTGTAAATAACTACACACTCCCCTGTATACCCCCGTAAATACTCAAGTACTGCCCAGATCCCCCGTAAATACTGACCCCACTCCCGCTACATACCGAATTTCTCCGTCGGACTCCCCTGTCAATACTGAGATACATCATGAGACACACCAATAAACATTGACACACAACCCGGATCCCTCCTGTAAATACTGACACTTCCCCCACACACCCCTGTAAATACTGACACAATACCTGGAAATCATTCTGTTAATACTGACACAGTCCCCAAGACCCCAATCCGGAAGTGCAGCAGCCTCCTCAAGAACATCTGACACACTCAACATGACCACCCCGTAAATACCGACACTTTCCACCGGGACACCACTGTACATACTGCCATTTATCCCAGTAACTCTCTGCAAATACCTACACACTCCCTCTGACCACCTCTGTAATTCTTGACACACTCCATGGCATCCCCTAGAAAAATGAACTCTCTCCCCCCAGGAGCCCTGTAAATACTGACACATTCTTCAGCACACCCTTGTAAATGTTGTCACAGTGTCCTGTTACCTTGCCCCCCCCCGCAAAGACTGACACATTTCCCGTAAATAATGACACATTCCCGTGGATCACCCCTGCAAGTAGCGACATACTCCCCTGCACACCCCCCTGTAAATATTGACCGACGCCCTGGAACTCCCACTAAATACTGAAACCACTCCACGCGACCCAACTGTAAATATCAATACACTCCACGCGACCCCCGTAAACACTGACACATTCACCAGGACCACCTGAAAATACCGACACTTTCCCCGCCACATCCCAATAGATACTGACACATACCCCTTTAACACCCTGCAAATACTGACACACTCCCTGGGACGAACCTCCAGGAATTAATGGTACCCTCCCTGAGACCACGCCTGTAAATACAGACACTGTCCCCGGGAACCCCACTGTAAAGATTAGATTCCTCTACAGTGTGGAAACAGACCCTTCTACCCAACCAGTCCGCACTAACCAGCCAGATCCATTTCCCTCTGACTAATGCGCCTAAAACTACACCCAATTTACCTTGGCCAATCCAACACATGTTTGTACGGTGGGAGGGAACTGGAGCACCCGGAGGAAACCTACTCAGACACGGAGAGAATGTAGAAACTCCACACAGACAGTCAGGATTCGAACCTGTGTCATTGGCCCTGTGAGGCAGCAGTGCTAATCACTGAGCCATCTTGCCGCCCCAAATATTTCCCTATTCCCCAAGAACCCTATAAATTCCGATACTCTCCTCTGAATCATCAGCAAATACTGACACACTCACCGAGAAGATACCAGTAAGTTATAACACACTTCCTGTTACGATCCTGTGAATACTGACACACTCCCCGGGATCCCCCTGTGAATAACGACACATTACCTGGGACACCCCCTATAAACACAGACGATCTCCCTGTGACCCCAACTTCAACTATGTGGTGAAAGGGTTAAAGTTGTGTCCCAATACATGTGTGAATCTAACCGAAAATGGAAGGTGTCGCTTAGTCCCGTGTGAATCTTATTATACACCTTCCCGTGTGAATCTTCCTATCTGTATGTAACCAGAATGGAATGTGTTTTTTAGCCTTGCTCTGCTGTTCACATGCATGTTTATATCTGGACAAGAGTATATCAGCTGGAAAAGTCTCCAGTTCGGTAGAGTCTGCTCCGGGGTTGCGTTTAACCGCCGAGCGTGGGTTGTTGGCAACCGCTCTACGAGAACTGACGGCTTCCAGTTCCGGTAACACATAGAGTGAGTATAAACCAGACCCGTTGTAAGTACGAGACTAGTTGTGGCGACACTGCGGGGAATAAAACACTTATATTCTAGCAGACTCGCCTCTTGGCTGTTTGTTCTGTGTCAGACTACTTTCCTGCGAGCCTGGTCCTTGACCTTGAGAATTTTTAAAAACATTTTGGCGTAGCCGGCAGGATCAATCGCAATTGAGGAAAGATTTTGATACAGAACAATGTTTTGGAAAAAGGCTAAGAAACCAGAGGAACAAACTGTGGAGGTCCCGACCGTCCCGGGATGGCATGGGCCGTGGCATGGCGTGGCAGTTTGTTTGAGAAATGGTGGGGGGCGACCGGAGAACTGGGAGGCCGAGGGCGTAGGAACCCCAGGGTCGCTGCTGTCCACCCTTGAGAGGATCCCAGTCCTGCCGAAGAACCCATTGCCTGGGGTACAGCGGAGGATGTGGGCCTGTGCGGCGGCTTGTAGACAACAGTCAGACAAGCGCCAAAAAGCTGAAGCAGAATTAGCCCTCCTGAAACATGAGCAGGGACTCAGTTCGGGAGATGCCTCTATGTTGAGGCAGGAAATTATGAAGTTAAAAGCTGAATTGACAGCATTAACTGAACTAGCAGGACGAACTATTATGTATCTGTCTGCTAAGAAACGGAAAGAGAAAAGGAAGGTCCCTCGAACCCCGGACCCGGTACAAGTACGGGCGTTTGTAGCCCAGTTAAATAACGGGGATCGGTGGGATATCGATCATTGGGATGGGAACATTTGGGGAGATTCAGATGATCAGTACGAAGAGGACCCATCCGTACTCCAAGCTAAACCAGTGGTTAGGAGAAAGCAGGTTCAGAGACGTCTCCCAGTGCAACGGGAGGTAATGTTAGATGAGGAAGGAAACCCTATACGGAATGTACAAGGGGAGGCAATTATGCATGAATTACCGCGGGCTCAGCCTCCCGCAGAATTCTCTGAATTACCGGAAGACTTCACTACCGATGAGGTGCTGTTTATCACCCAGAAAACCCGACGTAATCCTGGGGAGCCGTTAGAGCTATGGCTAATTCGGCTCCTCGAGGAAGGGGGGCAACAAGTGCAGGTAGACTATCAGGATGCTCCCAAGTTTGGTGGATTAGCAAAGGATGCTGCCATAGACCTGGGGTACCGCAGACAAGCCAAGGATATGGTAATAGATCGCAGTATGGGGACCCTATTTGGGATGTATGCCAGGGCAGTGGCCGAACAGTATCCCTTCCCGTCCGATTGGCCCCCCTTGGAAGGAACTTGGACAACGATTAAGGAAGGGGTTCAGAGGCTAACCCGTTTGTGTGTGCGGGATGCCCTGTTGCTGGGAGTGCTGGACGAGGTAGATAACACAAATGTTAGTAGACAGACTAGAGACCACCTAGTGAAGACTGCCCCCCCCCATTATAAACCACTGTTATTAACCATAATGTTGAGTGGACGGGGAGAAACCCTAGGAGATGCCCGTAGTATGATGAGGGAGATGGGTGGTTTGGGGGATTGGGGACCCACAACCCGTGCTTCTCAGGGGGGCACGGAGGGGCGTCGCCCTGAGGCTTGGGCAGGGGGAAAAGTAAACCCTAATCAAGGAAGTAACCAAGGCCCCTCACGGCGTGCTTTGTGGCAAGCTTTGATACGGGCGCAGGTCCCAGCATCGGAGATTGATGGCCTACCTACACCGGAATTAAAAGACTTATGCAGACGAAAGGGACTGAAGGTGTCCCGGGTAGAGACGGAGTCCCGACCCACTATGGAAGACCTAGTGGAATTACTAACACAAAAATGTCAGACACGGGGTCCGGTTGTTAATGAGCCTCGAAGGGGTAGAACTTCCACTTCCCAGCGGTGGGAATCCTCGGAGGACGAGGAGGAGGAGGAGGTACGGCCTCCCCTCCGAGAGTGTTATAAAGTGGATAGGCGTGGCCGGAAACCTAGTCAGAAAGGCAAGAACAAAGAAGGGCGAGGCAAACGTCTTTACCCAGTGCTGTCTGGGGAAGATGAATGGGAGGAACAATAGGAATCGGGCCAAGCCCCAAGGGTTTGCCCACGAACGAGCCAATGGTCAGCAGACGACATTCGACCTCATGTATCATTGACTATCTATTGGCGCAAATCCGTCCAAACCGTTATGGCTCTAGTGGACACAGGGGCGGAGGCCACCTTAATCTATGGGACGCCCCATAAGTTTAAAGGAACCCCAGTCACGCTGGTTGGGCTGGGAGGTAATCTGATTGAAGGAAAAACAGTACAATTGCCCCTAAAGATAGGTACAATGCCCATTAAAACTTATTCGATTATCATTACACCGGTTAGAGAATGGATCCTGGGAATGGACATTCTGGCCGGTTTAACACTTCACCTCCAACAAGGGAAGTTTGAATTTGGAATCACGAAAATGGCTTTGCGCTGTAGGACGGTGTTAGTGGGAAAGGTTAAAATGGACCCCTTCCCCATCCCGATCGCCGATCGCGTAATAAGTCTTAGACAGTATAGGATTCCCGGCGGACATAAAGAAATATCCGCCACAATTAAGGATTATTTGGAAGCGGGAGTGCTTAGGACATGCACCACGGCGTGGAATAACCCCTTATGGCCCGTACATAAAGCCGATGGGTCATGGCGGATGACGGTAGATTATCGGCAACTAAACCGTCACACTCCGGCCTTGACGGCAGCGGTCCCGGATGCCGTCACTATTATAGGACGAATCCAACATCATCCAGGGGTGTGGTACGGAGTAATTGATTTGGCTAATGCCTTCTTCACAATTCCTATTCCCGAAGATAGGCAGGAACAGTTCGCATTCACTTGGGAGGGTAGACAATTCACGTTCACGCGATTGCCCCAAGGATATCTGCATAGCCCTACTATCTGCCACCGGATAGTTGCAGAACACTTGGCTGCCTTTAAAGTGCCTGACGAAGTGATGATCTCGCACTATATTGACGATATGATGATACAGGGGACAAGTCAGAAGCAGGTTCAGGAATTGCTGGACCAACTGGTTCAACATATGCGAGGATATGGGTGGGAGATCAACCCAGCCAAAATCCAGGGTCCCTCACAAACGGTAAAATTCTTAGGAATCGTGTGGAACAAGGGGGAAAGGGAAATCACTGCGAAAGCTAAAAATAAGATTCAGGTCTTTGCCGTCCCTCACACCCAGAAGGACGTGCAGCAATTTATTGGGTTATTCGGATTCTGGAGACAGCATATTCCCCATTTAGGACAAATTTTAAAACCTTTGTATCGAGTTACGAGGAAAAAGGCAGCGTTCGAATGGACGAGGTCCATCAAACTGCATTTGAAATGGCCAAGCAAGCGATACAGCAAGCTGTATCCTTGGGAAAGATACAGTCAGGACCTGTAGAACTGCAAGTCTCAGCACAGGGGGATTATGCCAATTGGAGCTTATGGCAAAAACAGGAAAGAACCCGTAAACCACTGGGATTTTGGTCCCGAAAATTACCCCCGGCATGGGAACGGTATACCCCCTTTGAGAAACAGTTATTAGCATGCTACTGGGGCTTGGTGGAAACCGAAGCCCTGACCATTGGACATGAAGTGATCATGAGAACAGCTATCCCTATTCTTCCGTGGGTACTTAGTGACCCCACTACCCACCGAATAGGAACTGCCCAAGAGAGCAGCATCATTAAATGGAAATGGTATGTGTCGGAGAGAGTGCGGACTGGACAGAAAGGAGTGTCAGTCCTACATGAGCAAGTGGCGGAGGCCCCTGAGGAAGGGGAAAAACGGTTTGAGGTGATTGAATACAAGGAATCACCCGTTAAGATGGGAAAACGGTATGATGAACTGACCCCGGATGAACAAGCCACGGCTTGGTTCGTAGATGGGTCAGCCCAATGGAAAGCGGGACAGCGTAGATGGAAAGCTGCCGCCTTTAACCCAAAACAAGGCACTACCCTAGAAGAATTAGGGGAGGGAAAAAGTAGTCAGTGGGCAGAATTAAAAGCAGTGCATATGGTAGTCATGCAAGCAGGGGTCATGGGAGTTTGTTTGTTCTCTGACTCGTGGTCAGTGGTTAACGGCATGACACAATGGATGCCAACTTGGCAGGCCAATCAGTGGATGATCCAGAATAGGGAAGTATGGGGTAAACAGTTATGGGAAGATATATGGGAGAAAGCTCAATACCTGGTCATATACATCACCCACGTAGATGCCCATACATCTCGAAATGATGTGGAAGCTCTACATAACCGATATGTGGATGGTATCGTCCGAACCATGATGGTGCAAAGGGGCACCTCAGTGGACCTAGCTAGATGGGCACACCTTAAGGCTGGGCACTGGGGAGTGCAAGGAACCTTGCAATGGGCTCGAGACCGAGGAATAGATCTTATGGTAGATGATGTTAAGACTGCAGTAAACCAGTGTGAGCAGTGTCAACATCAGCGGCAGGGAGTGCCCCAACACATGATGGGACATATCCATCGGGGGGATGGTCCGGGACAGAGCTGGCAAATGGACTTTGTGGGTCCCTTACCCTCCTCACAAGGATGTAACCACATATGTACAGCTGTGGACACTATGTCTGGGGTTTTGGTAGCCCATCCCTGTCGTCACAACAATCAACAGGCTACCTTGCGATGTTTAGATTTGATTGAACAATTTTATGGATTGCCCATACAGGTCCAGAGTGACAATGGCTCCCATTTCACAGGAAGGGCGGTAAAGCAGTGGTGTCACGATAACCACGTGGAATGGGTTTATCATGTACCCTATCACCCACAAGCTGCGGGACTTATAGAACGAATGAATGGGCTTCTGAAGTCCTCACTACGAAAAGCAGGAGGTTGCAATGACTTAACGGGTTGGAGGAAGCAACTAATTCGGGTGGTGAAACAAATTAATAACCGCCCATTAGGAAATGGGGTAACACCCTTGAATAGGATGATACGAGTATGTGATACCCCAAAGACTCAGCCTATTAAAATGTGGAAATTCGCTGAGGAAGCTGATATTCCCGTAAGGGCCACGCCGGCTTCGGCTGGACTGGACCTACGAGCACTAACTGCCCAGACTTTGATCCAACAGAAACCTACGGTGATTAAGACCGGGTTAGGATTGATTTGTCCCCCTGGAACCTATGGGCATATCCTCCCGCGGTCGGGACTGTCACTAAAGGGGATTGATGTGATGGCAGGCGTAATTGACGCAGACTACCAAGGGGAGTTGGGGGTGATCCTGGTCAACATCACCGCTGAACCTTACGTGATACAGAAGGGGGACAGAATAGCGCAATTGGTCATTAAGCCATGTAACCGTACAACGGTGGAAGAGACGGGAGCTCCCGTTACGGTTACTGAGCGTGGGACGGGGGGATTTGGGTCTACTGACACTAAGGGGGCCAAGGTATGGGTGCGCCAGGCGACCGGCCCCCCCAGGCCGGCCGAAATCATAGCACAGGGGAAGGACAGTCTGGTCACCATTATGTACCCCGGGGACCCGACCTGGGCAAACGTCCCGGCGAACCAGTGCTACTTACGTGAGACCTAAATAATGTTGTAATTGCTATGCACCCGCAGGCTGGCCCTCCGCCTTGAACATGGGGTGGTCATGGGGATTGCGACTCCTATTGGCGATGTTCGCGATCGGATGGCCACTCCAGGGCATCGGTATCACGGCCTGGACGCTGGTACCGGTCGCCCGCCATGAGGTGCGGTGGGAGGCCAGTAGCCAGCGACGGACGCAGGACAATTTTACATGTGAACCCGGTCAGCAGTGCGTTGTTCTGACTCTCACCAGCGACTGTCAATTGTACACGTGTGCACAGTGCTACATGCGCCGGGATGGGGAAAAATATGACATATCGTTCATACCGCCTAATTGCACCCTGGTGGTAAATGCCCAAGTCAAGACGTGTTTGTGGGACCGACGCACCCAGACATGCGGGACAACGGGGACTCATTGGAGCGTCACAGCTCGGGGGGGGGGAAGATCTGTGGCTGCGCAATGCCACCGATATTCGGAATCGTCATCGATTCATGTGGTTAATAATGGTACTACCCTCGACGAACGCCCCGTCTGAGGCGTTATTAAACCCCACGCGGGGCGGGCCAGCCACGGGGGGCGTGCGGTCGCATCGAACACAGTTGGCCCCTATTATGTCAACTTGTCAACAGATGGCCCGGGCGGTACTGCACACTGATGTTCATTGGCGGGTACAGTTGCCCCTCATACCCGAGTGTCATACCAGGAGGCGGCGACGAGCGTGGTACGACACCCTGCTGGGAGGCGCAGGAACTGTTATGGGTATCTCGAATGCCATTGACTCTGAGGTGACCCGTACTAAATTATCTACCACGGGACAGGCCACCTCACAAGGACTACATACTATTGGAAGGTGGATGCCATCCGTAATGATGACTCAAGGAGAGACAGCTGAAATAATGATACGATCTCTGCAATGGGAACTGGATGTCTGGGGTGCCACTCAGGAACTGTTTGAGAACATTACGGCTCAGTTAAATTGGACTGCCTGTCATATTCAAATGTTGCATGCTCAAATACAGAAAGAACGCTTTTTGCGTGTGGTAACATCCCCCAATGTACAGGCGTGGAGGGGACTATGGAATGTATCTGAGAAATTGTGGATGATAACCCATCCAGAGCGAACATGGTGTAACGCAACTATGTGTAACGGATACTTTGTTACCATGAATGTAACCCACACTGTTACGGTCTGTCGATATTATGTATTACCAGTGATTACATCTTCTGGATATTATTTTCTGAAGACAAGGGGACAGTGGTTTAGCCCAGATACCAATATTACCTATGATCTGTCCGCTTGTGAACAGACTGATCAGGGGAAAACTTGCCTACTGATGGACAGGTATCGGGACCCTTGCTTGACTAAGGGAACGGCCCTGTGCGAATGGACTGTTGAGACTCCAAGGGACATGATGTGGCAGATTGGGCCACACACGCTCTGTGTGGCTACCAATAATCCACATCCTATGCTTCCCTCAGCACCGTTCTCGGGATGCCTCTCAAATGTCTATCAGTGGCACTGGCAGAATCACACCTATTTGTTGACCACTTATAGCAGTGCTCGCCACTTTACCAAGGTGCAGTGGAAAGTGCTGATGAATCCTTGGAACATTTCCCTGGATCGGTTTAAGCGAGCATTGGACCGATCCGAGGAGCTTAAGCAGATATTACGAAAGCATCAAACCAATGTAACCAAGGTTACGGTGTCTACCTTTATACATGGACAGGAGGTAGTACATGCTGCCCGTGTAGTGGACGTGGAGTCAGCTCATCATTGGTGGGACATATTGAGTGGTATGTCCTCCACTGCGGGGACATTCCTGTTCCCACCCTTGTCGATCCTGGTAGCGGTCCTGGTGATTTTAACATGCTGTAATGTCCTGACTTGCTTGTATATTTGGCGTGTACGTAGGCGCTTGTTAGAAAGAATACATATGGGCATAATGTAACACATGTATTGGGCCAAGCAGTGGAATGTGGTGTAAAATTATGTCCCAATACATGTGTGAATCATTATGCAACACATGTATTGGGCCAAGCAGTGGAATGTGGTGAAAGGGTTAAAATTGTGTCCCAATACATGTGTTAATCTAACCGAAAATGGAAGGTGTCGCTTAGTCCCGTGTGAATCTTATTATACACCTTCCCGTGTGAATCTTCCTATCTGTATGTAACCAGAATGGAATGTGTTTTTTAGCCTTGCTCTGCTGTTCACATGCATGTTTATATCTGGACAAGAGTATATCAGCTGGAAAAGTCTCCAGTTCGGTAGAGTCTGCTCCGGGGTTGCGTTTAACCGCCGAGCGTGGGTTGTTGGCAACCGCTCTACGAGAACTGACGGCTTCCAGTTCCGGTAACACGTAGAGTGAGTATAAACCAGACCCGTTGTAAGTACGAGACTAGTTGTGGCGACACTGCGGGGAATAAAACACTTATATTCTAGCAGACTCGCCTCTTGGCTGTTTGTTCTGTGTCAGACTACTTTCCTGCGAGCCTGGTCCTTGACCTTGAGAATTTTTTAAAACAAACTACTGGCACACGCCACGGAAACAACCATGTATATGCCGACACAATCTTTTGGAGCACCCCTGTAAATACAAATACAAACCCTGGTAATCCTTGTAGATACCGACAAACTCGCCGGGAACCCACACTCCCGTAAATACTGATGCACTCGTCGGGACACCCTTATAAATACTGATACTCTACTCTGGAACCCACTGTAAATACTAACACATAGGACAAGTGTCCACTGTGAAGACTGACACACTCCCCGGCATCACCCTGTATACACTGACACACTCGCTGGGCGTCCCCTGTAAATAATGATGCATTCTACGGGAGCGCCCTGTAAACACTGAAATACTCCCCAGGAGACCTCCTGTAAATACCGGCACAGTCCATGGGAGCACCGTGTAAATACTGACATACTCCCCAGGACACCCCTGTAAACACTGACACACACCACTGGACCACACTGTAAATGGTGGCACACACCCCGCATACCCCCTTTCAATACCAACGCACTCCCTGGCACCAAGCCGTGCAGATACTGACACACTCCACGGGACCCCCCCCCCCCCCCCCCATAATTACCAATACTCACCTTGGGAAATATCTGTCAATAGAGACATACTCCCTGGTATCCCCCTGCAAATCACAGCACACTACCCGGGATGCTGTGTGCAAATACAGACACTCTCTCTGCGATGCTCTCTGTAAATGTCAACACACTTGCAAATAAGAACATCCTCACTGGGACCCCCTGTAAATACGCACACATTCCCTAGGTCTTGTCCTGTAAATACTGACACACTCCCCAGGACACCACCTGTAAATACTGACACATTTCCGAGGAGCCTCCTGTGAATCCTGGCAAACTCCCCAACATCCCCCTGGAAATAACAATACACTGCCTGGGACCCCCTCCCCCCCCCAATAAATGCAGGCACTCTCCCCGGGACCCCTCTGTAAATAGCGACACTATCTCAGGACGTAACCCCTGTAAATATTGACTCAACCCCAGGGACACCCCTTCCAAATACCGACACACTTGCTGGGACAAACCTGTGCATCCTGGCACACTGCCCGGGACGCCCCTGCAAATAATGTCACACTGCCTGGAATCCCCTCTGTAAATGCAGACACTCTACCCGGGGACCCCTTTTAAATACCGACACTCTCCCAGGACACAACTGCTGTAAATGCAGACTCAGCCCCAGGGACACCCCCCTGTAAATATTAACACAGTCCCCAGGACCAACCCATCAATACTGACACGCTTCCCGGGACCCCCATGTAAATACTGACATGCTCCACTTAACACCACTGTAAATACCGACAGACTCCCAAGGTCTCCCTGATAATACCGACACACTCCCCGTGACCCCATCTGTAAATATTGACACAATAAACGGTACCCCTCATGAAAATATTGACAGACTCTGCACCACACCCCAGTAAATACTGAAACACACCACGGGACCACCCTGTAAATACTGACACACTCCCTGAGGCCATCCTGCAAATTCTGACGCACTCCCTGGAACCCCACTTGAATACTGGCACACTCCCTGGGAACCGCCTGCAAATACTACCTCATTCCACAGGACCCTCTTGCAAATAGCAACACATTCCCCGGCGTACCCTGTATATATCAACACACTTTCCAAGACCCCGCTGTTAACACCGACACACTCTCCAGGGCCCCATGTAATAAAAACACACTCCCCAGGACCCACTTGAAATATTGGCACACTCCCCGGAACCCCCCTATAAATGCCGACTATGTTCTCAGGACCCCACGATAAATACAAAGACGCTGCATGGAACCGCCCTTTAAATGCTGACTCATTCCCAAGCACCCCCTGGTAAATACCAACACATTCCCTCGGACACCCTGTATTTCCCAATACTCTCCCCGGGACCTCCCTGTAAATATTGACACACTCCCTGATATCCCCCTGTTAATAATGACAAACTCTCTGGAACGCTCGCTGAAAATGCAGACACTCTCCCTGGGACATCCCTGCAAATACCGACACACTCCACAGGACTCCCCTATAAACATTAGATTAGATTCTCCACAGTGTGGAAACAGGCCTTTCAGCCAAACAGGTCCACACCGCTCCTCCAAAGAGAAACCCACCAAACCCATTCCCCTACCCGATAATCACCCCGGACTAACGCATCTAACTCTGTGGGCACTTCAGCTTGGCCAATTCACCTGAGCTGCACATCTTTGAATTGTGGGAGGAAACCGGAGCACCTGGAGGACACACACGCAGACACTTGGGAGAATGTTCAAACTCCACACCGACAGACAGGAATCAAAAGAATGGACCCTGGTGCTGTGAGGCAGCAGTGCTCAACACTGAGCCACCGTGCCCCCCAATGTTGACACACACTGGGATCCCCTCTAAATACTGACATGCTCCCCGGAGGCACTTGGAACTACCGTCACATTGCGCGGGAACTCCACTGTAAAAACTTCACACTTCCCAGGACCCCCCTGTAAATGCTGAAAACACCCCCGGAAATTCTGCTTCCATAATGACCACCATGGAACTACCGCCAATCTCCCTGGGAACACACTGAAAATACCGCTACGCTCCCCTGGACCAGCCACAGAAATTTCGATGGTGTCCCCCTCAGCCCCACTGTAAATACTTACATTCCACACAGAATGCACCTATAAATACCGATAGTCTCCTCGGAAACCCCCTGTAAGTAATAACGCACTGCCTGCTAGTGCCTTGCTAATGCCGATACTCTCCTGGAGCATACCTTCCCCCCTTAAAAACTGACACACTCGCGAGAAGACACATTCCCTGGGGACTCCTGCAACCCCCTGCTTACACTCTTCTCAGAAACCCCCTGAATACCAGCACGCTCCCCGGGACACAGCGCTTACATGCCACCGCGCCCCCCAGACATACCGGAATCACTGACACTCTCCAGGACTCCCCTGTAAATACTAAAGCACTCACCAGGAGACCCTGTATACACCGAGACAAACGTCAGAACACACCTGTAAATATTGGCACACTTCCAAGAACCCTTCTGTTAATATTGATAGGCACCCCAGGAATCCCCGCTAAAATGTGATACACTCTCGTCCCACTCTGTCTAATCCTCTCTCTCTAAGACACCTCTCTCTCTGTGTCTCTCTTCCACCCTCCCGGTTCCTATTTCACTCTTTACCTCCCCACTTTCTGTCTCTCGAACCCACGAATACACTCTCTCTCTACGACCTCCCACTCTCTCTCCCTACATCATCCCAATCTCTCCCTACGCTCTCCCTCTACCCCACTCACTTTACCCCTCCCTCTCTCGCTGCAAGCACCTCCCACTCTCCCCTTCTCTCTTGCTGTACCCGTCCCACTATCTCTGCCCTCCTGCCAATCTCTCTCTCCACACCCTCCCACTCTGCCTCTCTCTACACCGTCCCTCTGTTTCTCTCCCCACTCCAACTCTCACTCTGTCTGTATACTCCCTCTCTCCCCCCACATCCACCCTCTCTCTACGCGCTCCCAACCTCTCTCTACCCCATCAATCGCTCTCTCTACCCCCCTCACTCTCAATCGCTGTACCACCACCTACGCTCTCTTGGCCACATCCAACGGTCGCTCTCTAAAACCTCCCTCTCTCTCTATCCCCTTCCACACTCTATATTCTCTCTCTCTATACCCACGACTCTCTCTACACTGAAATATTTCCCATTCTCACTATCTCTCTTTCACTACCCCGTCCCATTCTCTCTGCACTCCTCCAATTCTCTCGCTACCCTTCTCACAATCTGCCTCTCTCTACCCCTCCCAGTCTCTCCACACCTCCCAATCTCTCTCTCCACCTTCCAACTCTCTCTAAATCCCTCCTACATTCTCTCTGCGACCTTCCAACTCTACCTAAGTAAACTATTCCCTCTCTACCCCTCTCCCTGCGTCCCACTTTTTCTATCTGCCTCCCTCCCACACTCTATCTCCTCCCGCCTCGCACTCAGTCTCTATCCACGCCTTCCCACTCTCTCTACCACACCAACTCTCTCTCTTTCTCTCTCTATCCCACTCCCTCTATGTCTCCCCACTCCCTTACTCTGTCGTTTTCTCAATCTTCCCTGCTACCATCCTCTCAGTCTACCCCGTCTCTCTACCCCCTTCTCCCTCTCTCTTTACCCCTTCCCACTCTGTCACTCCACCCCGTCCAATTCTCTCAGCCCTCTCCATCTCTCTCTCTCTGATTCTCTAACCCGCTCCCTTTCTCTCTTTCTCCTCCTCTTTGTCTCCCTCGCTTTCCATCTGACAGAATCTTGCATCCTCCCTCTCTATCTGACACACAGTCTCTCGGTGGTCCTTCACTTTGCCTCTGCTCCAGAGAATGGGGAGGAGTGGGTCCGGCGGTGTTGGGGGGTGGTAGCGAGGTTAGACGAATATGGGGGTTAGGAGGAGGGAGAAAATGGAGGAGAGATGGAAAGGCGGGATGTAGGCAGAGGTAGCAGGAGAGTGATAGAGAAATGGAGGGAGGGTGAGAAGAGTTGAGATAGGTGGAGCGACGAGGTAAGAGACAGAGAGAGTTGGGGCAAGAGAAACCGAAAAGGAGAAGAGCAGAGGAAGAGAGAGATTGAGGAGAAAGAGAGAGAGAGAAATGAAGAGGCGAAAGTTGGGGAGAGGAAATGGGGAAAGCGTTGAAGAGAGGGGGTGAGGGGGAGGAGTGAGAGTGAGCGTTTGAAGTGAGCGAGAAAGAGAAGGATGCGATTGAGTGGAGGTGGAAGCAACGCAGTCGAGAGATGAACTTTGCCGAAGGCCAGGTAGGAATGGGGGCAACCTCGAGGTGAAAGCAATTACAGAGGGAGGAACACCCAACTGCTGAGCTCATGTTTCAGTTCTCTCTGCTTCCCTGAGAATCAGGCCTTGGAGCTGAGTCTGTCTCTCTCCAGCTCAGCTTCTTAGCACAAAGACAAACAAGAACATAACTGACTGTGCTGCTCGTCACATTTAATTAACATTTTTATTGTTTCCAAACTGAAGTAATTGATACAGTCAGTGCGATGGTGCCGTTTCTCACTGGCCACTGAGTTGTGAGAAACATTAAATAAGTCCGCGTGTCCCTTTAACCACACTCCCCCCCACCCCCACTCCCCCCACCCGTGGGATAAGGATGGAGAAACCAACGCTATCCTCAGTCTGTTACAATAAGAATAGGCTGCTCCATCGCTGAAACACTGAACTGAAATGAGTAAATCCCGGATGGATTGATTAATGAGTGAATTTACTTGATTGGTTAATTTCGGTGAAGAGATATTTCAGCACATTCTTCAGCTGCTGTCTGATCTTCGTCTGGGTCACTGCATAAATCACGGTGTTTGTGCAGCAGCTGAGGAGCTGCAGCATGAAGCCCAATTCCTGAACGAAAGGATGGAGTAGCACAGGAGTATCCACAATCCAATATATTCGGCTCCATATAGAATACATCATTAACGTTGACCATAAGAGGATGAAATTGGCTGAGATCACAAACAGTAAAATGATGGACATCTTTCGGTTTTTCATTTCTGTGTCAGATTGAGCGTCCCCATTGGTGTGAGCCCGGAGTCTCCTGCGGGCTCTGCTGGTGAATAAAATGTGTCTGACAGTAAACACATTGAGCAGCAGAATCAGGAGAAATGGGAGAGCCGGGGTTAGAATTTGGTGGAGGATCTCCTTTGTGACCCAGAAACGGGAGGAATGAGCGCCGTCTATTGCAACACAAAACCAGGGGTTATTTCCCAGCCGATACCGAATGGTGAGCAAAAAATACCAGAAAATGTTCTTTGAGCAGCTCAGCACAACCACTGCTCCCAGAACCACAGCCGCCGTTTTCTCACAACAATTTTTACTTTTCAGCTTTTGGCAACAAATGGCCACAAACCGATCAAAGGTGAAAGTGACGGTGAACCAGACAGAACAGTCAGTGGCTGCATAAAGCAGGACGGCGTGGACATTACACACATGGATGGAGTACAGGAAATAAAACTTTGTCCGATAAGCAATGGGAATGTGTCTCAATATCAGGTCGAGGATAATAACCAGTAGATCCGCCGCTGCCATAGACCCCAAGTAACGTCTGACACATGGAGACAATCCGCAATCTTTATATAGCAAAACATAGATCGTCACTATGTTGACTGAAATAACAAATGGGAAGGTCTGTATTATGGACAAAAATGTGTCATAGAACGCATGAAACCCTCTCTCCCCAAACACACAGAGGCACATCCATAAGAACAGGTGGTCTCCAGAACATTCCCACACACTCGATCACTCCAGAGCAGACCCAAGTCACTGGTTCGAGATCCGAATACAGAGATTAAAAACGGTTGCTGTCCTCAAGGATTCTCTCTCATTTCCTTGAAGACAACCGGAGGTTGGAAATTTCTGTCTTTAAGTCGAAACTGTATTTGATCCAAGTGAAGAATTGGAAATGCAATGAAAACTTATTCACATCTTTAACTGTCTGAGATGACTTTTGAGCAGAGTCTCCTCTGTGGAAGGGGATCTCTTACCTCTGGATCTTATCTTTTGTTCAATTCATTGACGTTTGGCCGTTCACAAATAATGTCAGAGATGGAATGGTCCAGAGAATGTACGGGGAGTAAGTGAGGACTGCAGATGCTGGAGACCAGTGTTGAAAAGTGTGGTACTGGAAAAGCGAAGCAGGCCAGGCAACATCTGAGGAGCAGGAAAATCGACATTTCGGGCATAAGCCGTTGTTCAGGCTTATGCCCGAAACGTCGATTCTATTGCTCCTCGGATGCTGCCTGGCCTGCTGCGCTTTTCCAGCACAACACTTTTCTACTATAGAATGTACAGTACAGAATGATCTGGGGATGTGTATTGTAGAATGTTGGGTACAGAATGTTTCAGAACATTTCAGTTATGGATGATCGGGTAGAGAATGTTCTGGGTCATGTCAGTGAAAGAGTGTTGGATACAGAATGTTCCTGGGAATATCGGTTATAGAATGTGGGGGACAGAATGTTCCAGCAATATCATTTATAAATGTTGCGTCGAGAAAATTCCTTGAAATCTTCAGTGGATACACAGTCACGATTCCTCACCTTTTCCTCTGCTGCATCAATAACTAAATTGGTTCCACCTTATGATCCCAAGAGGAGGATGAACAGTTCTTCAACTTCGTAAACACATTCCACCCTGACCTTAAGGTCACTTGGATCATCTCACTCACCTCAGTCCCCCTTCATGGACCTCTCCATCTTCATCTCTGGTGACTGACTAACCACGGACATTTACTGCAAGCCCACCGGTTCCCAGAGATACCTGTACGACATCTCCTTCCACACTGTCTCCTGTAAAAACGCTATTCCTTATTCCTAATTCCTCAGCCTCCTCCACATATGCTTCCAGGTTGACTAATTCAACGTTATATAATCTCAAATTGACTCCTTCTTCCTTGGCCACAAATACCATTCCCACGTGGTCGACGATGCCATCCAGCGCATCTCCTCCATTTCCCATACAACCCCACTTGAACACCACCGCTCCAAACGAAATAAGGACAGGAACCCGCAGTCTACACCTTCCAGATCACCGACCAACAGATACTTCGCCTCATACTCAGCCACTTCCGCTACCTGTAAACCCCACTGCCAGAGATATATTTCCTCCATGCAGCTATCAGTGTTCCCTAGATAACATTCCCTCCATGACTCTCTTGTCAGATCCACGCCAATCCACCAGTCCACACCCCATTCCCGACACCTTCCCCTGCCAATGCAGGAAGCGCAAAACCTGAGCCATCACCTCTCCCCTCACCTCTGTCCAAGGGCACAAAGATTCCTTCCACATCGGACAGAAATTTACCTGAACTTCAGCAAATCACATTCACTGCATAGGTTGCACCCAAAGCGGTCTCCTGTACATCCGGGTTTCAAGATGCCATCTTCTGGATCCTTTCAGAGAAAGTCTTTGGGACACCCGCACGAACTAACTCCATCCTCCCGTGGCATAACACTTTAACTATCCCTCCCACTCCATCAATGATATTGAGGTCCTAGGCCTCCTACAATCACCAACCCCTAACCACCCGATGCCTGGAGGAAGAACTGCCTTAGGACGCTGCAACCACATACGTGCAATGTGGATTTCAACAGATTCCTCATTTCACCTCCCCCTGGATTTATCCTAGATCCAACCCTACAAATCAGCACCGCCCTCCTAACTTATCGATCATCTTTCCCATCGATCTGATCCATTCTCCTCTCCAACCTGTCATCAAAACTCCTGCATTCATCGCCGATCGTATTCACAGATACCTTCTCCCCAAGGCCACTCCCTCCCATTTATACACTAACACCACGACCCGCAAACACTAATCCTGTTTAAGGGCTTATGCCAGAAACGTCAATTCTGCTGCTCCTCCGATGCCGCCTGACCTGCTTTTCTGTTCCATCGTCATACTCACAGAATGAGACCTGATAAATAATATTTCATGAAGCCCCATTACTACCCCGGATATACCCTGTCACACCATCACCGTGGAATACATTTAGGAAAGGAGTTACCCTGGAATTACGCAACATTTATTTTAGAATTCGGAAAATCTCATGGTAACATGTCAAAGTTGGTCAAGAAAATCGCCTGATGATGTACATCGACTTCCCTCCTCAGCACCCCTCGTTGACAAAACAGTTTCCCATGACGTTGAAAACAATCGGATGAAGCACTGAGGCAAACAAGGACACAGAACGTACTCTGAGTGTGGGACTAAAAAGTCCATCATTAAGGGTGTCTCTGCAGGTCCACCAAAGACTGAGCACGGCGAGGCGAGAAATATACAGTAGCCCGACTTTGTGAAGTGATGCGGGAATCAAAAATAAGGCATCATTCTCACAAACTACTTGTCACAAATGCATGTGTCCCTCACGGTATCTGTAGGATCGGGAAGCACACAGTCCTGAGCACGAGGACGTCTCAGTCTCATATTGAAGATACCGTCCACTGTATTATGTGGCACTACCTCCTGTGAAGAAGGACATACCTCGAATATATCGAGAAAATATAATGTGTGCATCCGTGAGGCACTGTGAGCTGTCGACAGCTGCATCATCAACGGCCTTCCATCCATGATATAGTCAGAAATGGGCTTTTCACTGAAGGTTTCAAAATATTCAGCACCATTCAAAACTATGCCTATACTGAAGCAAGCTATTCGGCACATCAAGAGTATTAAGCAGGGATAGAATAAGGCCATTCAGCTATTCGAGGCAGTTTCTCAGCAACGTGAGCAGATCTTTTAATCTCTCATGACTGTTCAGAGTTTGGGAGAAAATTTGTAGCTCGGGTGCTCGTTGTTGTGGTTCTGTTCGCCGAGCTGGGAATTTGTCTTGCAAACGTTTCGTCCCCTGTCTAGGTGACATCCTCAGAGCTTGTGGGCCTCCTGTGAAGCGCTTCTGTGCTGTTTCTTCCGGCATTTATAGTGGCCTGTCTCTGCCGCTTCCGGTTGTCAGTTCCAGCTGTCCACTGTAGTCGCCGGTATATTGGGTCCAGGTCGATGTGTTTGTTGATAGAGTCTGTGGATGAGGGCCATGCCTCTAGGAATTCCCTGGCTGTTCTCTGTTTGGCTTGCCCGATAATGGTAGTGTTGTGCCAGTCAAATTCATGTTGCTTGTCATCTCTGTGTGTGGCTACTAAGGATAGTTAGTCGTGTCGTTTCGTGGCTAGTTGGTGTTCATGGATACGGATTGTTAGCTGTCTTCCTGTTTGTCCTATGTAGTGTTTTGTGCAGTCCTTGCATGGGATCTTGTACACGACATTTGTTTTGCTCATGTTGGGTATCGGGTCCTTCGTTCTGGTGAGTTGTTGTCTGAGAGTGGCTGTTGGTTTGTGTGCTTTTATGGACATAGGACAAACAGGAAGACAGCTAACAATCCGTATCCATGAACACCAACTAGCCACGAAACGACACGACCAACTATCCTTAGTAGCCACACACACAAATGACAAGCAACATGAATTCGACTGGCACAACACTACCATTATAGGGCAAGCCAAACAGAGTACAGCCAGGGAATTCCTAGACGCATGGCACTCACCCACAGACTCTATCAACAAAGACAAAGACCTGGACCCAATATACCAGCCACGACAGCGGACAGCTGAAACTGACAACCGGAAGCGGCAGAGAAAGGCGACTATAAATGCCGGAAGAAACAGCACAGAAGCGCTTCACAGGAGGCTCCCAAGCACTGAGGATGTCACCAAGACAGGGGACGAAACGTTTGCAAGACAAATTCTCATGACTGTTTCACAAGAAATGGAAGGTAACATTCATCCATTCAAAACAGCCAAAGACAAATACGTAGTGGACTGATTAGTCAGGCAGGTGCAGAGATAAATTTGGTTTAAATCAATCTTTATCAGTTTAACACGAATTAACAACTGCACTGACACATTGACCCGTGCTGGGGCCTCACCTATTTGCAAACGATCTCATGGTTTCAATACATGCAACAAACGTGCTCTAACTAAATTTGAAATGACACTAAGAGAGACACGAACTGAAGTTATCAAGAGGAGGGAGAGAATTTCTAATTGGATAAGCAATTGACAACAATTTGACAGCTGGAATATAACGTGGGTAACCATGAATCTGTGACTGTTTCAGGCAGAATGAAACGTTGTATACTACATAAACAGGGAGAGATTACAGGAGTCAATGATACAGTGTGTACCGGAAGATTCACTCTGACACTTTTAGACATCGGAAGTGTTGCTTCTTCTCCATGATGGTCTGTTCACCGATGTTCCCGGAGCCCCATTGCTCTCAGTACACACGTGGTAGTTTGAAGTGGTTGTTTGACGACTGGGACTCAACTTTATTTCCACTTGAAAAATAAGACAGGGTATGCGATTGAGCTGTTACACTCATATCATTTTGGAACGAGTGATTGACATTCCCTTAGTTTGACAATAGTTCCAGAAAAGGCTAGACCATGTCCACAAATTAACTTTATAACTATAGGCAATTTTGATGGCATAAGGCAGGAAAATATAAAAGTAAGTCACAGAAAAACTGTTTGAGTTTGAAGGACGTCTGGAAGTGGGCATCTTTCAAAATTGAGATAATTAAAGTCCAGGGACAACGTGTTCCTGTTAGTGTGAGGAGGAATGCTCACAGGAGTAGGGAATAGCACATGATAAGAGATATTATGCTTTGGTCAATGAAAAAGAAGGAGACATATGTCTGTTGTAGGAAGCGAGGATCAAAGGAATCCCTTGAGCGTCCAGGGTGTTAGAGTACACTTACGGCGGAAATCAGAGGGGCAAACAGGAACATGTGATCACTTTGGCTGATAAGGTTAAAGGGAATGGAAGATAATCCTGCAAGTATATTAAGCGCGAAAGACAAACTAAGGAGGGAATAGTGCTGCTTACAAATCAAATGTGTGTTTCCACAGGAAATGAATTAGGTTTATTACGTTTATTGTCACATGCACTCACATGAGAACAGTGAAGAGCTTACAAGTCACGACATGCGACACAATTTTACATAAAGAGGTAAACCCCTCCAGCTACAGAATCTTAGTGAAAAGTGGTAAAATAAAAACACCAAAGTTAAAATGTAAAACATTGCAGCCCTTCATGTAACAGTGGAAATATAGAAAGACAGTGACCAGTTCAACAACACAGTCCATAAGCGCTTGGCCATGCTGGGTACTCACTCCTCATAAGGACTGAAACTCCCCGAATCCTCTGCCTTACAGCCTGCTCCTGTTCTATGAGTGATAGCATACAAAAATATATCCCGCATCAATATTTACTGTGGAGAAAAAGATGGAAGTGAGGCAACTCAGGGAAATAAATCCATGCAGTGATGTTTTGAAATGAGACCAAATTACAGAAGAGAAAGTGGTGAAGTTCTTCAAATACATAACCGTAAATTAATACCCAGGACCTGTTCAAGCGTATCCCAGGTCATTGTGGGAAGCTGGGAAAGACATTGTGGAGCCCCTAGCGGAGATATTCGTATTATCCTCAGAGTTGTGATGAAGGGTCCCTGGTCCCGAAACATTATCTCTGTATTCTCTGCACAGATGTTGCCAGACCAGTTGAAACTTACCAGGTAAGTTTTGTCTTGTTTCCGATGAAGCATTTGCAGTTAGTTCAGATTTTATTTGTATCATTGAGAGCCACGGGTGACGTGATGAATGGCTCAAAGACATAATGTTGGAATATTAATTTGAAAACGGTAGCAAGGAATAGGCAAGGAACTACAGCGCGGTGTGTTTGATGTCAGGGGTGCGTAATTATTTGGAACAGATTCTCAGAAGCAGGATTTACATGCAATTGTAACGTGAAGTACTGCTTTTGGAGTTATCACGGCTTTGTGTATGATAAAATGTGTCTCGCAAACTTGTTTGAAACTTTTCAAGACGTGACCAAGAACATCTATAAAGGGAAAGCAGCATACGTTGTCAACGTGGACGTTAGTGAGGCCAAGAAAGTTCTGCATGGTGGTCTGGTTAATAAGGTTAGATCACAGGGGATCAGGGAGAGCTAGCCAAATCAATTAAAAAGTTAGCTTGACAGCAGGCGACAGAGTGTGGTTGGAGAGATTTGTGGTCCTAACTAATAACCTGTGACCGGCGGTGTGCCACAGGACCAGGCAGCTGCTATTTGTTATCTTTATAAATGATTTGGATGAGAATATAGGTACCATGGATAGTACGTTTGAAGACAAAATCAAAATTTGTGTTATAGTGGAAGGTGAGGGCGTCATTTCAAATGACAATGAGATCTTGTTCAACTGGTTCAGTGGGCCATGTAATGGCAGATGGAGCTTTATGCAGATACATACGAGGTATTGCATTTTGATGGACAAATGAGGGCAGAATCAAATAGTTAATTGTAAGGTCGCAGGGAGTGTTGTCGAGCAGAGACACCTGGGGCGAAGTTAGAAAGTTGCTTGAAAGTGGACCAGCAGGTAGATAGGGCTATGAATAAGACGTTAGAAATTCTTACCTTCATCGGTCAGAGCATTGAGTTTCGGAATTGGGACATCATGTTATTGTTGTAGAAGAGAATGATAAATCTACTTTGGGAGTATTGAGTACAGTTCATGTCACCCTTCTATCGGAAGGATGTTATGAACTGGAAAGAGTACAAAATATATAAAATGATTTCACGGAGTCTGGAAGTTTTGAGACATAAGGATAGGCTGGGATTTTGTTCCATTTGCGTAGGAGGTTGAGGGATGACCTAACAGACGTTTATAAAATCACGAGGGGCATGGATAGGATGAATATCCAAGGTATTTTCACCAAGGTGGCGGTTTCCAAAACCAGAGAGTATCGGTTTAAGGTGAGACAGAAGACATTTAAAGAGGAAGTAAGGGACAGCTGTTTCTCACAGAGGGTTCTGTTTATATGTAGCGAACGGTTAGAGGAAGTGGTCGTGGTGAGTACAATTGCAGCATTTCAAAGACGATTGGATTTGTGCATGAATAGGAAAGTTTTGGAGAGGCATGTGCGAAAAGCAGCAATGTAGAACAAGTTCAGCTTAGGAAACCCGGTGAGGATGGGCGATTTGCCCGAACGATCTGCTTGCATATTGCATAAATGACTGTGAGAGTTTAAGACTCTATAACACCTCTTTCATCACTAATTCTTCACTTCTCCCAATTTACTTACAGGTCAAATATCCTCTGTAATTACTTTCAACAATCTAACTCTCTGAACTTTCTTTAACAGAGTATTTCTGATATGGATGTGATGCTGCAGACCACGACAGGGAAGAAGCAGAATTGTATTCAACCACAAACTGTAACTTTTCTGCAATGTATAATCCCTCAGTCTACCATGACAGTCAAGCCGATCTCTGGTTCAGTGACGAGTGTGTGTGAGCATGCCTGGGTCAGAACTATGTGCACCCACAACGGATGACAAGTTGTTAAAGCTACGACACATGGCAGGTTACATTCCAAACAGTATCAATTTGTTTCGTTGCACTTGACATGAATAAACAGCAGAAAACAGTAAATACGACAAATACAATGGGCCGTGACACCATTCCTGCAATAGGACTGAAGACGTGTGATGCACAACAAGCCGTGTCCCTGGGGCACCTGTTTCATTCCAGCTCCAATGCTGACATCTCCTTGACAATGTAGAAAGCTACTCAGCTATGTCCAGTCCCATAAGAGGAGAATAATTACAATCTGACCATTTACCATACCCACAGAACCATCACGATTGTCAAATTGGTGGAACTTGTTTTTGACAGAGCTGTCAAGCAACACAGAAATAACCTGCTCATTGTGGTTTCCGATAGCTCGCCATGTGCAGATGATGCTGTTGTGTGCATGCCACTTGATTACTAATCCAAACCTGGATCATGCTCTGGCAGCTGGTGGAATTTAAAAACAATTAATAAAAGATCGAGATCTAAAGTCTGGTGTCAGTAATAGTGACCCTGAAGCCAAAGGCCTTCATAACAAGTAAATTTGTTTCCACAAAGTACTGTCAGGAATCAAATCTCCAGTGCTTTCCTTCCCTGGGCTAGAAGTGACTCCAGACTCACAGACATGTGATAAAATATTCAATGGTCTCCGAAACGTCCATGCAAGACCCTGAATTGTATCAAACAGCTCCGAGGACTGAAATGATAAAACCGAAAAGAATACACGTCACTCGCCTCTGTTTTGGAAAAGGGAATGGGAAACACATTTTTCTCGACTCAGCAGAGACCTCCTTTCTAGTATTTGAGAACTTGTGACAATGTTGACAGAGCTTTCCCACAGACTGTACAGAAACATCAGGAAAGGTGTAAGCCATTCAACACATTGGGTCTTCCCCATTCTCGTTCATGGCCGAACACCTCCTGAATATACTTTTCATCCACAATGTACATATCCCTTAATCTGACTGACCTTGGGAAAATATAAAATAGGAACTGTAGTGGGCCGTTGTGTCCGTTGACGTTTCTATCCAATGCAATACAATGATGGCTGACCCATTATTTCCACACCGATGCCCTGCTCTCTCTCTCGCCTTATGTGGGCGAGACTTGCCGAGGTTCACCAGTCACCGAGTGCAGACATTTATTGTCATCTCAATGCAGAGCGGCCTGCCTGTACTTAATACTGTCACCCCGTGTTTTAGACTTCCCAATCAGCGGAATTATCATTCCTGCTTCCAATCCCTCTCGCCCTGACAGACATATATATATTTCCCTGAGATCGCCACTCATTTGCCTAAACCCCATGTCCCAAATTTTGCTCCCACAACAAGCCTGTCCTCCTTCGCTGCACTCACCCAACGTCAGGTTTTTCCTTCATTAACTCAGGAGAGAAAAACTGCATACTATACTGCACAATGTTCGACGTGGGGGCTCACCCAGGCCCTGTACAGCTACTTACACCTGTACTCAAGTCCCGTTACGATGAGGGTCAACGTACCATTTATGTTCCAAACTACTTTCTGTTCCCGCAATATTGCTTTCATTGACTGGTGTGCAGTGAGATCCAGATCGTTTTCAATGTTACAGCTACTCACTTGTTGCATGTGTGTTCACTGGTCAGCATGACAATGCTATTCCCACTATTGACATCTGGTTTCAGAACTCATTGCCATGAAAGGACCTTAGCGACTACACAGAAGGAAACAAAAAAGGAGCACCAGTTCCTTTACAGATCAACGTTTTACAGCCAATCCATTTTTAAATGGTCGGCTGCCGTAATCTATTTACGCCGAAGTGCACAATGTCACATCTACCTCCATTGATCTCCATCTGCCACATATTTGGTAGTGGATTGAAGTCTTTTTTAAGCCATTCTCAATGGTGTCTTGCACGTCTGAGAAGCAGACTCGTGTTCTCTCTGGAGGCCCGAAGCTAGTGAGGAATGTCTAACTGTTTCACAATTAAGCTATTCAGGCTGCTGACAGGATTGTGAACAGTATAACGTTGAGTGTAGGGTCACATAGTAACTGTACATTAATGTGTTCAGAGTTCAGAACTCCGCCAATTGACATGAAGTCTCTGCACAAGCACGTAATCTGTCGGGAATCGAGCATCCTCGGGAAAATATGGAATTTCTTACCTTATCAATGGCTGCTTCAGACATAATGAGTGTGCGTTCATAAGCATCAAGTTTAAACTTCTTATTCTCGCACAGAACGACATATTAAACACATAATTAATGCATTCTGTCTTCATGGCAACATCATGCCAGGGTTAAATGTTGTGAATCTCCTTTGCTTTGTCTTGGTTCATGTCGATAATTATTTTTCAAGCAGACTCAGTCTGTACGCAATATTACTGTCTCAACAGAACACTACCATCAAGTCAGATATATTTACACTGATAATTTAAATATTTTGCATGGAGGACCACACACAATTTACAATTATAATTGCCTACTATCCCGTATGAACTCTGTTCGTGACATATAACCAAGGACATCCAGGTCCTTTGCCACAACAGCACTTCCTGACCTCTCACCATTTAATAAGCATAAATGCGAATGATTACATTTGTTGTTTACATATTAATCATTTTTATATCTTGCGAACAGCTATTGCCCAAACACTGGTCCTTCTGATAACCCACAAGCCTTCTGTCAAGAGAAAAGCACTACTCTCTTCATTCTATCCATTTTCCAATTTTTACTTCATATGTTATATTTTTCACCCCTACATGCCTTAGAAAAATAATCAGTAATTCTTTCACCAGCTCTATTGTCACCTCTTCAATACAAAGGCATGTAGTAATCAGATGCAGCAAATTACCAAACTTCAATTCAATTCGATTTTGAAACGCTTGCTCTTCATTAATTCTAACTTTCTGAAGTTCCACACTTTCACCAGTCCCCAGTCCCCTAGTATTTCTGGAAATTAGAATATGTACCTTCCTCGGGGGATATAGAACCAAGGTATTCCTCTCAGTGGGCAGATGGCTTCTGTGAACTCGTGAATACATCCAAGGACTGCATTTCGGATATGTTGGATATGTCACCCATTGCTGCCTAGAACGTTTCAGAATCAATCCATTTCACTTCATGGTGAGTGTCAGCACAGTCTTGTCCCTGGTGTGAGACTGGAGGTTTTACTGAAGAACTGGACACAGCTCTGTGACAACCTCATTTTTGAAAGAAGTTGGTTTCACACTTTGCACCTGGAATTGAAAAATGTTCATGGAAATCTGTGGGGAAAAGTGCAGTGGCCTGCTCCTTCCTGTGTAAGAACTTCCCTTCTGTATAGTCTCAGGTCCATTTGTTTACCATGGACCCAGGTACACTGAAAATGCAGTATCCATAGTGGGTTGACCAGACCAACCACTTTGCAAACGACAGTGCAATGATATATACATTTGAATGCTCTGACAGTCAATGT
Organism: Chiloscyllium plagiosum; assembly: GCF_037043375.1. Lineage (NCBI taxonomy): Eukaryota > Metazoa > Chordata > Chondrichthyes > Orectolobiformes > Hemiscylliidae > Chiloscyllium > Chiloscyllium plagiosum. The sequence continues at coordinate 18,105,657 of NW_028270179.1, read as the reverse complement.
ATAACTATGATCACCACGATAGTTAGGCATGCGCGTTTTCCGGTTCAAATAAAATGTTCATCCTTTATTTTTGTATCATATTATGTTGACAGGTGTTTATACTGTAGTTCCATAAATGTAGAATCAACTTAATTATTTTCAATTCTTGTTCAGTTGAATGATCATAATTCATATCTAATTTTTTTCCCAATTCACAACATGGCAAACACCTGATTACTGTACGGGCCAGTACATTCGTCGCTTGCAAACATAACCTACATTAGAAATGGATTCCAGAAGGCCTGAATTCAAACACAATTCTATTCAACTGCACAGCTGTCTGTGATACTGAGTGATGCCCTGGTCTGCTCCTGAATCTGTCCAGAGAGTTTGCAAATTACATCAGGGTAGTCATTCAAACATTCCTTCAGATCAAATCATTTGGAGTTCACCTTGGGAAGGGGTAAATTTGTCAACAGACTATATGACCAGTCTCAATGTCCGAACAAATGCTGTTCAAGTTAGATACCAATGTCTGACCAGCAACCATGTCTTCCAAATTCCTCTTCAGTCAGACTTTGGCCCAGCGAGCAGATGTATGGACAGGAAGTTCGGAATCACACCGCAGAAGTTATTTTATGGTGTTAACATCCGGCTGCCCCTCCCCCCACCCCAGCCGCTATTCATCAGCATCCTGGGCTTGACACTGACTGAAGACATTAACAAACTGACAGTCTTCTGCAGCACATTGAGTCACACAGTGAATCCTCTAAAACCAGTAACAAAACAAAATTACACATCTCTGTGGATGTCCAGATATTAGTACATGGATCAACCAACTGAATGTGTATGAATAAAACAGGAGCAAACATCAAGTTCAGAATCACTTTAATAGCGGAAGTTGGTGGATTTTGTCTCGTGTAGGTAAACATGCAGATATTTGCGTGGCACTGAGTTAAATGCAATAATGTGCTGCATAACTGGAAGAATCGGCCTAACACTCCTCGCCAATTTCCTGACCTCACACACCTCACTCCCACACATGTTCACCAATTGATAAGAATCCACAAATTGGGTGACACTTGAAACATAGAACAGTACAGGACAGTACAGACCCTTCGGTATTGATGTTGTGCCGGCCTTTTGTCCTACCCTAAATTCAGACTACCCAACATATCCTTCATTGCACTACCTTCCATGTGCCTATCCAGCAATTGCTTAAAGGTCCATAATGTATCTGACTCGACTGGACTGTCAGCAGTACAATCCACGCACCCACCAACTCTTAAAGAACCAAATCCGATATCTCCCCTAAAAATTCCTCCAAGCACCTTAAAGTTGTGCCCACTCTTGATCGACATGAAGCCCTGGAAAAAAATGTCTTGGCTATCCACTCTATCTATGACTCTCAACATCTCATAAACGCTAAAAGTCACGCCTCATTCTTCTTTTCTCCAATGTGAAAAGCACTAGCTCCCTCAACGTTTCTTCATAAGACATGCCCAGCAGTCCAAACAGTATCCTGTTAACTATCCTGTGCATGCAATCTAAAACTTCTACATTCTTCGTATAATGAGGCGTCAGAACTGAACACAATATTCCAAGTGAGATGTAACCAAGGTTCGAAAGAGCTGCAGCATAACAACGCAGCTTTCAAACACAATCCCCCTGCTAATAAAAGCCAAAACAACATAGACCTTCTTAACACCTTATCAACATGGGTGGCAACTCTGAGTGATCTTTGTACATGGACCACAAGTTGCCTACGTTCCTCCACACCTCAAAGAATCCTGCCTTTATCCCCGTATTCTGCATTCAAATTCGACCATTCAAAACAAATCGCTTCAAACGTTACCTGGTTGAACCCCAACTCCCACTTATCAACCCAGTTCTGCATCCGGTCAATGTCCCATTACAACGTGCAATAGCCCTCTGCACTACCCACAACTCCACCAACCTTCGTTTCATCGACAAACGTACTACCCACACTTCCAGTTCCTTATCCAAGTCATTTATTAAATTTAAAAGGCGTAGAGATGCAAAAACTGATCCCTGTGGAACACCACTGGTCACTGACCTCCAGGCTGAATACTTTCCATCTACTTCACCCCCTGCCTTCTATGGGCCAGCCAGTTCTGTATCCAGACAGCCAGATTTCCCTGTATCTCATGCCGCCTTACTTTCTGAATGAAACCTTATCAAACGTCTTGCTAAAATCCATGTACACCACATTCACTGCTCTGCCATCAATAATGTGTTTTTTCACATCCTCAAAGAATTCAATAAGGTTTGGGAGGCATGACCTGCCCCTCACAAAGCCATGCTGACTAAGACGAATTAAACTGTGGTTTTGAAATTAATTATAAACACTGACTCTCAGAATTCACTCCAAACGACTGACGTAGGACCAACACGTCTGTTATTCCCATGATTATCCATATTCCTTTTTTTCTGAACAAGGAAATGTCACTTACCCACCTCCACACATCTGGTACTGTTGCAGTTGACAGTGAGGAAATAAAGATAATTGAGAAAGGCGCAGAAATCTCTTTCCTCGCTTCCTGTAGTAATCTCTAGAAATCTGCACTGTGCCCGAAATTGACCGGGGGATTTATCTGTCGTTATGTTTGTACTTCACCTCCACTTGTCTACTCCATAAGCTCTGTTCAAGCAACTGCTTTCCATTTCACTGCTATGTACAGTGCTGCCTTACTTGAACAAGTATCATTCCCAATCCCATTGAATCATGAAATGGAAAATAATGGGAAGACACGAATGCCTTTATGATGAAGGCTTATGCCTAAGATGCAAAGAATTGTTCTCCTTGGGTGCTGCCTGATCTGTCGTGCTTTTCCAGAGGCATAGTTTTCGACTCGGACTCTCCAGCAAATGCAGACCGCACTTTGTCCATTGCTGAGGGGTGAGTTGAAGAGTGTTGTGCTGGTAAAGCACTGCTGGTCAGGCAGCATCTGAAGAGCAGAGGAATCGATGTTTCAAGCACAAGATCTTCAATAAGAATTAGGCTTGAGTCCCAAGGGGGCTGTGAGATACGTAGGAGGGTTGTGGGGTTGGGCAGAAGATAGCTAGAAATGCGAAAGATAGTTGACAGTGGGGTGAAGGTGATCAGTTGTCGAGAAGAGTAGAGCTTATATGTGAGAAGAAAGAGAGACAGGGAGGGCAGTTCTTCGTTAGGACATTGCTGAGTTAGAGGTTTGGATTTCGGACAATATGATGGGTGGAGGAATGTGAAAGCTGATGAAATTTACATTGATCACATATGGTTGGAGAGTTTTAAGGTGGAAGATGAGGCGTTCTTCCACCAGGTGTCAGGTGGTTAGGGTTTGGTGGTGTCTTTGGCGGAGTGGGACCGGCTTCAAAGTGTTTGACCACAGGGTGGTGGAGTTATTTCATACGTGCATTCCCGAGATGTTCTCTGGAAAATTCCACATTTTGCTGTCCTGTCTCCTGAATGTAGAGGTCAACACATGGAGAGAGACGGGCACAGTAGATGACATGTGCGAAAGTACAGGTGAATCTCTGTCAGATGTGTGACGGACCCTTTGGAGCCGTGGGCGGAACTGTGGTGGGGGAGGGGTAACACTTATTGCGGTTGAAGGGGGAGGTGCTGGGAGTGGAGGGTGTGTTGATGGGGGGGTTGGTTCGGAACTGACAAGGGGTTTCAGGGAGGAAATGCAGATACGTGTGGGCAGGGAGACATATACCTGATGGTATGGTCTGTTTATAAGTGGCGGAAATGGTGGAGGACGACGCGCTGCATCTGCAGGTTGATTGGATGGAAGAGGAGGACGGGGTGGGGGGTGGATGTTCCATTCTTGTTGCGAGTGGAGATGTGTGAAGTGGAGGAGATGCGCTGGAGGGCACTGTCGCCCATGTGGATCAGTTTAGGATCAATCTAAGAGATATTTTACGTATATTAGAGCAAGAAAATAACAAGAGAGAGAATGGGACCCCTTAAGAACCAAATTGGGCATGTCCGTGTGGATACATAGGAGATGGGCGAGGGCCTCAACGAATGTTTCTCACCTATGTTTACCGTGGAGAAAGAAAGGAAGAGTTGAAAATTTGGGGAAGTTAGTTTGATATCTTAGAGACATTCCATATCACAGTAGTAAAGGTATTGGACTTTCTACAATATATGAAGACGTATAAATCTCACAGTCCTTACTAAATAAAGATAAGAACAGTGCAAGAGACGAGAGAAGAATTTGCTGGGTCCCTGGCTGATAATTCAGATCATCATTAATCACAGGAGCCATCGCAGAAGAGAAGTGGATAGCAAATGTTGTGCACTTATTCAATAAGGACTGGGAAAAAAAGCTGAAAATATAGATGACTAAGCTTATTATTTGTGGTAGGTAAGTTAATCGAGAAGATTCTCAGGAATAGGATATACATGCATTTGCTGAAAAATGTGTTGCTGGAAAAGCGCAGCAAGTCCGGCAGCATCCAAGGAGGACAACAATCGACATTTCGGGCTTATGCCCAAAACGTCTATTCTCCTACTCCTTGAATGCTGCCTGACCAGCTGCGTTCTTCCAGAAACACATTTTCAGCTCTGATCTCCAGTATCTGCAGTCCTCACTTTCTCCCAAACATGCATTTGTAATGACAGGGCTTGATTAGGCATAGTAAACATGGCTTTGTGTATGGAAGTTCAAGCCTAACGTTTTTATTATTAAATTTACTTTGATGAATTGAGCAGGAAGCTTGAAGAGGTTTGAGGGGTAGAACATCGAACATAGAACAATACAGCTTAGCACAGGCCCTTAGGCCCTCAATCTAGCGCCGATCTGTGAACTATTCTCAGCTCGTCCCTCTACACCATCCCATCACCATCCATCTGTTTATCCAACGATTGTGTAAATCTCCCTAATGTGGCTGAGTTAACTGCATTAGCAGGTAGTGTTTCCACTCCCTTACCACTCTCTAAGTAAAGAACCTACCTCTGACAGCTGTCTTAAATCTATCACGCCTCAATTTGCAGTTATGACCCCTCGAACAAGTTGACGTCATCAACCTCGGAAAAAAGACTTTCACAGTATACCCTATCTAATCCTCTGCTCATCTTGTATGTCTCTATTAAATCCCCTGCTAGCCTTCTTCTTTCCCATGAGAAAAAACCCAAGTCCCTCAGCTGTTCCTCATAAGAATTTCCAAACAGACCAGGCAACATCCTGTTAAATCTCCTCTGCACCTTTTTCGCTGCTTTCCATATGCTTCCTGAAATTTGGCAATGAGAACTGTGCACAGTATTCCAAGTGCGGCCACACTAGCGTTTTCAATATTTCCGGTATGATATTGCGGCTCCAGAACTCAATACCTCTACCAATGAAACCGAACACACCGTATGCCTTCGTAACAGCACTAACAACCTGGTGGCAATTTTCAGGGATCTCTGTACATGGACTCCAAGATCCCTCTGCACATCCATACTACCAGGAATCTTTCCATTGACCCAGTATTCTGCCTTCCTGTTCTTCTTCCCAACGAGAATCACTTCACACTTAGCTGCAGTGAACTCCATTTGCCACCTCTCAGCCCAATTCTGCAGTTTATCGAATTCCCCCTGCAATCTGTAACGTTCTTCTGAACTGTCGACTACTCCAAGGACTTTATTGTCAGCTGCAAATTTACTGATCCATCCACGTACGCCTGCGACTAAGTCATTTAAAGAAATGACAAACAGTGGCGGTCCCAAAACCTTGTGGCACAATACTGGTAACCGGGCTCCAGGTTGAATGTGTTCTGTCAACCACCACTCGCTGCCTTCTTTCAGAAAGCCAGTTTCTAATCCAAACTGCTAACTGAATCTCAGTCTCATGCCTCAGCATTTTGTCCAAAAGCCGACCATGTGGAATCTTATCAAAGACTTGACTGAAGTCCATGTCTGCCACGTCAATAGCCAACCCTCATCTACATGCTGGGTCACCTACCCAAAAAACTCATTGAGCTTTGTGAGACACCGCCTGCCCTTGATGAAACCATGTTGAATATTTGAAATCAAATTGTTGCTTGTTAGATGATTAGAAATCCTATCTCTTATAATACTTTACAAAACCTTTCC